>NC_053470.1:5513523-6197470 GCF_015227805.2 Hirundo rustica
GCGGTTGCTGTGGCCATTACATACCGAGTTTGTCATCCCGTGACAGTTCATTAGCTGGGCTGAGCGTGCTGTGTCAGCTGAGGAAAGCGGCCAAGTCACCTCTCCTCCCTCACCTCAAAGAGAGGAATTGGTCTAGATGACCTTTAAAGGTCCCTTCCAACCAAAGACAATCTTTGATTCCATTATTCCTGTTATTATTAAAGCTTTTCCAGCCAGCATTATGGACTAAAGTGGTCTGTGCAGTCCTTGGAGAAAGCAGAAGGTCCCTCATTTTGCCTAGGTCTAATATCTGCCTTTCAATAAGGATGTACTTGGCATTTAGATATAATTTTGTATATTTAAGTCTGAAGCATTAGGCCATTTTTACTTTTTTTTTTTTTTTTTTTTTTTTTTTTGTGTGTGTGTGTGTGTGTGTGTGTGTGTGTGTGTGTGTGTGTGTGAGACCAGCCAGAATTCACAAACTGCTTTTTTTTAAATAAGAACAGCTAGAGACAGCTTTCCACAGTGGCACTGGTTTTGAGCAGCTCTGTTGGTGCTGCTGCATCAAAGAGCGACACACTTCCATTGAGTGCTGGGGAAAGCCCGGTGCTGGACATCAGGCAGGTGTTCCTTCCAGCTGAACACTTTAGTATGAGGCCACCCCTGAAATCAGCACCGTGCTGACCCAAAACTGCCTGGCTTCATCTCCCTGGCCCCTCATGCAGTCCATCCTTTTCATCTTTTACAGTGTGAGTTCCTTCAGCTACTTGGAGACGTATGGCTTCAGCTGCTATTCACATTTTCACAGTCAGTCACTTTTCATTCTGGTAACCTTGCCAAAAGCAGATTTTGTCAGGTGAAGTAATTTCCATCACATTAGAGAGATTATCTTAGCTGATGTGAGCTGTACACAAGAGGCTCAAACAAGCACAGGTAGGCTTGTCTGACAAATGTAGGCTTAAATTCTCTCCTTCAGCCGGGTGCAGGAGCAAGAGACTGCCAGCAACTCACAGAACACTCAATGAGGCAACCAATTAAATCAAACACAGCTTGGGGCAGAATAAAGACACTGAAAGGTTAATTTTTTTTTTTGCTATCTGGTGTATAAATCAAACTCTCAGTTGTGTTTGAGAGGGATTTTTTTTTTTCTTTAAGGGGTTATAAAAAGGTGTTATAAAACTGACTTGATTTCAATGGCAATGATGTCACAGCAGACACAGCCTCTCTCATTGAAAATACAAATATCCTCTAGAACACCTCTGAAGTCACTAAACAGCAAGAAAGCAACGCTAAAAACTCACCACTGACTCCATTTATTCTCTTCCAGCCTCTTCACAGTCATCAAAATACCAAAGAATAGAAGAATACAATATTTGATTTTAGTGTCACTCCACCTTTCAGCTAAAACAATAGGAATCAGGACATTTATTTTGAAACCACCATTCCTAGAGTGTGCCAGCATGTTCTGTCTATTGATCTCATTTGAAAACATGAAGTGTCCTAAAGCATCCTGACATCAGTAATAAAAATCCACCGTGTGGGCAATAATATCTGAAACCACATAAAGACACCTCCAGTTCAGTCTTGATTTTACAGGAATTTCAACCTAATATCCAGTTACAATTAAATCTTGCTCATTTTGTGACCCTGGCTGTCAAAACATGCTAAATTTGCCATTTCATAAGGTTCTGAAAGTAATCCAGGTGAGACTCAGCAGTCAAATTGGTTTTGCATGTAATTTTATGTTCATGCAATCTCCAAACTCATCAGAACTCAGCGTCCTTGAAATTCATTGTGCTGAAATGAAAGTTAGGGTGAATTCAGAAACATCTTAGAGTTTTGCACAGCTCTCTTCCTTGAATATATATATTTTTTTACAGACCCAGCTAAACCGCAAGTTTTAATGTCACACACAAAATTCCTTTAGCCAAATCACAAAAAGAAAACAGAAGAAAGAGTGGGTAATTTTTTGCTTCTGTTTGTTCATGTTCATCTGTGATTCTTTCAGCGTGGAAAGTGATACACAAGGAAGCCAGTCAAACATCCCCCCGTTCCTAGGCAGTGATAGAGGAGGCTTATGGGTTTAAGAAATGAATTTATCAAAACACACCTGCCAGTTTCCTGTGGGTAGCTGATTCCTAAGCTTCTTCTATCATTTCCAATATCACCATGTGGTGACCAGGTGGAAAAACTGGCTGGCCCCACAGGGAGACAGCCAAAGGCTGAATCTTGGCATGTGCCTGTCTTGTTTTTTTGGGAAATGGCCATTCCCGGCAGTGTCCAGCTGGCACAGGACACTCCATCAGCTGGACACTCCCCTGGGATCAGCGCTTTCCTCTGGACTGGACTCTGATGTTTCTTCCGTTCCTGTCATTGCACTCAGACCTCCCCAGCCAAGCACTGCCCGGGGCTGATGCCTGAAAATCAAGCTGTTCATCCTAAATATTTCCATACCTAAGGCATCCTTTTGCCCTGTTCTAGAGAGTCACCTGCCTACCATCAGCCACAATCCCAAGGAAAAAAAATCTCTGACCATGTTTCCTGGAATGATAAAGGGAAAAGGCTCCCTCTGCTTTCTTAACTTTCTCAAGATGAGGCAGGAGTGACAAGTAGGGCACTTTACTCTGGGAGTTTTGGTAACTAAATGTCTTGAAACAAAAAAAAAATTGAAACCCATATTTGGAAAACCTTGTTGTGGCCCACTTTAAAGCAACTCTTAAAAATCCTTCTTTAGCACCAAAAAAAAAAAAAAAAAAGGTTATTTTATTTCTTTAAATGCCATACTTTTCTTAAAAAATCACTTTCATACCCTTACATAGCTACCACGTACTTACAATGTTGCAAAATCCACCAGCACCCTAAGGGGGCAGCTATGCCACAATCAAGTCAACAAAACAACATTCTGTGGACGTACATTTTTGTGGTTTCATGGCACTTTGGTTTTTATCTTCTATCTCCTTTTTCAGTTCTCCTTCTTATTTTCTGATTTCAGAGCAACTACTTAATTCTTCCCTCTGAATCTATTCCATAGGGATTGGTAGGGCAATAAGCAATTAGCTGTGTTACTTACGAGTGGTTATTTCTTATTTGGAAGAGGTTTTTACCCACAATTTATTCCAAGCCATTTGTCATACACTTGCACTCGTGATTATGTAATTGCAGTATGATAATGTGTTCCTGTTCTATAGACTACCAATATTTCCCAGCATTTGCTCCTAAATCATGCTTATGACCATCACTAAAAGGGAAACGGTATTTTAAATGAGAAAACCTACTATTCTTTAATTGCTACAACTCTGATAATTATATCAAAGGTGCCTAAATGGAGAAAAAAAAGTGTTTGGGGGGTAAATGTGCCGTCATATTTTCATCAGTTTTACTGCAGGAATGGGTTAAAGCTCTGATTCACTTCTTACACATACTGGAATCCAGATCTCTGGCCACATTTGCATTTCTGTAAAATAGATCCAAACAAACAGGATGAACCAGCTTCAAATGGAAGGAGAAGCCATTTTAAGCAGCTCTGAATCCCTTTGTTTTCCCCTCCCTTACTGGCACGCCACCTTCTCAGACTTAATCTCTGGCTGCCGCACAGTTGTTCCCTCTGGCAGTGGTTGGAGCTGTTGGGAGTGAAGGCTCTGACCCTTCAAAGAATTACTCTGTGCTGCTCTAGGATAAGGTGTCCACAGAGCTAAACCTTTGCAGGGGTTTCCAGGCATGGGGGGGGGTGTGGTGAGCCCTGATGGAAAATACTCAACCTGTCCAGCGATTCAGTGATTCATTCTCTTGGCTCAGAACATCCTTTCCACAAGGCTGACCCACCCATGGGCCCTCTACATTGCTGCTGGTTTTATATGGGCAGTTTTGCTTTTTAATAGTGGAACATAAAGGTATCCAGGAACATGTATCCATGCATTTTCTGTACAACACGAATGAGTCCATATGCTGGGCATTGATTATTGCATCAAAGCAGCACATGAGGACGTGACCTGGTGAGGACAGCAGTCAGTCCCGAAAGGAAGGTTCCTGAAGATTTTTTATTTTTTTTTACTAAAAATTTACTGTAGTTTTGTTTTTTTCTCTCCCCCACCAATGTACCTCACCAAGTCTTAGTGATTACAATATATTCTCCCATTTTACTCTAAAGAATTTTTTCTAGCTTAACCTTATCTGGAACTATTCCTCCTTCCCCAGCTTTTATTCCTAATTTAATTTCCACGCTTGGGTGATCTCCCTGTGCATTTGTATATTACCAAGAATTTCTCTGCTATTCTCATATGAAATTAAGAATGAAAGGTTTTCAGTCCTTTTCAGATGCATACTGTGAGGTTTTGCCTTATAGCAAGGCCCATCAATTAACTTTTTTTCCCATTTAGATGCTGCTCCCTGCTCCCGGGCACTTCCCACACGAGCAGCTCAGAGATGAGAGCCCCTGGCAGTGCCCACCAGGCTGTGCAGCAAATCCTGACTCATGGCTGGGGTTCACCAACTGCTCTGCTCCTCCCACTCTTGTTCTAGCTGTGCTTTTATGGAGAAATTATTATTTTTATTATTATTATTTTTAGTTATTCCCCCTAAACTTGGACAGGCACGCAGGACATGGTTGAAATGTCTACATGGCATGGTGGGAAAGGATGGGGAAGGGCAATCTGTGCATCTGGAACTCCCCCTGGACCCCCAAGTCCTCTCCTGTCCCTCACCCATTCCTTGGGATGACAGGTGCTGTTGACACATGTTCCCCATCCCAGTTTAAAAGAGCATTTATTGAAGTTCTAAGGATCCATCTCGTTTTTTTTCCTCAGCAAAACTGCAAAGAGCCAGGCTGGATTCTCATTTAAATCTAATCTTTCGCAGCAGCCTGAGTGATTACTTAATTGTTTGCACCTGTTATTTAAGAGTTCCTGTCTCATTCTGTTAATTAGATATATTTAAAGCTCCATGAAGTCAGTGGGTTGTCTTTTTTTTCCACGGGATTTAAAGCATTTGTCCAAAAAACAGTTCACATAATTTTGCTCACAGTTTCCAAATGTGGTGAAAAAATGTTTGATTTTACCTTCTTGTCAGACTTACATGCTCTTAACATTTCGTGGTGGGCATGAAAACCCCTGGTTTTACTCAGGTGTTGCTGGAATCATTATTTTTCTCTGTTAACACAGATTTTTTAAAGGTTAATAATTATATGTATTGTGTTGCCCTTCAGATTTATATCAGACCCCGAGCTCCTAACAGATTAAATAGCAGTTGTTGACCTTTAGTTTGATGCACCAATTTGAAGACTTGAGAAATCCTGCTACAACTTATTTTTGTTTGAGATGAGAGAGCCTCTGCTTCAGTGTGCAAACTCCATTTTGAGCTTACATCTTCACTGTCTTCTACCTTTCTACTGGTCCCTCATGCTAAAGAATAAAATATCTCTCCATTTTTGTTATAGTTTATTTCAGGGCTGTCAAGAGAGAGCCGAGGGTAAAGCATATTTAAATTCTGATCTTTTAGAAGAGGGACTTAAACACAACTGGCTTGAGGGGAAATGTAGCTACAGCGAGGCTGGTCTCTGAACCTCTCCATAAAATGTGGTTTACAATAGGCAGGTTTCTCAGCCTTTTTATGGCAGAAAACCAGAACAGCGGAGAGCAGAAATTTGACTGTAAAAGAAACCATATCAGAAAGAAGGAAAGGAAAAACCTCAGCTCTTATTAAAAGATGCTACAGGCAAAAATAGAAATAAATAGGGAAAAAAAAAAAAGAAATAAAAAGAATAAAAAAGAAAAGAAAAGAGCAATGTACTTTGTTTTTGTCTGACTTTTTCTAGCTAAAGCAAAGGGTAAATCAGCTTTTGAAACCCTTACAAAGCCAATACGCCTATGATTTCCCATGTTGCATCCCTAATGAAAAGCAGTACATAGAACAGATTGCTCAAACAATCGGAGCTTTAGCAAAAGCTTTATGATTCCTGATTTCATCAGTGCTCAGGAAAAGAGTTAAGCACATACATAAGCCCCATAGCACCTTTTAATTGGGCTCTAATTCAACTCCCTGATTAAGTGCTATTCTGAAAGAAGGATTCCATGGGAAGAACCAAGGTGCTGGAAACAAAAGAGGCCTAAAAATTGGTATTCTGCCCGTTAAGCACATTGAGCAAACCTTTGTTCTCGCAGTGAGCAGCATTTTTTATGTTTGTTAGGAAATATATCACATCTTAAATCCTTTTAATAATAAGCCCAAACAGAGATAGTGTCATGACAGCTTGCCTCTGCCCTCCTAATCCTCACAGAACATTCTCTGAACCCTGCATAAATGTAAATAATCCACAGGAGAGGTGTCAACGGGCAGCAGAAGACACATGACATTTTTATGGCATATTACAAATAGCATCTTCTGGCAACATGTAAGCGCAGAAATACTCAACACCTTTGCTCTCTTCAGGAGTGAGCAACACCTTTGAAATTTGTATGGTTTTTTCTCTGCTCTTTAGTCCCAAGAGAGGCTATGTGAGAGGAATTTGGGATGGGGTTATTAAGTAAAGAATTGGTGTAGTGCAATGGTTGAGGAGCCCTCAGCTCCTGTGGCATTTAATCTCTTTCTGGAGAATATTTAACAAATGCAGCAGATTGCTTTCCTGTGAATGGAAAACAAAGATTTATTTCTTCCATGGAATGGGTAGGTAAGACTTTTCAAAGCTGAATAGCTTTGAAAACCTTTTTGTGAAATGGGCCTGCAAGCTCTGTAAGCTCTGTGCCTGCAAAGACAGTGCACTGACGTTGAGATGCCATCACAAAAATTCATATTTAATAGGCCTACCTAATCATGGATGGTAAAGGCATTTTTTAATGGTATCCAAAATCCACTTTAAAGAATGTAAAACTACACATTTTTTTAAGTTGGTGCTCTTCTACCTCCAATAAATGCATGAAATTTCCTTGCTGTGTCTTAAAAGATGCAATAATAAAAAACCACCAACTTGTAAACCCTTTAAGGGTTGTTCTTCACAACATAAAATGCAGAAATTGAGACACAAGACTGGTGTCCAAAACTCATGACTTTCCTCTTGCTCAGGACAAGAGGCAGCACTAACCAGTAATAAAAAGAAAGAAAATGTAAAGACCGAAGAAAATGGGAATATGACCCATTCCAGATAGCAAATGCTACACCTCTCAAATTTTAAAGCACTCTTAAAACAGTTTCCATGGGAACAGAAATTTGGCATAGTTATGAGAACTGTTGGGAGGCAGCTTCTACCAGGCCAGATGGGTAATATGTGGCAAGGGAGTTCTGAGAAGGGAAGCAGGCTGTGCAATCCTTAAACCTCGATAATGGGTCCAAATGGGCCTGATCTCAGGGCACACCTCCAAAAAATGCCATCACCACCCCTAATGGTGACAAAAGCAGGTGGAATCACTCTGGATTAGGAGGAACAGGAGAGGCGTCGTGCGCCTTCCAGCAGTGATGTTTGGTGTATAGGGGAAAAAAAAAAAAAAAAAAAAAAAAAAAGGGAGTGGCTGTGGCCAGCAAATGTGGCAATTAATGCTAAGATAAATGTTTAAGGGGGAGAAAATATTTGAAATGTTTGGCTCCAAAACACATGCAGCTAGTAATCCCAAAGAGGATCCTGGATGGCTCCAGCCTGAAAAGCTGAATTTTCCATTAAGATCTTTTAGGGTAGTACACAGGCTGTGATCCCACAGTACAAATCTAAACCCCATTCCCTAAAACCTCTGGCACTGGATAGCTGAAACCGAAACATCTTTTGTCAGTTATCAGCTTATTAATTTCATTTCTCCACCCCGATTACCTCTCAGCTTCTACAGTCTTTGAGCACCTTGTGATGGCCAACACTCACAGGAAGACCTTGTCTGGCATCACTTCCAGCCCACACCAGAGATCTCACCATTAGTGCTTCAGCCTCCTGCATGTTAAAGCTGGAGCCCTTTCTCCAGCAGCAGTGGAAATACAATTTAAATTCTAGTAACAACAGAAAACACTGTGACTGTGCTAGAGGAAGATTTCTTCATGATTCCAACAGCAATCAGCTCTGGAAGTGATGTGAAGATTTATTACATGCTTGGTTTTATAAGACCCAGGGACTTGGGGTTCCCAAGCCTGGTGGGAAAAGCCATTCTGATTCTCTGATGCTCAGCCACACTCACTTTTATGGATGGGAGGTAAGACACAGCTAATCTCAATATTTGCTTCAGGTCTGTTCCACTTTTACATAACAGATGTAAAGTGAGGCAATGGTGTTCTATCAGATAATAATAAAAACTTACTGAAAAAAAAAACCCTGTACATTCATGATGCTATATTTAATACTGGAAGGTTGCTGTGATAATGTTTTAATGAAAATATTACAAGTTCAAGCAGTGTAAAAAATTTGCTCTTAGTCTCTTTTGTCAGAACCAACACAAAAATCCTCCACAGCATCAGACATTTAAACAAGGTTCTAACACGTCACATACCTATATAACATTATGTGGCTGCTGAATAAGCATTATACCACATCCAGAAGAATAAGAATTACAAGAATAAGGATGGTACTGCATCAAATATCATCTTTGATCTAAATAGGATCAGAAAATTTCATTAAGCCCTTGTGCTTTCCTCATCCTGGTAGCATCTGGGGGATCACCCTCACTTGCTGCAAGAGGCTTTTGCCCTCATATCTGACTACCAGGATTATAAAAGTTCCCTTTTAAGTTCTAAAAGTCTTGTGTCCATCATCAACATTTCATAACGAAAATTCAGTTCAAACCTTAGCCATAATGAGGGCACTATATCCCCATAACGTTGTCATTTATTTTGACTGACATTTCATTTAGGATTCAAACTCGCTGCTGCTTGTCATGTCAGATAATTGCATTTTTCTTCAGCCACCTGAGCACAATTATCTCAGGGAAAAAAAAAAAAAAAATCCAAAACAATGTGAAAGTCCAAAAGCCATCAGCATTCAATGTGTCCCAGAAAAACAGCGCAGGGCATGCAAACACAGGTCGTGTTATATCACAAATGCCTTTATTTATTATGCATAAAGCAGTCTGGACTCTCGTCAGGTTAGATAGAATAAGACCTTGGTGAATCAAATCTACTTGGGGCATGTCAGAAATCAGGAAGGCAATTTTATATGCAGCTTTTTTTGTTTATGATCCAGGATGAAAAAAAATAAGAAAGAGAAAAAAGAGGTGTGGATCAATATGGACCTTCATAATCTATCTGATAGTCTAATCCAAATTACTCCCAGATGAGGAATAATTTAACTTCTGAGGACTGGACACTTGGCTAATGGTATTTCCACCACTCAAAAAAAAAAAAAAAAAGGGCAGTTATCCTTAGCCCTAAATCAAAAGATCTTTTCAGCCAGCTGGAAAGATTTCCTTTTATTTATGTTTTATGACTGTTTAGGCTGGATGCTTTGCTTTATTACCTGGATAAATAACTACTGAAAATAATACAAGCCAGACCCATGAAGCAGAACCGTTGTCTGTAATCAGGTGGTGCAATGCCTCACATTTTAGGATGATTCCTGCTAAAATCAAGTCCAAATCCATTGTCTGGATCTGGAAACTGTGAATTTTTCAAACAAATTTAAACCAAAGTTATATACACAAATCTTCTCTCCAAAACATCACAGCCTACCTCGGGCTGCATACGAGCATTGCTCAGGAACCTGACTCCAAAATCCTCTCTTCACGATAAGCATCTTCCAAAAACTGCACTTTGCTTGTTTTGCTTAAGGAACAGAAGGATCAGCTATCAGTAATAATGTTGAGATTATTATTGTTGTAATCTCAACAATAGTTTGAGGTTGTTTTTCTCAAGCAGAGGTGGAATGTCTGTGCCTGTGCTTATCTTCCACGATGCATCTTTCTGGATAGGACACCCAGTCAGGAGGTGGGAATTGAGGCCTCTTTTGCTCCTCAGCTTGAAGGAATCTACCTCTCCCTCTCTTCAGCGCCCAAAGAGTGCCCCAATCATCCCATCTGTCCATGGATGCAGCAAGACAGCTCTGTTTGAGCAGCACCATCTGCTGAGAGGAAACGCAGTCCCATGCGTGGTTTGCTCCTCCAGCCACGACCTCTTCTTCTCTGGCTTCACTTCCAGAGCTCCCACGGCTCTAAAATTCTAAAAAGCAGGGGAGGAAGAGAAATGAACCACAAGATCATCCATTCTTTCTTTGGGAAAAAAAAAAAAGAAAAGATAATAGGAGACCCTACGTACCTGTGGGGTATAAGCCATGAGTTTGTTATGAATTTGGGGTTCACCGAGGATATGTGGTCCTCTGGCTGTTCCACAAAATTCCTGCTGAGATCTTAAATGAGAGCTGGAAGCTAAATGCAGAGCAAATCTCCGAAATAACATTGCCCCGTTGGTTGTGTCAGGTGAAACGAAATGTCTGGCATCAATCTGGAATGGAGATCAGGCTCCTGACTCTCACAGGCAGCTTTAAAACCTTTCCCCGACATGATCTATGGCACCAGCTCAGAAACCCAAACTGGAGATATAATTAGCTTTGGGTGACACATGCTCCATTACAAACACTTTCAGAAAATAAAATGTGGTACGACCTTTCAAGGTAACACAAAGGAAATGTTTTGCTATCACTTTTTAAAGAATGCTGTAAAAAATATGATCTCAGCTGGTTTAAATTGGAAGAAGCAAAGGCAAGGCAGTTATGCTGATTGACAGCACCTGAGCACCATGTCTTGGATATTAAAATTTAGTGGTACTGGTTAGAAAGATAAAAATAAAGGAAAAAAATTCCAATAAAATATGTATTTTCAAAACATGATGAATTGATATTAGAATATCATTTATTTTGTGCATGTCCTGCCCGTTGTGACTATAAACCAGGTTAAGTGCATGCACTGTACAGAGGTAGATGTGTGGAAAAACCTAAAGGCATGTTTGGGAAGGAGTTGGGGGTTTCTTTTTAAGCTATCATTAGGTTTATGAAGAATCCACATTCTATTTTCTTGCATCTTTTTTTTTTTTTTTTTCCAGTAGAATCATTTATAAATGTCATCAGGTTACCAGACCACATTAGTTTGGCTTGTTGATAAAGAAACTACATCATGCTAGGAAATACCCAATAACAGATCAGCTCTCAGGGCTGGTGATTACAGCACTAACAACAAAAAACCTCCCTCCATATCAATTAAAGGTATTGAAATACTCTCTACATCATGAGTTACTGAATGCAATATCCTGTGCTGTTCACAGCCTTCAGACACCACCACCCAGGCAGGAATTGCATGTTTTCAGATAATCACTGCAAAAAAACTCTAAAGAGTCCCTGATGCTTTTTTTGGGTACACTGGCAGCTACAGACCTGTGAAAAAAAAACCTGACAACATGCCTAGTTGAATTCTCAGTTCTTCTGTTAACCTCCCTACCTCCTTGTTTGACAAAATTCGGCCCCTTGGGTGAAATCCCAGCACAGATGCTTGGGACTGCAGGGAGCTTCTTGTTTGTGTGCTGCTGGGAGCTGCTCAGATTCTGCTTAAGGTGGAGAGGACGGAGAGGGGGCAGAAAGAAAGGATGAGAGAAAGGAAGGAAGAAAAGCAAGCAAACACACACGAGGTAAAAGCTCCGTGTTTTCTGAGGTTGAAATAATTTAAATTGATTACACATCAGGTGGAGATGGCTGTAAATTTCACGATTCCAAAGAAACATGGCTAAAGTAGTTTGAAGTAAATCCATCTGGGGAATTGGCAATTAACCACTTTCCAGTCTATGAAGTCAGCTTAATATGGGCTACCATAAGCAAACACTCTGGAAAACTAAACCTAGGTAGGAAAGGGCTCATCTTGAGGCCTATGTATTTATATTTGATGATAAATTTCAGTAATATTCTTTCTTTAGTTGAAGCCTCCAGTGGCCTGCAAGATTTCTGTAATATATTTCTGCCATAACAACAGTGCCTGGGATTTAATTTGCATTTATTAATAATTTATTTTTCCCAAACCCTACCTGTAAATTTCAAGCTGGAGAGGGGAACGAAGGCACGGAATGGTTCACTAATGAAAGGAAAAACCCTGCTTTCTTCTGTGAGCACAAAAAAGGCTGCACTGCTCCTGCTGCCCAGCCTGGCAAGTGTGACAGCAAGCTGTGAGCTGTACCCAGCCGAGAGGGTGAGACAGCAGCCTGCCATCCCCTGGAGAATGATGAATACTGTCCTGATAAATATTTCCAGGCACAGGCTTCCTAAAAAACAAGGAATAGGAACGCTGTAAGAAAGGTTTCGTTGTTGTTGGCTTTAATATTTTTAATATGGCAGTTTTCCAAGCAGGCTGCATTATCTCAGCAGGGTCACTAAAAGACCTGATATCAACAGTCACTCTCATATTTTGGCTAAAAAGAAACAGATTCAACTGCACTCACGGAAAAACAGACCCAGGAAGCCAATCAAAAAGGAAAGTCCAGCGTGTGATGCTACAGCTCCTGTGAGAGTGCCCCTGCCTCCCTTCGTACCCAGCAGCGTCAATGGAATCTGCTGCTCCCTTTGGAACATTTTGACACCAGACTTCAGCTTTTGGAAACTGCTTCATTGAATGAAGTGGGATTGAAATTCCAGAAATTCCAGTTCATCAAGAAATCCCTGCAGTTTTGCAGCATTTTATTCCTTTTGCAGCATATGGCATCTAGAATGAGTGTAGGACTTTGTTTATGGAGCCAGGATCCATCCTTACAACACCACATTACCAATTTTTCCTCTGTCAAATAAAACCACTGGAGATTAAATTAAAAGTTCCATACCTGCTTCCTAAAACCTGTAGGACAGATACACCTGTCTACATACTCTTCTAATAATATTGCAAATATATTCTATTTTTCTTGAAACAACATTCACTAGGACCAAGGAATCTTATTAACTACTGAAGTGGAAATATAAAACTGACATAGATAAATTATTTCTTCTAATTAATTAACATTAACCCACTGCTAGAGCATTCCACATCAATATTAAGCAATTATTTTATTTCTGAATCATGTTTCCAATTGAAAAAAAATAAAACTTAAAAATTGTGTTTTGTTTTGGTTTAATTTTTTAAAGAATTGAATAGATTTAGAAGAAAGATATGAGGAGCCAAAGTCCCATGTCCCTCATTCCCTTCTGCTTCCCTTCCCTTGGAAACAAAAGGTATTTAAAAAGTTTTACAATTGAATGTATTTTTTTCATGTCACATGAGGGCCCTGAAAGGGAGGGGAAGAAAGCCATATAATTTTGCTCCTTTATTTTCCACATAATGCAGGTAAATACTCATTTTTGTTTAAATGCTGCATGTACTGAGGAGGTATTTTACACCAAGGGAACAAGGGGGAAAAAAAACCCAAAACAACAAACTTACCTTCTCAAAGATTAAATCAATTTTACTGATGTAAATATTTCTGCCATATATGATAATGGGGCATAAACAAAATAAAGAGGACAGGCACAAAAACCAGTGAAGCAGAACATATATCTACCCAGAGATATATCTGCTATAATATCTGGTATTGGAAGAATACAGCTCCAGACCAGCAGTGAAATTGATTGAGTGATGTTATCTGAAACCAGGATTAGCAAAAGGGGAAAGAAAATGAGGAAATATGGGGGAATGACCCACGGTATCTATCTTGTGGGTCGCCAACCCCATCAATCATCTCTGCTATGATTACACATTGCCGGAGAGAAACCGGGCTGAAATGTTAATGATCTCATGATTTACATTCTGCCAGAATCCTTTCACTTTCCTGTGCAGCCTCAGAAATAGCTGACAAGCTCCAGGGTTCAGAAAAGAGCAGGATGAGGGGAAATCACAATCATATTTCATAACTCAGGTCGTTACTGTTTGTTCCTGTGGCAGAAGCAAAAGAGGTTTCCTCTGCTGAGTGCACGGTAATAACTGCTAAAATGTTTCAAGGACTTCAAATGTCTTGGGGTCATCATCTCTGTTCCTTCCAGAATATAAAAAATATCACAGTAGTAGTCAAGTTTTTTGGGGGGTTGTTTGTTTGGTTTTGCTCGGGTTTTTTAAGGGGAAAAAAAAAAAAAAGTTGTCGTACAAGGAAAATTTTAAATTTAGGCAATCAAATTAAGTTCAGGTTGCAAAACAGAATTATGTTATTTTATATTCTTGTTAAATGAGATATTCAATTATTTCTAATTACCAGTTAACTCTGACTCCAAGAACTCTTGAACTTCCACCAGAACTTCAAATCTACCAAAAAACCCTCCACTAGGACAATTTCTCTCTGGGAACACACAATCCTTCACACTGAATTTTTTTTTGCAATCTGTGTCGACGGCCAAAATTTCATTTTAATTTTGAAAAAAAAAAAAAAAAATTCAAAAAAAGCCACAAAAAACCAAACCAAAACAAATCAAAGAAAAACCCGCCCCAAAACATTTAAAATATCAGAATGTTTCTCTTTTTTTCTTGCTGTAAGGAGTAAACTATTTATTATCATAGCAATATCTTGGGATATGTTCCACGTCCCAACACCCCCATTTATGAGACAATGGTTGTGCTGCTGAACAATAAGGGAAATTCACTCAGCATGCTCATTAGAGGAACAGTTGCTTTGTGCAGTGTATTTTACACCTGGAATATTTTTGCCCTGAATATTTGAAAAAGGAACCCCCAGCAGGTTTGGGTTTTTTCTCTTCCCAAAGTGTCACCTTGGGATACAGAGGAGCACCTTGGGAAGGTGAGCACAGCAATGACAAAAGTGAGAAAGATGGATCGGAGAGACAGGACAAAGGAAAAAGGGGATGAGGAGCAGCACAGGGAACATCACGGGAGGAAAAGCAACGCGGGGAAACTGCAGCACAAAGCATGTGAAGAAGGAAAGAACAAACAGGACACACCAAGGAACTGAAGATTGAATTAAAATGCAGAATAATGAGGAAAGAAGAGAACATCAGCATCCAGAGAGTGGAAGAGGGAAAAATGTAAGCTAGGGTTTAAAACTAAAAGTAGGAAGGAATAATGGAAAACTTTTTCTAAGTTCTCTCTTCTACTTTTCCTCACTTGGGATGGAAACATGATTGTCTTAGAAAGCCCAACAAAATCTGTGCCCCTCACCATCACTGAAGAATCCCTATTACATGTGTATTCTAATCAATTTTAATATCTTCTAAAACACAGGAAATTTCTTCTTTTATCTCATAACTGTGTCAGGCCAGCAGCTGGTCAAGGCCAATTTCCCACAGATGCTGAAAGTGTTTCCCCTCTTAACTTCTTTCTCCTTCTTCTTTTCTTCTCCAGTGCAGCAAATGAAGCCACTGAACCCAAAAATAACATTTCACATTTGGAGAGCAGTCCCTCAGAGGCTCTTTACCACGAGGGGAAATATAATGAACAAAGTTTCCATGTGCAGCAGGGAAGAAGTCAAACAGAAGGCGTGTGTCTTTGCCACTTCTTGAAAGAAGGGGAAAATATACTTGAGGCTTTTTAGATGGCTCTAATACCACATGTAAAAAATGTAAATGAAAATTTACCTGTTAATTTTGGTCAGACACAGATTCTTGGCCCTGTCTTTGTTAATGAAGAATGTCTAAAAAATGCTGGGATGAGTTTGATATATTTTAATAAATACCAAAACAAAGGAATAGGTAAGAGTTATTTTGGAGCTCAGATTTCTGTTGAAGCAAGGAAAAAAAATAAAAATAAGGAGTAAAACCACAAAAGCAACCAGTCTAAAGGCATATGCGAGAATGAATCACCTGCTTTTGATAAAAAAATTTGCCCCACTAAAATTCCTGAGTCTCTTTCACATTGATTAATCAACATTTTCCAACAGCACTACGCACTAGACAAATAAATAGAAATGATGGCAAGGCATTTACACATTCCCAGTGTGTCTGTAATTATCTACGTGTTCATGATTTCCCTTCTTGTAATTTCACACTCGTTATTCTGAATATCCCTGAGAAATCTCAGTTTAACTTCCACTCCTTGCTCAGTGGATTGGTAAATGTATACAATTGTGTGCACACAGCAGAGACACAAATTTCCATGTACATACAAAATGCTTCCAGGCCTGTGAAAGCGTATACAAGAAATGGCAAAAATCGGAGTTGCTGTGTATTTGCCTTTACTTAAGAGCGGTTTGATTAATTAAAAATTAGATATCTTCCAATAACTAGTGCTCAACATAGCTAGCAGTAGCATTTGGGACATGGAAGAAGTGGGTGTAAATTTCTATAAGATCACTTCATAGTTGATTACGTAAAAAAAAATGACACCATGGCACAACACTGAATTAATCACTGTCTTCTAAATTAGGATTTATTAACTCACCTGGGGAAGAACACATTTTAGGTGTACCTGACTTGTTATTAGACAAATCAATAGTTTTTTGTTTCGCCCTCATGTTCCTTTTGAATACACAGGCACCTGTCAAATATTGAAATACCAACGTGGAACCAGCCCTGGTGGAGACAAGCAAAAACGCTGCAGAAGGTCCTAAAAAACTGGCCAATAAATATGTGTGTGCTGAGGAAATGCATTTGGTCAGGCTTTTGGGCAGCTAATTATTTGCATTAGGTGGATTGCTCCAGTTCACACTGAGAGCAGGGGTGTTGATGCTGCAGCACTGAGCTGCTCTGTGGAGCAGGAACAGGAATAACCTGCTTTTGATGTCCTCAACTTACACCCACCTACTGCAAACCACGCAGATCCAGCTAATTAACAGGCTGATCAATGACCACTGGGTGGAAAAAAATTCTCTCTCATATTCCCACAAAGCAGAACTGTAAGCCAAATTATAGCTCTTGGTGTAAAGTGAAGGTGTCAATCACGTCAGCACACAGCTTCTGAAAGGAAATGAGTCACCAAGCAGGAAAATCTACCCAAATGGGTAATTAATGGGAGGCTCTTGGAGGGTTTGATCACTGCTGGCTGCAGCCTGTGCTGGCAGCTCCTCCCCAGGAATGTGGAGCAGAAAGGGAAGAAAGGGAGCAAGGGGAGGCACGAGGTCAGGAGAGCAGATTTAAACTGCAAAGACACGGAGGTGCTGGGTGTCAACACAACAGGATGCCACTCATCTGCTCCCTCAAGGGAAAACTGCCCTGCGGGCTGTGTGGGGAACAGAAAACTCTGCAGCAAGGTGAGGCAGGTGCTGTGCCCAGGAATGTGTGATGGAGAGATTTCCATCACCTGCACGTCGGCGTATGATGCTCCCCCGCCTCTCTGAGCAAAACATTGTTTTAACAGGGATTTGTCATCATGGAAATAGATGTGAATGCTTATGGTATTAACTGTGGTTGCCAGATAGCTCAAGCTGAAAGAAAAAGGGGGAAAAGCTGATTTCTGTACACCTAGTGCAGACTTCTAGGGTTTTATGCTTATTCTGCCCAAGGTCATGTTTCAACTAAAATTTAGTGACAGATCATTTGCTAAAATGCAGAATAAGAAGCAAATGCTCACTGGACTGGAATACATTAGACTTCACAAAGTCTCTCTTTCAGTTTACCAATAACAGAGATTAAATACTGATTTAGTGCTATATTATTTATTTATTCTTTCGCTCACTGGATGCCGTTGTTAACTTACTACAAACTTGTCACAATGTCAGTCCAACTAGAACTTTGCAGCAAAAGGTAGCCCCTTATCTAAGTATTTACAATGAATACAAACACAAACATTTGCATTTATGTCACTACAACCCATGAATTCACCACTTGCAAGTCACCAGCTATGCATAGACTGTCAGAGCAAAGACAGAGTCACTGAGTTAAATATTCTTTTTTTTTTTTTTTTTTTTTTTTCCCCTCCCTCTAAATGTTTGTTTTCTTAGTGATCAGGCAAGATCATGAAGGAGGTGGTAGGGGTCTCTCTCCCTGCCTGCCTGTGGCAGAAGTCAGCAGGGAGGAGTGACTAAGCTGATCTCACAACAGCCAGCATAGCAGATATGATGAAAAAAATTCTGTAAGCAATGAGAAACTGCTGAGCTCTGGACTCCTTTGTACTCTGATTTGAATTATGCAACCTGGGCTGAATTCTCTAAACCCTGTATTCATTCCTTGCAATTAAGGCACATTTAGGAAGGGATTCAGAGCTCAAAGAAATGCGTTCAGTGTCTCTGTTTTACCACTTTACCTGTGCTGCAGTAAGGAATATAAAGATGCAGTATCACCTTTCTGTAAGGAATAAGAACTCCTCCATCAGAAAAAACTTACACTGCTAAAAAGCAGTTTGGGATATCATCCTTTTGTAATTGTTGTAATAAAAATTAGCCAGTAGACAAGTTTCCAGAAACCTTTTAAAACCTGAAAGAACATTTTCTGCAAAATTTTGAATGGACAAACCATCAGGCATTGAAGAAATCCATAGCAAAATTCACAGATGAGCCTGAACTGGACTGGCTCCACTTTTCAGTGGAATTAGAGGACTGCTAACCACAACTCTTTTTCATGACACCATATTCAGTGAAATTCCTTGTAAAATAATTAATATTACCTTTGCCTTTCTTGAAGTGCTTGTGTGACAATTTCCTGGCTGTGGTTCCACCCTTCGAAGAGCTTTGATTTGATCACCCTGACACAAAGGTAAGCTGGCAGTGATTTCCCCTCTGCCAGGACTTCAATCAGGATGAGCAGCAGCCCTTCAACTCCAGGGATGGTCTGTCCAAAAGAGACACAGGAGAATATCCCAACACTCCCAACATTCCCACTTGGCCAGGGCAGGTCACCAGTGAGTGGAAATGCTTGGTGCAAAAACCCACTCAGCTGTTTGAACTAAAGCATTGGCCCTCCTCTGGCCTTTTTATACAACACCAAATAATAAAATCTTTGGTTTGGGCTGAGTAAAAGTGGTTTTGTGTTAATGCAGTGTCTGAAACCAGCACCCAGTAGCGATTCTGGAACATTTCATTGTTATCTCTGCCTGCTGCTCCCCCCATCCAGTTCAAGACTCTTTAAGCCATAAACGTGACAACTCAGGAAATTCTGCACAGGCACAGATGTGAATTTGAGACAAACTTCACTACTGCCTTTGAGGTAAAGGAGCCCACAGAGAAGAGCTAAAAAATAAACCCCAAATCCCCCAGGAAGGTTCTTGGTCCTACAGAACAGTGACAGTCCTTGAAGGACAGATGGGAAGCTCTTGTGTTGCCCAACAAAGTTCTAAGGCAGCAGCCTGCCCATGTTTTTTGTTTCAGAGTTTTGGAGAATGCAGCAAATAGAGCTTTCAGCCTCCCAGATACATCCCCTGGGTTAGATTA
Source organism: Hirundo rustica (assembly GCF_015227805.2). Classification (NCBI taxonomy): domain Eukaryota; kingdom Metazoa; phylum Chordata; class Aves; order Passeriformes; family Hirundinidae; genus Hirundo; species Hirundo rustica. The sequence continues at coordinate 5,532,703 of NC_053470.1, forward strand.
CTCCATTAAATGCACAGAGAATTGCAGTGATCTTTAAGTATTCTTATAAGAACCTGTTATAAGGTTTCTACTGGAGTAAGACTTAGCCATGCCAGCCATCTACTCATTCTATTAGCAGGTTTTGCCTCTAATAAAACAATTTTATTAGATTTATTGGAGGTAAACAGTAACTGATGGACTGAAACTGAAGTTTTAGCCTTGAATTCAGCCCAGAGCACAATGTCATAAAGAAAATTTTATAACAAAAGGAATTAAAAACCAACTCAAGATCAGTTATTGTAGATTTATACTGCAAATATTTGGTTAAACCTTCTTGCTATCTTTCATATCTCCCTCCTCCTGCAACTCTTTCCTAATGTTTTCCTAGTGTACATAATCTGTTGCTAAAAGGAAGTTTTGTAACAAAAACAAATAGAAAAATAATTAACACTTCCTATTTTGTAGCCTATGTGATTCCCTTCACATTTCAACCCACTGTTCCTGATGTGCAGCTGTAAATACTGCCAAAATTTGAGACAGAAATATTAAAAAAAAAAAAAAAAAAAAAAAAAGAAAAAGGGAGCGTGGTTAGGTGATGCATGGCACAGAAACCAACCTAATGAATCCTTTCACTCTACTCCTTGCTATAAAACAACACAGCCAGTAATATTTCTTGAATCATTTAGCTTCTATTGCAACATAACCTGCAGACTGAAATAACGAACCTGAAAACACTGTGTGATTTTTCTTTCTTCTCCATTGTATTCCACGGTGCTGCTACAGAATAATTGTAATAATCTTACTTTTTTTGAGTTGCTAAACCACTTATTTCTAGTTCTAAATAAGGAACGTAGCGAGGCAGGCTATAAACAGCATTAAAGACAGCTCTAGGCGCAGCCCAGGTAGCACAGGGGTGATGTGCAGTAGTAGATATCTCAGGGCACAGCAGGATTAGAGTGACAGAAATCCAGAATCAACAGGAAAGATCCTAACAGGCACAGGATTACTGCCCCAGTCAGAGCAGGCTTGTTTACTGGTTTAACTGCTGGATGTATAAATTCTATAATTAGAGTCTGATCAGTAAGCAACACTGCAATGCAGCTTCAACACCCTAAAGAAATTTTAGACAGGCTATTAAAGAATGATTTATGAAGCAGGCTTTTGTTCAAGCAAGTGATTAGCGTTTAATAGTGTTGCCTACTAAGTGTTGAACTGGACATAACCAAGCTAAGAACAATAAACAAGTCAGGAAAAAAAAAATTAAAAAAGAGAAAAGTGTTTCAATATTTTCTGTGCCACAGCAGTAAAGAGCAGCATCATGTTAAAGTAACTAAAAAACTTAGCCTTCCATTTTAGGCAATATTTCACCTAAAATGTTCTGCTGAACTGGTGAAAGATTTTTTTTTTTTTAACTAATATTAAGATCTTCAGAATGTTACCCAGCAAATACTCATCTTGGTTTCTGTGGGTTGAGAAAAGCAGGAAAACAAAACAAAACAAAACAAAACAAACCACACAAAAAAACCCCAACAACAAATCAAACAAAACCAAAAACAAAACAACAAAACAAAAACAAAACCCCCGCAAAAACAAACAAAAAACCCCAAACAAACCAAAAAAAACCCAAACAAAAACATGAACAAAAAACCCACCAAAACCTGAGCCACCAACAAAACACAAGCCAACCAACCAACAACAAAAAAACTACCAAAAGAACCCCAAAGATGCACACAATAAGAGGCAACGTTGAGAAATTCAGGGGTTAATTAGGGAAAAGCTGTCTCTACAATTTTCTGAGACTACTACACCGTGTGGTTCATCCCAGCAATTGTCTCGACTCCCTGCTCTCGTAATTCTCTCATTTCTTGTGCAAGACAAAGGAAGGATTGAACATGATTAGCCAGGCTGGGCTAAGGAAATCATTCTGCACTTCATAAAATTGCTTGAAAGTGGGCGTGAGAGGAGGAAAGAGAAGCTGGCAATATTTGTGCTGACAGAGATCAATGAAGTATGACATTTGTGATGTAAAGATGCATGAACCCTGCGCAGGAAAATAGAAGCTTGATAAGATGACCTTGATGGGTGTGTTGGACAGAATTAGAGTTGTAAAGGGCAATTTGAGAGAAACAGAGAGGGCTGATGTTTTCAAGAAAATCGAACTTGTAATAAAGGGATCAGTACCCAAACTGAAGATGAAAGAACATCTGAACCAAACCGGTTATGGAATAAACATTTGTGATGGTTGGATGTGCTGGGGACTCCGAGAAAAGGCAGGAGGGATGCTGGTTTGAAACTTTTACAGCAGTTAGGATAATTTGATTGATGGAAAGAAAACAACAGTGTACTGTGGCCCAGTTTCAGGAATACCTGTGGAAAATACAGGTGACTCATGAGGAGGGGAAGCTGTAGAAGGGAATTGAGGAGAAACCAGCAAGGAGAGAAAGAGGAGCCCGATAAAACTCCATTGGCAGTATCTGTAACACTGTAAGCAAACATCAGATCCGTGTTTCTCCATGCCTGAGGCGGGTTGCTGTCCCAGAGGGATGAGCCCAGGCTGTCAGCTCCTGTAGGAGCCACAGTGGGATGTAACTGAAGGCTAACCCTCAGTCAATTGTTTGGTGCTCAGACAACCTGGTGTTTTACACCCAGAACACTTCTAGGCAGAAATGTACAGCACAGTATAGCAGGCTCTCTGTAGGGAGGAAGGAATTCTACATTCAGGTAACTAAACTTGACAACAACACAGAAGGAAATGAATGAAGTCTTTTTAAGGGTTGTAATTACTTAACCTGCTATTGTGATTCCAAGTGTGCGGATGAAACATGTTGGTAACAACCTTCAGGGAACCTAAAGCTGGATGAACTGATCCTAGAACTCTTCCATGAACTGCCTTCTAAAAGTTAGAATTAATTGTTGACTTCATAGATAGCAATGCAATTTTTAACCCAGCACCACTGCATGTTAAACATGACCTTGTAACTTATTATTTATTTCCTGTCTCTTTTATTTCATCAGCATCAAATGAAATACAATTACTCCTCTTCTGGGAGCCTTTGAATACATTTTAATATAAGAATTAAATTTTTCATTTGTATAAAACTCAACAATATCAACTAAAACAGGACACTGTGTTCATGCACACTAATTTTAATCCAGGTACATCACCTAGGGGCACAATCACCTGACACACAAATCTTTGCAGTAGTCACAGGAATTAGGAGATGATAGATGCCTCAGATCTGCTTGTGTGACTACCCATCCTACTGTGACAGCTTCCTCTGTCAGGTAGGGATTCTGAGGGAAGCAAGATGACAGCGAATATTTCTTCTGTAAAGCTCCTTTGAAAATATTAAATTGAGTTTTTATGATCTCTGTTGTTTCCCAGGTCTAAGTGGGAAACAGAGCTTCAGAAGCAGGGTGGCTTTCATTTATATTTTTCTTAGTGACCACTTCTAGTGGAAGGAAAGCTTCATATAGAGCCTCAAATCCATGAGCAAACAATAACATGAAATAAAGAATTTGCTTTTGTTCAAAGACATCAAGTAAAACCGTTTTGAGTTGTATTTATAGAGATAAGGATTGCCAGCTTCTCTATAAATCATGTGAAATATATAGGACTGCATTAAAGCCACATGGTCTACATTATGTTTTAAAACAACAGGACATTAAAAAAACCCCACAATTTTCATTTTGAAATGTCTTAATTTTCTGAAACAAAAAGATGTAGTAGAATAAAATTCAAATATGAAAGATGCTATGTACGGTAATAAAAAGAGTAAATTGAATATTTAACTTCTTTATAAGAAGGAGAAAATTTGGATAGACCAGTACCCCTCTGCAAGCCTTTAAGGAGTGGCTGAGATGGGCAGCATTAAGTTTGTTTTCTGCAGCAGTCCTTGAACATTCCCAGCAGTGCCATGACAGGGCCAGAGAGAGATTTTTTAATGACTGTACAACCAGAAGTGTTTTGCATGATCTACATCCTAATTGCTCCTGTTCCCAAAGAACAGAACGTCAGGTTTTACAATGCACAGCAGGCGACTAAAGGCTCTCTTTAGAAAACTTATGAGGTAAATATAGGACAACAAGGACTTTGAAACTCATTCATACAATTGCCTTCCACAGTAACACTTCTGCTTCAGTTGCAAGAATACTCATTTACAGAGCTAAATTGGTGTGTTTCCCTTCAGAGCATCTTTCCCTTAGTTAAAGACTTTGTCTCAAAAAATCTTGGAGGCTTTTTTTATACAGCCTCCTGTTGCATGTGATAATCCTGACATAACGAAATCTCTCTTGTGGATTTCGTTGAGCTTCAATAAAGCCTGTTAACATTAATCCAGTTTCTCCTGTTCCGGGTTGGAATGTTATCATTTTTTAGACTAGTTTGTCAAATGTTTTTAGACAGATAATATAAATTTATGTCATCATTATATCTATATGGGGCCTTATTTGGGCTGCATTAATTCCCTCAAAGTCAAATCTTGCTTTGTTTATGAGATTATTGGCATTGATTTCAGAGGCTTAAGACAGAAAAATACCTGCACTTAATGGAACAATTGTACCAGTCCCACTCTGTCCACGGAGGATATATCAATTGTAAAGACATCTTCCCTCACTCCCACGCCCTGCCTTTCCCCTCCTCCCCACTTTGGTAACTGAATTAGCTGTGCTGCTCTTCAGATAAGTGCTTGTTTTTCAAATCACTGCTTAGACTCCGACCCTTCCTCAGGGCTGATTTTATCTATAATTTTTTTTTTTAGTTTGTCACAAGCTGAACTTTACCTGACCTCACATCTACAGCGAATGAAGCCTTTATAAACTGAGTATGACGCCTGATTTTGTCTTAGTTTAAAGGGTTTACTCCCGCAAAAGATACTTAAGTGAAAGTCACAAGCCTCACATTCGATCTTGCGGGCCAGCAGCTCGTTGGATGTGGCTCTGGACACTTGCTGGGATGCAGGAGCAAGCAGCAGCTGAGGCGCAATATCCTCGGGTACAAACAAATCCCTGTGTTTTATCCACTATCAGTGCGCTGGGAGAGAGCACCGTGTAACCCTCCGCACCTTTATGCTGATGCAACTGCCCAGAAGGTTTGAAAAAAACCTCTGTGATCCCACCGAAGCCTAAAAACGCCTCTATTACCCATTCAAAGCTTCAGAGCAGCAGGAGCCAGAATGTGACACAGACAGGAAACGGGAGGGATGGAGAATATTGATGTCCCCAGTCGTGCCAAGAATCTAGAAAGAGCCAAGGTGGTATTTCTAGCTGACCAGCCAAAGTGACTCACCACAACATCATCCCCAGCATTCCTTTGTCACTTTAAAGCACCACTTTGAACTGGAAAACATCTATTTGATTTAAAAATAATTTATTTGGATTCTATGTAGTCCACTTCCTGTTATTAGTGAGAGGGAAAAAATATGAAAAACAAAATTAAAATTTTGTTTTGATGCAGTAATTCTACCTGATGAAAACAAAGGGATTTTTATCCCGATAATTCTTGAAGACTCCTGGAAGACAGGACGCTGCCCATTTAAAGTTTTGGATAATTTCCTTTACAATTTGGGTGAGTTTTTTTGCTTTGTGGGTTTTTCTGCTTGTTTGTTTGTTTTTGTTGGTTTTTTCTTTCTTTTTCTTTTTTCCTCCTAGATCTTTTATTAGCTATTTTATGTTAGGTGTCTTTGAAGACATCTCAAATCATGAACTGAAAAGAAAAACGTGTTCACGATGCCAAAGGACAAACAAAAGACTACATCATTTATCACAGGTTCATTAACAGGGGCATGTAATCACCTGGAAGTTTATTTCTCTTGCAGGAGCACTGAGAGGTCCATTAAAGGTAAAAGCACCAACCCTGACATTTCTGGAACGTAAAAAACCTGATCCAGAATAAAAAGCACACAGCATCTGCCACTCTAAAAGACAATGGCAGTCATTCAAGTAATGGTGCCAGAGTGCACTGGCTCAGCTGAAGAAAAGGCAGGGAAAGGCAGGGAGGAGATTTCCTCAGAATGCTCTGAACTTCAGAACCTTAAAAAAAAAAAAATAAAATTAGGGTGATGAGGTCACTGAGAGGAAGTGGCCAAGATTTCAAAATGCACAGAGCTGGGTAAAAGCACACGAATACAGGAGTGTGTACACACAGACACTCTCACAAATGTACCTGCTCTTGCACTCTGTGTGCAGCTGAGTATTCCAGAGATGCTGATCTCGGTTCCACAGAGCAAACCTGTGAGGACAAACTGCAGACAAACACACTTCCCCTTTTTCCAAGGATATAGCCTACATCACCGGAAAGAGGAATCCAGTTAAGGATGCCAATTTAAAATTTTAAAATGATTTTTCATGGAAGGAAAATACCAAATTCCCGTTTCTTCTTCATGATATATTCTCTTTCCACAGATGAGAAGGGGAATTGTGCATATTCCTTGGGTGGGTTCTAATTCAGTTACATAACCTAATTATGTTCCCCAGCAATATTCTCTCGGAAATACTGAAACAGGGTTTTAGGCAATATTTCACCAGGATCTAGATTCAATATGCATTAGCTGAACCAAATTAATTTACTCCTAAGTGTAAAATAACAAACTCCAGTGTAAAATAATTAATCCTGCACTTATCTTAAAATATGCAAATTATTTATCCTGGATTTAACAGTTCAGTAATTCCATGCTAATAAAATATACGGTAACGCTCTTGCTTCAACTATAATTTAAAATACCAATTAAAGACGGTATTTAACAACACCAGAACATCCCTCAAAAATAATATAGCTACCAGGTCTTACACAGAGATGTACATAACTGTAAGGACATATCAGTAACTGCTCATCTACGGCTCCTGGTCCTGTTAAAGGATTTCTGTATTTAGAAAATGAGGTTTCTCAACCAGTCAGCAGAACTCCAGCAGGAGCCAAAGGTGGTTTTGTGGCTATCACAGCGAGCTGTGAGTAAAATCCTGGCTCCAACCACTCCCAACAGTGATTAGTTACACTGATCTTGGGTGGATTCTTTCTGTGCTGGTGGTGGAGCAGCATCATGACAGCTCTCCTGACTTACTTCGGTGTGACCAAGCAGACTATTGACTTTCACTTCTGCTATAGAAACTGAGCTTAGCATCTCTCAAAGAGCAAAGTCTGCCTCACATTTTGCAGCCACAAAATATTTGCTAAGGAGGTGTGCTACTGTTGAAAGGGTGACACACTGGTATCAAAGCATTACTGCCTGCATTAATTAGCACATAACGCCATCACAATTAATGAAATAAAAAGTCCTCTCTCCACATTCTGTTTTGATGCAGTTACATTGGGACAGTCTCGCAGTCCTCAGCAGGATCTCAGATCACACATATTGTCTGTGGAAATGTTGTATAGGAGTGCCAGAATTTTCATTTATGGTTCACTCCTCGCTGTTTTGTTTCTGGACCCTTTGGAATATTTGTTTTGCTCCCTCAGTCTAAATATTAAGTTTGAATGTTAGAGACTGCAAATTGGAAAACTAATCTAATTACTATTATATCTCAGAACACAAGGTCATTAACCCAAATAAAGTAATCAGACTAAGGAAATAATTTAGCAGGCTTTTTATATACATATATAGGGCACATTTGGAGGCACCTCCAGTAAAATCCTTTTCATTATTTCACTTGTTATTTGCACTTGTAGGTACATAATTACCATCAGAAGGAATGAATTTGTACTTTCCACCTGCCTTCACCAGGGTGAGCTAAATCATTAATACACCCTGATTCTCACATTTTAAATAGAGATTTTCTGTTTACATTCACATTGGCCTTATACATTCCTATATACCCTCAGAGTCCACGTCATTGTCCTACGGTGATTTTCTCAAACAGAAAAGGAAGATTCAAAAAGAAGGCATCAAAATCAGCCTGTTGCTAATTTCAGCTGCTGAGAATTCACTCACCTTATCCTCTTCAAAGCCAGGTAATCATACTCTTCATCTATTCTGTGCTTTTCAGCTTGCCCTGAAATCTACTCTCTTCATTCACCTGCATGTAAATGTTTTAAACCAAGAGCAGATGTAGAATGTACATGAAGATTTTTTTTATATTATTATTATTAGTTTTAAGAAAAAGGATTAATAATGGACCTTTAAAAGACATCAGATTTCTATATCATCATTATGGCCCAGCAATTTTCTCTGCAAGATTCACTGTACATTCCTTCTTCAAGACCTCATTGAAGTTCTGTAAATAATCAAAAAATAAAGCTATCAAAAGCATGATGTGCCTCAACATAAAAGGCTTAAATCTGGCCAATCAGTTATGCACAATGAATAATGCAAACAGCTCTATTCATATGCACAATACTGTATAAAATTTAATTTAAGAATTTAAGTATTTGCCTCTTGTGTGACTTTTCTGCCTCTAATATAATTTTCTTTCTCAGAGAAATTATCGCATTACATTTTGACATCTATTCTTCAAAGAATTATAGGGATGGTTCTTAAAAAATATACTTCAGAGTATTTTATATAAACCTGCCCATTTCTATCAGTCTCTACAATAATAATTTTCAGTTATGAGGTATAGCTTTTCATTTCATTCATATTCATTAGCAGTGGGCAGATATCAGAAGTATGCAGGTAACTGAAGGGAGCTCCAAAACTGAGAATTAATATCGACTATAAATTGCTAGAGGGAATAGAATTGGAAAAAGTATCTGCACTCTTTAAACCAAATAACTTTTAGGAGAAGAAACAGCTTCTAGACATCTTTGAGCTGACTGTCCATTTTAGAAAATTTCCTAATTCAGCCTCCAGTACTAAGCATAGAGAGAAATGCTAGAACTATTTCTGACATACTTTGCTTCTTTTAGTGATTGTTAATTCTAATCACTAATAGCGGTCATCAGTGTTTCATAAAGATTTCAGAACCAAAAGATGTATTTTGCTTCCATTTGGTCAAGAGATAAACTGAGATACATCCAAGAGAAATGTCTCCTGCAAGAGGATTTTGCAGTCAAAACATATTTGCTGGCATTACTTGTTACATTTCTGGTTTATTTATTAGAAGATTAATTGCTATTTGGATTTATTTGCCAATTCTTTTGAAGGCAAATTCCAAAATGAACATCACCTGCAGTGGAAGCCTCTTCAACCCACAATCCATCCTTCTGAGTGAGCTTGTTTCATTTGACAGCAGCTGTACTTAGAGTCCAGGAGAATAAATTTATTTTCTAAATAATTTTCTAAATTAAATCCTGAAACATGTTTATGAAATTACCTCTTTAGAGGAGGAAACAGGCCTTTTCTTCCCAAAAGAACTGCTATATTTTTAAGCATATCATTGTACTTTACTTGCAGAGACCATCTTGCAATGATCAAGGAAAAAAACTCTCAGCACTGTGAGAAGAATTTGCTGTATCACTGAACTTTTCTGTCAAGCCTGAAACCATGATCTCAGAGAACACTTTTATTCTACATGAAATCTCTTACCACTGCTTTATTTTCTGAATAACCTGCAAAACTCCATGCCACAGAGATTCAGTGACCTCTTCAGTAAAATCCTGATAAAGACTCATTAATACATTTACCAGATACCAAAGCTGCTCTAATTCCAGAGAGCAATTCAACCCTATTCACACAGAAATAGGGATATTGTCTGTAGAAATAATAATAATAATAAAAATACTTATAATAACAGCAATTAATGGTACAGTAACAGATACTTCAAATGTCATTAAAGCATTACAAATTTAGAGTAACCAGATTATACACTAAGCAACCTCTGAGCAAGGATATTTCTGCTTAAGGATAAATGGGTAATGATCCAAAACTTACAGAGATAGTTTGCAATAATTGACTTTTTAGCATGGAAGAAACCAGAGAGGCACAAAGATCTTCTACCCATCTTCTACAATATGTTAAAGCAGTTCTATTTATACATGACATTTTGGGGAGGAGTATTGCAGATATGCCTCAGTGGGTAAACAGTCCAGTCCAGCACATTTATCACACTCCCACTCTGCATTATTTCAGGAAGACACCACAGAGCCACGTGCTGCACTCAAGGCCAAGTCCTGCAAAATGCTGAGAAACACAAAAAATTTTATTCCAGATTCAGAAGGAATCAAAGGACAGGAGGCAGTGCTTCATATTTTTTTGGCATTACTCCTGTATTCATCTACTACTCCTGCATTTTTGTATGACTCCTGTTTAAGGAGACGCTCAATCCTGCAAGACTCAAGCGGCAGCTGCCCGGTGGAGAGAATTGAATGCAAAGTTTTCTCATTCTGTGTGTGCCTGTGCCCCAGGATCCCTCTCTCTGCTGGGTCACATTCCTGCTCGGCGAGGGACTCTGCCTTCTGTACGGCAAAGCGATCTCACACAGGAGATTTTGGCGAAACCATGGGAAAATATTTGCGTTATATTCCAATAAAATTATAAAATATCCCATTTTCTGAGCGAGCACCGCACTGAAATGAAAGAAATTCCCCCTGATCCATATCTGGTTGAGGGATCCGTTCATGAACGTACTCAGCCGTGCCAGACTGCCCCTGGGAGCAACAAAATGGCCCAAGTTTTACTTCAGTCTTGTCAATCAACATCACCACAGAGCCTTTTAATCAAATGGAGGCAGAACTGCATCACAGAATTCCTGGATGAGAGATGTAGGCATGTTTTTCAATGGTTATTTGTAAAGTAGAAAAAAAAATTTAAAAAATATTAAAATAAAAAAAATATTTAAACAGGACACTTCATGTGCCTATGCATGTGCTCCTGTGAAATTAAATATTGATCTCACTTTTTTTTTTTTAATCTTCCTTCAAGCCCTGCAGCATGAGTTAGTAAATAATAATTGAATATATATTTGAAAATCAGCCTAAAATAGGTATGATTTTCCTTTTCATTAATTACAGTCTTATATACCTTTATCAAATGAGTATTTTGGGGATTTTTTTTTTTTTTTTTTTTTTTTTTTAAGGCTTCCTCTCCCTCTGCTCCTCTTCATACTGTAGTTTTCCTTCCAAGTATATATCTTCATGCTGCAGAGGATTGCTCTGGAGATGCAGTATCAGGAAACTACCTGACACACAAGATTAATGTAGAACTCTGCTTGAACTGTTATTGCATACCAAACAGAGCTCCCTGCCCTCCTTTCACCACTAATTCCATGGCAGAAAACTCTTTTACTCATGGGCAATTTTAATCTTCATATAAATGTCTCCTTTTGCTTTCCTTCAAGAGAAATGCCTCGGTAGGTTTTGCTCGTGTTCTTATGGTAGCTGTCTTTGACCCTTCCTTCGTTTCCGTACATATTCCTCCAGCCAACTATTTTAATTTCACCTGATATTTTGTGGGTTTTTTCTGACCTAGTTTTCATGGAACAAAGGGCTCCCAGATAGAGAGAAAAAACAATTAAAAAAATCCTCTAATGGCAAGCACTTGGACTCCAATCCCATTTGCCATGGTTTGTATTTATCAACAGAAAGAAGTGAAATCCCGGTCACGCTGGAGTAGAAAATAATCTATGCAAATTCTTTAATAAAATCATGTCAATATTAGGACATCAGCCTTGTGATAAGAGCACCTGCATTGCTTCACTTCTAAGTGTTGGGTCAGGAAACTTCCCCTTTAATCAATTATTTTTACTTTTAGCCTGTTTTGCATGTCTCCAAAACCTATTCTTTCAATTCACATTAAGTTTCTTCTCATCTAGATATATTTATTTTTTTCTCATTATTAAATTTATTTGGGTTAGTGCTGGACATCAGAGAGATCCAGACAAAATTAAAATAATTTTAGTGAATGAAGAGGTACAAGAGGCTTTTCCTAGTTATTTTATTCTGATCTAGATACATGTCTGCCTAAAGGGAAAATTTAATCCCCTTAGTTTGTTCATCTCTTGTAGTTTCTCATTGTCCTAATAAAATAACTAATATCCATTCAAAAAAAAAAAAAAATAGCAAACATTTTTTAAAATGAATTATTAAATGAACATGACAGATGTTACCTTCAACCAAAGATGCCTCAAATTTAATTTTGGAGAGAATTATGCTGGGTACACCGCAAAGTTACTGTTGGTGTAGTTTATATTGACATTATCCACATCAAACAGAGATCTGCACTGCTTTATGTGTCCCAAGACAACCTCCTGCAATTTTTATTTTATTATTTTTTTATTAAATAACCTTGGAATCAGAGCTGTCTCAGGTGAGGGAGCAGCCCCTACACTATTGGAATACCTGTGCCCCACTCACGGCAGCTGAGCTGCAAAACTTGTCCACAGCCAAAGTCCCAAAGTGATTACCTGGCCTAGTTACAAACCCTGCTCCTCATTAGTTTCCTTCTACGATCAACCTTTAATCTCTAATCTAATTAATTTATTTTATGGCCTTGGTTTAGCAGTCTCAGATCTTCTCAAATCTCATTTCAGATTGTGTAAAATGTAAATTTCTAGGCTTCCCCAAGAAAACCACGCATCTGTCCTGAACATAGGGTTTTTTTTCCCCTATTTTTATACTCTAAATTGTATCTCCCAGTATTTTGACTTATTTTCTTCCTTTATTATGTTCTCATATGTATCTATTTAAATTAGCCACAGCATCATTAATCTGTAATTGTACAAGTATAACTGCAGTTCTCACCTTTGGCCCTCTAATAGTTCAATCAAGAACAATATTTTAAATTTTAGCAATAGAAAGCCACATTAATTTCAAATTACTAATAAAAGTAATGACTGAGAAGGAGGGGGTTTTTTCTGCTAGAGAAGAGCAATTACATTTCTAGGAAAAAAATGCAGCTGACAATTTTAAGTATATTTTCCTTAGACAGTCTGGTTTCTCTAGGAAAAAAAAAGACATTGCACGAGTTTACCAAGATCTATGATTTAAAATCTGAAATAATCCTACCATTAATCAAATCTCATCAATGCTGGGAAAACAGGTATTGCAAAGCAGCAAAATCCTTCCAACGAAGAACCAAAAGGATCAGGACAAACGCATTCAACAAAAAACTTAACAAGGGCTGAAATGATAGCAACAACACCACATCATGAGAAAGAATAAAGGCTAAATAAAGAATCAGAATCCAGCTGGAATTCTTTATAGCACATCAAGCTTATATATATATAACGACAAACAAAAAATCACAAACAAACAAACGAATCCCCTGCATTTTGTTTAGGATTAAGAAATCTGATGTAAAGAAAGAACACTTCTTTTATCAGATCAGTGGCTGAAAGTCCCAGTAGCAGGTATTAATGCAGTGGGGCCATTTTAGCTGTTTTTTTTAATGAATTATAGTTATATTTTTCTCAATATTTTTTTTCTCTCTCCTAACAAGTGTCGTCTAAACAGCAGGAAGGTAACACCACAGAATCCTTCTAAAACTGGATTTCACTGCTTGATTCTTGGGAAAAGAGTGAAAAAAGTAGAGAAACCTTGTACATGGAGAATTAAGCCCAGTAAAAATGCATTTTGATACAAGTACGAAAACAATTCCAGCAAAAATCTTGGGAAGGTGAACCATTATGTTTAAAATAAAATAGTTTTTACAAGTTTATCTTGATTTTTAGATCAATTATCACCTTTATATGTAGCAGTTATTACTGATATCACTGCACAACGAAAAAAAAACCTAAAAAATGTTGTTATGTTAATCATTTTTTAGCTTACACTGAAGAAGAGATTGAAAAGAACTCCACTCAAAAAGAAAGCTTATGAAGTACTGACAATAGAGAAAATCCTCCTTTTTTGGGATATATGTGTACGATAGCTACATTTAAATAAAATTCTCCAACCTCCTTTATGCTATGGCAGTTATTGATTTGTTTTCTACCTTCCTTTGAGATGATATATATGAAACAAAGCAGGCATTTCCTGGCTTCACTTCCAATTATTTCCGACACTAAAAAACCTTGTTAACATATTGAGCTATTTCACCAACCATCCTCATTGAAATAAATAATTTTTATTGCCACCTTAGAAGCGGCTCTCAAGGAACGTGCCTTTTTTTCTTAACTGAATTAGAACACACCTTCCCTTTACCTGTCTTAATACAGCAAAAAGTGACCTTCTGTTCTATGCAAAGCACATGGGTGCAGAAATCAATGTGAAGATTATTCCATTAGACACCTGAACACACCTGAGAGCTCCATTCTCTTGGCCTCTGGGCTAGTAAATCTAGACAGTGTGCCTGCATGTCTTGTGCTGTCAGTACAAGCCACCAGAGTTGTGTTTTCCTGTTGAAATAAACGCTTTGAGCTGCACTGAAGAGTTGGAGCTGCATCCCGTGTTTATCAGATCGAAATTCAAACTGCTTGCAAAGAACTTGACAGGTTGGGAACTCGTAGGGTTTGCAGAATTTGAGAATGCGGTGCTATGACAGGCAGAATTCATCTCAATACTCTTTGAAGGTGCTGTTTCTTATCAGAACAACAAACACAAAAACTATCTCGTACTAGAGCTTGGCAAATATGAGACCCCCAGCGTGCACACTGACAAAACAAACAACGTGAGAGACAGAGCAGTCCAACAGCTGCAAGCCAAGGGATCATCTACTTCTCACAGGAAGTATTTTGCACTTTTACCAGGCACCCCACCCCTTGCCAAATTCACACAGGTAAGCTTTTCTTCCTCTTCACTAAAATAAATTCAATTCAAAACCAGGGCATAAGGTTTTTTTCAGTACTAAGGTATTAAAAGGTGTTTCATCCAGAGCTCTCCCTCCTCTGGACATGATAATAAATAAAAGATCTCTGGAGGAAGCCACCAACAATGACTTATTCAAAATCTCTGCCCTGCGACAGGAGATGAGAAACTCAGCTAAGATTCAGAAGGATCAACAAGGGAAACACGTCCCACACAAGAAAAAAAGATTAATGAGTGGAGATTGCACGCCTCGCAAAGCAGCTACCCCTGCAAATTATGCTTCCCGTGATGGTTGTACTGACTCTTTGTGTGCCACCCATGCAAAGATCAGAAGCCAAAGTTTCTGGTATTGAAATGACTTTACAAGCGCTGTCGAAATCATGCATTAATCTTAATGTTGCTGGATATTTAGGGAGAAGCAACTGGCCCTTCTAAAGGATGATTGTCTTGTAAATTAAGACCAACAGAGCCAGGAATTTATTCTGAGAAGATTAGATGCAAATAGCTGACTGTTTAATGAGGCTTAGGCAAGCAATAAAGAAGGCATTAAAAGGAGTTGTATCTTTCCTTTTTGACAAAGCACAGAATTTTGACTCCAGCAGTAGACATACTCCTTTTGGAAGCCAAAATACCCTAGATCCTGAAGGTATGAGATCCCCTAATTTTATGCTTTCCAAAGAAAGCTGCCAAAGGCAAGGGGTGTTTTCAGTCCTGCTCCCTTTCAGCAGAATTCTAGCGCACATACCATGTGGTGGTGTTAATGTATCTGAATTTTTTTTTTTTTTTCTTCCCCAGACCTCACTTCTCTTTAATGAACTAATGTTATTAAGACCAACAAAAAAAACCTGCTGCTTTTGTACACTTGGCTATAGCTTAGTTCTCAGACGCTCATTTTTACAGAGTGCCTCGTATTAACCTGCCACACTTGATGAGACCAAATTTCTACATGTTTCAAAGGAAAAAAATTAAGTAATGACAACACTTCGGGGTCCAGTAAAGTGACTGGCTAACATTACATCTCATATTAGCACTGAGCAGAACTGCTGGCAGGGTGGTAACTCATCTTCATATTTTCCCATTAACATCTACCATATGCCTAGAGTATCTATTTAACACAAAACTGTAATTATTTTACCTAATTAACTGATACATTAAATCAAAGGCCGACTCCGCAAAGTAAGTTAAACCTCACCAATTATGGCTCCTGATGCGTATTTTTAGTTTTCCAATTGTCAGTGGATTTTCTCTGACTATGATTAATGCAAACTGATTAACTTCCTTTTTATAGCTTTAGTCTTCCCAAAATGTGTAAATATAGTCTAGTATTACCAGAAGGTCTTGAAACGACAGCCGGGGGAATTAATTTTATTTTATTTTATTTACTGAGTGTAGTCGCCATCAACTCAGCCTCACCAATGCTTTACAACCTCCTAAATTGTCTTTGTGACGACAGAAAAAAAAAAAAAAAGGCAGAAAAATAGCCCAGAAAAACTCCATCTTTTCCTGGCCTGCAGTTTTAATGTTTGCCCAGCAGCATAAATAAAATGGTTTTAATTCCAAGGAACCCCTTCTGGATTTACAGTCTTATTGCAAAAAATTAATGTCCCTTTGACCTCCCTAACTGCATGTTGTGTCAACTGGGTACTCCTTAACGAGCTATTTTAATGCAAAATACACACAATTGTGCAGTGATTAATCACAAGGGCTAGGGAGAAAACATTTTAACTTTATCAGCTACTTCCGTGCTCAGTTGCGTATCACACTGAGTCAGTGGTTTTACTCCCTCTGACACTATTTCTTCTTTGCTCTCCAAGTCTTAAACAAAGTGACTGTTTTAAAAGAGAAAATTCCCAGTTCTGTGAGTGTTTCCTTAATTATCAGTATCATCATCAGTATAGTTGGTTTCCTTTTGCTCACCTGTTGCCATATTCTATAGCTTTCTGTGAATGTTTATATTCCGTAGTCGAGTCTTCTCACGCTTGTAACATTAACAAGAGTTGTTTTTCACATTTCTCTCTGATGTGGGACAACTGATCGACTTCTAGCCTGGCCAGTGGGATGGAGAGGTGGTAACCTTGTTCTCCAATCCCTGGTCACTGTGCAGAGTCTGTATAAGTGAGGTCATCATAATAAAGTTACCCTTCTTTTGCTTTGGATTTGGAGCGTGAGTATCATTTCTCTTTGTGTCCTCTAGTGTCACTAACCCATCATTTTTGGTACTCATTTTCTCCATCATCCTGTCAGTGTGTCTGTTAGACAGAGAACAGGAGGAAGTTTACAAATTCATCCAGAAGAAACTCTTACAAAAGAGATAAAAACTTATTTCAGCCTTCCACAAACTCAGAGCCAAGTTTTGGCTTGACGAGTTAGCAAAATCTTGGCCATCACTCACTAAAGAGAATCGTGGTGATCTTCCCTGCATTCCACCTCCCTGTGTCTGTACCAATTGCTTTGGTAAAACACAAGTGAGGACTTCATTTTGCTGCTATGCCTCAACGCAGGTTCTGTAAAAGCACAGTGTGTAAATGGCAAGCACTCTCCCTGGACCACTCCTAAAGTAGAGCTAATCCACAAATCAAAAGCTACTCCGTCCTAAACTGCATCAGTGCTGTAATTACTGCATCACTTTTATAGCCAGCCCAGGATGAAACTGAAATGAGAGATGACAAGGAAAAGAAAAAGAAAAAGAAAAAAAGAAAAAGAAAAATAAAAGAAGAAGAAGAAGAAGAAAAAGAAGAAGAAGAAGAAAAAAAAAGAAAAAGAGAAAAGAGAAAAGAGAAAAGAAAAAAGAAAAAGAATATTAGTCTATGGCATTTGCTGGCTTATTTAAATTGAAATGTCACACGAAATAATTTAATTTTGACAGCGTCTAACGGATTCAAAGCAACATTTCCAGATTCTCATGCCAAACCATGCTCCTGTGGGAAAGCTTTTTCCTTTCCTCTTGGTACCTTGCTTGTTTAGCTCCTGGCAGCTCACCTGGTGGGCTGAAAGCCTGTGGATGACCTGGAAGACTAAGCAGGAGCTCCTGACATCGACAGCTCCCAGGCAGCCTGCCAGGTGAGCAGCTTCAAACCAAAACATCCTTTTCTTTCCCGGAGAGTTTCAAAACACTTGGGGATCTCAAAGAAAATACATTTGGAAACACAGTCTTCCACAAAACAGAAGAATTTTTCTCCGGGCAACTCTGCCTAGAATTTTTTTTTTTTTTTTTACTTTAATAGGATTTCGTTAAATATTTCAAAACTACTGAGTTTGCTCTTTCCCGTTCAAAGTCCTGAAATATCAAAGAGGTACAGCAGCAAATTCACATTTGGAGTGTTGTAAAGGAAAGTATATTTGTCTGGGATTACAAACCAGGAGTTGTTTCACTTTGCTGTGGCATGCGCTTAATAAACATGAATACCATATTAAGTAAATTGCAGGTTTCTCCAGAGGCATTGTGAGGCACACTAAATAGAATTCAGAAGGTGGTCACTGTTTCTGCAGGTGTAGAGGAGGCTGCTACCGCAGTTACTAGCCCATATTTCCCTCTCAGAACATCGCAAATTAGAAGCAAATATTCTGAAATGAGAAGAGCTAACCAACAGAAACATGTATTAAAAAAAAAAAAAAAAAAAAAAAAAAAAGCTGGATGAAAGGTTCCAAATGAAGTGTTTTAGAGAAAATGGTGTACGCCTAAATATTTGACAGCTAAAGGCCTCGGATCTACTTCTCACTTAAAACACGTCTCACTAATAAATTTTTGTATAATTCCTTTTCAATTTCTGCCAGGTTGAGTTGAAGCCCAATTACCCTAGGAGATATGCAGGAGTGATCAATAAGACATTCACTGCTCAGCAGCACTGGGCAACCTGAGCAATTGTGCCAAGGTCAACAGGCAAATAACTCATGTCCCAGTGCTAAATGTTCTGCAAAGTCCAGAGCACAAGTACATTCGTCCTGTAGCACAGAAATTATTCCAAAATTCTCAACCAGTCACTGGAGAGAAGCCCAGGAAGGAACTCTACACTGCACAGGTACCACATAAGCCCTGGAGTGCCTAAACCATTTTGCTACTTTAAAACTTCACCCAACAAGGAAAATATCGTGGGTTCCACAACTTTCCTTCAAAAGAATCTGCAACTCTCTATTCTTAGAATTTTAAGACTTTTTAAATACATAAGTAGCTCTCACAGCGGTGGTATTAGGGCCAGATTTTCAAAGTAGTTTAGCTGTTATTTTAGCCCTTAAATAAATCAGCAGGTTATGGTGTAGGCTCAGGTTATTGTCATTAAGAATTTTCAGAGTGGGAAGGAGACATGGCACAGATGTCCTGGACACAGTCTGACCCTTTAATTTTCTCTCTAAAGAATGCTGGAATTATGATTCCAATTCTAGGTGCCATTTAATTAAATCATTATGCATTAGGGTCCAAAAAAAACCACCTCACCCTTAAGAAAAAGAGCATCAACAACCCCACACTTACAGCAAATGGGACAGAGCCCACACTAAGCTGAATTTATCTGGTTATATTACAGCAGCTACCCTTGGCTGTGCATTTTGATCTTGCCTACAATGCACCTTTCTCACTTCAAGGCTTGGGCTTTACAGGAATCCCTCTCTTTGGGCCATCCAGCGCAGCCATGTGCTAAACTCCCTGCCTCAGGCCAATCCTGCTGCCTCAGAAAAGGGGTTTTCGTGCTTTCCCAGCTTTTCCACCCAGTGCAAGGGAAATAAACCCCAGCAGAAAATGTAAAAAATCCTAATAGAAATTCAGACCAAAAGAAGCTGCAAACAATTTATGGTATGGCACGTGATTCAGCATTAAAGCTACTCTTAATAATAAAAAAAATTAGGTCTAGCAGCATGACAAAAAAAAAAAAAAAAAAAAAAAAAAAAAAAAAAAAAAAAAACCACCACAAAAAAACCCACACCATTGAGCAATGAAAAACTTTGGCTGTGCAAAATAAGCTCTTGAAACAGGAGAGGGACCAAGATGAGGGGAATGGGAAATTATATAGTTCAGATTGCTGAAGAATGGGACGTTAGAAGAAACTAAAATGCCTTAATTTGGTCAAGCTCCTTCTTTCCCTTCATCTCCCCACACTGGACATTCTTGCTTTACAATAATAGACTGACCACGTGGCTTTTCATTGCCAAATTGGATTCTTTGGGTTTGGGATTTCTGCCCAAACTTGGCATTCCTCCAGCTGCTGCCATGCTCTGCAGTGAGAGGTGGCATGCAGAGGGCGTTTGTTCGTCCCCAATTCACTTCACAAGATATGTGCTAGAGGACTTTTTTTTTCAGGTCATGATATATCTCCCTGATTCAATAGCAACTGACAGCTTCCACGAGGAGAAGTGTAGGAATGGTTTTCTGGCTTTCTAGAGTAAACCATTCCTGTACAGTGCTTTTCATGACCTATTTTATTAACAGATGGCTACCATTTATATAACGGGACACAGGGCCACGGAGGGGAAGATTAAGTTGACGAGCATTACTGATGAAAAACCAAACTTGTTCCCCTTTCAACAATTTTACTCGAATTGTTCTAAATCTTTTCTCTCTAGAATTGGTTATAACTGATAATGAAATATACTTTGATCATACTTAAGTTAAAATATGCACAGTCAAGTAGTCTGGAGATTACACTTGCTCACATTCAGAAATTGTATTAAACTAATGATTGCTCATTACAGAAATAATCATGTAAAGGTATAAACAAACAGAACTATGCAGGCATAACAACACAGTAGTATTTTAATATTTTATTAAATGCAAATTGCATGGATACAAACATAGCAACCTTTATTTCATTACCATTGTTCTGTAATTTTGGTACTAAATATATTCCAAGTAGCGTTGCTCAAAGGAAACTCATTTACAAAATGTTGGCCATTTCACCAGCTTGCTGCTGCTTTTAGTTTCCCAACTACTCCTTACTGGAATAATTAAAAAATGGGCCTTGAGTAAAACTTTCAAATTTTATACCATGAGTGTGCTTCGTTCTAACTGCTTTTAATTAAAAAAAAAAAAAAAATCTCATTTGATACTGAGCCAGAATCTTTTTATCAGATAAGTACATCAATGTACAAGATGTAACTGAAGGATGTCTTTGGTTCTCAGATTTTGCTTGGATTTGGCAGAAAAATATTGCAGGAGCCTTATTTTGGAAAGCCTAGAGATCAACTGTACAGTTTTCAAAGACCTAAAGCATCAGGACCAGCAATCCTGCACACCGATGCTGGGAAATGTGCAGAATATCAAGAACTAGTGAGAAAACGCCGTTGCCCAAATCCCCAATTTCTCCTGGCAGTGTTAACCATAAGGTCCTCTGCCCAGCAATGTGTTTGAGATTTCCTGATATGATTGGCGACAAATGATTTTGGGGGAAGACAAATTGCCTCAGTTTACTGATGCAGTTAAAATCAGAAATTGTAAATATTAACCCCTGGAGAGTTCATTTGTCCCTTATCTAAAGGTTTGGTAGGAAGCTGCAGAGCTTGTCTTCCCCAAGCCATGGTGGTGATGCCGCCACAAACTGACTCCATGTGAATTTAATTAATGATTGATATCCTCCCCTAATACATCAGGCTGTGAAAATGGAACTCCAAAACATCCCCTTGATGGTTATAACCTCACAGCTCAATTTTCAAAGGTCATGGATTTTTTTTTTAAAAAATCAATATACCGCACAAAGCAGCATAAGTTTAGTATCTCAAGGGAAGAACCCAGAATAGCAACCTTCAGAAATCAGACATGAGTCAGGTATTTGCCCATGAGTCAGCAAATCTGATACTGAAAGCGATGCATTTTCTAAAGCAGAGCTCTGGAGAAGTGGCGTGTGATCCTGCACAGGCTTTGGACACACTTCCACTGCCTTCAAGAAGAATCTTTGCTAAAGAAGAATTGAAGTAACACAGTCTAATAAACACAGTGCTAAGGAACCGAGTGCCTCACCAGTCCAGAAAGGAATATCCTAACCCCTGAAGATTTTAAATCTCATTTAAATGGTGAAAGTGAGGTAGGAGGCCCTGAAGCCCTAATCAGATGTATTAAAACTGAAAGAAAATATCAGACATGGGAAATGATTGTAATTAAAATTTGAACACATACAAACTCCGACATTACTAAATGGAAATCAAACAACAGTATTTGGTGTTAAGGGACTGAATAATTAGCCACCCTTTAATCACCCCCATCTGTTCTTGTAAGTGCATACTTTGCAAAATGTTATATTAATTCCAGGCATTAGAGAGTTAAGTATCCCACAGAGGATGAAAGACTTCTTGGCCTTACACCAGAAATAAAAGGCTCTACTTTAATTTAAAAAAAATATTAAAACAATCAATTTTCTTTTAAAAATTTCTTTTCATTATTCATTGGGAGTCAACAGACTGGGAGAGAATGCATGAATTTTTTTTTTTTTTTCCTTTAAAATGATATTTTAGATTTCTGCTTTCAAAAGCTTTTCTTAAAATCTATGTTTTTTACAAGTTTGACCCGACTTCATCCGCTCTCAGAAATAAAAATCATTAATATTAACAAAATAAGAAAGTCAAAGTACCACTTGAAACAGCTTATCTTCTGCATTTACTTTTAAGTGCACAACAGCAGCTACTTATGACTTATTTTCTTGATCAAAATGTTTCCCATTTCCTCTGTAATAGGCTGGCAGCTTTAGGGTCAAGTTGTTTCTCATTTTCTCTCCTTGCTTTCATATTTCTGTCACAATCTTTAAAGGTCTCCCACACAACAACTTTAAAGTGTCTTTTCCTGGCTTCCCTTTGGAATTACAGGCATAGGAGCAGCAGGTACCAGGCCATGGAGTTGGATGATTCAGTTGGATTAAATAAAAGCACACCCCGTTGTACCTTGAGCTTTCTCCATTTATTTATCCCCTCCCATTGCTACAATACTGCTCCCGCGTGGCTCACGGGGACAGAATATTCCATTTTCTCAGTCCATTTTCCCACAGAAACACAAGATGCTCTTGAGTTCATGAAAACAAGCGTTTTTTCTTAATTAATCTCCAACATTTATGTGCGGTGTAACAGCTGAGAAAACGGGAAGTTGAAATGTAGAGAATTTGCTGCACAAACATGATTGGCATAGAAATTTCCTCGGTCCTTTCCAAGTTTCAGCCTCGAATTCTCCTTGATAGAGCCATCTCTTTGCCACGTCAACACATTTATCAGCTTTCCCCAGATCTGATGGATCTCCATCCTGTTCTGAACTGCTCCAGGAAACCTCGCTGGGGAGAAAACCTTTGCTTCTTGCAGCCTCCTAGTGTCTTCCTCTTCACATTTGATTCAAAGAGCAGTCAACAGAAGCCACCAGCACTGCTTGCCTTTAATGACTATTTACTGCTGAGGAGTGGAAATAAAAAACTCCCTGGCTGTTATTACAGCCTCAGATGCCACACAGGCTGTTTTACATGATCTGCCAACACCGAGAGGGTTGTGTGACTATTCCTCAATCTTACAACTTTGTGCATTTCTTTCAGCAACGACATTCCTGGTAGCATCTGTCAGCCAAACTCCTTGATTTCCACAGGACTGCACTTGACAGATTGCCACATACCTACTACTTTAGGCCAAGGAAGAAAAATGGCTTTTTAGTGCTGGCATCCAGTCTCCTCTCCTGACAGAGAACAGAATGAGCACTTTTAGCTGTAGCTGATATCCCTGGCCAAGAGTCATCAATCCACTGAAACAGAAGTTCCTTTCAAGTCCTCTGAATGTTTTAGGAACAGAAAGAAACTTTCCTGTTATGTTCCTCTTTCCCCTCAACAAACAATCTCAACTTCAAGGCAGTAAACAGCACTGAAACATATCTTTGCACCAGGGAGGCAGTAGTTTAATTGCCTTTTTTTTTTTCAAATCACTACCATAGTTCTTATCAAGTCCATGATTAAGTAGCAGAGAATTTTTCAAGTTACAAAAAGGCATTTGAACACTGCTAAAACTTTGTTTATACTATTTCCTTTTTCTGACAAAACCCACTGGTGTTAGGGGAGTAAGCACCAAGCTTAGTTTTCTGTCTATTTGGATTCAAAATTCGCTTTTTTTCCCACGTAAAATTGAATCATTGTTTCAGGAATGTTGTTATATTTTTCTGGAAGCACTGCTTGCATAGATAGCTAGTATCCTGACACTTTGATTTGGATTTGGTAGGTCCCAGCAGTTTGGGTTCATTATATGATTTATTTATATTTTCACTATGGTTTACATGAACTGGGTGTATAATCTTCAAAATAATCCCCAGATGATAATCTGTACTGCAACAATACAGCCAGGGTTTCCAAGAGAAAAAGTTCTAGCTCTCATGAAGTTTGCAGGTTTTGCCAAATATCCATGGCTATTTGTGTCTTCCATGGACCCAAAGAAATACTGCGGGTGAATATCTGCCCATAATTCAGATGAATATTATTCCCCTCAGATGCAGAATTCTAGAAATTCAATTGTGATCAAAAGACTCAGAAGTCAGTCATGGAATAGAACAGGAAATTCAAATTCAAGTACAAGCTGTGTGGAGAATGGATTTAAGGCAGCCCTGAGATGAAGCACTTGGGGATTCCCGTGGCTGAGAGGCTGGGCATGAGTCAATAATGAGTTCTCAGCCCAGAACAGCTGACTGTATCCCCAGCTCCATCAGAAGCAGCAGGTCCAAGGAAGGGCTCTGCTCCTCTGTTGTCCTGAGCCCCCTCCTGCACTGCTGTGTCCAGCTCTGGAGTTCCCAGCACAGGAGGGGCATGGAACAGACTCCAGAGGAGCCACCAAGATGCTCAGAGGGCTGGAGCACCTCTGCTGTGGAGACAGGCTGAGAGATGTGGCTGCTCATCCTGGAGAAGAAAATTCTCTGGGGAGACCTCAGAGCACCTTCCTGTATCCAAAGGGGCTCTAAGAGATCTGGTGAGAGACATCTCACAAGGGCAGAGAGCAACTTAGAGGAATTATTTTAAATTGAAAAAGGTAGGTTCGTGTTAGATATGAGTTAGGAGCTCTTTTCTCTGAGGGAGGGGAGGGCCTGGCACAGCTGTCTGGAGAAGCTGAGGGTGTTCCATCCCTGGGAGTGTTCGAGGGATGGGGCCCTGAGCACCCTGGTTTAGTGGAAGTTGTCCCTGTCCAGGGCATGGTGGGAGGGGTACCAGGTGACCTTTAGAGTCTCTTCCAACCCAAACTATTCTATTATTCTATTCCAGTAGAGTTCTAATCACACATTTATTTAATGAGACAGAAACCACTGCTGCCTTAACCCACCCCCTTGGATGAACACTGCTCCCAGCCCCCAGCATGGCTCCACCACGTTATCCTGCAGTGCACATCCCTGGTCCTCGTGATTCACCTGGTTCCTCCAGCATATTCCCATTATTACGTAAATCTCACACTCTGCAATGCTGTTGCCATGCAAATTTCAAGCAAACACCTCATTCTTGTTTTGCTTCTTTAAGAAAACAGCATTGGGTAATCAAAGGGCGTGGGAGACACCTGAAGATAATCAGGCTGTCTGGAAAAGGCTATGGATACTTGGAAAAAGTAAACTGGGAAACCAAAAATGGTATAATATAGCTAGAAATCAAGGCCTATTTTATTATGAGAAACACATTGATGTATAAAAGTTAGGAGTTCAATACTGATACTTCTAATATAAACCTACAATCATGGAGTGACAGGGAGCACTTTACAGACACTCATAGTGCTCTCAATGAAATTACCTTGGACTCTCTCAAGTCCCATACATGAACTCCAAAGCCAAATTCTGAAAAAGCCAAGATCAGCTTATCTAAAATAAGCTGTTGGTCAAGCAGTTAAATTATTGAAAATATTCTTGAATAACAGTACAATTTCTCCACTAATATATGTATTACTCAACCATTTCATTGTGGTCTCCATGTCCTGATCCTCCTTTCAAGAACGCCTGGTCATCAAAAATTGGTTTGTCTGGTACCTGTGACCAAGAAAAAAAGCAAAACACATGCTAATTTTTGTTTTGGAAGGAGGGTATAGAAAATTTATCATTTTTATACAAGATAAGCATTCAAGTATAGAAGAAATAAGTTTTTTTGTACTAGTCAAGCTACAGAAATTTTGAACTAATGACAAGTTTCAAACTTACTAAGAAAGTACTCTGGCTCTTTAAATCTGCAGACAATTGTTTCCAATTAAATGGGGATGAGCTATATAATAGTCACCATTTCTACACCTGACATCTGCTTCAAAGCCTTCATTTCCTCTTATTTATGCAAGAAGAGAATAAAATACTCACTGTCTCAACAAATAACATCTGCTGCAAGTTTCTTAGTGCACAAAGCAATTGTGGAAACTTTCAGCAATTCATTCTGATGGGATAGTTGATAGAAGAATGAGATGTTCTACTTCAAAATAAACACTTCACTAGTACAATATTCTGTAAATCAGAGATTACAGACTTTTTATGCTACTTGTGGGAACTACGGCTTTCATACTGTTAATATCTCCTTTATCTTCTTAACATATGATATTGAAAGTCCATTGTGAAACTAGAGTGCAAATATCATGTTTTAGGCTGCCATGGCACAACATCTTTTGGTCTTATTTACCATTCAATACCATGCTGTAACTGTATTTCAGATAATAATGCCAAATAACTTCTATTAGAGAGAGTTGTATAATTCATAACAACAATACACAAAAAAAATTTAGTTGAAGAGATTTGCATAATATGACAAGGTGAATTGATTCATGGCATCTTGAACAGGAAAAATCTATGCACAGCTTGATGTGACTCCTGTCTTTTTAATTGCCAAGATGAAGAACATTCTTCATTTCAGTGAAAAGTTCTGGACACGAAGTATGGACCTTTGAGACAACCCAAAACATATCAGTTTTATGGCTTTTTCATCCCCTCTTCCAAGAATCCTGATTTGCATCCCACATATATCACCAATTTCCTCCCTCTCGACTTCTCCCTGGCTGAAGTGATGTAACCAGAAGAGATTGCATTAGCTGTGCTGGCATCTCTGAGCAGGAACCAAACATTTCCATAGCAACTTAATACTGCTACACTGCCTTGGTAACCGATTTAAGATAATTATTTATGATGTTTACCTGCACTAATGTCCCAGGGCTGCATATTTTAGGAGGTTATCATTCTTAAATATATTTGCTAGTTTCACGAATAAATCAATTTATGAATAGGCACATTTTTATAGTTTTGTGTAATATCTAATAAAACCCCTTCCCAGATACACGTTTCAGTGTCTTCAGCCTGCAAAGGTCCTCAAAATGACTAAAATCATAAAGAAACCAAAATCAAGGCTGTCAAGAAGAACAGGTTTGTAAGGAGAAGAGGGGAAGAAAAAAAAAAAAAAGATAATCTATTTCTATTAATGACCAAGATTTAAAGGAATTTTAAAATAATTTTGTTTTCACACAACATTTGAGATTATTTTCATTGCTCAAAAAACCTGACTCAAGAATCTCAAGACATTGATTCAATTCATCTTAACTGCAGATAAGACATATCTAACTTTTAATCAGAGGTAATAATAAATTCATCAACACAACAGATTCAGGTTTTTTGAACCTCAAACTTATTTTTCTAGTGGCTGCAACTTCCACCTGTGTGCTACCATCTATTACCATACTACAGATTCAATTATAAATAGAGGCTCTTCCTCCTCACATCCATGGCAAGTTGTTTGGATTTTTTTTTTTTTTTTTTAATATTTTCCTCGTAATAAATCACATTAAGCAGAATTAGACCTCATTTAACTTCAAGCATTCTGCTTCTTCGGGTTTGAATTGTAAGTGCACTGAGAAAAAAACAAAGAAACAAAAAGGAAAACCAAATGCACGAGTCCATTTGATGCATTAAGCAACCTCCAGAGCGGGAACCATGCTAATAAGCAATTACAAGACCATAAAAAGCGGTTTTAAACCCCCTTTTCATCATGGAAATGTGCAATTTTTAGGATTGGAGGGGAACTTAATCATCTAGGCCCAGCCACCCTGCTATGGCCAGGGATGCCACTCACCAGCTCAGGATGTTCATCCAAGGCAGCCTTGAACACGTCCAGGAGTGAGGCAATACCTTTTTAATAAGGCAGAGAGTGTCCTATCCAGTTAATTTTATGGTTACAAAAAATCAGTGTCAAATCTTACTGCTATAAACCAGATACAGGGCTCATTTTTCTTACAGTTCAGTGTTCTCTGTCTGCATCAAAGTGCTCGAGAGACAGCGAGCACACACGTTCATAACTGCAGACATTGTGTCTTGAAAAGCGCCAGAGAAGCACCAGTGTGCCAAGACAGCAGTCACTTAATGACATCGATTTCTTGTAAAACATTCCACACCAGGAAAACAGCAGTTATTTGGGTTTTTTGTTTGTTTTTTTTTTTCCACTGTCTGTTGAAAGCAGGGAACGGAGGTCTCTGAAAGAGCAGTGAAAGCAAAAGGATTTGATACCTAAAGGTTCTAGTCTAAAGACGTGTTGTGGCTGCTGTCACGGTGTGGTCCCTTCTTGCGTGATCAAAGGCAGCAGTTCAACACCAGGATATCCAGCAGCAAGGCACGTGGCAGCTTCTCTGCTGCTAGAGATCAGATCCAAAGTTTGATGGCAAGCTCTCTGAACGTTGGCTGCCTGGCAGAGCTCCCTGAAATAAGAGGGAGGAATTCTGGAAAGAGGAATCTTCCTTAAGCTGGCCCCTGGAAGTGCCTGCGGTGGCAGGAGGCTGGAAGAGGGATAGACAGAAACACGTGAGGAGCAGACAGACGCAGAGTGAAAGATAAAGAAGCAGGAACACAACAGTGCAAAGTCTCAAAGGCAGGGATCAGGAATATGATTTAAGGATGAATGAAGAGCTTCTGATAAATGGTTTAATGCAAAACTCATTGAGGACAACGCGAAGACTTTGAAAATGGTTTGATATGAAGCCTGTAATCTTAAATGACTGCGTTTAGGATCACTGCTTGACCAGCATATCAAAACCCAGCCAGCACTCCTTAAAAAGTGACTTCATAAAACCTCTTCTAAGACAAAGATGCCGCTGCTGCTTTGAAGATACAGTCATTAAAGGATGAAGCATGTGAGCAGCCAGCATGACGTCTCTGAAGTTTAGCTATAATCTCCTTATTATTTCTTACTGGGTTTTTGAAATCTCTGTTGCAAACAGAAAGAAAAACTGAGGCAAATAGCTTAATCTCGAAATCACCTGTAGACTAACTTTAGTCTGAGCTCTTTTTTCTGTGTGTATGGGCATGATCATGCCCAATTCTAACAGCATTTAAGCTTTTTACTGTTGCATTTACCTGAACAAACACTGAAATGCAGTGTAATTTTCCTGCCTTACATTAGCTGTTTGTTACAGCTGCTTGTCACACAGTGAAAAATGCACATTTACTTTTGAAATTTCATTGTTCAGTTAGGAACAGTAAGGAGATGTTCCTGTAAAGGAAAAAAGTCCTCTATCACAGGCTAAATTTTATTGAAAAGAATATTTTTATTGAAGTAAAGGGATGTTTGGGTGATTAAGGAAAAAAACCAATGACTCTAACATAAAACAAGTTCAGTATGAGTCAATTCTGAAAATCAAATATGTACATAAGTCCATTCAGATAGTCATGCACAATGACTTGACATAGATATTATAGACTAAATGAGGCATTCTTGTCCAGTGCAGAAAATCCATCCTCGTTTCTATGGAAGGGTTCTGAACAGAAGCAAGGATGAGAAGTGATGTGTCTGTATTAACAACTGACATTCAATTTTAGAAATCTCTGTTTGCCTTATAACATGGCACAGGCTATGTGCTCTAAAGTATAGCCAGTGTTCTGCAGCGTTTTTTGATTTTTATTTTTTTTATATACTTTGATTTTGAATAATTGTGTAAAACACGACTGCAACGTTCAGGAGTGACAAATAAAAAATACAGTTTGAGAGTATGAAGCGCCAGTAAAGGAAGGATATTTGTAGAAGTGTTATCCACCTTGGATACATGGAAGACAAGAAAATACAGAACAGCTCTCTGAGAGGTTTTGTCTGGCTATATACTGAACAACTCAGACCAAGATCATTTCCAAGGGGACACTTTTTAGACTGTCTCTATGCTTGACTCTACAAATGAATACATTCCAATCACTGAGCAGCTCCAGGAATGGTGCCAGCCTTTTATGAAGGAGTGTGCCAGTCAATCACCCAGTCCCACAGAATGGGCACTCATTTCATATATTTAATGACCTAATAGGAGCCAGATTGTTCATGTATTTACCAGTCCAAATAGAAGTCAATGCCTGAGAGTAAAAGAAATAAAAGGCCTAGAATAGATTTCAGTGAAAAAATTATTAAGCTGGGCAGGGAATTCAAGGCACGATCCAGCTAAAACTAAGTTTTAAACTTTCAAATATTTCTTTGTACAAATAACTGTACAAAGAATAGCTGTGGTGGACTTTGGGGTGTTTTTGTTAGTTAGCTTTATGGTTATCTTTGGTTTTGTTTTCTCTGTGGGCTTTTTTATTCTTTTTAAGAGGGAATTTTGGGATATAGTTTGTTCTTTCTGTGTATACAACAGGCTACAAATACCTACGTTCTTGCTCCTGATGTTTTAAAGATTTCTCTGCTTTCATATCACTTCCAAAATTATGCCTTGATAGTCAAAGAATTGCCTGTGAAAGTATTGCATCCCTAAAAAATGTTAAATGCTTTGATAAATGGCTTGATGGAACCTCAGCCCTGATCATGTGGATCAAAACTTGTGAGCCCCAAAAGCAGCAAAAACTCCACCTCTATTTGTGATACATCGAGATAAACAGAATTTTCAGCACAGAGCCTAATGGGAAGAAGCAGAATTGAAACCACTCAAGTTCTGGAAGAGATGTGGGAAAACACCTAAAAGCCTTGTTCAGAGCCTTGTTTGGGAAAACAGCACAATACAATAACGGGTCGAAAACAAGTCACACACATCAGTACAGCTCCAGCAGGAGTCATCAGGTGTCAAATCAGTATTTCATTCCCCTTAATTTAAAACACTTCAGGTTCTCCCCTGATGCCCAAAAGCTACAGTGGTCACCTACAGCAAAAGGCTGCCTTTCAACTCTCTGCCAGAAATCATTACCGAAGTGAAGAAAGGGGGACACCTAGGGTTGTGTTTAATGAAGGACAGCAGCCAGAAAAGGTAATCCTGTTGAATACTGGAAATTCCCCATAAACCCACGAAACTCATGGAATTATTGCCGATAGCCAGTTCACGTGCACTGTCTGGATGTTAATTACTGCTCCCATCTAATCATGGAAGTACAAACAGATCCCGTGGATCCCCTCCGCAGCCCGCACTCCCTGCCAGACCAGCCCTCCTCGCCAGGTCCAGCACAGGATTCCCACTGCAGGTTTCCCCAAGGCACCAGTCTCTTTGGATCCTTTCAGTAATTTGGGAGAGCCACCTTCGGATCCCAGCCCGGGTTAACCCTGCACTCGCCAGGTTTCACCCCATGAGCCATTGGTAGCTTTGGGAATGGTTCCTCTCCAATTCTTCCACTGGCCGACTTGGGTCCATGTGAATAAATATTAATTTGCAGCAGAGAGAGAGTTTTTTCCAAACCCGCATGAACACTCTAACCGCTGAACTGTAAAATCGGTGCTTCTCTGCTGCACAATGGATATTTAACCACTCGAACAGTGAATGAAAAATCAACGCACAAAAGAGGAACCGTCTCAGAATCCCGGTAATTAGGTCTTTGGCTGAGAACAATCAGCACCTGACAACGACGGAGATCTACAGTTTTCTCTCTTAGAGCAGCAGAACAAAGAGTTCAAAGCAAAACCCAAACTCTGGTCACACGCCAAGCACCGCTGAGTGCTCGGTACTAAAGAAGGTGCCATCCCTCAGCTCCCTAACCTGGATCCAACCGGACCTTTAGCTCTCCCAGCAAACCACAAAGGAGCCAGGACAATGGTCTCCTCTAAAAAACGCCTTCTAGACGATCTAGTTTAATTTCCCGGCACTGAATTTTATAAAAGCAATTGGAAAACAGCTTTCAGAAACAACTCTTGCCTTTTGCAGTGACGCGGAACATATTGATGTTTGTGGAATTTCTTTTTCCTTCAATCTGATAAAAAAATTCATAATGGAATTAAAAAGGACCAAGCTTTAAGCTCAGAATTACATGACATTTAGGTGGAAAAGAATGTGTCTAAAGAATCAAGGAATGTATGGAATGGCACACTCATTTGTGCTTGCTTTGTTACAGCAGAGTATTCCTCATTTAGATATGCTGCACGAAAAATAGATCTTCTGCTCCTAGTAAAATTAAATGTTACTGATGCATGCATTTTTCCTGAAGTCTATTTTTGACAGACATCTATTACATTGAATCATTCTGCTTTTTTCAAGCTTTGCACAACTAAATGTTGACAATAGAAGGAACATTTTTGATAAATATTTTTAGCCAAGACCAGACTGTGGGGGCAGAAATCACTCAGTCATTAAATGAATCCAGTTAACCTTGTACAGCTGCTCTACTTCTTTAAAAATGATTGGTGTAAGAGATCAGGAAGGCTGTGTAAGTGAATAAGTCTGTGAAGCAATCCTGGTTTATTATTTCATGATAACTACCACATCACAATATGTACTGGCCACATTGAATTAATGAAATATAAAAATAAAATCCACATTTAACCTTGGAAAAAAACATGAAGTTCACTGACCTGTCTCTGCAGGCAACCACCAAGTTGGGGTAGCTGCTTTCAACAGCTGGTCAAGCCTGATCTAAATTAAAGAGGAATTTGAAACACAGAGGAATTATTTATTTACAGTAAGGGATGTGAATGCTGTACCAATGCTTTCACCTAAATAGCAACATCCACCCAGAAGAGGAAGCTACAGATGTAAATGAGTGCATTTAATGGAAAAAACATTATTCCTCTGAACCACACATATCTTGAGTTAACCAGCACCTGCCTCCACATATACATTATCACTAATCCACACATGAACCAAAAACTGGAACTGTATTTACAGTTACACACATTAATGCAATAAAAGAAGGTGTGAGACAAAGGTGAAATAACTTCACTGCAGCTGCCAGAAGTCCTGGTAAATCTGGTTGCTTTTACAAAAAACCTGAACAAAAAAGCAATAGGTCTTCTGGTTTCCCCTTACTTTCCAGCCTGAATTTACCAAGCTTTCAAACCACAACGAGGTATCAATTTCAGCAGAAATCTTGAATGGTGTAAAACACAAAATTCTGCAGTCACTAAAATGCTTTAAAAGAATTTCTTCCCAGTTCTGATATTAAAATATGTATTCACTGTATAAATACCACATATGCAAAGACAGAACTCCGTTTAATGAAAAGGGCAACAGCCCATGGAGATGGAGGAACAGGTCTTTACAGAAAGGTTACAAATCAAGACATTTCCAGAAAACCCATTCATTTGCTGGAACAAACAAAATTCTTATGACTGCCAGGTAATGGATTTTCAGATGCATGCCAAAATCAGACTCCACCTGACTGGCATATTTTACAGTCTTCTGAAAGAAGATCTTTAGAACTGCACCCAAAACCCATAAGATTCTTGAGCGTGCTCATTGCTTGTTCTGCCCCCTCAGCCATAAAACTCCTGAGTGTTTTTGTGTTATCACAGATCTCGTACCTCGTTCCACACCGGTGAGACACCAACTGGAACCCAGCCCATCGCTCCCAGCAAAAGCGATGGGCCACGAAAGCACTCCAGTATTTAGGAATTCATTTGTCTCATTACTATTCACTAATCCGACAAAGCAGCTAAAAAATGAAATTAAAACGTAACGTGCCAGAGAGCCGTAGCCCAAGCAACTTTAGCTTTCTGTGGCTGGCAATTATAATGCAGACAATCCATGCCTTTGGCAGCCGGACAGAGGAGCCCTTTAAAAGCATTAAATGGCTTAAGAGACAAGAGACAGCAAGGAGGCAGGAGGCACTGGAAAGCAAGATCATGTTCCTCATAAAACAGTGTCAGTTCCATCCGAAAAACAGCCCTGCATCAGCTCACCCACATGGCAAATTGCACCTCGGCAGAAGGCAGCTTGCATAAATAGAGATGACTACAGCTTATTTGGGCAGAGGTAATGTATATTTAGCCAGGGGCATTCAAAAGTAACTCCGATTTGATTTTGCTCAGATCAATGCTGAGTGTGTGAGGAGCCTTGTTCAAAGCAGAGTTTGCAGGATGACAAAAAATAGAGATTCCTTCTTTGCTGCTTTCCACCTGCAAGGAGCTGTATCCCATTCATGGCTCTCCCGTTCACTGGGTGTAGAGTTGGTGGGCACAGTATCTGCCAGGAGATAAATCCAGGAAAAGTGCTCACACAAGAGTAGTAATGTAGTAAAACTTCTTGAAACTGCTCTCTCTCTTCCTACACAGGCCTGCTTTTGGTGTTGGGGCAGTGGGGTTTAATAGGTGTAATATTTCTTCCACCTCAGAAACCTTGTTTTGTTTTGTTTTCCTCTTTTGTTGCTGTACAAACATACTATATTCTTTTTATTTTTATTATTTTCTAGTGTTAATACAATATTTCTTCATAAAGAACATCTCTTTTCAAAGAAAAACAGAAAAACTTGCAAGTTCTCTAAATTCTTAGTTGAGAGGTCAAAACCCATTCCACACTGGCTTACCAGAGAGCGATATTATGACTATTTTTGCCCCAAGACAGAACATGTAAAGTGACAGGAAATAGAAGAAAAATGGGCATCTTGCTTCCTCTACATCCTCAGTATTCCAAGTCAGAACAAGAATGGACCTCTTGGATCATTCCCCAGGGTGAGAGAAAGCATTTAAGTTGAATTAAACCCCTGGTAAAGAGGAGGTTTCCATTAGTTTTTTCATGCATTCTTATGCACCAGTTCACTTTTTCTCCCCCAGCTATTTAAATCTATTATTTGGAGTGAAGCTACAAGATGAAATGATCCAAAAGGCCTCCAAAGAGATCTTACTAAGGAAGAAAGGAACCACGAGACAAATAATATACTTCAGATAGAAAAGTACAGAGATGCTGAGATAAACCTTGTTGTCTAAATGCTATTATTATTATTATTATTATTTTTATTATTATTATTGATTCCTAATCCCTCAAAACACCTCAAGAATACTGTTCAAGAAGTATCCTGACACAAGGAAGTTTTTAGAGATACTGTGCTGTTAA
Source organism: Hirundo rustica (assembly GCF_015227805.2). Classification (NCBI taxonomy): domain Eukaryota; kingdom Metazoa; phylum Chordata; class Aves; order Passeriformes; family Hirundinidae; genus Hirundo; species Hirundo rustica. Next base: position 5,567,438 of record NC_053470.1, read on the forward strand.
TTATTCTGACATATTTCTTTCCTTTTGGTTCAAAAATATGAAGAATCAACATGTTTGGATATTTATTTCAAAGACAAGCTTTACTTGTTTAACTAGCTTTACTAAAAGGCATAGGAAGAACCCATGGTCTGCAGCTGGACACTAAGCCAGTTTTTCCAAATGAAGTCAGGTTTTTTTGCACTTTTAATCCAGGATTCCTTTAGGAATCTGGCACTTTGCATTCCTGCGGTTCTGTACTGATGCACCACACCCCAGTGGGTATCACAGATGACTACTGCTAGAAAGCCAATAAGATGGGCATGGGAAAGGAGAAAGGCCAAACAATTCTGGTGGAAAGAGATGAAAAAGGAGCAACTGCACTCCACAACATCAAATTTATATTACATCAGTGTGACACTAGAAAGAAGTGTTGAAAAGTCTTCATAATGAAACAGCACACAGATTCACACGAGCAAAGTGTCAGTTCTGTATTGAATGTTTGAAAGGAGGAGTTTCTTATAAATAATGCACTAACTGTTCTGGATGTAATGGTAACTAAAGCCAAAAGCCAAAGTTGAGGGAGATTTAATGCTGTAACATTTGGTGCACTCAATTTCATTTTAGAGAGAGCTGGGAAAGAGAGCTCAGAGCTCCCCACCACCCTTACTCATCTTGGCACACAACAGCAGGTACAAGTCAGAATTCACAGGGCTGTGGAGACAAATTTTCCTTCTACATTAGTGAAATGAGATTGGCTGCCACCACTTTCTTTTACCCTTTTAAATAGGGTCACACCTAGAGAATAAATAGGGCTATAATAACACTCAAACACTGAAATGCCACAGGAGCTCATGGTTTCAGAGTTGTAGAGTTGTTTAGTTCAAGGACATTTCACTAGAAATAATAACAGACCAAATTCTGCCAGCTACCGTATCTTTCAATAATATTGGCAACTGAAGGCATGATTTAGCAGGAAGTTAAAGGTAAGCAAAGTCTATAACCTTCAGCTTCCTTCTTAAAATTAAATTTGAAGTGAGAAATATATTTCATGTTTTCATTTGCATTTAATAATTACAGTCAGTATCATTATTAATTATAACATTTTATGGTCCAAACACTCATTTTATTCATGGTTGCATCCATTTCCACTGCTCTGGAATTATTTCATATTGCAGAGTTGTTAATGTTTGCTCTTCTGAATCATGGCAAATGCAGTAGAAGTTCAATAAATTATTTACATTTTTAAAGACCAAAAGCTTATTAACATTTGCCTGGAAGAGTACATCCATGCTTTGCTCTGAAGCTGAAAATGTAAATTAGCATCTTCTGGCCTGATTCTTTTCTCATTCTGTCAGTGTTGTTCTCAGTTGGAATGGTCCAAATGAGATAAATCATGCCCAGGGCTTATAAATACCTCCAAGAATAATTCCCTCACACCTTCAGAGCTCTGCACTGAACTTGGATTTGTCAGTTGCTGCAAAAGCAGAACAGTGCAGACACTCACAGCATCAATGTTGAGAAAAAAGTCTCAATAATAGAAATTCCCACTTCAAGATTTCAAAGTGTAGGGAATATACAGTGTATCTCTTTGGCTTTATTGGCAGCACAGGGGGACACATGAGGCAGACAGAAAATAAAGATATTATCTCTTGATCCTGAAGCTCCTCCTACTCTGAAGAAACCATCAAATGCACTGCTGAAAATTTTGAGGGTTTATCAATAGTAAGTGAATGTAACTGATCTGATGTCCAAAATATAAGCAGAGAGATCCAGCAGGAAAATAAAAAAATTTTACACTTACTGTGAGAGGTGAGTCATATTCTGCCAATTTTCTCATAAAATACAAGCAAGGGTCTGTGTGGACAGTTTGGATGAGGCAGTGAATCTGTAGGTGAAGAATTTTGACTGGAGCAAATCAGGAGGGAAAGAAGTTGGCAATGAGGAGAAGGGTAGAGAAGAGCAAAAATGGGAAAAAATACAAATAGAAAGTGTGGAGGAATGGAAGGGTTTGTTGTTTCCAGCCCAGTTTGTGTTCAGTATCTGCATTCCATCACCCCACAGCTGAAAAGCTCTTCCTGGATGGAATGCAATAGGAGCAAGTTCAGCAATCCTGCTGCTGAGCTCTCCATTGTTTTTATTGTTTCTAATCCTCATTACAGCAACAAAACACACAGCAACACCTTGCACGATGCAGGAAATCCCCCTCTCCCTTCTTATCGCTATCTTAGACTAGTAGCTTGAAGCTGATTTATTTTCTCTGGATAAAATATTATTGTGCTGCACAAAGTTCAATGAGCTATAGAATGCCCCAGAAGAATACAGTGTTACACGAATGTGACAAAGTAATCTCATCTTCTCTCTATACAAAAGGAGGAATAATTTCCTGTTGACAGGAAAATATTTTACTAAACCGGAGGCATCAGACAGCAGCCTTTCATGGAGAATGGGACTGGGGAAAACAGTTTAATAATCAGCAGTTTATACGTCCTGACAAACGCTGTGTACAGCAAGCATTGAAGATGATTTATAGGCAGGAGTTACAAGGAGAATAAAGGCTTGAAATGACAGTGAAAACCAGCAGAGCTGCTGGTCATTGTCATCATGACAAAACGGGATGGGTTTTTTGTTTGGTTTTTCTTTTTTATTACAAGACAGAGATGGGGATTTCAGCCTAAGAGCACTGGCTACGCTGTCACAATGCTGAGCCTGACCAAGCTGCACACAATGCAGATCAGATCAGCTCAATAAAGAAAAACTATTGCGTGACCTTTCTGGAAAGAGGAGACAAGAATTCATTTTACTGACAGAGGAGCACACGGCTTTCTCTTCCCATGTACCGCTACCGGGGAGCCAGCCCGGGATAAACCTGTCTGTTAACATTTAACCTCAGCACAAAAAAGGGCAGGTCGGCACTGGTGGACTGAAGCAGGAGATCTGCTCCCTGATGTGCTTCCTGGGGTGGGGAATCTTTGGGAGGATAGCCCTTGCTAACCCCAAAATGCACAATGAGACCTGTTTGCTCTGTTGGAGGCAGTGACTCACTCCTTCAGCTCTCTTCAAAGGCTCAGAGCCTTTAATTTCCAAAGATGGATATGAGCACAAAGAGGTAAAGTGACTTTTTTGTTAATATCCCAAGAAAACATTTGGTCTGGCAAACATGAGCCTTTCCTAGCAGAGCTTCACCACGAGCAGGTTTCTCCTGCTCTCCAGAGGTTAGGGCAACATAACTTGGATTGCCTAAACCTCCCCCCTCTCCTGAAATCTTTCAGCAGGGAAATACAAAAAGCCTTTAAATCTCTCATGACTCACCGGCTGAACATCCCAACACGGGCACGCTGATATTATATCGCAGCGCTCTGCCCTAGGGCCACTCTTCAGCTCACTGTTTATGCAGGGTCTGCTGGGAACATCATTCCAAAAAGGCTGTTCAGAAATGAGTATATCATCGTGGAGTGTGCACAAATCCAGCGATGTGCGTGCTTTACACTCTGAAAAAGACAGGGTATTGAAATATCATTCATGCTCATGGTACATTATGTACTAATGAGATTATTTTGGGGATGCAGATGATAGCAATATGCCAGCAGAGGAATTTCATAAATGCTCAGAACAGAGCTCTTAGACTTAATACTTCGCACTTAAGGCAATCTATAAGAAGCACCTTCAAAAAGAGAGCAGGACCTCAGCCCAGAGCCCTTAGGCAGAAAGCTGCTTTCCTCAGTTCAGGCTTGAAAACACTGGGCACTGAAACAAGTGCTTTAATCTCAAGCGCTAAAAGAAATCGGGACTTCCCCTTACTGCCTTGGAATCACCCCTTTAACCTGAACTCAGGGAATCCCTCCAGGGCAGAAAGAAATCTGCTTCATTATCTCTGTTGTGCACCGGGGATGGGATAATCTCACATCATCTTGAACATGGCTAACGTTGTTGTACAGTCTCTCAAAAACGGTGCCCTGGTTAATATGAATTTATGAACATTGGCAGATTTGGGGGTTAGGATTTAAATGTATGACAGTACTCAGCAGTGACAAAGAGATGGAATTTTTTTACCGTTTGAGTGAAAACAAGGCCCAGAACAGCATAAGGCAGTTTTACAAATTACAACAAAATGCTTTCCATTTATTTTTTTGCCCATATTCTCTTCTATGATTATTAAGATTTAATATACCACATCACCTAAGGTATCAGGAACAACAATTTAGAAACTTCTTTTCTCTAACTGCTCCTCAGAGTTGTGCCCCAGACCCTTCCCCATTTGGCTTTCTGGGCTGCTGGGGATCCTGGCTGAGCTGTGCCCAGCCTCTCATCCAGCAACACCCCAAATTCCTGCTCCTCAGGGCTGCTCTCCATCCATTCTGTGCCTCTGCCCATGAAGGTCAGGTCCCTCGAGTTTCATTTCTTGATATTTGGGTTTAAGGCAAATCCTTTCTGATAGGACATGTAGGAAAGATCAGAACAGATCCCTAATAAAGATCAATTCTTCTGGTGAAACCTTAATCTGTGCACAGCTTAGCACTCCATCAAACCACCCATCAGCACAAAAGGAGAAAAAAAAAGCCCTCAAAACAGTTAGAGGCAACACATCCCGTTATCTCATTTCCACTCTTCTTTTGTATACACACACTGAATAATCCATTACGCCCATTATCGAATCATCAACAACAGGATAGTACAACAGCAACTCGGATTTACAGGGCAGTTTAAATCCAAACCGCTTGGAGCAGAATCTAACAGGATGATGTGGCAAGAGCTAGCAGAAACATAACGTTTAAAAAAAAAAAAAAAAAAAAAAAAAAAAAAAAAAAAAAAAAAAAAAAAACCACTTTAAAAACAAACACCCTGCATTTTGCTGTCCAAAGTTTTCTACCCAAGTCCAAATATTCTGAAGGTGAAGCTCAGAATAAATAGGGGCAAAAAAACCCCATCCAAAACCATTTAAATGGTTTTAGTCCTCTACTCTTAAGGGTGGGTGGGGGACAATATTATAAATATTGAAAATACTTTTTTTTGGTCAAGTTTTCCAGCAGCAATCATTTAGGCTGCTATTGCAAGAGAGAGCAAACAGGCAATGTATGTATTCTTTAATTTCTCATTTCACTTTCAAAGAAGCTTTTAGTGGAGACATGAATATGGATCCAACCTGTAATGCTGAATACCTGTTTACGCTTAACCTTTTGAATACTCAGGCTTTACATAATATTTATCACCCTTTGCCAGTATCCTCGCATTTATATCCTTGGAATGTAGAAGTTTAGAGTGAGGTTTATTCAAAACCTGTCACTATCTCAATGAGGTCTTGGAAAGGGAGGACTGGGAGGAAAAGATTAATTTATACTTTTTTGTTGGTGGTGGGTTTTTTTGTTTTGTTTTGTTTTTGTTTTGCAAATACAGTCAAACAAACAAAACAAAACCAAAACCAAAAACAACAAAAAAAAAAACCCCACCCACCCAGTATTTTTTCACTTGTAAGATAAAGACAAAATTAGGCTTGGATTTTGTTGGGATTTCTTTTTCCTACCAATTAATTTATCCACCATTTGGGGAGAAATCATACTAAAACACCATATATGCCAAATATCTTTGAGACTATGCACCAAATAGATTTTTCTGCAGTGTTAACATTCCTAATATGTGCATACAAAAAATGAGTCCAAAGTAGTTTTCCCCTCTTCTCCCACCTGCGTGTTTAGATAGCTGATTGATAGAGTACAAAGGAGAAATGTAATTCCATTGGCTGGGGTTTGTTTGTTTTTTTTGTTTGTTTGTGAGCAGATGGTTCTTCAGATTTACCTTTAAAATGAATACAAATTCAACCTGCAAACTGCATCATTTAAAAGTATAACTACAATGCAAAACCCCATTTTCGAAGTACCACACGCAGGGAACAATGGTTTTTATTTACAAAGCATTGAGTCTGGCTGTCTGAATAACAGCTAACACAGAGCAGAGGGAAAACACAGGGGAGCATCAGATTCATGGCACCGTCACCAACAAAGCCTTGTCACAGTATTTCCCCTTGAATCAAGCTGGTAGCTGCCTTCCCTCTCTCCCTCAGCTCCGTTAAAAAGATCTTTCAGTTAAAATATATATAGTATGTATATACGAAAAAAAATAATTATATCCAGTAATTAAATTTATTTCTTTCAAATTACTATTTAATCACTCCAAATCAAAATTCTATGGAAGAGCACCAAGATTAAAGATCAGACCAGACCAAATCCATCAATTAGAAATGGTAGTCGGGCATAAGAGGAGTTACAGCTTCAAAAATAGAGGAAGATTGATTTAAGTACTGAAGTTTTTAAAAAAAATCGTGACACGATAATTTGCAGCAGCGATGGCCTTGGAATGTGTGTGAAACCATCAACAAGTACTTTGCCAACACACACGGTAGCTGCACGTTACAAAAATGGACATTCATCACAGAGCCCTTTTCTCTTTTCACAGCTACTCCATGTGTTCAAGCTACCCAAATCTGTCAAGAAGACAACGTTTCTACTTTTTAAAATGTCCATAGTCATGCCAGGTATCTGAAAAGCAAACTCAATTTAGTGTTTCAAATTATGCATCTAAGTAGAATGAGGTGTTCATTTAAAAAAACCCACAGTTTTGCATCTGTACTACGGAGAAACAACAACCTTTTGCCTCACAAGATATAGTGCCTTGAATATTTTATTATATTAAAAGCGATTTTGTAATTAAGCAAATCAAAATTCGAGCTGTGAGAAGCTGAGTTTTCCACAGGTTTTGTAGTGTACTCTAAACAACAGGGACAAAGAACAGCAAGGAAGACTTTTATTGTAACTGAACATTTCACAAAGATGACACGGGGCAATTCCTCACCTCCTGGATGTGTTTCTCCAGGTTGTCATAGTCCATACACAGAAATCTTTCATGCTCCCTGTCCACTAGTTTTCATCTCCATACAAAGTTTGTCATGTCAAAGATTAAGTTACTGTCACGCTTCTATTTTCTTTTGAGGAAAAATATATCATGCACATCTCAGCGACTACCATGAGCACTCAAAATACACTTGGAGTATTCAAAATGCGCACTGAAAGGGACAGAGACCAGGTGGGTAAAATATCAGCTCAAAATGGAATTTATGAGTGTGTGGATGAGAGAAGATAAAGCAGGAAGTTTTACAACCCCAGCTGTAATGGTTATTGCCACGGAGAGCTATAACAAACCCAAGGCTAGCCAGTGACATCCCAGCTCTGTTGGACAGAGCTGCTCCCCTCCAGGGAGGTGAACTGACCTGTGAAAAAACCCTCGAAGATCTGCTGAAAAAAAATAACTGAATAAATACTTTAAAAAAAGACCTTTGCAGTCTTCACTCTGTCATTTTCGTTTACCTTGCCTGCAGCTGCTAATTCTGAAGCCTGCTTGCTTCATGGAGAGCTGTCCATCAGTGCCAGCTTCCAGAGCAGCTGAGATTCACAGCTGTAAAGATCCATGGTGCAAGATGAGCTCTGTGGAACTTTAGGTTTTTTGGTGAATAATTTTGCCAGGAATAGTTCTGTCTCCCTGTGCCAGGAATAAAGGTGCTGTTCGTGCTAAACTGATTAGATTAGTGGTCAGATTGCACGCTCTAATTAAGCACAAGCTCACAGCAAGAAAAAGTCAATTCTATTTAGATATCAGAGAGAAGTTGCCGGCTGTTAAAACTTAGTCTGGGAACTGTTTTCACAGGCATTATTATTGACTATTCCAGTCAATACTAAAAAAATCCTTCTTACCAGTTGCTTTCCCCACCTGACCTCCTCACAGAATCACAGACCACATCACTGTAATTACCCACTAAGCCGCTTGCTTTAAGCATACCAACTAAAACCTGCAAATATACAGGTGCACAGATTTAATTGGTTCTGATTGCTGCCTTCATTTTTTTCCTGACAAACTAAGCCTCCACCATTAAGCCTTATCCCGTATTTCTGGGAAGTTTTATTTCCTATGTGCTTGCCCTTCTCCAGCCCTGGATGCCAGGTTTGCTGCAGCTCCTTCTGTCACGCATCACCTTTGCAAATTTACTAATCAAGTTTTTGGTCTCATTACTCCTCCTGATGACTCGTATCTTCCACCAGGCCACAGGGACATAAAGAGGAAAAGGCTGTTTAAAATAAAATAACACTCTTAAAAAACGCTTATTTGTTCCCATACTTTACTAAATAAGGGCTTTATGAGACTGTCTGGCTTAGATTCTCAGTCCTAGTATCAGTCAGAAGTTAAATGTTCCATGGGATAAAAACCATGCCTTCATTCATTAAGGAAGCGCAGACCTTGAGGTCATCCAACCATTAAGAGAGTCAATGAAGTAATTTACTAATCAATTAGACGTCAGCGAGCTCTAATGCTGGTCTGTACTAAACTACAGCTCAGACGTGCCTCAGACTTAGCTGCTAAACAATTACCTGAGAATTCTTCCTTCTCTGAGTGAACATTAGGGCAAGTCACTTATAAAGTATTAATTATGTCTTCCAAGCCATTATTTTATCCTTCACAAAAAAACAAAAAAACAAAAAACAAAAAACAAACAAAAAAAATCACAATAAATCTAATCAATCAGGAGAGCAGAAAGAAGGAAGAGTAGAAAGAATAGACAGGACACAAAGAAATGCACAATGAAAAGCGCTGCTATTCCGCGTTTTTCTTTCCATTTATTGTTCTACAGTTTCCCTGTAATCTGATACCAAATCGCACATTATCTGGGATATGTCATTAACTCCTTTCTAGGAGCTTTTTCTGCTCCCCTCTCATTTGAAGTGAGTTTTTTAGTTTCACACAAACCTTTCAAAATAGTCAAGAGTGAAATCCTCTAGCTGTGAGAAATGTACAACGAGTTTAAAATGATAGAAATAAGACACAATTATGAACAAAAGAGCAATTGCCATCAGCTTTAATGAAAGGAATTCTCAACATAACACCGGGACATGGTAAAGGTGGCATGATTTCCTTCACTCCTCTCAGAAACCTGTTGGGCAAGTCACATATTTTTTTTTAAACACAGATTTGAAAATATTGTGTGTGTTTAATTTTTCAGGTAATTCTGACTCCAGTATATGACCATCAGTGGCAGCGCCTAAATAGGAAAGATAGCCAAAATCATCCCAAACTGTGAATGTCACACCTCTGAGGGACTGACAGGACCCCTTCTGGGATGAATGGAACATATGGCAAAGCCCTGAAAACATGTCAATTTGTTTAAATGTTTTGAATTGCACCTTGACAAAAGCGGCTCCTAATTCCTCTACGGCATCTGTCAACAGACCACACACATTTCAGCAGTTTCTTGACATTAAAATTAAACATTTCAAAACAGAACTGAATTCAAAATGGAGCTGAATCCTTTCTCTGGCCCGCCTATCCAACCCAGTGAGCAAATCCAAACAGCTGCAAAAAAGCACCATGGAACCTTCTGCAGTGAGGAAAGGAGCAGCTTTCCACTCTCTATTAGGTAAAGATTCAGAAGATTTTACACTCATTTAAGACTCTGTGGCTCCAGCAAGCAAAATTATATATGAACAGAGTTATTCTGCATAAATCCAGCTTGCTGTGCATGTCTGATGCATCCTGACACTGTGTATGATTTACTGCTGGGCATTCCATGGACACCTGACAGTCTAGACTTCCCAGAACCAGGAAAAACCACCAAAAGTTATAAAAAAATGCGGCATAAATGACATCCTGCATGCACTTTCTATGGGACACAGTGTTTAGCGGCAAAATATGCGAAATCTCATTTTACAGCAGGCTGTCTGGACGCATGAACTCTCACTGCCGGATCCAGCTGAGCTTGGAGGATCCTCTCCCCTCGTGGCTGAGGACAGCAGTGTTTCCTGCCACTGCCCAGGATGCTTCCATCTCTTCCAGCAGCTCACAATAAACGCATGTTATTGAAGAAGATTAAAAATGCTTTTATCGCCGTGCGACTTGTTCCTCAGAGACACAGAGGATTTTAGCCAATGTGGCATCTTTCACAAAATGTGCTGTGCTGATTCCCCCTGCAAAAATAGCTGCAGTTTGCTGGAAACCCTTCCTAGATGCCACTGAAGGGGTAGCATTTGTCTTTGCTAAATTAACGTGAAATCAAACCGAGCCAAATTCCAAGCAGCTCTGTCTGCCAAGACATTTCAGAGGACTGGCATCTCCAGGGGAATCCAAATGGGCTGCACTGATGGCACAGCTCTGACCTGAACCCAAGCAAACCCAAGTAAATTTTGCAGCATTGAGGATGTGTGGATGAAAAAGTCAGAACCGAAGAAGAAATACAGAATGTATTTCATTCTTCAGGTCACAGGCAGCAGTCCCATACAATGACACAAAGTAAAATTAAATACTTTCCATAGAGAATCCTCACAGATGTCAGGAAATGGATTGCACAAAGATCAATGGAGAAGTGCAGCTCTTCCTAATTGTCAGAATTAAGATAAAAATTGACTCATCCAAAGCCTCACTCATCCCTCCTTGGTGGCATATCTTCCTTTTGCTAAATTATTTTTTTCTTTATGATGACTTTTTGTTTTGTTTTGTTTTAATTTGCCTTTCCATTGACTCCCTGAATTCTCAGCTTAACTGATTGATCTCATTAAAAATATCAAAATATAAACATGGAGCCAGGTTTACCATCACTGTGATTTCATTATTCTCTCATTGTCTATGTGGGACATGATCATTCCCAGTGAGGTTATTCTTTATATTGCATGCTAAATAGAGATGTTATGGCTTGATAACATGATGGCTTTATAGGATTTTCTATCTATGTCTTTCCCATGCTCCTTTTTTTATGTTAAAGGAAAGTTTAAGTTATGCCTTATTAACTAAATATGCAAAACACGTGTACTTTGCAATGGTTCTGCATGTGACACTCCTAAACTATTACAAGTATTAAAATACGAATTTTGATTATCATGGCTATGGATTTCAAAACTGGCTACTACAATTATTTCTTTAATACCACCCTAAGGTACCATGCTAAAAGTGGTTTATAACATTTAATTTCTCTAGTAATGACCATATCAGCCTTATGAAACTTATGAAAACAGTACTCACAGAAAGGATGAAGCAGAGATCCCTCCAACTCCAGGAGCCTCATCTGTCCCTGCAGGAGGCTATCCTGTGATTGCATGCAACCAGAAGAAAGCAGGATCAACTTTTCAGCTTGCCTAACGTAAACCACCAGCAAAGAGCAGGAAACCACGCTGGCTACTGAGCACGTCCATCACATTTCACAATTGGAACTGGTGATGGATGTTGGTGTCTTGAAAAATAACAGGGCCAGAAAACTGGATTCCCAGAGCTCCAGCAGAGGTAGTTTATTACCTGACTCTGACATAAAGAAAAGGAATTACAGACTAAACAAAACGTATTTTAAAACCTGCTGTAGAATATAGGCGTTTAATCCAGGCCCACATTAGTCTGGAATAGGGTCAGGATGTTCTTTTGATTTCTTGCAGCTTCCAGTGGCCAATAAAGGATACATTAACTGGTTCTATCAAATATACTTCTGTGGATTCAGTCATATTCTCACTGCTTTGTCATTCTTCTCACAGTCTCACACTGATTTTGTCACGGGCATCTCAAAGGTAAAGTAAAACAAAACTCCCTTAAATGTGTGTGTCCTTATCTACTACAAATACTCTGCTCTGCTTATTCTTCAAAATTCATTGTCACAATTTATCATAACAGTTAATTTGATCCACGGGGGTTTTTTGTTGTTGTTGTTTTTTGGGGTTTTTTTCCCATTTAACTGCTGAGTTACTGGTAATTTGGATATTTTATATGAATTTTACTCTACAAGTATCAAATTTGCATAGTAACACATGCATTGAAAATACCTCAGAACATCACACACTACGCTGATGGAAAGCAAAAAATCTGTTGCTTCCATATGCAGTGCTCTTATGCAGCTGTATCATTTTGCATTCTGGCAGGGACAAGAAAATTCTCTTGCATCATCTTGATTTGGGCAGTGGACAGCTTAAACCTTGAAATACAAGTCTGAAATTCTGCATTTTAGAATGCCAGCATCACTAATTTACCCTTTCAACTACTGCAAACCCAAAGTCCATTTCAAGATGTGCAACTCAGTGTTATGTGGGGGTTTTTTTCTTACTTTCTTCCTAAAGAATAAAATACTTTACAAAATTACTTGTGGCTGAATATTTTTATTTTAAAATAAAAGACCTGTAATTATTAATTATATTTCACAGAGAAGTGTCTGTTCTGTTGAGAGGGTTTGCTTTGAGTCATCACATAAAGCTGTGCTCTTTTGTTAGTTTTCTTCGTTAATATAATGGTCCATGTCTGCTACAACTAATTAAAACTTATTAGCTAACATTTCCTTTAGCTGAGACGTTTAAAATTTCTCCTTCAAGTTTTTTATTCTGTGTTTATATGCTCCCAGAATCTATTTTTTTTTTTTTTTACTTTAAATAGCAAGTTTCCTTATTTGTTCTCTCAATTTCTAATGCTTCAGATAAAAATAGAATATTTTTAGTAGCTAAAAATCCGAACAGTAATGAAGAATTTTTCGTCCTCCTAAGTTATTCTGCATCTGTTCAGCTACTTGGTCTTACATTTTAGGAGCAGCTCCAGTTTATGGAGCTATACAGTGTGGGCTGCAGAGCAGGAAGTTTTGTTTCTGTACTTCCCTCAAATGAACTATATCTCATAATAAAGGCAAAGTCCTTGAATGGAACCCGTGCCCCGATGTTCAGGGGATTCAAAGAGGTAAATCTTGCTGATCCACACGAACTCTGCAGCGCCTTATTTATGCCATTTTATGATGGCGGCCTTGAACTAGCAAAGTTCTTAAGGACATGCCTAATTTTTAATTCAGTGGAAGCATTCATCTGTTTGAAACGCTCAAACGCTTTGTTGAATTACCACCCGAACAAAGCGAAAAAGCAATGGAAGAAAAAACAGCATAAAATTTCCTCATGCAGTAAATATTCCGAAGCCCGTTTCGAGAAGCTGCAGCCACCACTGGCTGCAGGAGCACTCACATTTCTTCATGCTGATAGTGAAGCTGGGCATACAAATCAGATTTCCCTTCCCTCTCCTCCCCAAGGCCGTTCATCTGCGTGTCTCACACTGCATTTCTGTCTGTTGGAGACACCTGTGCTTCAGGCACCTGCTCCCCCCCCAAAACTCCTGAGAGAACTGTGCTGGAGGATCCTAGATGACATCCTGGCCCCCGTGCCACACTTCAAAGTAGGCACTCACCTGTCTTGGTTTGGAAAGACTTGTCTGCCAGGGAAAGATAGAGCTTCCCTTGGGATGGAGAATGTAAACCCCTTCCCTCCAAGTTATTATATTTTTGCAATTAGGGGCTTTCAGGCAACAGTTCTTTACTAGGAATATTAAAAATACAAATGTAATAATACAAACAAAAAAAAAAAAAAAAAAAAAAAAAAAACAAAACCAACCAAACAAAGAAAAATCATAGAAGCACTGACAGAGTCAGAACACGAGCTGACACCCTGTTGGTCAAGGTGTTGGCAGCAGTCCAAATAAATCCTCCTGGGGTGACAGGCATGGTTCTGTAGATGGGTCCAGTCTTCCTCTGGGAATTCAATGGAAACCAGCTCCTTTGGTGCTCCAAATCTCAGGTTTTATCCAGCTGGGAATGCCGGGCTCCTCCCCTGGGTGCAGCATCTCCCCATGGATGATGGAATTGTCTCAGCCCTGCAGTGAGCCTGGATGGCCCAGGAACAGCAGAGATCCCTGCAGGGAGGATGGGTCCTGGGAGGGATAAAGAACTCTGCCCCAGCTGGTTTAAACAGCTGGCCCTAGACTATTCTCTAAAATCCCTGGATATTACACCCTTCTCCCACAAAAAATCTCGATGAACTTCACCTTTATCTGTGATCTTCTCTCTTTTCTTTAGTTTTCTACAGCCATTTGAAGCTCCTCCATTTATCAAAATGTATATTCAATGTAAATACACATGATCTTACCCTCTTTAATCTTGATTTTGGATTTCATTTTGCATTGCCTACTTTATTCTGATGTGTCACTTCAGATTAATTTGTTATGCTAAGTACTTGCCAAATAAATAATGAGCTTTCAAATTAGTCCATATGTAATAAGGTAAGGATTTAATTATTCCTAACACTATTAACATTTTACCATTGTATCAGGGTCATGACTGAAAATATGACTGACGCTTTTAGGATTGGCAAGAGCTGTCTCCCTCTCATGAGCCATTATTACTGCCAAGACTTTGGCATCTACTGGTTTATAACATTGACAGAGAAGGGGCAAATCCTTGCAGCAATCCCTGGAACCAGGCATTCTCAGTTTCAGTACCAAGCTCACATCACTATGAATTTCCTTCCTGCTGCTGGGAACTATTGCTTTGGAGAGGGAAAGGAGAATCTAGAGTGTAAGATTACATAAAGAGAGGGGGTTTTCCTTTTTTTTTTTTTTTAATCAATAAATTTCTTTTATTTTTGTTTCCTAATTGTCCTTGAAACCAAAAACAGCCACAAAGGCATTCAGGGCTCCACTGAGCTGAAGATTCTTTGTGAATTAAAGGTGGCACAAGTGTTGGTGCCTGTACAATCTGCAGATGTGACAGACCATGAGGGAAAAAGGAACAGAGGTACAAGAGGACAGGTGAGGTGACACCAATCCACTGCCAGAGGTGTGTGGGATCCATGCATCCTGTTCTCCAATCCCTAAAGCTGCTTTTGCAGTGTGAATATCAACATCTGGACCAAGGCAGCTTGATGTAAATCCTTATGGAATTTTCAAAATGTAGACTGTCTCCCCTGATTGTGTGAGATCCCAAAATATAAGATTGCTCACAAATTTCCTTGAGAATTCTTTCAACATCACTGTTTAAAGGTGGAATATCGTTTTCTTGAGTTAAAAAATATGCAGTTCCAAGGATTTGACTTTTTTTCCTCAGTTTTTCTAGAGCCATTTTGCTGATAAAAATGAGCTGGAGGTTTTGAGAGTACAAGATTAGAAAAAAAAAAAAAATCTGTCACTAGCAGACATTTCAGAATTTACATCCATCATTGCACAGTCAGCTCTTCTCCTTACTCCATCTGCATCATTAGGAATGGACAGTTGGAAGCAGCCACTTGGAGCCCAGTCCTTTTTCAATCCCTGAAAGTAAACAGCAGTCTAGCAGGATCAATATCTACATGTCCTTGCATAATGCCAGGCAGAAAGTATTTCCAACACCTTGGAAGAAACTAAGAAATGAGTGTCCAAAACACACAGGTGCCACGAGGGAGCAGGAAGCTTGAGGGAATCACCAGCATTCCAGGTCCTACCAGCAGGAAGGAATTTATTAATGATTTTGAGGCCACACTGCCAAGATTACCCACTGTCAAGTGCCCATCTGCTTCTAGAAATTTGGAATCTGGAGACTCAGAGCACACGTCCTGCAGAGTGGCACAGCTCCAGTCCTAATATGTGAGTGAGCTCCTGCACCTGCAGACACCCTGGGCCCAAAGGAGGTGACAAATCTCTCCCAAAAGTCTGTGTATAAGTGCTGGAGATGAACACCAACGTGTGGCCAAGGCAGCAGCGAGGCACAGCCCTGCTCCAGGGCATGTGCTCTATTCCTAGCTGGAATAGAGGTGCAAAGAGCATGTCCCAGCAGTCCAACATCAGTTCTTACTCATGGAACACGGTGGTAATGAAAGCAGCAGGTAAAAGAATTCTCCTCAAGTATTTCTGAGGGGCTGTGCTTTTTGGATCTTTTATAGACTCTTTTTAACCACGCCAAATAAACCAGCAAAAAGCCACGTCAAATTACAGGACGTTCACTGTTTATCTTGCCTCTGTGGGATTGTGTTGTAAAGCACACTGCTGAAAAAACACCTGGTGAGGGAGGATGACCCTGGCTGGATTCCAGGTGCCCACCAGAGCTTCTCTCCACAGCTGGAAAAGGGAGAGAAAATATAATGAGAGGAACGTTGAGATAAGGGCAGGGAGAGATCACTTATCAATTACTGTCACAGGCAAAACACACTCAGTTTGGAGAAATTAGCATAATTTATTAGCAGTCAAATGAGGGTAGGGAATGAGAAGTGGAACCACATGCTATAGGGCCTCACAAGCAGCCCCTCCTTCTCCAGGAAGGGAGAAGCTGATTCCCAGTTTCTCCACCTGCCTTCCCCGGTGAGGTGCAGGGAGCAGGAAATGGGGATTGCAATCTGCTCCCTACAGGTTGTGCTGCTGCTTCCTCCCCAAGGGGAGGGCTCCTCACGCTGTTCCAGAGATGTTTTTCACTTCTTCTCTCTTCTCCAAGAGTTCTGTTTGCTCAGATGGATTATGTTCAGTGGTTTGGGTGGTGACAAAACAGAATTATACTTGCAAATCTCCCCTCACCGGGAGCTGCCTACATGCAGCCCCAGCCAGGATACAGCCCTTGGCAATAACAGCCTGACAGCAAGGGAATGATATTTCCATTTGCAGTAAAAGAGTTCATGGGAAAAATCCATGTTTGGGGCAGTCATTTGAGGTCAAAGACCATGAAACAATTTGGGGTCCAAAATTGCTTCCTGTGTAGGGAAAAAAAAAAAACCCATTTCTCATGTAATTTCAGAAGATCATACTTGATATTTTCCAGAAAACCCTAAGAATTTGGAATATAACTGAATTTCAATGCATTCATTAGTGAGAAAACTAAACCTCCAAGTTAGTTTGTTAAGTATAATTATGCTTCATTCAGTCATTTCTTTCTATTAGCCATTTTACACTGCTCTAGTTGTTATAACCAAGTACATTTGCATGTGAGTTGGCAGTGGAAGTTGCTCTTTGTGGAAGGTTGGTCACATTATAAGTGGACTTTAGAGAAATGGACATGATGTGATTGTTACTGACTGCACTTAACCTGGAAAAGTTACAAGGAATACACTAATTAATTCAATATTCATAGATGTGTGCGAGCAAGGAATAATTACACTGTTACATGGGTGAGCAAATAAAATATAAAACGTAGGAGAAGCCTTGGTAAATACAAATGGAGATTTTGATTACTCAGAACTAGACTGGAATACATTAAAGAAGCCATGGTGTGGGTTTAGTATGAGATTGCTTTGGAGCTGCTCACGTTGTGTGTGAGTGCTAACATTAATACCAGAGTATTATTGCCTTGTCTGGGAAGCAGTGCAGCAAAAAGTAGGAATTATATAAAGGTAGTGAAAAAGCTAAAGAACAGTTATTTCAGTCTCAGTACAGGTCAATCTCCCAGGCTCTTGCCTAATTTTAGTCAGTCCTTACTCATGCAAATCTCCCACCAACTTCAAGAAATTTCACCTGAACTGGAGCAAAACCAGTAACAAGAGCTGGTCAGAGATTTTTTTATTTTTTTTTTTAATCCCATCTGGCAAAATGTGTGATACATTGCTGTGTGGGAAGTAGCCACAGAAGTGAAGGATATAAAAATCCACAGTGCACAAAACACCTTTCAATCAAATCAGCTGTTCTTTCAGAGATAGTGTCTAAAATGGTGGGGTAGGACAGAAAAAAAGAGGCAGGAACTTCCTTCCCACAATAAACTCTCAGGCAGATATTATTGCCAGTCGAAACATAAAAGATCTAGAAAGATCACACTTTATTTATTACCATTAGCAACTCATCTGTAGCATAAAAATAATCATCCTAAATGGAACTGTCAGCAGAGAACCCGTGAGTGTCATGTCATCGGGGACACTTGAGATGTAAAAATCACTGTAAGGAATACAACAGGATGAACTAAAATTAATTTAACATGGGTTTAAAAAAAAAAAAAAAAAGGCAAAACCAAAACAACAACAACAACAACAAGAAAAAAAGAAATTGCACTTCATAGTTTGACTTTCACATGACAAAATCAACCCATAAGCCACCAAGGGTGAAAATCTCAGTGACAGCCCCACCGTGGGGCAGCAGCTTCACTGAGAAACCAAGAGCTCAACAGCACTGGAGAGGAGGGTGAGGAATTGGGAGTAAAACCCAGGAAAAAGAGAGGGGTGGGAGTGAGGTGTTTTAAGATTTTTGGTTTTAATAGCTTATTATCATATGCTGATTTAGCTGGTAATAAATTAACTTAATATCTCTGAGTTAACGCCATGGTTTTTTCAGTGGTGATATTTGAGGAGTGATCTCCCTGTCCTTGGCTCAGCCCACGAGGTTCTCATGGCATTTTTCTCCTCCTGTCCAGCTGAGGAAGAGGAGGGATGGAGTGGCTTTGGTGGGCACCTGACATCCAGCCAAGGTCTTCACACTGATTCAGAGATCTGTGCCAGCACAAAAATAACCCTCAACAGATTGGAGAAATCATTTTCTCCCTGTTTCAAGATTAAATGACTTTTGATATGATTGCTCTCTATTTTGATTTAAGGAGGAATTTACAATGGTATTTCTGGTGTCTTCATTTCTAGAAGGCAAAAGTTTGAATAGTTTTTCTGTCCTAATATAACCTATTTCTTTTTACTGTTAGAGAAACTAAATGACATGAGGTGTATATCAAAGTTAGAAGGTATTAGGCCAAGAGAGATATTCTGACTTGGGGAGGTTAGAAATTTTTTTCATCAGTTTGGCAGTAAACAAACTGGTTAATAGCTGAGGCCAAATTTTATAGAAGTTGGGACGTTACTTTTAATTAACATACCTGATTTATTTGCCCCAAATAAATACCCTGCATGATATAATACACAAGTTATTTATTTCTCAGTGTCTGGGAATCAAAACAAGTCTTGGAGGTCACTTACACTTGGAGGTTTTGTTCTGTCATTATGCACTCATAAAAGTTAATAGTCCTTGCTGCCTGCCTGAGTTCAACATTAAATTCTAAGATGAGTTAAGAGAAGGTGTTAATTACTGTTCATTACTGTAGGAGTTCATGTGAAGCTACTTGGAAATTGCAGTCGACAGAGATGATGGAGAATATGCTGTGTTGGGTGGGGTTTTTTTGTGGGGGGTGGCACTAAGAGGGAAGATCAGAGGGACAGTAAAAGCTGAGCTGTCAAAAGTGAAACTTTTTGGCGGCATCTGTCTTGTTTGATGAAAATTTAATGGGAAAAGATTTCTTAGTCTCAAATGGGGACTGATTCCTCTCATTTTGCCAAGACAATAAAGTCGCTTCTTGAGGTAAAGTGACTCACTTCGGTAGGAGAGGTTTCTGGTTGAATATCTCTGCTCGATTTGTGCTAGGTGTGGAATCTCTGCCAATTTTCTTCTGTGCTGAAAGTGCATGCAATCAGCAGCAGCTTTGGGGCCATTTTTTCAAGTATTCCTTTCTGTCTGAAGCTTTCATTAAAATACTTCAGAAGGATCTGTGTCCTTACAAACAAAGGCAGGTCTTTGAGAGGCTGAAAGGATTTAAAGCCTTTTTAAGGGCTGGTTTTAAACCTGAGCAGGAGATGGATTTCCTACCTCCATTTTTTTTTTTTTTTTTAACCCAATATTAATACTCCATTTTAGCACAGTTCTAGTCACCATTTCTCCATCTTTCTCTCCATGTATGCAAAAGATCTGACTCTGGAGGTCTGGAATTTTTTGTGACTAGACTTTTAGATATTTCTCTTTGTGGTGAGAGAAAATTTGGAACAGGAACCTGGGTGTTTTTTGTTTTTTTTTTTTAAAAAGCATATTCTTGCAGATTATTTCAGCATTTTACATCAAATAGTTGCTGGCTTCCTTATGCAGTCATTTTTTGTACATGGAGAATTCTGTTGGTTTTCAGCTTCACAGGTCAACTGAAAATGGTCTCTCAAAATGGGAGTCAAATCTGATGGAGAACACAGGTCTAATTCAGGCCTTTTTTAGGATACATTTTTAAACTGTTTCTGCATAATTTGTGCCACATAAAGAAAAGCATGAGGGCAGGATGTGTGTTTCAACTCCATCTGACAAACTGTGGACAAAAATTGCCTTTGCCCCAAGCACCATCCCTGAACTATGCCTGTGTTCCTCAGCCTTGCTCACATCCTGAACCTATTTATTTCTACTTAATCCAGGTTTTCTCTTTAGCTGAGATATTTCCACTAGCCCAGTTCACAGTGTAAATATAGGTCTGGATAAGCAGTGGTTCTGGTTTAATTTTCAAAATAATTTACCAGCAGGTTCATGGGTTAAAGGGGAAGATCTGTTGAGCTGATTTGAGTTCTGGTAAAGAAATTTTCATTATCCCACGTGAAGGCTGTCAGGCTCTCTACACTCAATGCCTTTTCTGTTTTGATAATGTCTGTACCCAAGGTAACCAGGGGTTACCTTCTATTTGTATATAATAATGCTCTTCTTGAGCAGGGGAACAGTGGTGGATACTCCAGAGGAAGATATAATATTTGAAGAAAGCAAAATTAAATCATCCTCCTGCTTGAATACATGGTCATTTGAGGTGGTTATGGGAACATCCCAAACTCTTGAAATCTACAGCCTGTTGAAATCCTGACGTCTCCAGTGCTGGGGTTGGGATTTTCCTTGGCTTTATGGCCTTTGAGACAGGCCTGCCAATAAAGGAACCTGACCTCAGCTGCACCTACTGGCTTCTAGAAATCAGACAAAGTCAGACAATATCGAGTTATTGTAATATCTGTTATTGTTGCTTTTTTTTGAATCAGTGCAAATTAAATGAGACAGTATAAAATCAGTTAGATAATGCACAGTGAAAGATACTTTAGCGAAGATGACAGTGTTTAGAAGGAGAAAGACTCTCCAGAAAGATGTAATTTCCTTTTTTTCCCCCCTAAATTAATTTCTTCACATGAAAGTCCTCATAGACTACCTGGGGAATTAAAAGATCTGAAATAATCTTATCTTTTAACTAAGAATAAAAGGAAAACAAAGAGGCAGCATAATTATGAGCTAACCATGAGAAAGTTCTTGGTGCTAATATGCGGCAGAGGTCAGGATACTCATGATTTATAATCGACTTCAAGAGAATAGAAGGCTGCTAAGAGGGGCTCCTCTTCACAGAAGTGAGAGAATGCTGCACAGATAATAGCATTTCCTTCATGCCCACGACTTTGTCAGGGAATACAATAAGCTGATTCATTAGACAGACCTATTCAATATAAATCCACTTAATATTAATACCTAAAAGGCTTAAAGCATTTTAGTGATCACCTTACACAGAGCTATTGCTACAAGAGAGAACTGTTTGCCCTGTCTCACATTCAGACAGAGCTCAGGGACGTGAAAACGATGGGCAGCCAGCCTTTAACTCTTATGAAAGAGTCTGAGGGCACTGAGTGGAGGGGTCTGAGTGTTCAACATTGTCAAAAACCCTTCTGTGGCCCTCCAAGTGATCAGAGATGCTGTCAAAGCCACAGCCAGCCCTGCTCTGGAGGTTTGATGGCAGGATGGAGTCCCAGGGTTGGCTTTGATCGAGCTCTGGGACAGCAAATCATCCGAGAGCCCTCACTCCCTGCTTCCTGTGTGCGCTGCCAGGAGCTCGATGACAAATTTGGAGGGGAAATCCACAAGGGTCCCCAGCCATTATTTAACATCCTTTAGAGAATCCCAGGCATGGCCTGCATTGGTGTGGGGCAGGAGCAGGGGTAGAGCCCTCTGCACGCAGAGTAACCTCCCCATGCTCCATCTGTACAAGCCCTTGCAGCTTTGGGGATAAACCTTCCAACCAAACAGGGCACACGGAGTCAGAACAATTGCCAGGGCATACAGAGGTTATAGAGATGTAAAAATATATAATATTTTAATACACTGTGTTGCAGCGTAAAGGAGCAATTGCAGTAGATATCCTCTCTGAATGAAATTCTCTGTCAGTGCTGAAAGGAAATATCTGTTAGATCTTTAACAGGAAATCATTTTGAATTTGTGGTGGGTTGACATTTCCTGGACACCAGGTGCCCACCAAAGCTGCCCTCTTCCTCCCCTCTTCAACTGGGCAAGAGAGAGAAAATACAATGAAAAACTGGTGGGTTGAGGTAAAGACAGGGGGAGATCATTCATCAGCTACTGTCATGGGAAAAGCAGGTTTGACTTGGGCAAATTAATTGAATTTATTATCAATCAAATCAGAGTACAGTAATGAGAAATTAAAATAGTATTAAAATATATTCCCCACACCCCTGCCTTCTTCCCAGCTTTGAGTTTACTTCTGATTTCTCTGCCTCTTCCCCACAGGGTGCCTGTGGTCAGCCCACCACAGGTTTTTACATTTTCTGTTTCTTTTCTTTGCTAATGGTCAGGTTTCTGATTCTCTACACTCAACATCTTCAGCGGTGAAAGCTGCAAGAGACTGTACAGTAATTATCTCTGAAATTGCTGGCTGTGAAATTTTTGTCTCTAGAATGCTGAAATTTTGTAGGCAACAGCAGGATACTTCCAATGAAACAATACTGGAACAGGTAACAACTGCGTGCAAAGTCTCCATCTGTACAAGAACTTGATTGCAACCAAAATCCCTAATGAATGAGTAAATTGAGTCAGTCAAATGTCCAGGGTTTTATAAGTTAAAGAGCTACATGCGCACAAAAGGTTATGGATGATGGATTGTTTGTTAAGAAATAAAATGGGATTTGGGAAATGGAGAAGAAATATAAATATTCTGAGCAGAAGCCAGCCATGGCTGCAGTATAAGAACATCTTTGTATCCAGCAGGTTTCATTCCTTGAAGTCAAGGTACTTTAGGGTTCAAAAGCCTGATTCAAAGGTGAGCAGAATATTTACTAAATGCTTCTGTGCAAGTGGAAAGCACAGTGATATTCTCCAAGTACCAAAAGATGGAAGTGAGGAAATATCTGACAGCATGCTTAGAAAACTGAGTGTGGCTCAACTGAGGGGTCACAGAGAGAATTTCCCTCAGTGGTACCCAGTGACAGGACACAGGAATCCACTCAAACATAAGAGAAAAAATTTGTCTGCCAGCAGATGTGCCCAAAGAGAAGAAGAACAAGTTTTGGCATGGCAAAACACAAGTAGGACCTTTGAACCTGGAAGAGTACCTTGCCATCCTTCACAGAGTCACAGAATTAATGAGGCTTTCAGAAATCTTAGGAATGACCTTTGGTAACATTAAAGCGTTCGAGCAAGAAATATTTGCAAGTTATAAAAGTCAAATCGTGCCACTGGGAAGAGGAAGGAGAAAGGACAGTATGTGGCTGTGGCAAGGGAAAAGAAAGGGTTTTTCCTAGGTTGGCAAGAGGGCTCACTTGTTTGATGAATGTCAAATTAATATCATTAAATATGTGACCAAAGAGACCCCTAATGTGCAATTATACTAGTCCTGGTTCAATAGATGCACTCTTTAGTGACAAGTGTATATGTTTCAGGAGGTTTGGACCCTGATGATTGCAGGGTCCAAGCATTCTGAAAAAGTCATATTTTCTTCTGTTTTACATATTTTTGTTTAATTGATTGGCAATGATTGATTTTACAGAAGTACCATTCTTTCTTTTTGCATTGTAATTAACATTCTTGAAAGGTTGACTCCTTCTTTAAATGCACCATGACACGTTGGACCAATGTAAAATTTCATAGAAATGGAGTGCATTTAGCAAAATGTGGAGAAAAGATCTCCCAAAGTCACAGACACTCTTGTTGTGGTGCAGATTGAAAGCATCTGCTGCACATGACAGCCTGGCAAAGTCCCTTCAGGAGGAGACTTGTTGATCTTGTTAATCCTGTTGACATTAAAAAATATATATATATTCCTGTGAATAATATTTTTAAAATATTTCTATAGGGGAAACACCTACATATTACAAAATACCCACAAAATGGCTGACTTTTTAAAATTTTATTTATTCGTATGGGTATTTTTAACTTAAGTTTATGGCTTTTCTTTGGGAATACTTTTAAGGAAATATTTATAGTATTCTCTACGTTAAAACTAGAGAGTTTTTAGGAATCATACATTGATTCCTCAGTACTTTAGCAGTACTTTGCTGGTATAACACGCTATTAACATCTTCAGCATCACTGACATAAAGTTCAAGCTGTAAGGAATAAAATCTCTTTTTTTTTTTTTTTTTCCCCAAAGACTTCAGAGATAAGTGCTGCAATGCAACGGTCTCCTTGACTTTGTGGTATAAATTATGCTTAACTACTGTAATTTTTTTTTTCCTCAGTTTGAAATTGAGCAACTCTCAAATCCACTTAAGAATGTATTTTACCAGGAAAAGAAAAGGCGTGTAAAGCTGAGATTCCTTCACTGCTTATCACCTTCTGCTTTCTTCCCTTTCATGTATAAACGTATTAAGGTCATTACTTAATTGGAGGGCACAGAACTATCAAGTCATTAGCACAAACATCAAACACTCATGAGTGTTGAAACCCTTTTGTGTCTCCAAACACAAAGGCATCTTTATTTTTTCCCTCTAAATTGAAAAAGAGGTGTCAGACTGTTAGTAGAAATGCACAAGTAAATAGGCATTAAGATTAGGGTGCATACAGCTCCTCTGCCAGAAGAAAAGTTGTGCGTACTTGCAAAATTGTGCTAAACCCTTGTGCAATAGCCAAGTGCCAAACAGAGGTAGAAAATCACAGATTGTTCCATTAAAGAAATTATAACCCTGGCCAGGAGCTCTCAAATCAAATCCTTCACTGCCAGCACCAGGTACTCCACAATTTCCCTAGGCTGTATGGGAGACAAGAGTGATGGCTTTGGGATGCGGTGTGATAGCTGATGATTCTGAACACTTCTCTGTTTCCTTCCCAGAGGAGATTTTACATCTCTCAACTCACAATTGAAAGGAACTCGCCAGACCTAGGGATTCACTACCACTTCTTTGAACCGTCTCCTAAAGTGATTTTTTATTATCCTCAGAAAAGTTTCCCCTGCTGGCCCTCATGAGAGAGAAATGCAATTAGACCTGGCTCAAGGCTTGGCACTGTCTAGAAAGCAGCACAGGTCAGATGCTGACTCCCAGTTTTCAGTGCACTAGAAGCAGATTGCATTCTTCATTTTTAAGGCTGCTCAAAAACCTGCTCTCTTCTGCCTCTCGAAGCTTCAGCATTGTTCTGACTGTGGAACCCTCATTCCCTGCTATTTTATTTTTATTTTCTTTAGGGTATTTAATTTTATCTCCCATGCTTAGGGGCTCTCCATCAAACTCCAGAGGTCGTCTAAAGCAGATTGTACATAGCCAAGCGTGCTCGCTGTGCTGGACGAGTCCTTTGTTCAGTCAGCCGTGCCCTGCATTTGCTGCAGGGTAATTAAAAATAAGGGACCAGATGACAAAGGGTGTGTTCTCTGGTACTGAGCTTGGCTCACACTGGTGCTCCTTCCTGCAGTGATACCCTACTCAGTTTAAGCATCTGAACCTCAGAATTTCCTTTGATAAACTTTTATTCTCTTCAGCAGGCAGATTTCTTGAAGATTCTTTTCAGCCTAATTGAAAATATTTCAGATTTTATAAAACTATAATTACACAGCTGCCCTTTTTTTTTTTTTTTTTTTTTTTTTTTTTTTGGTCTTCTGGCGACTGTTTTTCCTGCAGAAATTTTAAAACCAAGCTAGTTGAGGGCAGACTTCTTTAACTCCTCTTGACTTTCAGCTTGTGTTTGGGTCAGCAAATGCCAAAATCAAAACAAGCTGAGGCATGAAAAAGTTTAGCTAAATATTTTCAGAAAGTCTTTAGAAATGTTGTCTCAAAGCAAGTTACTTGTAATCTGTGCAGTATTGAAGGAATACAAATGTCCATATTTAACTAGAATAATACTGAAATATAAAATTTTTGTATGCTCCCACGGAGTTTCAAATGTGTTTTTGCAAAAAAAATTATTGTACAATGTACATTGAGTTTAAGCTAAATAAACTATTCCCTAAATATTAAAATTTATGAAATTGAGAGTTTATTCCTTCCTTACTAGATTTCTTTTCCCAGTTCCTTCTTATTTGACTTCTCATTCATATCTTTCATTCTTGGAAGCCTGATCTAAACCCCATGAGATCTACTGGAGTATTAGTTGTGAGAAATATATGCAAGAAGCTGGTTTTTTTCTACTCTGTTCCAGCTGTGTATTTCTCATGCTTATTTCCTCTTCAAGTCTGAGTATTTAACAGGATTTCAGCCTATTTGCTATGCTGCTTTTCCTAGCATTTCTTATTTTCTTTCCCGGCTTCTGTTCATACTCCAAACCCCCCAGCCACTGAACACCTTCTCCCCAAATAATTACAAGGGTCCAGAACTCCTGCATGCTAAATTACATTTCACTCTGGCTGTCTTTCTGGAAGCAGGAGAGGAAGAAGAAAAAAGCTTCAGTGTCTCCCCCGAAATTCGATTTGAAAAATAAAACATGTGCTGCCAATAGCTGTTCCACACCTTCAGAACGGTGTGCACAGTCAGGCACATTTGATATGAACATCAGAGTCATTCTCCCCTGCATATATTACCATGCCACTGCTCCTAAAAATATTCTTACATTTTTCATTATTTCTTCTGGTGCTGTGAAAGGGGCTGGTTCAGGAACATTAATCAACTTCCTAGGTACATGAAGTCATTTATTTTTAGTCCTGTGATGCTTTTCCCATTCCTCTTGCCTAGTAATAATCTTACTCCAGATGCCCCTGACCAGTGAGTGAAACCAAAATCTGCTGCTGTTTGTTCTGGCTCCATTCCCTGTTGCCCAAGGCAGCTCATGTCAGCATGCTTTGGGCAGTGTTTATATCATCCTGTGGGATTTCCTGGCTCCCAAAAACAATTGCACTCCGTAAACTTTGGGGTCAATTCACTTTCATGGCTAAACATCACAAGTGATGGTTCTCTTTTTCTTGATCTCACTCCCACAGGGAGGAACAGAACCCTAATTCTGACACAGGTTTTACATCTGTGACCTCGAGTTCAGGGGAAGGAGGGCAGGAGGGGTGGAAAACACAAAACGGGCAAGAAGTCCCCCAAGAAATAAATAAGGAACAAAGTCTTGGATAGCAATGTTGAAAAGCAGGTGTGGCTTGTGATGGTTAGTAACAACGAGAAGGAAAGGTGCCTTCTTAGTGTTTGATTCTGATCCTGATTTGTTCCTTTGGAATAAGTAAAATCCCAGGATCTCACAGGCTGAGCCCAAGCAGTTTCTGTAATATGGAATCTGTTCACCAGGGAAATCCTTGGTAGACTCTTGAGACCTGCACAGTTTTAATGTTTACAGAAGGAGCTTTTGGACTTGAGACTAAAGACTGGATTGCTCAGATTTCATTATGCCTGCCTAAATATTCTGGAACCAACAAAAGATACGGCATCTCAATCTATGCTAAACTCTGTGAATATTTGGTATGAACAAATATCTAAAAAAACTTTAAACACCAGAAACAGACAAGATAATCTAAACATATCTGGAATGGAGTGTTTATCCAGCAGTAGCTTCTGTTTTACTCTTAAATGTTGAACCAGGGCCCAAAAATATAAAAAACTGTTTTTACTCTGTGTAATTAATGGAAAATGTGGTGCATCTGTTACTAACCTGTCCTAGAAAGGTGGTGCAGCTGCTCCTGTTAATGTGAACCTTTTGGGAAGGCTCGTGGTGGGAATGTTTGGCAAGACTGAAGATTATCCACTCACAAAATTACCCCACTGAACAGATAATATTACAGAGTAAACTTTCAGGGGAAGAACAGATGCTGAAAACATTGATATGTTGCATTTTATGCTGTGGTCACGAAGAATTTAAAAAAAAAAAATAAATTTGAGGTCCTGTCTTAAATTCTGGACCTTTATTGAATGGTTTTTTTTGCATAGATGAAATTCTTCTGGTTAGCTGTAGTCAGGTTGCTTCCACCAAATGCTAAAGCTGAAGCTCTTAAATAGATTTTTAACAAGCCCTGCAGGCTCCCATCTCAGTCAATAAAGATGGGATCTGTGGTGATATATAGTGAGTTACAGAGCCTGGGCTGGGAGAATTACATTTTGAAATCAGATCTTCCCAGAAGATTTCCACAATTGATTATTTAAAACTTTGTTATCTCCCTATATACGAAAAAAGCTATCCTACTGGCTGCACTTAGGAGTTATTGCCTTCAAAAGCACACTTTTAAAGGCAGAATGGTTTGGGTTTTTTTCAAGTTTTTTTTGAAAGATCAACTGTTTTTCCCTTCGCAAAACCTTTCTGAAGCATTCTGCATTAAAGACACTGGGAAATTTTTTCCAGTAGGATTCAGAGTGTTATTTAATGCTTTTTGTGTGTGTGTTTCTTTAATCTGCATGGTGTTGGTAAAAGTGATGGAGTGAAAAAATGAGGAACCTCAGCTGTTCCAGCTCCCAACCATGCTCTGGGTGAAAAACTTTTCCTAATATCCAACCCAAACCTCACTGATACAGCTTCACACTGTTCAGATTTCCCTCTGAGAAAAATAAACATTCTGATGCCCAGTCCTAAAAGTCAGATCATTAAAGTTTTCTTTCAAGAATATTCATTCTTACCAACATTGCTTTTCTTGCAGAAGGGATTTTCTTCACTGGTCTCTTTCCTAACTTGATATTGGGAAGATCCAGATATTCAAATCTCTTTTCCAAGCAATGCTGCAGCTCCAAATGTATTCTTAGCCTGGAGTGTTGTGAGAAAACTCAACTTTGGCTGGGCTAAAGGGCTCACTGAAGCCAACAGAAACTTTTCTGCATTTTCAGATTCAAAGATTTTTGTGTCAAACTGAATCCAAGATTAAATGCCACAGCAGAATTTTCAGAAAATTTGAGTGATACAGGCTGTATTAAACACAGGTTGTGTGCTGGGCCTGTCTGAAAATAATGCAAATATAATATAATCTATACTGAAAAAAAAAAAAAAAAGGTAAAAATTTGACCTAGGCCATGATCAAAGCCAGTCTTTTCATCCAAATGATTGTTTCCTCATTATAATAATGAGTTTCCTCATTTCCCAGTTTAGCTTTAGGACATCTGGCTGTGACCTGCACAACCAGGACTTACTGTGAACTCAAAACACTTTTCTGGGACACATCACCTTTGGTGTAGCAACTCTAATTCCACAGATGGTGCAAAATGTGGAATAATTAATATTTGACCTTTGCTGATAATGAAAAACCATTTATTGCTACAAATGATGAGCAAAGATGTGAGCAGATGATTTTTTCACTATTTTTGCCAAACCCTTTATTACAAGGCTGAGGTTGAGGGCATCCATCCCTCAGCCAGAAAAGATGACTGCACTCTGGTCGGTGAGGATCTGGTCATCCCTGCAACAGCTTGCTTAAGACAATCATAATTTTATATGAAGGTGTTTGCAAGGGCAGTGAAATATTGAAAAAGGATCTTCAGGAATCTGCCGTGCTTGGGCTGTTGTTTGCTTTGTCCTCCCTTCTGAGTGGGCTGGTAAAATAAATACGTGGGTTTGTTAATCCCCTGCAGCAGTTCTTGTGCAGATAGCCCATCTCTCCTCAGTGCTATCAGCTCCCTCCCAAACCTCTGCACCATTGCTGAGCACATAATGAGTGTTGCCCTTGCCCACAGCTCCCTACTGCCACTTTGGGATACTTGGGATATAAATGCACTGAATGAAAACTGATACTTAATATTTAAGATCCTTTAAAGGTAGGAACTACATGAATGTTAAGCATCATTATTAAGCAATAACAACTGGGTTGCAGGCCATTAACCCAGCCAGTCATTAATCCCAGAGAAGTCTTCTGCGCTGAACTTGTAACTGCTGTTAATGGTTTAAGCACGGTACAAAGCAAAGAATCAATCTCACAGGTGTATTGACTCCTTGGTGGGTGCTGCTGTTATTGTAGTGCTTGCTGTAATTAAGGTGAATATTATCTTGTTCTCACTGCAGCACTCTTGCTGGCCAGTAAAGGAGGGGAAGAAATGCTTTTATAAGTGTTAAATCATAATAGGAGAGGTATCTGCAGTCTCCATGCTCTAAGGAAAGCTACATCAAATGAGGGTCTCTGCCTAAAGATGGGGACTTGGGCAAAGTGCCAGAGAGGGTCTTTGTGCGCATGGCAGCTCCCTGCCAGGAATGCTCTCTGCCTTGCAGTCCTCTCTCTCTGCAGGAACAAGGAATGTACTCCTAAAGGCACAGGGTGTCCTCAATAAGATCTTCTGGGCCACAACCTTGCCAGCAGCAGGACTTCCCAGCTGGAGGGGAAAGTGTCACATGCACTATCCAGACATCAGGACAGAACCCTCACCCCTGTTCCTGAGTCAGGACTAGAGAGTGGCAGATGGGGAGGGTACAGCAGGCAAGCTCTCACTTTGGACGGGGTTGCAGGCAGAGTTTTATTGCTAAGGAGAGAACCCAAGTAGCAGAAAGAGAGGAAAGAGGAGGCAGCTTCAGCACAATTACCTGCCTAGGATCTTCCATCAACCTCCAGAGCTCAGAGCACTGCGTCTCCTCTGCTCCTGTTTTCAGCGCTAGCTGCAGCTGAGCTTGTGCACACCGCAGTGTGTGGGCACTTCCCTGACTAGGCATTTCTTTAAACCTTAAATTTCTTTATATTTCTTTAACCACTCCTCTTCTGTTTGGGATATTCTTTCACTTCTCTCTCCCCACTGAACCACCGATTTTCAGCTGCAATATGTTTAGGTCACCTCTGGTCCTTTGGGAAGAATTGTTCTCAAAGACGATCTTGAAACAAGTCCATGCAACCTTTAAATTTTTTTTTTTTTGCATCAATATTTTAAAAAATGAGGCAGGTAAAACACTTTACTTGCCATTTTCCATTTCCACGAAAAGAAGATCAATTTGTGCCATTCTTTGTGCTACAGTGAAAGCAAGCTGCTTTGTATTTCCTCAGCCTTTCATTAAAGGCTTTGACAGGACCTCCTTTAAGTCTCACCCTGACAGCAGGGTGAGCCTTCCCCTGGCAATTTCCTTGACCCCAGTGCAGCTCAGCTGAGGAAAAGCATGGGTTATTCAATGACAGCACCCTTAATTTTCACATTTTTAAACTTCAGTGCTGACAGAGGGCCAGGGAGGTTTGCAGAGGGGCCGACACGGCAGGTCAGACCCTGGCCAGGGGTCACTGGTGCTCTCACAAGTCCCTGGACGTGCTGCACACACGTGCAGGGGCACCTCCCACAAAGGACAGGACCTGGGAGCTGTCCAAGAGGCACAAACAATTGTCCACAAACCTTTCTTTGCACGTATTCACCTCTCTAACCCTCGTGATAAATGCCTGGTTTTGGTCAGCCAAGCCGACGCTCGTGTAACCATTGGTACCGCAATCACCAACATTTCACTAGAAGTAGTTTTAAATCCAGTAGTTTTAAACCCAGTAGTTTTAAATCCAGTAGTTTTAAACCCAGTAGTTTTAAACCCAGTAGTTTTCACCAGAAATTGCTGAAATGTCTTGAACTGTTTCAATTATTATCTTTAGCATGATTTGAAATGCAGTTGTATAATGTTATTTTTCCTTTAGGCCAATTAGTGATTAGCAATCTGGTTATGAAATGCTCTGTTTTGTGAAAACTGAAGGAATAGGAGTATCAGCTCACTGTCATGTGCTTTTGTTTCCTTGATCACCAAAGTGTCTTTATTGACTTTAAGTGTATAACTTGTGTTAGAAATCAATTAATCCCAGTAAACTTTTTAATTTTGACTGACAAATGAAGCATTGCTTGTTTAAAGTCTATCCAAACTTCAATGGCATGATTATAGGATATGACGATTTATTATGATCTTGTTGACTGTAATAATTGGTGCATTTTCTGATGAGATAATTGATTTTTCAAGATCATTCTCAGGAGCCTCATTGAAAATCTTTCAAGGCCAGTGGTGTTAACAGTGATGGGCTACAATGAGTTTCAATTTAATGTATTTCTTTTCTTAACTCCCTTGGTGCTTTACACTTAAGCAGAGATGACAGATCTTCTGGCAACATTTATGTGAATATAAGATATATTAAATAATATGTAACATTTCAAACCTCCTTGGATCAGTTTCTATGGAGACCAAAGGCATCCACTGGAAATTAAAATATGGAGAACCTCAGCTTATGGGATGGTAATTGATATAAAGTTTGGAAATCTTGTTTCAGGAAGTAAGAGTTCATATGTTTGGTTAATTAGAGCAATATTAATTCTGTTTGCATGATCTTCTAAAAAAAAATGGAAGGAAATTAAACACTTTTTAAAAATAATACAATCTTTTTTGAAGTTTGTGCTAAAAAGATTAAATCCGTCCTGTTACTGAAGAACGAGCAAAAAATCAGCCTTAATGCAGAGATTTCTGTAAAAAAAGGGATGGAATGAGATCCAGTTTTCATTGGTAGCTTGGACAACATGGAAGAGAGGCAGCACCCTGCACAAACTCCAGCTCCCTGTGAGTGAGCACAGCCTGCCCAAGGGCTGTAGGTGTTTGAATTCCTTCCTTTGGTCCTCCCTCCACTTTATTCCTATTACAAAGGAATGACTTCTATGACGGCAGACAACTCTACTCCAGTTTTACAATGTTATTGAGTCATGTACTGCCCCAAATCATCTCATGCTGAAGGGATGCCTTGGAAATACAGGCATGGACAAACTTGTACTGAAATGAACGTATCTTAACAGAAAAACAACAACAACAACAACAACAAAAACAAACCAACCAACCAACCAAACAAACAAACAAAACCAACAACAACAAAAACCCAACCAGACAAACAAAAAAACCCCATAACACACCACTGCCTGGAATACATGAAATAATATTATTAATTAGTGAAGGGAATTTAGGCCCAGGGTTTTTTGTTTAGAATGAATCTTTTATGCTTACACTGCTGTGCAGAGAATTGCCTTAAAGGGGGACATTCCTCCCAGGAGGAGCAGATTTTCCATTTTGTCCGTCAGCTGCTGAAGACTGAAACACCCAATCTGATCGCTGATATTAAGTCTGTGTTTGTGTTACTTTAGAGCCCATTTAGCTATCAGAAATGAAGTATCACCAGCAGTGGAGCTGATTAGAACAATAAATATCTAAACACCTCCCAATTGTTTTGATTAACAAAAAGATGTGAGGAAAAGAGAATAAATGACCATAACATGGGTGTTTTTCTGCTATGGATGAAGAGTTTACATGGGGAGAGGAGGAAAATCTATCTTCTATTTTTTTTTTTAATCAAGTTTAATAGACATAACAACTATGATGTCTAATGTCTGGTCCACAATGGAAATGCTGTGTAGTCACCAGAATATGACTCTATGGTCAGAAGATCAAATAAGGGCAAACTGATAGTGATAATTATAGTAATTTATTTCATTCTTTGAGAGATTGCTGCAAGAACGGAAAAAAAACGCTAATTAGATATAAAAACAGATGGCAAAGGGACCTTTGCAAAGGTCAACACTGGAAAAATCTTAGCTCTGAATTATCTAAGTGGATTAGACACATGTAATTTATCTGAGAGAATTAAAAAAATAAAAATAAACCCCACTTGATATTCAGAAGAAGATAATGAACAACATTGCTAAGAGGAAGCAAAGAGTCCTAATAGCAGGAGATGAAAGATCACTCAGTTTGGCTTCTAATTACTGGCTCATTAAATTCGAGGCTGATTCAGAAAATACGTATGTGTGTAGAACCTGCTTTATGGCGAAATAATTTTGATAGAATCTATATTTGATTAACTAGGAGGAAAAAAAATACACTTGGCCCCTTCAGCTGAGAGTTGCCTTTTAGAATTCCAAAAGCCTGAAATTGGTTACAGAGATTTGGGTCAAAACATCTCAGCTCCTTTCAGTCTCCTTCAGCAAAATTCCAGCTTTTTGTCTACACAGATCATCATTCTTCTCAGGATATATATATATATATATATATATATATATATATATATATATATAAAAATATATGTCTTTCCTTCTGAATGAAATTATTAAAAAAAAAAAAATCAGAAATCTAAGTGAGTTATTGCAATGTCTTCCATCCCTAATGCTTTAAATTATTGTAGTTCACTGCCAGAAAAAAATATTTCCTGGTTAATGGCATTAATATTGTCAGCACCATTTTTTTTTTTTAGTTGCACAGCAGTAAGTAGAAGCTTTTAGAGTTAAGAAAAATTTTCTTAGTGATAAACAGAAGGAAAAGAAATCTTGATTTGTCAGTGCATCCTGAGATATTAAGAAATTCACGGAGCCTTCATGTTACGTTTGCAGAGAATTTTCACGCTTTTTTCCAGTGTTATGAAGGCTGGAAATTTGCGCCACTTAAATTTTTATTTAAAGACTATTATTTTATTTAAAGATTTTATTTTAAAGAAATGGGTTGTCTAATAATTTCTCTGCAAATGCCACTAAAGGCCACGAGGAAAAAGAAGATAAACATTGCACAAGTTCCTGTAGGGATTTTAGCATTTGCCACAGTAGCTTTGTATTTTTATGGACCCCAAATTCGTTAGTAGGAGCTTCAGCAGTGCAAGTGCAGCTGCCTGCTGTTTTGCACACTTAAGGCTCTCTGCTTTTTCCTTTTGGAAGTTCTACTCAAACAGTTGCACAGCAAATATGTTCATGCATGTGTCACTGCAACCAGCGGAGCAAGCAGCAGCCTCTTTTAAATTATTCTTTGAGTTGCTTTATGTCCTCATGAAGAAAGGGCTTTTTCCCCCAAAAAAACTTCTCTTGTCTGTGAAACAATCCCTGGATTTCAAAGAAATGGCAGCTGTGAAAGTGTTGGCCAGATATTGCAAAGAAACAAATATTCCAGATATTCTGATTTTCTCTGATGCATCATCAGTTTTAGGGGAGGGCAGAGCTGGAAGGAGCTCTTATGCTTTTTATGGATTGCATGGATTTTCTGTATAAAATATAATTCCAATTAGCAATTAATACTGGAAAAGGACTTCTCATTTATCTTATCCAAAAGTACCCCGGAAAGAATTGATTTTATATTTTTCACATGTTGCTAGCAGCCAGGCAGCCCCATCCGACGTGAATTATGCTGCTGGGAGTGTGGTTCTGAAAGTCAGATAATATCAAACATCAACATCTTTTATCTTTTAGCTCAGCAGCAGCACTGGAAAAAACAAACAAACAAACAACTGTCTTTGTATCTAACTTCTGTGACTGAACTTGGCCAATCCTCACCAGGTTTTGTTTTTGTTTTGCTGTGAATGTGAAGGATTTCTTGTATGTATGAAAAAATTAAATTATGAGATGTGGAAATTAGAGAACACAGTTATACATTTTGGCTGGTGTATAGTTGTTAAGCAGTTTGAAGTGAAGGGTATATTGGTCTCTTTGTCACGTGTAAATTATTACAGGAAAAAGCAGGGGAAGAGTGGAAGCAATCTGGGGGAGACTGGTTTGGCTTGGTTTTGCTTTAAGATAAACAATTGTGGGGCTCAGATTTATTTTCTTTTGAGAAAAATAAGAAAAAAAGATAAAAAGAAAAGGAAATCTGTGTCTTATTTCATTTATTTGGGAATAATAACTCAAATCCCACTGTAACCTAATATATATGGGCAGTCCCACAGAGCTTTAGTGAGACCTCTGAACTCTTCTATATGGAATAATTTGTAGAATCAGTGTCTGGGACTTCTGCTTTTCTCTTGATATTAAATCAAGATGAGGATTTACATTTCCAAATGCTATTCTTTGCATTCCCTTATAGTAATACATGACAAAGCTTTCTAGTCTCCAGCTAGTACACTAGCTGGTTTTTAACACAGATCTGCGTTTCTAAAATATGCCTGGAAAGGGCTATGGCTTGGCTCTTTTTAGCAAATGTGTAGGAGCAAGGCAAGGATTATGCAAATATCAAAAAGAGAACTTGTTGTAGTCTAGGAAAGCGTTTATTAAATTCAACAGGAGCCTTGTCAGCCTTACCCAGAACAGTTCTTACACTGAAAGAGGAATGGAAAATGTTTAAGAAGGCTTACACTTACAATGGAGCAGTTTTCTGTCAAGAAAAGTTGCTCTGTTGAAGGATGCTGTAGGAGCAGATTTGTTTCAGCATGATGCAGAAATAAATAATATTAATTTCCAGTTATTGAGCCTGAGATACCCAAATACAGTATTCAAACCCCTGTTTCCAAGCCATGAGGTAGGGAATTTGCTGTAGAACAGTAAAAAAAAAGCATTCAAAGGGCCTAATTCTTTCAAATTTGATTAAAAAAGCTGCACTTCTCTCTTGCTGCTGAGGGTGATTGGTCCCTTTCTCTTACTCTGCTCCATTCAGGAGGAGCAGCAGCTTTCTGTGGCCCCACTGAAGTGACTGAAGGTGCAGCTTTCAGGTGCTGCCGAGGCTGCTGAGAGTCCCTGGCACTGATCCCTCCTCCACTCACACTCGGGATGATCTGGGTGGTTGTCCTAGGGTAACTTTATGATGCTTTATGATGTCCCAAACCAGGACAGTGGTTCAGTCTCCTGACTTTGCCCTCATGTCCTAAGGGCAGGTAATTTCTCGGTTATTGCTCCAAAGCTGCCTTTTCTCCCTGCAAACAACCTGGCAGCAACTTCCAAAGAACTCTGCTGCATCCTGATTCCAGGCTGTGCTTTGAGTTCCTGCAGACCAAGATCCCTTCTCTGGGCACAGACACTTGGTTGTGAATTACAGACGGACTTTGAGACACTTTCTGCTTCCTTGATTTCACCTACAGCACAACTTCTCTCACTTTCTTCCTGCCTTTCTATTCCTGCCTCTCTTTTTCTTCTTCCCTTCTTCTCTCCTTTCCCTTCCCTTCTGTCACATATTCCATGACTTTGGGTTAGGTCTTAGACATCTTAAAAGCCTCTGAGTTTAGGAGCACTGTGCTCAGTGGGGCCAGAAATTTATTCCCAGGGTGCAGAACAAACCCAAAGTCTTTCTTTTCCATTTTCGTTTTCCATTTTGTCACTTTCTGACAGCCAAATCCCAGGCCATGGACTGATGCAGTAAGATTTTAAGACACAAGTGATTGTTGTGTGAAAAGTGAGTAATGGGTATGAGATATTTTTGAAAGATGACATAAAATTAAATAAACTCAAAGCAAATAGTTTCTGGCAAAAAAAACCCAAAAAAACAAAAACAAAAAAAAAACCCTGGGGGGTTGAGAAGGAAGGATCATGTTATCAGGTAACTTCAGAAGAAATGGAATACTCTTCCAATCTAAAATTGTCCTTCACAATCAAATCTCAGGCAGGACAGTACACGGAGTGCTTTCAATAGATAGATCAGGCAGAGAGATCTATATAATATAAAATTATAAAAAAGGTGTGAATGAAAAAAATCTGTTCCAACACAAAAATCGTGTGATGGAGCAAGATATTTTCAATGTTCAGCCAACAACTGTGGGGCTGCTCATACAAAAATCTGTTGTACCTAGATCCCTTTATGGACCATTCTTGGTCCCCTGCCTGAAGCAATCCTGCACCTCTCTTAAATAAGATTTCTTTAAGGTTTATGTGGTACTTGGGTGCCTGGCCACAAGGGCACTGAGATTTTCCCTTTATATTCCTCTCTGAACTGAATTTCTCGGGATTAGCTTTGGCCTGTACATAGCAGCAGTGCCTCTATGCCTTTTCTTAAAGCTCTTCTTTAGCCAGTAAATTTACAGTAATGTCAAATAATGTCTGCTCAATGGGGACATCAGTTACCGCTCCACCGATCTCCTTGTGAGGGATGTCTCCACTGAGGTGTTGAAAGGAGACAGGAAAGTGGTGGTTTACCACCAGTCCTCCTCTGAAGGACATGCAATAGCTCTCAGAATCCATTCTCACTGAGCAGCTGGAATTTTTATTTTTCCTCCTTTGTGCACGTCCTTTCCAAGGGGGTTTGGATTTATGTATCTTGGCACGCTTCCTTGGGCACAGGCAGCTCTGTTAAATCAGAATGTGAACGTGGAAACGGAACTGGCACTTATGGAAGATCCTGCACAAATATCAGCAGAAGGAACAGGCAGCACATGAGGTGAGACACCCCCAAAACAGGCAAAAGGGAAAGTCTGACAAATAGGCAAAATTTAGCCTGCTGTTGTCAGCACTTCTAGAATTTATTGTGGAAGCTACAATGTCCTGAGAGAATACCTTTACCTCTGTTTTCCTGGGGCACCCATATTGTCATCAATTAGAACCGAACTCACATGCCAAAATGTAATTGCTAGTGTGAGCTGTGGAAAAATGATGACAGTGGCAGATTTGCTGTTGCAGTTCTGGAATATTTCCTGTTTTCTAATCAAAGAAGTTTACTGGCCCAAAACTGTGTTAAAAACAAGTTTCCTGCATGCCTTTCCCGCAGTGTGACAGCTAAGCTGATGTTTGAACAAAATCACCCCTCGTCTAAAAGCTTGTTTTATGGTTTCCTCACTAGACCAAAAAAGGAAATAGAACCCAAATCTGCAGGGGGAGACTGTGACTTCCCTTAGAATGAATGCAGAGTTCTTGCTGCACGCCCTGATGCTATCACATTGTCGTGTTGACATTATTCCTTGCACCTCATTTATGTGGGATGTTCTGGGTAGTCTGTGTCTCATCGCTTTTGGCTGCAATCCCTTTATGGCAGGGGCTCTCTTACTCAGCAGCATGTCTAAACAATACATAATGAACAATATATAGCGTGGGCTTTGGGTATTATTGCCATTAGCGGGGATTAGTGGCACAGTTAGGGTGGATGGTGAGTGGATTTCTTCCTGAGCTTCATCATGCGCAAGACAATTCATTAACAGTCGCTCTTTAATCTGCTTTACCACATCTAAGCAATTCCCTTTCTCCTGGCACTGTTTTTTTTCTCACTGTTATCTTAATTCTCTTGGTTTCTACTACTCCATGGATGCCCAGGTTTGAGTGGATCTCACTCCATTCTGATACTTGGTTTTACCTTCGGAGCCCCACTGGGGGTTTGGGTGACAGAGGACCCAGCTGGGCTCAAGAAGATTTTGCAGCTCAGTGAATGCCTCAATCTGCTGAAGTTAGAGCAGGAATTTTGTCATTTTTTGTGATAAGTTTATATACTTCCTAATGAAATGTGCTAAACTAGAGTTAAATATTATAGGTTTATTACCAGGAGCTGCAATTAGCAGGAATGCATGCTTGGAATTTCTAATATATTTAGTATTTATTATTGAATATTGCTCTGCATCTGTTCAAAGACTCTCTATAGGAACAGGGAGCTCTTTCCATAGGAAAGTGTATAGGGATCTTGAAATAACAAATGATAACAAATATTGAATTATGGTTGCTTCAGTGTACATAAATCATCTTTGCTGATCAATTTTCATTCCCTCCATGAAATTAGAAACATGAATTCATCTGCAGGACTGAAAGAGCTTCAATATCTAACATCACATTGATATACTCTGCACCACATTGAGAGATCTCAACGCTTTCTCTCGTGAACAACCAGTAAAATGTTCCTTTAACGCACACGAATTTTTATTGCTCCCATCCCAACTCTATTCTCCTTTCCACCTGCTCTCATGGGCACCTGGATTAAAAATATTTCACTTCTGTCATTTTTGGTGGTTTGTATTTGTAGATATTCAGCTAAATATGAGGATAAAAGCATCCTCATGTAATCTGTCACCACTGCTTGTGTGAGAGCAGCTTCTGCAGTGACCGAGGGCTAAAAGGGACATTAAACAAACTGCCAGTACCTGCTTTTGTACACATCCATTTGTGTACACTTGCAAAGTTTTCACAGGTCTTAGAGCACTTCTGGGGCATGGGAAATAATATTCCAGTCCGGTTTTATGCCTCAAGAATCCAAAGCACAATCATGCTCCAGCTCATTCTGCAGCTAAGTGACAGAACTGGGAATAGTTACCATGAAAGCAGATTGTTTGCTGTGAATGTGCCTTGCTCGTTGCAAAAAGAAACTTCTTAAATCAAACCATGTGATAAGATCTTCGTAGGTTGAAGCCCTGTTTCTTCAAAAACGACTCACAGGTCTGTGCTCCAAATCATGATGTGAGGGTTTAAAATCACTGATTCATGTGCTGATAGTAGTGTAGTGACAAAAACCCAGAGCAGAGTGGGAATTCACAGCAGCTCCTGGCGCACTGCTGTAAGCTGTCCTTGGGAATGTGCATCTGAGTCAGCCAGCTTTAAACCTGCACTTTATCTGCCTCAAAGCTGAGGTGTGCAGGCTTCCCTTTAGAACCTCTGGACAAAAAAGGTGATTAACTCTTTCTATATTCTTGTAGAAATATTTTATTTTTATATATTTTATATAGAAGCCTGTATAACAGGCTTATATTCTTAAATCCCATCACATTTGCCTTCTGGCTTTTTATCTAATGGGCTTTGCAAATACCAAAATAGGTGCCCACGTCCCTTGTAGCACCTAAACTGAAAACCTCATTCTACCAACATCTACTCAGCTCCCACCCAGAGCACCTGCAGCTCATGGCATGTAAATTTGCTTTTCAGCCTTCTGAAATTCTGGCCTGGATGTCTCATCGTGTTAAAGACCAGCTTGGAGTCTCTTGTCAAAATCAACAACACAGATCTTTCATATTTATGCTGTTTATGCTTGAAATAAGGATATATGCCTTTAGTGAGAGTTAGGGACAAGCTGGTGCAAAATGCAGGGAAAGAGAAACTGTTATTTGCTTAAAACTTTGGGTGTTTACAAACTTATTGGAAGATTTGTTCTGCAGTTCCTCCTCAAATGACTGTTTTGGTAAAACTTGTATAAAGGTCAAAATTCAAGAAATCAAACAGCACCATAAATCCAAAATTTTGAAGTCAATAAGAAAGCAAGGATTGTGTGGTACTTACAGAATTTAAATAAATGTATTTTCCAGAATTGATCAAGCAGATCTTCTCAGAGACAGTCCAGGATAAGTCTGATTTGCTGTCCTGGAAGGGTGAAGTTTCTCTCTTTATAGCAAAGTCTTGATCCTACAGAGTCAATAGGACTTTAAAATTTTTCTGTTTCTGCACTTAGCTCAGCCGTCCCCATTCAAATAGGATATTATAAAAATGCTTGGAAAGAGGACATCCAAATCCAATTACCCTGTGGAATGATTATATTTCCCACAAATTTGCTCTGCCTTCTCTTTTGTATCTTGCTTTATTTTATATTGGTACACAAACAACCCAAGATAATTATATCATATTTGAATTAAATAGAAGACCTATATATATTTGGGCATTATTAATGCATTTAATTAAATAAATCAAAACTGCATTTGCCAAACCAATGATAGCTTATGTTTTAGGGAAGATTTCTGCTCTAATTTTATAAGGACCCCGTATACACTAATAAAATATAACACTACAAACAGAGAAATTATCTGTAAAGCAGTAGACTGCTTTTGCAACTAAGTTATCTGTATATAATACTGAATAAATTGGTTCACAGTTCTTTTTAGTGTTTCAAAAATCAAACCTACAGATGAATATGTCATGTACCCTTCTGCAGAGGTTTCATATAAATCCAAGCTCTCTAATTTTGAATGACATTTAGGGGGAACAGTGCAGGAAGAGAAATATTTCTTGTTGGTATCCACAGTTATTTTCTGGTTTTCAAATGTTATTCCTCCCACAAATTAAAGGAAATGGACGATATGTTGCACTGTTTTCAATTGTTTGTTCTTGGCA
The DNA here is from genome assembly GCF_015227805.2 of Hirundo rustica. Taxonomy (NCBI): domain Eukaryota; kingdom Metazoa; phylum Chordata; class Aves; order Passeriformes; family Hirundinidae; genus Hirundo; species Hirundo rustica. The sequence goes on from NC_053470.1 coordinate 5,608,774, forward strand.
GATGTTAATTATATGATTTAATACACAACTAAGAAGGGCTTAGATGACCTGGCAAGGAGGACTTGATTCAGAACTACTCCGTACTGTATTTGTATTTTTTGTAATTCAGAATGATGACTTCATTATTAGCATTGATACCTGAGGTTTGATACCTGATTCATAATCATTCTTGCTTTCCATTCTCCTGATGCTCAGTAGTGGCAAATACTCCCTGGAACCAGTGTCATTTTGGAATATAAATGATATTTCTGCACCACACCCTTGATTAGGGTTCTGACCTATCAGTTGTTCTCCGAGGCAGTAAAAATAATCAACACTTTTCTTCAGTTTATAAAAAGACCTCTCCATATGCTCCCCTGTAGCTGTCTGTTGAATTTCAGCAGCGCTGCAGCTCTTTGAGCTGGCAATCCAAACATCTTCATTTAGAAACAAAACACCATACGGTATAATCAACTCCCCATACTAATTTTCTCCACTGCAGTATCATTAAAGAAATATTGTAGCATAAAGAGTAAACTGCAATAATCTTGGCCAATGAGAAGGCCAACAGCCTTTTGCAGTTGAAGATATTTCTGCTTATTTTGCTACTGTCATGTCTGAATTCTTCACAGTCTTAATATATTCTCCTGACACATTCCTGTCTCCCTTTGGGCAGGATGCGAGCTACAGAAATTCCTGTCTGAGGAATCCAGCGCTGCAAGCTCTCATCACTGCCCCAAAGGGCTCTCCAACTCTCCAGAGGAGATAGAACCTGCACCTGAAACCTGAAACTTCCAGCCAAGTGCAGATAGCCAGGGGATTGCAATCCCGGCTGGGCAGTGAATTGTTACAAACTGGAACCATTTTTCTCCTGCAAAACTTCTGTTGTGCTGAGTTTCAGAGGGGAGCCGATGATCCAGATGATGCACAAGTAGAGGGAGGATAAGGCAGATGCTTTTCATTTGGGCTTGCAGCTTGACTAAATGTGATCTGGTAATTAATGTCCTATTAATGCTTTCAACACTTCCTTTGTGCTTGGAACGTCTTCCCTTTCAAGAATAATTTGAAGGTTGGAAGCAGCTGAAACATTTGTTTGGGGGGTTTTTTTGTGACTTGTTACTATTTAATATGGTCAATAATTTGAGGTTAGGGAGTCCTTAAAGCTCATGCTCAGAATAGGGATTTTTTTTTTTTTTTTTTTAATTTGTCTTTTATTAACTTTTCCTGAATCCCCCCAAAAGAGAGTGAGGAGGGGCCCTCTCCAAAAATTGGTCTATGCAGACCAGCACAACCAACACTGAAAGCACTTGTCACGGGCGCTTTGTTTAAATAACTGAGCCCAAAAAGTGTTGAGGGTTTTTTTTTGAGCAGTACAGTAAATCTCACCAGTCAGGAGGGGATCTTCTTCTCCTTAACACTGTAAGGCAACGTAGGAAAAATTCACCAAACTCATGTGGGGTATTAACACAGCTTTGTAATCTGTCTCCCAGCACTGGGAAACAACACTAGCACCAGAAGCAAAGAAAACAGGATGGTGTTTCTACTTTGGGAAGCTCAGCTGAGATTTTGCTGAACAGAGGGTACAGAAAATGGCTTTTGGAGAAAGGCATTTAAATATCTGAAAGCTGAATTAATAGGTCAGTTCTGACAGCCTTCCCAATGTAATTGCCATTAATATTTTCTGCCAGACACTGTACAGACAAAGAGAAAATAATCAAAGTCATTTTTGCTGGTGCCAGGCCGCTGTTACTGTCATTAATTGTTTCTCAACCTTACACAAGTCACTGCCTCCATTAGGGTCAAATTAACAGAAAGAAGCAAAATATCAGGATGGAAACCCCTTTTTATTGATTGATCATTTAGTTTTGACATCTGTAGAAGGATGGAAACTGTTTAAAAGAAAAAAAATAACAATGCTTAAATGATGGTCTCTGAATGACCGCTGCAAGAAAAACTGAAAATAACTTGATGAAATAATTTGCTTATTACTCAAGCACTGCAGAACTTGATAGTTCAAAAAGACACATATACAGCTCTCAGCCCTACAGGAGAGAATGAAACACCTCGTGCTCTTTATAATTGGATCAGGAAAACAATGAGGTATTAATCCTCAAAATGCTGACACCCCAAACATCTGAAGGTCAAACTGAGCACCACTGAAATCTGCAGGCAACAAAAATTCAAACCTATTATTTAGACAGGTGTCAGAGAAGATATAAAAAATAAGTGAGGTTATCAATAAGAGGTTGGAGTTGGTTTTCTCTTGGTTTTGCGTGACAAGTTGTCAGAGATTGTTCTGAAGAGTTTGGCCACTGGATTTGTGTTGGAAGTTGGAATGGTGTCTGTAAATGTGGGGAATCACTGGTTCCCAGTTCAGTATTTAGCCCCAGAGTAAGAACATGCATTAAAGCACTCTGAAGACTGGCTAGGAAAATACAAATCAAATAAATCCTGCGTGTGATATGCACGATCCAGTGAAACTTTTGAAATGACAGAAAAATGTGTTTTCAGGAAAAAAAAAAAAAAAGGTTGCTTCTTTTGCAGTCTAGAAATTGATGAAAGAAAAAGATACCGTGATATGCTAGGAAAAATGTGATTTTGTAATGCATTTTCAAACCTACAATGAGATTGTAGCTGTGAGATTTCACAGGCTTCATAGTTAATTTTCATGGGGAGAAGAGATCATTGATGGATGATGTTGAATTGTAGTTACTTTTGTGTTTATATAGGCAGAAGATTTTTTGTTTCTTTCTCTAGTCTCTGAGAACACACTGGCACCAGGAAAGAGCCAAAGACCAAAAACTTCAAGTTACCCTTCAGAATTTCAGCTAAAGCAAAAAGCTGGAAGTGTTTATGTTTATTTTTCCAAATATTTCCTGGATTTGCAGTAGTGCCTACCCATTGTAAAACCAGTGAAAGGCTTTTGAAGCTCATTCGTTAAAAAGAATGCTTGTAGAACATCATGGGACAAGGAAAGATAAGAAAACAAGCAGGGGTAATTTTTCTGCCTTTTCTGTCAGTTTGTTGAATATATTCCATGTTTCTAACTCACAAAACATGCTGTTGTCCCTAAATGCTAATGGCTTTTTCATAACAAGAGCATAAAACCCATGTTGACTTTATTGATCTGTCTAAGGTTTCAGATATGGACATGTAATGAGTTCATTACATCAAACTGATTCCAAGTAAGTATCACTAATGTGTTCCTCAGAGCATTTTCCACGTGGTATTTTCCCCTGACAAGATTCATTCCTTTTCATTTTCTAGCAAGAGCTGTAGTGGCGCTGATGTTTGAGAAAAATTAATTTCTAAATTACAAGCTTCAAGTATGGCAAAGCACATCTGTGTAATTTGCCAGCAAGGAAGCTGATACAACCATGGTCCTTACCTGGCAAATCCGAGAAAAGAGAAATATGTATGTTTTAAATATCAACGGGTGTCCACTTAGGAATAACTCCTTATCCGAGTCATATTAAAAAAAAAAAAAAAAGTAGCACAAATTGAAGTATTCATGAATACATTTCAGAAAAGACGCCTGCTTACAGGAAAAGCTTTTTAATTATGTAAAATGTTTCTTTGCAGTTATTCATAAAGATATGCTCAGGATGTTAGCACTGAAACTGGATTCACAAAACTGCTTCCAGCCCTGTCTCCCACTGAAAAGAGAAACAGATCAAAGATATTGGATTTTTATAGTGAATGGTTCCTTCTTATACAATTATTCATCTGGCTTTAATAAACATGTGAAAAGTCCAGAGGCCTGTTCTTAATAATAGGAAAAAAAAAAAAAAATAGAAAAGAAACACTAAATGGAGGGAGACTTGAAATCAGATCTAAAATTTGTTTATGAAAACACACTGTGCAAGTTACTAACTATAGGTCCCATTTATGGAAATTTGGGAAATTGAACTGAGTGAAAATATCTGGGCAAATATTTAAAACTACAGAAAATCTATCCAATTAAAGATGCATGTCCTAATCCCACAAGCCTACAGGAAGATACTTATTCAAATAGACTCTATTAAATTCCAATAAATTAAAATACCTACTAACCTATTTATTCATTTGCCTCATTGTTTTCTGATGTTCTAACTTTAGATTATACATATTTGGCTATATTTACAAAGGTTTATTGTCTCCCAAAACTGGAAAGTAGTGATATTAAGTCAGCAGGTGTTTTGCTTTGGTTTTGTTTGATTCTTTTGTTTACAGTGGGAAAAACAAGAAAGCCAGGTAATAATGAAGAGTCAATCCATGCACTGCAGGAGCAGGGTATTTGCCAACCCTTAAAAGAAAAAGAAAAGACATTTTTCTTCAGGCTAAGGAGTGGGGGAAGTTTAAATAATACTTAGAACCAAATTGTCTTTTCAAAATAGGGAGGAAATACATTTCCTGTGGTACAATTGACAACAGAACTCCTATTCCAAATTCTAAGACACTGGATGATAAAAGACTTGCAGAGTCAGGATGCAGCATTTCTGAGGAGTGAAAAAATCCATAATGTCTTGAATACCTGTTTCCAGAAAACGTTTCATTTATTTACCTTCAAAACTCTCTTTTCCATGAAAGTTCCTAAATCAATGATCTGGCAGAGAAAAGAAACAAGCAAGAAAATAAACAAAACTGAGTGCAATGAACAAGCATTGCCAAGGAAGGACTTCAGACAGCTCCTGATTTCATCCAGTGCTTGGAGAAACCGAAATATATATCCCATTTATCCAGACAGGAAATGACTGACTTTTGAAAGATAGTGTGATTGAGTGTTAGTAGTAAAAGTTTCCTTATTTATTATTTAATCTTAAATAATCATTAATTTAATCACTACAGTTGCATATAACTCTTAATCATCTGTTGCTTAACCACTCAGGTACTTGAATTATTAAGTACTGTAATTGTAATGGGTATTCAGAGAGTCATAATTTTAAAATAAAAGCTTGCAGGATGACTAGAGGTAGATGGGATGGCCAATAATGGCCAATATTGTCTCTGTTTTCCCTTAACTACATCCCCAAACTCTTTCTGAATAGAGCTTTCCAAATGGTGTAAATAACAGGGTGTAAATAATTCCTATACCATCTAATGGATAAATGCTCTTTCTCAATTGCATATTTAACACGGATAAATCATAATTCAGCCATGTATGGTACTTTGAAATGAAAAAATTCCTGGTCCATTTTCTGCTTGCCAGGCATTTTCTGCAAGTGGATTTTATATAAAATGGTTTCATTTCAGCCAGATTAAACACTGATATTCTGCTATGTGGATCGATACATGTAACTGTTACAATAATCTGCCTTTTCTGGCACAAATTCTGCCTGTTACTCATTTTATTACCACCTTCCTGGGAATATATTCTAAAATCTGCTTAAAATTCCTTTGGTAACCATGGCTGTGCACTTTAACAGCACAGCAGGCTCCTGGCAATAGGTGTAGTATGGTGGTTTAAAAACAGGAGAATTGGCTGAGGGTGGGGAAAGCCCAATGGGTCATTTCTCCAACTGATGCTCTGACATTACAACATTACACATGTGCTTGGAAGTGCATTTTTCTTTTCCCAGCTGATCCCATCCCTTCTATTCCTCATGAGCTAAATCTGCATCTCAGAACTGTGGAACCTCTCTAAATTATGGGCTCCCACTGGTGGGAGTTTGAGTGAGGAGGAGTTAGTGGAAATATTTAGGATTTCTTCACCTCTCAAAAAAGTGGAGGGAAAATTGGCCTCTTGTTCACCTGTAGTTTTCTACCTGTAATTCAGCAGAAGTTGGAATGTTATTGTCTTATTACCTCTGTCTTTACCAGTACAATTATCTCAATAAAAGAACTCATCTAGGCTGCAATTAGGGTGTTTTAAAGGCTGTTATTTTTTTGGCCTCTTTAATGAGCAACTTCTTGTCTTTTAGGAGTAATGACCGTATACTTTATACTAAGAAAACCATGACATACTCTTTGTATTGTTACCCTGGTTTTTCTGAGTTTCTTTATTAGCCTTTTGATTTGCATAAATGGAGTCAGATCTTTTAGTTACTGTAGAATATTAGAGCAGTTTTTCTACCTTTCCCACAGAAGTAATAGAAACAAATCCTTTGTTTTTCATTCTCTGTCTTTTGTTTGCATATTTCTAACCTGAAAACAATTGTAACCGACAATTGGTCTGGCCACTGAGGCTGAGGGGTGGAAACCCCAAAAAGCCAATCTTCTGCTAGACCCACAAATGTATAAAAGTAAAAGAATAAACAAAGGGGTTCTCTTCTCTCCGCTCTTTCAGCTGGGAGCTGGATCAGAGGAACCTCTGCGAAAATCTCTTGTCTGCGTGTGATTTCTTTGTGTGTCTCGGTGACATCGTATAAAGAACTGATCTTCCTTGGGCACATAGGCACAACTTCCAGTTATGCAAATGAATGGGCAACTTCCAAACAAAAATGAATCACATTAGTGCAAAAAGGGACCTTGTGGATGTGTAATGCACAGAGACACAAAGTGTCTTGGAAACGTGACTTTGATCTTTAAAGGATGTAACTGATCTACTTTGTTCTGTATACAGGAAACAGGAGTGTTTAGCCGTGTACTAATATGAAAATTATGGTTTATTTTCAGATAACATTTTGTGTGTGCGTACATGGTGTGGATGTGTATCTGTCATACACGTTTCTGAGTAACTTTTTTTCTACCTGAAGCAAACACACGATGAAAAAAACCTGTGATTGAGAGGAGCTGCAAAGTGATAGCCTGGCAAAATTTAACAGAATGATCAGCCCAGCAGCCAAGCAAAAAATGATTACAGTGGAACAGTGTAGAGACTGTCCTTTGCTCAGCTCTGTATCTCCTGTATCTCGTGACACAGAGTGCAGAGTGCTTGCATTGAGCATCTCCAGGATGCCTAGTTCAAAATAAAATTTAAAAAAAAAGTGTACCTAAAGTGCAAGAATTGGACAGGAGGGAAGATACCTGAAGAAACTGCTCTTCCTCTGGCCTTCTGACAAGCTTGTTATCTTGGATTAACCTGTCCCTGAAGTCTCCAGAGATTGTCTCGAATAAATAGATGCAATGTCTAGTCGTTAATTACCTGCCTATTTTCAAACCAAGCTGAGCAGCCTTCTAATGTGCGTTGTAGGTTTCTGACTTTAATTGAAAACAAACGTGGGTAAACAATGAGACCACAGGTTTATCAAGTGCCTATTTCCTGACAATCAAGAGATATGGTAATTGCAGCCGTACAAGGGCTGTTCGTCAAGATGCTTCATTGTTGAGTGTTTACCTGCATCTCCTCCCAGTCCTTGATCCCATAAAACAGTGGAGAAAATGTTCCTCCAGAGGCCAGCAAGACAGCCTGTTCCACAAAGGCCTGATTGAAGAGATGTGATTGGGAAAATGCTCCAGACTGGTCTAAGGAAAGTGGTTTCAGAGGCTGGAAAAGGAAAACGGTAGTGGGAGGAAATTGGCATTCTTTTAATACTTTGATAAGTTCAAATAAAATACCTTCTAATAGGCAAAAATCGCTGTAAAGCTCCCCAAAGGGTTTATGGCCATATTTTGAGACACACACTCAGGTGTAAACCCCAGAACTCAGAAGGCCCCTACAGCTGACGTCTCAGGAGAACATTTCATGTCAAAAGGGAAAGCTGGCCAAGATGCTCTGGGTAGGGCTTTTACAGGCAGACAGCTGCAGTTTAGGGTAAAAATGCTGTATTTTAAAGCTTGGATATTTCAATAGAAGAGCAGGAACTCTTTCCAAAATCTTTTTTTCCTGGGTGCATCACTGCAGAGACATTTGCTGAAAGCAGACAAATACATGATTAGGTAACAGGAAAACAAGCTGGGTGACAGGTAATGCACTTTGATAAGTGAGTGTGTCAGAAGAAATCACGGTGCATAAAGCCATGGCAGAACTGTGTTAGGGCTTCACAGAGATCCTGTTTCTTTAAGAATTAGACTCTGTGATAATCAGAAGCATTTTAATGCAGCATTTTAATGTCTCTTACATAGGAGATATGCTGGGATAAATGTACCTGATGTAGCTCTGTTTATCTGTGTGCATGAAGAAGAAAATCATTATGCAGGTTTGAAATGTCCTTTCAGTGGCTTAATGACATTCAGAAATGATTGCTGAGCTGGCATTGCTTTAAAAAGTAAAGTAAAATAAAATAAAATAAAATTATTGACCCAGTAAATGTAATTCTTTCAAGAAACCTTTCCACTCTAGACTAGACATCACTAGTCATCCTTTTGTCCCTTCCCCCCATACACTTAAAAATTTCACAATTCTCTGATTCCTGAAGTTTTCCAATTAATTTCTTTACATTCTAACTGTGGAACAACATCTGCTCCTTTTATTTCTTCTCCATCTCAGGAAATGCATTTGGTTTAAAAGCAGAGAGTTAATTCTGCTCTTATCTTTACAAGTATCACTCACACAATCCTTTGATGTCAAAGCAGTGGCTCTCATATCTAACAGACCACAAAGCTAGACGATGAATTGACTTTTTAATATTCCTTTAGCCAATCCTACCTTTCTTGTTTATTTATTTTTCACATAATTGTAGAGACAGGGTGTTCAACTGACATAAGCCTGTGGCATTCCATTCTTCTCCCTTGTTTCCTCATCATTTTACACCTAATGAAGATTTAGCCCTGCTGTTGTGGAGGAACAAAAGCTAATGTGATTCTGTTTGCTAACCTGCTTGAGCATGCAGCAGCAGTACCGATGGCATTAGCAGAAACGAGCACACCTTGGGAATAGCAGTTTTTTACTTAATTACTGCTGTACGACCAGCTGGGAAAACTCAGTTTGTTTTTGTTAAACTTCTGAAAGTTGTGCGCATGTAAGGAATGCTTAGGTGCCTGATAACACAGAGTGCAAACAGTAGATTATATTATGCAGGGGAATAAATACACAAACACCAAAGCACACAAAAAGAGTGAAAAGCAGTCTGCCAGAACCACACCAAAGCCATGGGGTGCTATGACACCAAAGCCATGGGGTAACCCCATCAGTTGTACCCAGCTAAGAAGAGTTACGTGAATTAAGGACATCACAAACATCGTGAGATAATCCTCTAATATAAGAAACAGCCAGTAATTGGCCATTGTCTCTGCCTGGGAGTTGTTTTTGTTAGGATTTCTATGATTTCTGTAGGCTGTCTTAGAAAAGGTTCTTCCTTACCAAATATTTTTTATCACCAATTCTTTTGTCCTGGGCAGATCAGCTCCACGTGGTGCTTGTCGAGTTCACCCAGACATCTCTGGAGTACTGTGGGCAGTGCCAATTCTTCAAGATTTACAGACTCAACTTACAGACTAAAGCAAATCCAGGATAAATCCTGTTCTAATGATGCTAGTTGCCAAGTTTTGCTATAGCCTGCTAAGAGATGCTTGTAAAAATGAGAGTTTCTTTCATGATCTTGAGAAGCTAAGAAATTCTTGGGTACCAGTTCTTCATTTTTTCTTAGTGTAGGTGAGTTTATGTGCAGATTCTCTCTTATTTGAAGCCTTATGAATGAAGAAATTGCAGAATTGGCACTAATGTTTGCAGAGTTTCTGGCTTAGTGTTACCTTCTGAAGCTTGGAAACAAGTATCGTATCTGAAAAAGTTTGTCTTCAATCCAGGACTGGTTGTGGGGTTCACCAATCTGAATAGTGAATTATTAGTTCATAATCATAATTATGAACTATAATATATTATATATATATTATATAATTATTATAATTATTATTCTTGCCATCAGGAAAATGTTGTCTTGCAGTATTTTCCAACAGAAAATAAAGTCAGGGACAGTTTACCGTGCCCAGTTTATTAGTTGACTGTATGGAAAAAAACAAAACTACAGCTATGTCAAAATTATTGATAGTGTTACACACACCTCCGTGCATCTGGTTCAGGTAAAACAGGGGGAATGAATAATTGAGGTTTTGTCTACCATAAAAATTCAATATGTTCAAAGTGCTGATTCTTCATTTTCCTGCAAACATCACATTTCTTCTTAGGTGATGTAATTTGTCATTAAATTAAAAAAAAAAAAAAAAAAAAAAAAAAAAAAAAAAAAAGACAACACACCCAAAAAAACCCACCCAAACAACAACAACAACAACCACCCCCACAAAGGTCTTAAAAGGATGCCATATATTTTTGCTATTCTAGGTCTGGTACATACACAGAATTGAAAAAAATTAGCATTTCTGTTTTGAGTAGAATGCCAACACTTTTTAAACAAATAAAGACTAACAAAAAAACCCTTTTGAACCACTTTTTTGGTTCTTTGGGGTTTTTTGCTTAGTGACAGTATGAAACAGTAGCAATCTTGGCTGTCCTTATTGACTGAGGTTTATTTACGACATGTGCTTGGTGTTGTTTATTTCCATCTGTAAGCACTTTGTCCTTCTTACACATCTTAAAATTTGCAATTTACAACCGTGTCTCCTCAAGGTATAAATCAGAATAGGAGACTGTTCTTTGTGAATTTAACTAACTTGCAAATTCACACACTGAATTGCTTCTTCTTGAGGTGGTATCCATGGATTTTTTTAAAATATATTCAACAGGAAAAAATCTTTGATTTGTTGCAGGGTAACAGATGTGTTTATTTACTTATCACAACATGCTCTGCTGACTTTGAAAGTCTTCTGAAGCTTTAAAAACTTTGTTTTTGTCGTTGCTAAAATCCTAATAATTATTTTCATAGATACTCAAGAGGTCACAGGAATAGGATCTATTTAAGAGTCTCAGTCACTGTGCTCTTTCAAGCTGCTGGCTTTGTTAAGCTTGAGGTTGGTTATTTTTTTCATCTTATTTCCTTTACTCCTGTTTATTTTTTACTCCTTTTAAACAACCGTTTCTACTGCACGTTAGCATTGCTGTCATAGATGCTAAAGCCTTCAAAGTGTGATTTTGCTCCTGGAAGAGCTTTTGCTCCTGATATTTGCAGGTTGGAATGCCAAGCTGTTGCTGATGCTGAGCATGTTCTGAAAAGCAATCACAAGGAAAGCGTTTGCCAAATGGTGTGTTGGAACTACAAATCTTAAAGCACCTTGCGCCCGTGAGAACTTGCCAAAACCTTTCTGATTAATTTGCTGAAGCATTTTGTTCCTGCTATCTCAGCAAATATTTACCTTGCAGAAGTCCCTGGTGTTCTGGCACGGCTGTTGGGGATCTCTATGAAGTCTGAATGTGCTTCCACTTCTCCTCCTGCAGGTGCTGCAGAGCAAGCAGGCACTGAGGTGCTGTAAGATGTTTATTTTTGAAAGTTTTCCTCTGTTGGTCCAAGTTTTGTAAGACTTGTTGTTTAGGTCCTGTGTGAACCAGTTTCAGGCTCAGTTTTGCAATAGCAGAGGAGCTGAATTCCTGATTCAGCACGGTTCCATACCTGCTGAGTGGTGGTGTCCTGAAAATTGCTGATAAAGGCCATAGCCACTTGCAATAGTGGTACCTCATAACCTGTTATGAATTACTGGTTTGCCTTTTCTCCTGAGGAAGCTTGCTTATCTCTTGTTCTCACCTTCCAGAAGAATAACCTGGGTGGGGAAATCAAATTGCCTAATAGGCAGCTCTTCCATGGAATAAACTACTTGCCATTGTAATTGATTTCTTGAATTGTTTTAAACAGCTTGGTGTACTCAGGTCCACACTGAGGGCAGGGCTTGGCACGGGTGTGTGATCAGCATTCTCACCGTGCCCAGCTGGATTCAACCCCCTGGGCATTGGACTTCCACTGGATTCTGTGCCCACACTGCCCTGAGGGCTCAGGTTCGTAGTGATGCTCTTCTGAAACGCTTGTCAGGATGCAAAAAAACCACTGGTTATTGATATCACCATGCCAAGGGACTCACTGAATGAGTGGCATGGAAGAATCTTCCTTCCCAAGGAGCATTGGGAACTTGGTTGGTGTGAACCAGGCAAGATGCTTTTAAGATATCATGTTAGATTTTGGAAAAAAAAAAAAAAAAAAAAAAAAAAAAAAAAAAAAAAAAAAAACAACCACAAACAAACAACACCACACAACCAGCTACAACAAACATATTTGCTTCCCTAAGGCAATACAATTATCTTCAGAGTTTCTTCTTGCTAAGACAATTTTGTCCTAATTTCAGGATTCTGGACCCTCAGCTGTGATTGAGACTCAGCTGTGAGATTAATTTTATATCAGGACTTTATAATCTTTTTTCAATGTGATCAACATGCAAAAAAACCTCCCAAGAATTCTTATGGGTGCTAACTAGCAAAATACCACAATGTGTGTCCTGTTTCAACGCTTAGGGGTCTTTCAAATAATGAACAGTAACTAAACTCAGAAAAGGTGTTGTCAAAGGCCTTTCCACAATACTTATTAACCATGATTTGGAATTGTGGAAAGACTCTAAACACTTTTTCTGCTTTTAGTTGCTGTTTTGTTTTCAAACAGACTGGAAGAAGTTGTGGTACTGTTGATTTTTTTGTGATTTCTCAAGTTAGTATAAAATGGGTAGACTCAGTTTCGATATTCCTGAGGTTTTGCAGAGATAAAATGGGGGTTTTTTGCCTGTGTGCTGGATGTACAAGAGATCCACGATGTAGATTCATGCTTCTTCTCAATCCATACAGAAACAAAACATCAAGTGCCGTGAGTTGAGCACTAGAGACAAAAAGCTGCTTGGAAAATGATAACTGCCTTCAAACTGCAGCAGCTCCGACAGGGCGTCCATTAGACTGAAAACGGCTCATTTGGAGAGATTTTTTTTTAAGTTCTATGCCCTAAGGAATTTGGAGGGCTGACAGATTTATGAAATGCCAGGATGCAGCCAACGCCACAGATTTGTTCAGCTCATGGCAAGCCCCTGCTTCAATATGGCAGCAAGTCAAAGGGATGGAAACTTCTGGTAATGTTTATTATTTGTATTACAGGAGTGCCTGGAGGCTCCGATTGGGAATGGCATCCTTTACGCTGGCGGCTCTGCACATCTACATGAGGCTAATCTCTGCTTGAAAGAGCATGCAGTATGAGGCAGCAAAGAAAATAAGTAGAAACAAGGATAAATCGAGATTTAAAGGATTAGGAACTGGGAAACAATAAGTACATGTGTCTGCACAGGGTGTCTATACAGTTCCTCTTATTTTTTCCTAAAATTATAATTGCACCAAAGCAACATGCTGTGGAAAAAAATCCGATTGTTTCTGAGCCAACGTGCGTGGAAGAAATAATTTAACTCCTCATTCTGCTACAGTCTTGCTGTTCTGCTTTGGAAGACAGAGAATTTGAATTGTAATGGGAAGAAAATATAGATAAATATCCCACGAGAAGTAAAAATTACTTTCAGAATGTCACATTCTCCAGAGCTGGATAGTAAAGAATTATAGAAACTTTGATGTAGTTGCTATGAGTAATAAGTTTATTTAACTTTAAATCAGTCTTCAGTGGATGAATTGAAAAGTATGGTGCATGATGGGATTAGCAAAACTGGATTTGAAAATGAAATTCCACTCACTGTGAGAGAGGAGTTATAGGCAAAGAAAGAAATGAAAAATAGCAATGATAGGAAGACCAATAATATAACACTAATTTAAAGTGTGGTGAGTGGAAATGAAATGTATTCAATATGAATTTTATGAGTTTATGCAATTCCTGTTTAGCAAAAGGAGAGTTCTGTACCTCAGGTAATAAAGATTTCTACAGTTTGAGAGATACCAGAGTTCTTGTCAAAATAAAATATATATCGAGATCAGTCAAGAGTGAAGGGGTACAGAAACTGACTCATAAGACTAAAGGAAAAAGTAATTAGTCATTTATAGAGAAGGGATAAAGTAATATACGATGAAAATATGCTAAAATCAATTTTAGCATATTTTTAATTTCAAGGAATGTATATTTATAATTGCTTTCACTGGGAAAGAGATTTTATTCATATGTATGACTCTATCTATCTATCCATCCATCCATCCATCCATCTATCCATACAGGAAATTTAAATTCAAGAAAATCCCTCCAGTTGATAAAAATAACTGTTGGGAATAGCTGTCAAGCAGACAAATGTTTCTGCTGAAGAGACCAAAAATATTTCCCCACAACACTCTACTGGGAGGAGTAATGAGGTAGTAAAAAGTGGAATAAAACAGAAAAATCACAGCACTCTCTTAATAGAAATTTTACGCTCATTTCAGGGTTCAGGGGGTTCTAAGGAAGAATATAGTTTTGGAAACTGTGAATAATGATAGAAAATAATTAAATAACTTCTTAACATCCTGTGAAATAATGTTCATGCCTTGAAAATGTTTAGGATTTTCCCCCCATTAAATAGCGAGGCAATACACCTATGTATTTATATATATTTGTATGTATTTGCCTAAGAGTTTTAATCAAGGTGTGCTATGGATATTTCACAAAGCCAAGGCAGTACTGAAGAGGATATTTCACAGACACTCCCTTCCCTCCTCCCTCCCTGGGGAGGTGAGCAGACGTGTGGTTGCAGTAAATGTCAGTGGGAGTTTTGTAATGTATTCCTGCTCAGTGTCCTTCCAAGAGTATGATCAGTTCCCAAGCCACTCCAAAATCACCACAATTCATAAACTCATCACTGCAATTGTAGATGTTCAGTGCCGTTTTGAGCAGTAAAAATTCCGCGAGTTCACCTGAAATCCTCTGTTGTCACCACAATGGGAAATGGGAGCTGCTGGGAAGGGGTGCCCAGCTGCGCTTGTACCACGCTGTAAATCAAGATGGATTGTGTGCTGAGGCACTTTCTTACCTGAGGGATCAGGAGACACCTGTTAAACTCTGCTGGCTGGAGTTTGGGGGTTTAGGTGTTGGTGGAAATTACCACACAGTAAGATCATACAGATTTGCACCAAGCTTTCCTGCGTACTCTCTTCCTGAGCTCCTGAACCTTTGGATGCTCTCTTGGTCCTAACTCATGAGGGTCAAGATTAACTTCTGCCACCAATGCCCCTGTGACCAATCTCTCTCTATCGAAGAAATTGTTACATTCCTTTGTATTTTTGGCAAGCAGATGTCCCAGGTGAGTTAAAAACTCCTTCAGACCAACCCAGTGCTTACTCTGATCCAAGAATTAATTTCTGTTTGTGAGGGCCCTCTGTCTGCTGAAACACCCTCTGGTCACTTCCCAAAACTTTGCTATCATTGTGACAGAGAGTGACATCCACATCTTTCCATGGCTTGGCTCTTTGGTGTGGAGATGGGTCATTTTTCTTCCTCTGGCTAGATTATGTTAATGAATTTTCTAAACACGGCCCTGGTTGTGACCATCTGCACCCTGTAGGCACCCGGGGTGCCCGCAGCGGCTTATTATGAAGAGGATGCAGAAAATCACATTGGAGTGCTTGGCTAAAGCTGAAAACTCGTGCCACTTTCCTATTTAATTTATGCTTCTTCATTGCAGGATGGGGGTTAGTTTGCATTTGCCTCTTCCTTCAGCTGCACATGAGAATAGCAAACGATTTTTATCACATGCACAAGGCAACAACTTGGGGTGTGACTGACCCACAGCTTCAGAGCAGTAGCAGCTCTTTTTATGGAATATCATCATTATCCTTCTTCCATAAACACACACCAGCCACAACAATCGCGCTTTGATCTTTGCTTCTTAGATTTCAAAACAGAAAACAGTGGTTTTGTTAGGAGTAATTTGGTTTTGGTGATATATTTATTTATTTATTTATTTATTTATTTGTTTATTTATTTATTTATTTATTTATTTATATTTTATATGTGTATGTGTGTGTATATATATATATATATATATATATTTAAGTGATTTGTTCCTTATGGGAACATAACAAATGGAAGAGAGTTTTCTGTCCTTGCCCCTTGTACTACCACACAGTAATACACAGAAGAACAGAGTACAAACAGGTTTTTGAACTTCCTTCGCCCCCGGCAATTGGGCAACAAGTGCCTGGTCCTCTCACACTATAAATGGCAAAGCATCATATTCTGTGATGGTTCTCTGGGTAACAAGAAGGGAAATGACTCATTTCCACTCATCAGGAGTGGACACAGAGATGCACTGTGCCAGAGCCCAGGGAAATAAAACCACAGTGAGATACTGTCGATACACCTACAGCGCAAAACAAACCATTATCTAAACCTCTTAATAAAGGGGGATGAAATTATGACCCTCAGCTCCTACCACCATCTTCTACACCTTCATTTAAATGAGTAACAAATTCACTTGAAAGCCATTGGGTTAGCAATTCAGATTGTACTTTGCAATGAATGAAAATACTGGAATTAATATTTAAAACTTTAAGTTTTACAAACAAATTGCAGACTTCTACGTAATGAACAGCGTTTACATCTGTAACATTTCCCCTGCAGAAGGATCCTGCTTTGATTTACTGACTGTAACACAGCTCTGAACACGGGGAATAGGAATGAACTCTCAGGTCACCTACGTGTTCCACGCTGTTTTGGAGCAGGTTTTGGAGCAGGATACCCTCACACACCACTGAAGCACAGCCACTCACGCTGTCACTGGGCAATTTCCCTGCCACACACCCACCCATCACATCACTGTCCTGAAAAAGGGAGCACTGAAGTGTGGGGAAACCAGAACGTCCTTGGGAATTACCTCTGACCTTGGCAGCTTGATGGGCAGATAACCTGCTGAGAGCAGCCACTTTCTAATTGCTTTCATACACTACAGAATCCAGGTAAGAGGATTTAGGGGGTTAAAGGACAACCAGAGGTCGTCTTCACTAGGAGAAAACAAATGGAGAGTGCATTCTGCAACGTGAGTGTATTTTGGCTGGTTCCTTTTTAGACAAATACATTCACTTCTTAGTCCAAAAAGGAACTGCCAAGACTGATACAAACTGTTTAATAAGTTATTAATTTCTGAATTATCTGTGTTCATTCAAAACAGACAACAGCAAAATTAGGTTGATCATAATTATTGCAAAATACTATAGGAAATTATGGCATATTCTATAAATACTCTTTATTATCAGTACCTCATAGCCAGGATTTTTCACTGAGATATAATAAAAACTGACTGAACAGCCAGACCCAGAGTATGGCAACCCTTGACGCATTCTTTGCTACTGCCAGGTTCCTTTAATTTTATTTTTCTATTTCACAAGATGTATGTTGGATTTTTTTTTTTTAATTTTAAAATTCTAAGTACAGAATAATAAAAAACTATGTATGGTGTAGCATAGTATAGAAATGTCATGGGAATGTTTTTAATTAAACCAATATGGTTTTGGTCTTCCTGTGATCATTGGCCATTTTTCTGGGATTTCTAGACCTCTGCAGTCCCATCAGAACTTGCTTCTGCTCTCAGTGCACTCTTGATAATTCAGGAATACTGGGCAAATGACCAAAGTCTTCTAATTCCATCTGGCATCATTGCTGGAGAGAAAAGTGGAGTGAAAAACCCACATATATGGTAACCCTAATATTCCTAAATTAAGTGGAGCAGAAGATAAAGCAGGAATGATTTTTAGGATTATTAGTCACTGCTCCTTAAAAACCTGGGCTTCCACACTTTTAAAACTTGCCTAGTGGAGACAACAGATGAAAACAGAGAACAGGTTATTGTCTATCTCATTTGCAATTACACTTTATTAATACAATGGGAATCCCAATGGGGAATTAAGAGTGCATTTCATTAAAACATTATCACTTCAGAATTCTGAGATAAAGGATTCTCTAATATTCAATGGTATAAAATATAATTTTCTGATATATTTCCTTTGTTTTAGAACCAAGGATACATATTTTCCAATTTTGATGTTTACCGATAAATGTCAAGGACTAAAAACAATTCATGATGAAAGAAGGCTTTCTTGGGGGAATTGTGTAGATGTGGGAGAAATGTGGAGGATATTAGAGAACACAGGAGGCTTTTAAGGTCCTGTTTAAGCAGTGACATGTCAGTGGCAATCTCCAGCGTGGATGAAAGTCACAGCAGAGCTGTTCTTGCTGTGCTGCTGGGGATGGCAGTGGAGGTGCTTCTTCACTGGGTTACAATTAAACTTCATCCTCAAATTAGAGCCAAGGTTTCGCGTCTGCTGCGCATGTCAAAAACAAGGCAACAAAAACAAGAGAAAGAGGGAAAGATCCTCATTTAGTGCAATAAAATGCAGCTAAATTGGGGAAATTTGGGCAGGCTCTGGGCTACTTTGCTGATAATGCTTTATAAATTAGGAATGGAAACGTGGATAAACCAAGCAACCATTGTTGTGACAGGAAATATGAGCAACAAGAACCGTGGAGTCTCCTGAGCAATCTTCAGGATAGCACTTCTGTGCGTGTTCCTGAAGCAGGAACTTCAATTCTCTTCTCAAAGTCAGGGGAGTGGAAGAGAGGATGTGAGCTTTCATCTGTGAGAGGTAGCTGCACAAAAGAGAGGGAAGCCAGTGGCAGCATTTCTATGAACGATAAGATCTCTATTCCCCACTTTTCACTGAGTTTGTTCTCAGCAGATTGAGAGCCAGAAAGTGCAGTCTCTCCTAAGGGCATGGCAGCCCTGCTGCACCTGGTGTGTGGCACTTTGCAAAGTCGCAGGTGTGGTTTTAGGGCCCCCCTCTCACAGCACTTGCAGTGAGCAGTTATTCGCCAGCTGCAGCTCCCTGGTGCTTTGTGCCTCTTCATATTCCATTGCAATCACATTTCAAGGTCTTCTGTTCTTTAAAAACCCCATTGTTTTCAAAGATCACGTCACCTCCAGGTTAAACCTCTAGGATTGCACTTCTGCTTCTGACAACACACTCTTTTTGCTCTGAGGAGTGCAAGCCGGCACAGTTGATCAAAACACAGTGTAATCATTTGATTTCATAAAACCTGAGTGACATTGGAAGCGCCCACACGATCCCTCGTGGGATTGCAGTCAAGAGGGGAAATTGCAAGGAGCAATTTTGTGCCGCTCAAGCCCTTGACTGATCACGGCAGGCCACTGCAGAGTGTGCTGCTTGCCTTGACCTCACATCCCTCCCGCTCCTCCATCAAGGCTGGAAGCTTGCTGGCTGCCAGGTACACCATAATTCTGAATTTAGCGAGCCGGCTCTGAACCTAAACGGGAGGTGGTGGGAGGCTTCATGATGGGGGAGCTCGTGGCAGGCTAACGGAGCCGTGATGGAACAACTGCGCTGAAAGTCACACGGGCTGCACAGCAACAAAGAGGCGTTATTTCGTCCCCGAAAAATACAATCTGTCCAAAGCAGCACCAAAAAATGCGCTCTGATCTCTTCCCCGGGAAGCAGCTTTGGTGGTTGCAGTATGTGCCTCTGTCTCTTTATCTGGGATGAATCAATAATGCAGCAGGGTTCCATCGGCCTGGAAGCCACCCCCCAGGTGAGATGCTTAAAGAATTGATGTCCCTTTTGTGAAAGAGGGAGAGCTGGATTTCCAGGCCGTCATAATTCTGTCTTCCTATTTTTCATGCTCTTCTCTTCTTGTTCAAACTTCACAGGGTATTAGTTGAGATTTTATGCTAAACTCTTCTGATTTTGTTACAGATATGGCAAAAAGAGTTGCAGTGCTGCTGTCTGCAGGCAAGCGCATTTCATTAGTGGTAGAGTGACCCAAATAGATCCACTGGCTGTCACACAGGAGCCTAACAAGTTTCTTGTGTAGTGATTAAGAAAATGTCTGTCCCTTCATCTAAATATTACAATTTTTTTTTTTCCTAAAGAGTTTAAAAAGAATGTATTCCTCAAAAACATGTTTATCAATAACAGGTTTAAAGCAATTTGAGGAAAATGTGAGACCTTTCAGCAATCACCAAAGCTTTTTATACCTTACATTAATTATTTTCCAAATTAAATATATGGAAAAACCTTCTACTTTTGCTGTTTTGACAGTGCTGAAAATCAATTGCTCTTAAACATTTCTAATTTACACTTAAAAGCACTTACACTTAAAAGCAATTTTAAGTGTGATCCAAACCTGCTGGGATGTTAGGAACAGGTTTTCTCTGAATGCAGCCAGCCTGTTGTTGAGGTACACATCTGTTAGATGCTGTGGGCTTTACTGCTGAAGTACCCAAGCAGAGCTGTCCATGAGTTATCTCCTCCAGACACTGCGCAGGTCACAGATTTAGCAAATCCTGGAAAGCCGAGGTGAACAAAGCTGAACAAAGCGTGTGCAGCACATCCAGAATGTCCCAGTGCCCAGGGTTAGCCCTTAAGTACCAGTTAGTACTAGTTTACTTTAAAGAGAATGTGCTTTATTTGTGGCAAGGTGCAATTAAATTGCCTAAAGACTTCCAGGATTCTTCAAAGAGCACCCACTCATTTGTAATTCAAAACATATTTGAGAAGTAGCTCAGAACATATCATAACTGTTCCTTAAAGAAGAGAAGCATTTGTGGAATGTCTTTCTTTTGCTTCAAGACTCTAACAGCACAGAGCATTCAATATATTTGCCTTCTGGTGACTTGAAGTGATGTTGTTTGATTATGGAGAATTTAATGATCATATCTCATTCAAAGAGGAATATGATTTAAAAAGGACATTGGAGGCAACATATATGCAGAGACATGGCTGGTGACAAAGAATCCCTGATAGAACAGCTGCCAAACACTGAGTTTAAGGAAGACCAGGAAATTATGTTAATAAACCACTGAGGAGCATCCCAGCATCAGAAACCCTACAGGGAAATATTGCTCCCCCTCCAACACACTGGAATCTGATAGTGTGTGACACAGAAAGTAGCCTCTAAGGAATACTGCATTCTAAATATATTCTTGACACCGATGCACAACTACTTCAATCTGTAAGTTTAGCTACTTTGTTTATTTTGTTGTTTCTCTGCTAGAGGACATGATTGTGCTTGAATGAGAATTGAAGTAACTTCTAAAGCTTCAATTCATGCACGCAGTTGATATCTTTTTTTGCTACCACGGTCTAGTAATAGACTTTTATCTTTTATTGGATATTGTTTGTAGTAGCTCCATATTTGCATTTTGTATTCTTACTTGAAACAATCAAAAGCAATAAGAAAAACCTTGTGTCTGAATTAAACTTCTTCCTCTCTGCTATTAATATTCATGTTTCACGCTATGCATGAGCATTAAAGAGCAAATCCTCTTGGCTATGTGCAGTGAGACTTAAAGAAAGATCAAGGAAGATTCGCTTCATGGGATTCTGCTTGGGTCATACAGAAGGGCAAAGTTAAGAATGCAGTAGCAGGGCTTTTTGGCAGGCTTCAAATTGTGTCAAATGCCATCCCAATACAAAAAAAATGCCTCCATACTGCCGTTGCTAAATAAAAAATAATTATAAAAAAAAAAAAAAAAAAAAAAAAAAAAAAAAAAAAAAGGTTGGTTACTGGCAATGTTGCTGATCAGGAGGAAAACCAGACAAGACTGTGAGGAGCAGAAGAGCTATTAGTGAGTTCTGTGCTTAGGAAAACGATGTTGGCACTTGGGTGTTGCAGGAGGAAGGAGGAGAGAGCAGGCCAGCAGCAATGGCCAAAGGGATGAGCTGCAGTTGCTGAGCTGGCTGAAGCATCTGCATTGCACAGATGTGTAGGCAGAAAAACAGTTTTATACAACCATTTTTTTTTATTTGTGTCCTGTCTCCCCCAGTAGTCATCTGTTGTCTGATTAAAAATAGTCAATTATTTGGTTTTATATTTGAATTAAAAAAAAAAAAAAAAAAAAGTTGGTGTTTTCTTTTTAATGCAAAAGCTTCCTGGCCTCTGGGGAGTTCCTCTGCCTAGACTTAGAGGAGAAGGTCTGGGCAGATCCACTGCAAAGCTCTGCCTGCTTCAAAGCCTCATCAAAGAGATTTTACAGCTCTTTTACTGAGCGAGGCAGCAGCAGTGAACTCTCTTGGGTATATTATCAGGGAGGTTTCTTCTTTCTTTCTGGTCTAAATATATTAATGATTCAGATGACAGTTATCTGTCAGAATACCCGTATTAGGAGCATAGGTGTTAAGTTTCTTAAGGCCTCTGATATTATATTTGAATAGCAGAATACTCAACAAAACCTTTGTGGGGAAAGTGAAGATTTCCCTGCTCTACCCTTCCTGAATGTGTTTCCATTCTGCTCTCATTCAAGGTGATGCCTGCTACTATTACTTCATTTAAACTCTCTTCAGCAAATTCCATTAGTTTCACCAGCTCTGACAAAGCCAAGGTGAACTGCAAGCATTTTTCTGACATCCTATTTCAAGCAATTTCCTCTCCATCATCTTTTTTACCTCCAGTTCACAGGGTTTCCTTTTCTGGGAGGCACACACTGGTGAGCCAGTCCTTGCATGACACTTAGCACAGCCAGCAATTACACATGAGCTGCCTGATCTCAGTGCCTGTTCCTTTTGAAAGAAGTGTGCAGGTCTTACCCAGAGTTTTCTGACCGGGAAATGAAGTGGCAACTGATTTTTAACGCCTGATTATTTGTTCCCTCCAGTGTGCCCCATGGCTTTTCCTTCTTTTGGTGCTCTGTGAGCGTGTGTGTGTGTGCCTGCCATGCATCACTGGGTTAAACCAAGGCAGACAACTGTGCAGTCCCCAAAAGCACAGGAGGAAGATTGGTTCAAACAGGGAGATCTGGACATTTTGAAAAGTCAGGACATCCATCTACTCAGATTTTTAGATTATAGCAGATAATGGTGGGCTTACACGCTAAAAAAAATACAAAACAAGGGGCTATAATTTGAGTACTGGACTTCTGGTTGGTTTAGTTAAATCAATCTTTTCCTTGCAGCTCTTCTGAGAGGACTTGGAGAAAAAGAGAGACCGAGGATTTCTTGTCAGGTATTGCCCTCTACAGATAAACTGGATGATGGCAACAACCCGAGTGAGGAAGGGGAGAACATGTGACTGCACAGCAGACCTGCACAAGTTCAGCTGTCACCGATTTGAAAGTTCCCTTCAGAAAAATCACGTTGCCTATATTAATGAGGTTTTAGCTTAATTTTTTATTTTCAAATTTAACCCTGGTTGTACAAAAAAGCAAAACTTAGAAACAAAGAAAAGCAAGCAAACCAACACATCAGACTGTGATGGTATTCAGTCTAGCAATGACAAGACATCTTGAATACTGCCAGGTTTCTTAAAGCCTTTTAAGAAAGGTTCTTAAAGCCTTTTCCTCCTTTGCAAATAGAAAATATTAAATCATCTCTCAACTTCCCGTGGAATCTGTGCAAATCAATATCCATCAGCGTTTTATTCTAACATAAAGGAGAGTTAAATAAATGAAACTTGTTTGACAGGGAAAATGATCACGCATTAAAATTTATCATCGAGACAACTTTTAAAATTGTGGTTCTACGTTCCTATTGTATGAATATAAAGGAGTAAATTAAACACTCACAGATGTAGGAACTCACTTTTTATAAACACAGATAAACCTGATGAAGACCCAAAGAAACCATTTTGTCTTCTGTGAGCTAAGAAACTGATGAAATAATATCAAAGAGTTGCTTGCTACTTTCTGCCTTTTTTTTTCTTTTTTTTTTCTTTTTTTCTTTTTATAGGAATAGATTATACCATCCATTTATGAGATTTTCAGTGGGTGGGCTGTGGATTTCACACTCTCAAACAGGTGACATTGAATCACAGGAAATGTCCTGTGAGTGACAATAGTTGAGTGGGTTAATCAAACTTGGCAGTTTGGAGGCAAAGGATCCAGAAATCCTCATGAAATTCCTACAAATAATGTCTCTGCTGTAGTATAAGAGCTATTCAGATAGGAAAAATGCAGAGTGTCAAGCCCCAGCTGAGCCTGGGTAGGAGGAGGAGAGTTAATGACTGGTTTTAAAAATCCCAGCCTTGAAGCAATCTGCAATCACAAGAACTCTATTTGTCTAAATTAAAGACCTACTTATGCAGTCTCCTGTTCATGGAAATTGCTATATGCACATGATTCTCTCTCTGGAAAGTGTTGGAAAGAGCCTGACAGACAGACTGCTGAACTGAAATAAGGAATTCTAACAAAAAGGGAAAATGTACCAAGTTAAGTAATTCTTCTATTTTATGTTCCTGACAACCTGTTAACTAATTACCAATTACCAATAAATACAAATCTGGCTTCTGGTTATGACAAGGCAATTGGAAAGACACATACCTCCTCATTTGAAATTCATGGGAGGAAATTTCATGTCACATTTGAAATTATCTTTAATGTATTCATCATATACCATCATAAAATACATAATCACGGGAAAGATTACTGGGTGTTTTACTTGGTCTGTACTCTTTTAAAGAGGTAAAAGGATTATGCTTAATTCCACTGAGGTCTTTTTTTTCTCCCTGAAAGGATGCATTTGGAACTTCTATTAACGTGACTAATGTTCTTTCTCCTTACAGAGGGAAGATAAAGGGCATGGGTGGAGATCTTGCAAGTGAGGAGGCAAGAAACCCTGGCCCTGCTTCCTTTTCATGGAGGAATCAGTGCTCTGAGCCCTTCCTGCTGGATTATCTGCAGTGACTGCTAAACAGCATCACTCTGGGCCTATTTACATTTTTTCTGTCATTTCCAGGAAACTCAGAGGCGGCAGACATCCTAAACAATCAGGCAGTGTGCTAAATGGTACATATGAAACACAGAATATTATGCTCCAAAAGGTTGTGGGTTTTTTTTTTGTTTGGTTGGTTTTTGGTTTTTGTTTTTCTTTAATCTGCTAATTTTTGGTGCCTGTGGAAAGAATTAAACTCTCAGTGAATAAGTCAGCACGATTTTCTTTAGATTGAGTATTTTGCACGGCAGATGTCAATAGTTACACTAAGAGATTCAGAAAGGAAAATTCTGTCTGGTATAATTAAAGTGAAATTTCATTGTAGAAGTGATCAACTTTTTATTTCTGGGCTGAAAATGATTGAGAGGATGAGAGTGAGGGAGGATAGGACTCTGACAGAGGGACAAATCTGCACCTACTCCATGATGTGGTCAGGGTGAGAAATAGTTGCACAAACTGTGAGACACATAAAAAGGGCTGCAAGTCAAATCTGGTTTAGATTTTCTTTGTATCAGTTTGAGGAGCTATTTATTTTGTACTGGAGAAATGCACTGACAGAGGAAATTTGGCTCTTATTCTCTTCAAGAGCCTTTGCTTCTCAAGCAGAAGCTCCATCCTTCCCACCCTTTTTTTTCATGCTATATCGGTCTTTTCCAAAGAAATGGTAAAAAACTCCAAAAGTTTTGCTTCCCACTTCTCACAGAAACAAGCAGAGAGGGCAAGAGAGCCTCTAGGTGGTACTGTGCTATAAAAAATAATTAGGAACAGTGAGAAAGAAGCATGCTCACTTCTTATTCACAGTTCAAGGTTTCACTTGGATTGCAAAGATAATATTTACAGAAGAGAGCCCTTTTTCTGTTGGGTGAAATTCACTCCAGCAAGCTGAGATTCGAGAAAAGAACTTCTGTGTCTTAGCTCTGTCAAACTTCATTGCTTTGCTATTTCCACCTTTCTAACTGAGCTCTGCAGGATCCTATTTTTATAGCCATTTTCACAGAGTTTATAGGTTTAACACTACTAGATCATCATTTCATTGAAGATTGATCCTTGCTGGGGTATAGCAGAAACCCCTCTGCCAAATTTGATAAATTGCTTTCACATTAGCTAGGATAGAGCCAAACCTCTTACAGGAGAAGCAGAACACTAGATTTCTTGTAGGGGTCTTTCCAGAAGATATATATCAGAGCCAAAATTCAGTGCACACCAGGGTAGAACAAGATGAATGTCTGAGGTGACGTGCAATTTGCACTCCACACCAAAGGAAAGCACAAGCCATTCTCTAAGAACTGAGTTCTCTTTCAGGAAATAATTACAAACTAAAAATAGATGAAAATAAAATAGACAAAACTGAAATTACTTTTTTTTTTTTCTTTTAAGGGGAAAGGAAACCAAGGTTTTGATGCAAGAAGCAGCATCCCTTAGCAATTTCACCCTAGGATGAATATATTGTTGCTTCTCTCCTACAAGTGAAGAGAGTCACTCCATTCACAACACATGGCAAGGATCTGCTGCTCCTGACACATCCTGGTCTCTTTTTTTTCAGCTCCTTCCATTTGTTTTATTCCTTTCTCTCCCTCTGCGCTGTGAGATCTCTTCTCCTCCCCTTCTTTGCACCCTTTCAACACGTTCTGCCCCTCCTGCCCCTGGTGCCACTCTGGCTTTTGTGCCAGGGGCTGCAGTGACAGAGCTGAGCACTGATTACGGATCCTATCCTCTTTATTCTTGTCAGAATTCCTCTCAGAAGCAGTGGATGAAGACGAAGACGGGGTGGACTAAGATAATGGGAGGTACAACACAGGGAAAGAGGCACTACAGAAATATTCTCTCATTTGGTCAAGTCTGCTGTGGAATTAAATTTGAAACACCTACCAGGCTTATACCCTCCCACCCAGAAAGCCTTTAACTGCTGTCCTCATGCAAACAAAGTGAGAAGATGAGGTGAGGAGCAAGATCAATGGGAATTTCTAGACTGCTCACCAAGAGGCCCCAGCAGAGGGATTGTAGTAAAGCCGTCCCTTACTTTCTGAACTGTGTTTTTACCAGTAAAATCAAACAGAAGTAAAAATCATTTTCCCATTCTGCAGCTTTTTGGCAATAGGATTTCAACAAAACTCTGCAGTCCTGTGTTCTGTATCCCGCTGCACAGAATATTAGTTCTGTTAAATAATCTGATCAGACCTATTATTATAATTATACTCATTAATATGCACCTTAGACTAGATTGATTAGCATGTGATTCCAGATACAGAGTCTGTTTTGTGTAATGTAGTAATGTATTATGTGACCTGGCTTTTTAATCACAGTTTTAGTGATCCCATCTCTCAGGTAAAATGTGGCTTTGAAAGCCGTGAAATGGAATGCAACCCCCCACCATCTAGGTTACATAATTCATTCTGGCAAGGCCAAAGGATCTGTGTACAAATGTCATTTCAAAACAAGTAATTAGCTTAATCCAATCATCCTATTTTATTACTTAATAACTTATCCTCAGAACAGCAGGTCACAGCATTAACTAAATGGCAGAGGAACAATTCATGAAGAGCACTTCTGCTGTGCTTTGGTGAATTGCTGATGAGCTTTTGTCTAAGTTTTCAGCCTCCCCTCTATAAACAGTGTAGATCAAAATTCAGCAAGACAAGAGATCTGCCTCACCTGGGGAGTGTATAGGCTATAACAAAGATCATGTAAATGAAAATGGCATGTTTTCTCTTAAATGCTTTATTTTTTGCAACTTTCATTCCTGTATGCCTGTAATTGAAGTAGATGTGCACGTTTTGTCTGATGGATATTGGCTGCTGTAAAGTGACAGTTACTCAGTCAAGCATTATTAAGAGAATGCTTTTTTAATTTGTAAAAAGAACAGATCGAAAGGCTGGCTGCCCCATCAGAAAGCAGTTATCAGAAAAAAAACCACCACCATTTAAAAAAACCCCAAAGTGTACTTACGTGACCTTCCAACCTTATTTCTCAATTGGCTAAAAGTTTTTACAAATGTTGGTAAACTGACTGTTCAATTAGGGCACCTTCAGGCCACAAAGATGATTAAATGGTTGGAGCACCTCTGCTGCAAGGAAAGACTGGGTGAGTTGGAATTGGTCAGCCTGGAGAAGAGAAGTTTCAGTATCACAGAATCACTGGGTTGGAAGAGACCTCCAACATCGAGTCCAACCCAGCCCCAACACCTCAACTAAACCACGGCACCCAGTGCCGCATCCAGGCTTTCCTTAGACACATCCAGGGGTGGTGACTTCACCACCTTCCCGGGCAGATCATTCCAATACTTTATCACCCTTCCTGTAAAAAACATTTTCCTGATATCCAGCCTTCTTTTCCCTTGGCACAGCTTCTGTCAGTACCTCCTGCAGAAAGAGACCAACCCCAGCTGAGCACAGGCACTTCTCAGGGAGTTTAGAGAGTGATGAGGTCACCCCTGAGTCTCCTTTTCTCCAGACTGAACAACCCCAGCTCCCTCAGTCGTTCCTCACAGGGTTTGTGCTCCAAGCCCCTCCCCAGCCTCGTTGCCACATCTGGATGAGCTCAAGGGTCTCAGTGACCACCCTGAACTGAGGGGACAGAGCTGGACACAGCACTCAGTGTCCATCCTGAACTGAGGGGACAGAGCTGGACACAGCACTCAGTGTCCATCCCAGAGCTGGACACAGCACTCAGTGTCCATCCCAGAGCTGGACACAGCACTCAGTGTCCATCCTACACTGGACACAGCACTCAGTGTCCATCCTGAACTGGACACAGCACTCAGTGTCCATCCTAAACTGAGGGACAGAGCTGGACACAGCACTCAGTGTCCATCCTGAACTGGACACAGCACTCAGTGTCCATCCTGAACTGGACACAGCACTCAATGTCCATCCTGAACTGGACACAGCACTCAATGTCCATCCCAGAGCTGGACACAGCACTCGAGGTGCAGTCTCAGCAGTGCCCAGCACGGGGAAGGATGACCTCCCTGCTCCCTGTTCCTGCTGCCCACACCACTCCTGATCCCTCTTGGCCACCTGGGCACTCTGCTGGCTCATGTCCAGCTGCTGTCAGCAGTGCCCCCAGGTCCCTCTCTGCCTGGGCACTGTCCAGCTCCATCCCCAGGCTGTGGTGCTCCAGGGGGTTGTTGTGGCCAAAATGCAGGACTGGGCACCTGGACTCATTAAACTTCACCCTGTTGGACTCTGCCCATCCATCCAACCCTTCCAGGTTTAAAGGGAGCCTACAAGAAAGATGAAGAGGAGATTTTTTACATGAGTATGTAGTGACAGGACAAGGGGGAATGGCTCCAGACTGACAGAGGGCAGGTTTAGATTTTAGATTGGATTTTAGGAAGAAATTCTTTACTGTGAGGCTGGGGAGGCGCTGGAACACGTTGTCCAGAGAAGCTGTGGCTGCCCCGTTTTTGGAAATGTTCCACTTCTGGTTGCATGGGGATTTGAAGTAGTTTAGGATTGGTTTGTCTCAAAACAATATGGAAAAATTGATCAGCTTTGGAAAGAAAGGATTGTTTCAGGCTCCTGAAATCTATTTCAGGCTTTATTTTTAAACATTTTCACTTTAAAAAGCTAATCTTTAACGTTCTTGAGCTATTGCATGCAATGAGGGCCAGCAATCAGTGATTAAACCGAAATTACCTAGAAATGTCTCTTTCCATTGAAAAATAAAATTAAAAAAAAAAAAAAAAATAAAAAAGCCATTTAAAACAAACCCATATAATCTGCACACAGTTTTGGATTTAAAAAGAAAAAAATCTTACGAATCCCCATAAATACAAGCAAACAATTTTTCCACTTATTTCATGAAGTTCAAATCTGAAAGAAAATAACCAAAAAAAAAAAAAAAAAAAAAAAAAAAAAAAGTGTAAGAAGTGTTACCATAAAATTTTAATTTTCATTTGAGAAAAAAAAAAAAAATTGTACTTTTCTTCTAAATGTTTTAATTACAGTATGACAATAAACAGCAGACCTGTGCCCAAATTGTTCTGGTTTTTAGCTGTTCTATTTGATAGGCAGGAGGATGCAGTGATTGACAGCGGCTTTGCAGAGCTGCTGTCCGTTTATCCTGGGCTGTCTGTCCTGCTGTGGGCTGCCTCAGCAGAGAGCTGCCAGCCCCAGGAGAGGGCAGAGCAGGAACGTGGAAAAAATCAGTGTGAGCCCAGCACAGCCCATTCCTGAGCAGCGCTGCCGCCTTTGGTTAAGACTGTTTTGTAAAGAATAGAAACGTCCAGTTATTTTAGAGTTTTTGAGTTGATTCCGAGTGACTGGCACGCAGAGAGCACTGTATCTTAGCACTGAACCCTTGGAAAATGTGGAATTCCTAATGATTTGCTGTGTAGGGTTGTCGTGAGGAGAAACACAGGTTTGCTGTAGCTCAAAAGTAACTTTTTTTGGTGACCAACTCATGTTTTGGGGGCTTTTGTTAGGTTTCAGTACTTTTGTGAAATAGTGAATGCAATGAGCAAAAAAAATAAAATAATTTTCTGAAACTTTAAGCCTGTGGTTTAAAGGCTTGCCTTTCCTCTTGTCTAAAACTGTATCACATCAGAGATTCATGTGTTGTTCTACATATATATACACATTTATATAGTCTGGTCAGTTCTATAGGCTTGTCTGGGAATACTGGAGTTTCTCATCTGCAAGATTTGCTGTTTTCCAGGGTAAAACAAAAGCCCTTTGCTGTTTTCCAGGGAAAAACAGAACACCACGGAGCAGCGGTGTTTTAGCTGGTCATGGGCACAGATATAATGAAGAAAATTGGGGGTCCATGTCCAAGCCTTCTGCTTTGTGGAGGGGCAGAAAAGGATAAACAGAAGATTAATCAGCAGACTTGGCAGGGCAAAAAAGAGAGTGTACAGAATTCCTCGTGTGTCTGGGATCCCCTTACCTACACACAGCACGTGGGGCAAACACTCACAGACCTAGAAGGGCACTCTGGAACTCATTCAGTCAAGGTACTTTGGGTTAAATTTCCCTTTCTCTTAATTGTTTTTCAAGGAATAAAACCCTATGACCGCAGTGTATTTATTCTGTTTACACCTGGCAGCAAAGCAGTTAACCGTAGCCTTCGAATTTATGTTTTATAAAGCAGCCAAGAGTCTGAGATGAAGAACAGAGGAGGTGCACGGGGTTATTGCTACAATCTACTCCAAGCCATGGACTTTGCTCACATTCATTTGTTGAGGTCAGTGTGCTGAGCTGGGAAAAGGCCCTTTAAAAGAAATACAGCCCTCACTAATGAAACCCACATCATCTATAATGGTTCTTGGCTTGTTCATTTTGATTATCCTCTCCCTTGCTGATTATCTAGTTTAAGCTTCACAGGGTCCGAGTTTCTGTGCTTAAATCTCAGCTATTTGTGCATTACCCAGGGAAACACATCCCAGGATGTCCTGGGAGGCACTGGAGGAGGAGCTCAGGTAAGCACTGTGTGTGCTCGAGTGTTTCTGTGGTACTTCACTGAGCCACGCTGGCATTTTGTCTGTTTCCTGTGTGAATTAATTCATGAACATACGAATCCCACCTCATTCCCATATTCGGTCACACTTCAGGGCAAAGTTGTAACTCCACTGCGCATTTCCTAAGACACTTATAAAATCTGTCTGCTGGAGCTCTCTCTAACAACCCGAAGAATTTATGCATGAATTAATCAGTGTACAGTGAAAACCCATTACTTATTTGGCTGCTCTGAGTCCAGAGCGCTCAGTCATGTGCAGGATAAAGCATTACTGATAAATGCCACCTTGTTATATATCTTGGTCTAATTTGCAGGTGTTTGCAGGCCATTTGTCTGAGAGAAAACAGCAAGAGAGGTGATTTTCTTCTGGATACCAAACAAATCGGTTTTAAAAGCAACATTACCGCACTAAATTCTTGGGATAGTTTTTAATGAAACCCTCAGGTGATAAATAACATTAAAATATGACATCAGAAATTAAATGACCAGAAATAATAGCTGATAATTTTGTCTTCAGGAAGAAACTTAACTCCTAAAAAGCTTGAAAATATCTGCTTTTCAGTGTATTTAAATGCAAAATATTTTATTTTAGCAGGTTGAATTTAAAGTTGTTAAAGTGTTGAATTTATTATTCTGGGTTTTGTTCATTGATTTTCAGTTTGTTTGAGTTTGGGGTGGTTTTTTTTTTTTTTTTTTTTCCTTTTTGGTTTGCTTGTGTGGGAAGGACTACAAGTTGTAACCGTATTTTTAGAACCCTTTTGCACCTCTTCAGTCTCAACTCTTGACCCCTTCCCTGATATTTCCCCCTCATTCTTGTGTGCCTGCAGACTGAACCACATGGGCACAGAAATGCACAGATATTTAAGAGGTCATTGCTCAAAATAGATATAAATAGGTGATATGGTCCCTGCAATAGATGGACAAATCCCAGGAGCATTATTGCTAAGATTGTGCAATGAAAATAAAACCAGAATATCTGCTTAACCTCCCTGTTTATTCATTCTGGACACTATGTGCAGTAAAATGCAGATACATTTCCACAGCTATAAGCAGCAGAAATAAGAAAGCTCTCTGGTAGTCACTGCATCATACAACCAAAGCTACTATCTAAAAATAAGATAAAAGTAATAAAATTCTTAAACTGTCTAAAGGCGTCAGAGTCAGTGAACTGTGAACTGTGCAAAGAAGAACTTATGGAAAACTATCATAACTGTTAGTCTGAAATAGATTTCTATAAGACAAGGAAAGTTTCTGGCCAATTTCCTGCTGCTTATCTGCACATTTTGACTCCATCAAACACAGCTTTAGGTTTGTGCATCTTTGGATGCTTCTGTGTTTTCCAGGAATCCTCATTCCCTGTTTGAGTTTCTTGTTCAGTTTTCCTTCTCCCTGAAACCCTCATCTAGCTTTACATTTTTTTTTTTTTTTTTAATTCTAAAGGTGTAAGTTTGATCTTCATCCCTTAAAAACTTGGATATCAAAGGAACTTCTATTCAGTTTGATATATCCGAAAAAGACCAAGATGCCTTCCAGGCAAGTGGTCAAATCAGAAATCTATCAGAGCCCAGCTCTTGGTGGTGGGCAGGATATCTGAGAGAAAATCTTCCCCCATGGAATTCACTCAGATCCTTAAACCAAGCTAAACAAGCACAGAAAGAGAACAAGCTACTGCTCCAAATATGTCATTTCTGCAAGGTTCAGTTGCACAATGCTAATAACTGCATCCTTTAATTTGCTGGGCAATAAAACTTATGGTTTATTGGATAATCATAACTTTTTCTCTAGATTTCCTCAATGTCTTCTCTTAGGTTTTATTGCACTTTATTTTTAGATTTTTATTGCACCAAACTTTGCATAATTTTGGTGGATAATTCAGAAACTCATTATTAAGGCCCTAATAATCAAGATAAAAGCACTTTTTCTTGTTGTTTATCACAGCTGGTGTGCACAGGAGAAAAAATAAAAAATCCAAATATGGCTAAACTACTTTTGCCTGGTAAAAGATTGGCATTTTATTAAATACAATTTTATTACTAAATGCCTAAAAGAGGTTTTTAGTGACCATTTCAAGATAAAGCGGTTGACAAATCTGCAGCTGGTGTGATGAACTTTCTTTGGATGGGGAGCATTCTGCTTTTCTCACAGCCACTGGATTTATAGCGGTGTCAGTGTGATCAGAACTGGATCCCCATTAATATTGTCAGGGGAATTTTATCAGAGGGATGGAGTAGGAAGGGTCAGCTGAGTCCTATTGACTGTGGCCTCTTAAATGCACAGAGATTTTTTTGCTGAATGAATGTTTCACACTCTCTACTGCACATCATTAATTAATGGCTCAGCAGGTGCTAGGACTGAGAATAAGATCCCTGCGCTGGATGCTCAGAGGACAAGATTTATCTTCAGGTACCTGAGGTAGGATTCAAACCACAGCCCAAGGGAACAATTCCATCACTGCTCCACAAACAGAGGTTTTCCTGACAGCAGATTTAAAGAACTGAATGTTCCATGCAGCCCTTCCCTGCCCTATGGCCTCGTGTTTCAGTGTTTCAGTGTTTCAGTACAGAGCCTGCACATGTTCTCGAGCCATGAGTGCTTTCCCTGCACAAACCTGAACTCACATCCTTCAAAGATTCCCATTTTTCCCTGCTGTTTCTTGTGCCACACGAAACGTGTCCTGATTGTTTTTATTGTAGTAAATTCAGCAGCAGCCTCAGCCTATTTAAAATCATTTTAGCCAAACATATATTACTGCTTCTACAAGCAGAGCCTGGGATTTTCAGAAGTGCTCCCCTCTCTTTTCAGTGCCAGGGGGAACGGAAGGTAAAATATAGTGCTTTAAAAGTAAGCCTCTTCCATCTGCTTAGCTACCCTTAGACCTACTTCAGTCTGCCAGGAATAGTCGAAAATTGTTTCTATTTTTCATCTGTAGTTAAAACACTAACAGGCATAATGAGAACAGGAGCTTTTATAAAATTGCTGACTGCCAGGATGATGAATTTATTCTCTTCTGTTAAAACGAGGCTGTGTTTTAGGTTTGATGTCGTCCTATGCTGTTTGGCCATTACTCTGTTTTTAAAGTAGCTAAATGAACTTTTTCTTGATACTCAAGAGCACTATTCCTGCTGTTATATTTCAGGTGCTCACAGAATTTTCATTATAATACTTTATATTCAAGAGCTTGTGACTTCACTGCAAAAAATCCTCCAGGCAAAAAAGATGGATCACAGAGTCTCAGCTAGGGAGTAAGTCAAGAATGGCTTATTTAAGTTGATTAAAAAACCATAGGATGAATTTTGATGAATTTTTTTCAAGGTATTATTTGTACACACTAAAAAAAAAGGTCTTTCAGAATTATTCTTTGTGACTAGATCAGCTCTCAGTCTTTAAGCAAGCATGAAGGATTTGATTTGTGCACACCAGTACAATCCAGACCTAATAAATTAGTTTATGTTAAAACAGGAGTTTTCTAAACTCATGATCTTTTAATGCTGAGGGGTTTTGGGATTTGGGGTACTCTTAGGGTGTTTTTTTTTGGTTTGTTTGTTTGTTTATTTATTTATTTATTTATTTGGGGTACATTTAAATGTGTCTTTATATACTTCACCATTTTGTTTCATAACCTGTTAAGTCTATTTATATTGTACCAAAACACATCACATCAAGTCCATGACCTCAGGCAATGTGATAGAAAGATTTGATGGACAAGTAAAATGCCTTTTAATCACCAATGGAGTAATTGACAAGGAAACTGTTAACCAATGAAAGTTGCGCACAAGATCTGTAAAAACTGTATAAAATGAGTCGTGAAAATAAAGGATTGGCTTTTCCATGAAGATAATAGAGTCTTGGCTGACTTATTTCAACAGGAGGGGGATGATATTTTACTCTAGAAGAAAAGAAGATCTCCGTGGTTGCAGGTTACCCCAGTGACAAAAAGGTAAAAATGCCTTTTCCTGCTCATGTTTGCTTCATGATCTCTCTTTGACAACATCATTTTTTTCCAAGGTTTTCTTCCCTATCTCTGCATTAGTTTCTACTGTGGGGAGCTCTCTGGCTAAATACTAAACAAACATTGTTTTTAACTGGAGCTCTGAGGATGCCGTGGGCTGCAGCCGTGGCAGCGCTGAGAAGATGCTGTGTGATCTTGCTGCTCTGCAGCAGCCCACTGGCAGAGGACAGAATATCATTTGCTTCAGTTTCCCATCCCCAGGGCCTTAAAGGGTCGGTGAAGATGAATGGAGCTGTCTTGCTAAGCTGCTTGCTCCTTTTTCTTTCACTTAAGTGGTGAAACCACCACTTTCAAGGGGTGAAACCATGTTCTCTAACAGAAAACAATTATTCTTTCCTTGAACTGTGGATATTCTTCACATTTACTCTCATGTAGCACATGTTTGTTCCTACTGAGGTGCATGTGGGCAGCGTGGAGCATTGCTGGGTTAAATGCATGAACACTGATGGCATATTCACATTAATTTGTAGGGCTTTTTGAAGTGCTGTGTTTGCTCACCTGGGTGCCCTCATTATAAAACCACACAGACAGTTGCACACGCAGAGTGTTCACTGTTTATCACAGCAAATCTATTTATAGGTATTGAAGCCTGAAGTGGAGATTTTCAGGATTAATTTAGGCAATGAAAATAAGTGCGTGCATTTACATTGCAGTTCCGAAAGCTGACGATAGATTAAATTAAGAGCATCTTTGTTACGGATCAAATTCTCCTTTTCTGTGCGGAGCTGCATTGAACAATCAGGTGATAAGGCAGCTCAAAACCATTTTATTTAATGTGCTTTTTGGAGTTCCAGAGTAGATGAAAATGTCCATGTAAACACTGTAGTTAAGTACTTCATAAAATTGTTCTGCTGATACAAATCAAAGGACATGAGGCTGTCCCCTATCACTCTAGCACCAGGCCTGCTGGAGGTATTTAATTCTGTCACTATGCTTCTGCACAATTTAGGGAAATCAGGTAATAAGCAGAATATGTTAAAATAGAATTCTTTCTACCAGTCCACAGAGTGATATTTTGTTTAAAAGCCATATCTGTAAGAATCAAACAGTTCAATGGTTGCAATTCATGTAATAATTTAATTCCCCTCATATTAATTGAAGCTCACCTTATATAGAATCTTAAATTCTTGCATAGAAAAACAATGTGACAAAAGAGGAGATCCTTACCTCCTTCTTACTTCAAATTTCAAAGTACTAAAGCCTCAACAGTACTGGATGAAAATCTGGCTCTTGGATATCCTCAGGTTTTAGTTAAGACTGAGGACTTGTCGCTATGGGCACATCAACTTCACAGTAATGATTTATTTATGTAATAATTTTATGTAAACACCTGAGTATCATTTTATGCCTGCAATTAAAGTTTTAGGAATATCCTTTTACTTCATACAGAATAAACATTAATTTTAGCAAGGACATTTTTGCTTCATTAAAGAAAAAAAAAATGCAGACCTTCTAATCCCTGGTTTGCATATTTAAGTGTTAAGAAAATTTAGATTGAGAATATGTAGAAGCCTAGATGAAACTGGATAATACAGTCAAGGAGAATGGAAATTGCCCAAGATTCAATTAAATTCAGGTAGTTTTCACTGGAAAATTTCTCTTCCTATTGGCAAGGGGCAGTCAGTTAACTGCTAAATCAGTAACATTGTACAATTCTTGTTAGGAGAGAGTGATGAGCAAAGTGATATAATAAATAAAGATATCTTTTGTTGGCCAAGACAAGTTTTGCAGGGACTGGTGTAGGACTTAGGGACTCAAATCATTATCAGAGTAAATTAAATAAGAAATAATGGGGATATGCTTCATGCAGTGGCAGCAGCAAATTCAATTAAATTTAAAGTCTGAAATCAAAGTTGCAGTTTTCAGTGGCTAGATCTGATGGAAATGTAAGCTTCCTGAGTGGCAGTCTTCCTTTCCTATTGTGATATAAGAATGCCAGTTTTAATTTAATCTTTTTTTCAGTATTGTTATTTTAAATCTTGCAAGATAACTAATTGGTACAGTGCTTGGGGTTATTTTCCCTATGCTGGTAAAAGAAATACATAATTTTTATCCGTGTTGACAATGCCTGAAGGAAATGAATTTCGGAAGGTGATGACATTGCTACAGACTAAAAGGCAGATGGGAGGAAGAGGAAGGAGAGCATTTGGATTGTAACTGAGAACATAAGTGTAGAGAACAGATCTAGAAGGTTCTAATCTAAAGGGATCATTTTCATTATTGTTTTCTTACGGGCTTTATTTTTTATGCTTTGCTGTCTAAAGGATTTGGGAGTCCTCAGCTTCAAAGTCCTTACATTTGCCTCATGTTTTAAAATTTTGAAAGTTACCCATGGACATTTTTGACACGTGTTTGCTTACGCATAAAATTAGATTGTGAAATTTCTGTGAAATGGGATAAATCAGTCTGAAAGAACTGAATCATTAACATTTTTTCAATTTCCTGGGTTTGAATATTTTTATTTGAACGCTGCATTCAAGTGTTCAGTTTTGAATATTGCATTCAAACATAACATAATGAAATGCATTGTCCTCAAATATCATTTTACAAAATTAATATAGAACTACAAAGGTTTTATATTTGACAGTAAGCTTACTGCGAACTTTCAGATTTAATTTCTGCATGTCTGCTAAAAGAGTCTTAAAGGAATATCTGACAGACAACTACAAGATCAGGTACCAGCAACTATTGATTAGGTTTGGGAGCAAAGTAATTCACCTGACTTTGTGTGGGAGAAGCTTCCAATTAAGTTCCTTAAAAGAGACCAATCCTTGTTAAATTTGAAAAGTGCAGGTGCAGCAGTTTATTTACATTGCTCTTTTTATTTTTTTTCCCCCCTATACCTGTGTAGAGGGGTTTTGTTGTTGTTGTTCCTACTGGATGTTGTTCTCTTAGAATGAGCCAGTATTTCAAATATTAAACCTGCCTCCTGAAAATAGGATATGCAGAAGAGATAAGCCTCCTCAGGCCTATTTTATTGCCAGTTAAAGATAATAATTTGTGTGTATCCTCACAGTCCTCAGTCTTCAGAGTGCTCCCTCCTGGTGAGTAAAATATAAATGACTTAGAAGATATTATTTGATGTGTTTTGACACTGCCTGTTTAAGGAATCTTATGATGATTGATAAGTTAGGTAATACAAGACAACGTTTCTAAAGTAAATTTCTAGCCTTGCATTTTAAAGTTGTCTCACATTGCTGATGTTTTCTAAACTCTCTTTAGCACAGTGCACAGGAGCTATTTCTTCTCTTAGGTTTAATGTGTGTTCAAGAGGAAATATGCTAAAAGGATAGAAAAAGTAACTTCTCATGGATACATGCCTTGTGGAATGTTAAATGCATGACAAAAAATTCCAAAAAGTTGATTTTACTAGAATTTATGTGTTTTTTGTGGTTTTTTTCTCACTTTAAAGTGTCTGCTCTGTGATGAATTAGCTGTGAAAAGGGCTGAGTCCTGTGCATGGCTTATCTGCATTAAAAAGTGACCTTAATTATGAAATTGAGCAATATTTAAACTTCTCCTTAGTGTCTTGCTTTTGATTCAGACTCTCCAGTTGTGATCCAAATCCACTTTAGGCAAAAAAAGGACAAAACACCTAAAAGCACAGATTTTGAGATAGGGCAAGCCCACCACGCTTTGACAATACTCAGCCCTCATGTGTTCATTACCCTAAAGGTGTTTCTTAAGTGATGGAATTTTATTTGTCAGGTGCTGAAATGTCATTTTTGTAAGTAAGTGACCAATTCTTGCTTTTGTTGCTTCCTCTGTCGCCAGGTTGTGATTATACCTCTTTTTTCCATTCTTTGCACGCACCTTGGTCTTTGCTTCCAGCAATGTAAACACTTCCAAAACCAAGTAAAAGAAAAAGAAATATACAAAAAAAAATTTGAGCATTATTGCCATCTTTTGTGGAACTACTTAGTCTTACAACTTACAAAGTCTGTCTTGTACGTTATTTTAATTAGGAGAAAATAGAAAAGGAAGTCTCTTAGGTTTTAATTTATTTATTTGCCATGCAACTGATAAACATTTTAAATTGAGACGGGGTCTGTAGGCTTATTTTGGGGAAACAAATGAGGATCTTCGAGGGGAAGGATTTTGTATCTCAGTGCAGAGTTGGCGAATGCAATGAAGCAGACTGAATTACTGAAGAATATAATGGACAAAAATATTCTGATGGGAAACAATTCCTCAAAATCTAAGACGCAGATAGCACACCAAAACAGTTATTTTTCCTAATATTTTTTTTCAATCATATTAATTGTAATTGCTGCCCGTATAAAGAATGATCTCCATTACAAGGTGCTCCTAATGCTTCTTGATTTTTAATCTCACAGAATCATTGCTAGGTAGTCCAAGAATACATTCTCTTCTCCTTGAGAGTCTGTGTTAGAGTTTTCAAACCATTAATATTATTTAGCTGCTGGAGGCCTCTCTGGCCTCCCATTGAGGCAGGTTCTCTGTCAGGGGAGTCTTTTCTGATTTAGTCTTTTATTGGTGCTGGTGACTTGAAAGTGCCTTTGTGTCTGAAATTGGTATATTATGTGTTTAGAGAATTTTCATGATATCAAAGAAAAAGCAAGTACCGAAGAAAATAGCTCCTATTATTCTCTGCAAAGTCCTTTTCTATTGATTGGATGTTGGCATATTTTTGCAGTCTGTGATCTGGTTTTGTGGTTGTCTATTCTTCCATGATAAGTCAGCTTTTCATCTATGAAGTCACTTACCATTCTTATAATTAATCAGAAAAATCAGTGGGTTTCTTTTTTTTTTTTTTTATTTCTTTTGGTAAGACACTAGAACAAGTACTGAAGAAAGTATTTTTCTCTTCTACAGAGAAGTGGAAGAATAATTACTCACTGACTTGTAACTGGATGTGAGCTAAGGCATCTGAGGTGGAACTGGTTAGGAAAAACATCATGAAATAATTTGTAAGGAATGTATTCCTTTAGCTGTGTGATAAAGGGAGATGAGAGAGTAGAAAAACCCTTAACTACAGTGGTTTATTAGATAATCAAACATTGGGAAGGCCACAAATGTACTGGGAAGGGAAAGAAGCACAAGAGAAAAGTCACTGCAAAACTTCAGTGTTCTTAACAACCTTAGTTGCTTTTGCTTTCACTAAGATACAATTTCATCTTTACGTTGATGAAATTTCAATATCCAAGTCAAATCTTATTCCTGTCAAATGCAGATTATATAATTGACTCAGAAAAGAGCCAGAAGGCAAGTATTATGTCAATGCAAAATCTTAATGGTAGGAAATTGATAATTTGGAATTGAATGCAAATGTTTTTTGTTTCCGCTCAGTTTATTGTCTTGCAAATGATGGCTACAAATGCCCCCGGGCTAAAATTGTAAATTAATTGTTCTCAGGAACATTTAATGTTCTAATTCCTCTAACTTTGTAAGTAAAAGTATGCTTATGACTCGTGGGGAACTAAAAGCTTCATTTCCATTTTAAAATGAAATTAACTGAATCTATTTGAATTGTAAACTACTTACTGAGCTTATTTTGAAATGGCCACATTTTAGCATATTAAAATATTAATAACTCATATGAACCAAAAATAATGAAATCAACGTTTGACAAACGTTGAAGGCTTGCCAAGGGCTCATCTTGTAAGAATGATTCTGACAGTATTTCAAAATACTGCTTATCCAAATCATGAAGCCATTGGTGGCAAACTCCTTTTCCCTCAATTTTTGATTTCACATGTTGAGATTTATTGTGAATATATTAAATTGTAAGATGTTTGCCCATATAAGGAGAACAGACCAGCTGCTCAGACAGTGTTCTTTGTAGCTGGCTGAAGGTGTGTGGAACCATGGGGATTTATGGCAGCTTTGGATGTGACAGTATTTTATCTAAATGCATTAGAACGAGGTCCCCTGACCTTCCATTACAATCAGCCTGAAGGAAAAATGGATTTGATTGGTTTATATCCTTGCAGAAAATTATCTACTCAAAACACAAATAGTAGGTAAGGATTTTTGTGGCAATAAGACCATCAATTAGGTTGCAGCATGAGCTTTAGGTCTAGTTGAATTTTCCTGCCTCTTAGAAGGACATTAAAATCTCTGGAGCTTAAGTTATTTTTCCTTTCTGCCTTTTTTTTTTTCTCCAGCTGAGCTCCCTCTTCCTGGGGTGTGTGGCAGTGGCACAGATGCACAGGTTTCTAAAGGGAAGGGGGATGTGATATCTTGTTGATGAATGCAGCTATCTCAAAGATGAGGTCTGTAGGGAAAGCTTGAATAAAGTTTTGGTGGTTTTTTTTTGTTTGTTTGTTTGTTTGTTTGTTTGTTTTTTTCCCTCCCCTTGTAACACATTTTATTGGGGAGCAGTAAATTCTTGTGGCAATTAATTCCTCTAGGATGCTACTTTATGGAATTTGCTCTAAAACCGTGTTAGCACAGTTTTTCCTTTTTCTTAGAAGGAATGAGTGCAGAGAATGTCTTTAGAAATTATGAATTACCTCAGTGTCTTGAAGAGTCTCAGACTAGTTTGATGGAAGAGCATTACCTGATTTCTGTCTTCTGGTCTCCAAAGCCTGAGAAGTTTCTCAGATCATGCTTTCTGAACGGAAGTCAATAGAAGTGAATGTGGTGCTTTGATTTCTTTCCTTTCAATGGAAATTTCTGAAGGAGTTCTGGAATGCATTTAGTGTTTTGATTCCTGAAGGAGACGTGGAATTTAATAATCTATGAATCTGCAAATAACTTTGTAATAATTATGAAGAAAAGCAATTCCAATCTCTTCACAGCACAGTCTTAACAGAGGAAATGCTGCCTCAAATGTCAGCTGCAAAAAACTGACTGGGGACTATTGTTCTAGAAATAATTTTAAACAAATTACTCTTTTCAAAAGCCAAGGCTTTTTATAGTGATTCTTATGCTCAGTCCCACATTGTGTTCACAGTAAAATTTCATGTGGGGAAGAACTTGTCAAGCTTTGCTCATTCAAAGCAGTGACTCCAGCTTCTGCAGGTGGTTGCAGTGCTCGTGACTCTTTTGGGAGAGCTAATGCAGCCTCCTTCGGCCAGGGTATGCTGAAATCTGAGTTGGGTATATTATATTTATGATAAATATTATTCTTTAGGAATGCTACCAGTGTGCAGTCTCAAACACTGTCTCTGTGTTGATAAAAAGTCATTTTGTGAAGCCTCTGTGTTGAAAAGAAGTACAGAAGTTTAAGTGGAAAATTGCTGGTTTCCTAGCAAATAGTTCTAGCTCTTATTAGTTATTTATGGGAGGGAGGGCTCCTCTGTGCCCCTTTCCTCCCTCAGAAACTGGAAAATAACTTTACTGGGGATTTTTCTGTGATGATTTGTAAAAAGACAATGTTAAGTGCTGTCACAGAGCCTGCCTTCAGGCAGACTGTAAATATTCTTACTTTCTGCAGATTTTTGTGAATCCTAATCACAGTGATCTGAGCCATAGAGCTACTACAGCTCCTCCAGTTTTCTTTAAATGGAATTCCCTCTAATTTTTGTAATACATATTGGATAAAATGTAATTAAATACAGACATTACATTTTGAGGATGTTCTAAACCTCTTTCTGCTGCTCCTCTCTCTGATGCCTTAAATTTCACATAGGACCTATAGACCTCAGTAGCCATCACTTGGCCTTTCCAAATGCAAATTGGGATTGTTCTGGTGCTTTTAATCATTTGCTCATTTCTTCTCATCTCCTACCAGAATTTGAATCTCTGTTACCAAAGTCAAAGGTCATATAGAAAATAACTAAGCATACAAAGCTGCAAGTACTTCTGAGAGCCACTTGTTCTGTTCTGTTCACTCAGATCATTCAATATCAGGCAGGATCAGAAGAGATGGAAAAATTTTTTTGGAGCTCATGAGCATAAAAACATCATTGGAGCTGAGTTTGACTTTCAACTTTAGTAGATATATTCTATATCTACTGATATTTTATGCCACATGGAATAGAAACAAAATAGTGGAAGGTAATGCATTTAATTTACCTTCATAAGTCCTTCCTTTCAGGCCTTTCACTGAATATATATATTTTTGAAAGGAATGAATTGTTCAGACTTGCACATTTCATGGATGCTTTTCTTAAGCACCTCGCTGTTAGTTCTGCCTTGCATTTCATGGAGCTCCAGGAAGAGAATTTGGTCTACAAGGAAATATGTAATTGTCCATATCAGCTCAGCAGCACAATTGCATTGAATGGCTTTAGGAGCCTTTCCTTAGATGAGGGATGAAGTGTCAGATGCTGGACAATAGCTCTCCCAGAGGTTTCAAATGGCATGCAATCAAATCTTTAATAACGCTTGAAAACGAGCACACAAAGACACACAAACCTGGAGGAGAGTTGCTAAAAAAAAATGGTGCCAGTCACAGAATTATCTTTGTTGTTCAGACATTCAAGACAGCTGCGGTGTGTACATTTTAACCATTTTTCTTCATTCAGCAAGCTGCAGACACTACAGGTGTATTCTAAGGCAGTGAGTTGTTCTGTATACTTGGAGGGGACGCAAATTTTTAAGGTCATAGGTAGAAGATGGATTCAAGCAGGGAGCAGAGGCAGTGGGCCAGGAACAGGTAGCATGGGGGAGATCCCTACTAGAATCTAATACACCAAATAAGTTCTGTGGTTTTCTGCTGCTTAACACAACGGTGGAAAAGTTGATGGGACTCGAAAGCAAACTAGTAATACATAAAATCTGCCTAGTCCTACTTTGGGGTAATAATCTGGGAAGATGATTTCAGTGCACAAGTTTGCATGAATAATGCTGTTCTCTTAAGGGTCAAATTGTCTTTATTCAGTGTGGGATTACATCAAAAAATGAAAGGATAGAACTTCTGCTGCAGTTGGTCCTCTGGCACCACATTTTGATGTATTGTTCATCACAATACCACTCCTGATAAATGGTTTCCTAGAAACCAAATAGGCTTTTTCTGTAGAGTGTCATGACTAATTTGTCTCTGACTAATTTGGCAGAACACATTATAAAATATTGATGTGGGTAGCCTAGCTCCTTCCTCATAAATAGAGCAAGGCTTTACGGTGAATTATTTTGAATTAAAAAATGTTATTTTACCTACGAATTCTGAAGGTCAAAATATGTGTCAGGGAAGGTTGTACTGATGGAAAGATTAGAAAGCAAGGAAGTGAAAAAGGAGACCTATCCATTAAAGAATGAGACAGAAGAAGAGGGCCAATAGAGCTACCTTTCTGAGGAACAGCTAAAGAGACCTCTCAGTGTTTTTGTCTTGGACTGAGACAATTATTTCCAGGAGAATGAAGAAGTTTCTGGGTCCTTTTACCTTATTAGAACAAGGGTTGAGTCTTAAACACCTGCTGGGGCGTGGTGTATCTCTAGTTACAAGGTCTTTATAAAAATTTATTAGCCAATAGGCTGCTGCCACAAAGTTAGTTAGCGTCTTTTACACCAATCATTAATTGTCTTATATGTTTTTGCCATGGTGAGGATCTTCTTAACCAATCATATAATGCCACACAAACCCTCATTACTACACCTTAAATC
The DNA here is from genome assembly GCF_015227805.2 of Hirundo rustica. NCBI lineage: Eukaryota > Metazoa > Chordata > Aves > Passeriformes > Hirundinidae > Hirundo > Hirundo rustica. The sequence continues at coordinate 5,653,122 of NC_053470.1, forward strand.
TTCTCACTAACTCTATAACAAGCACTATTGCTAAACTTTAAAACTTCTAAAACTTCCACTGTCTATCTTAACCTGTTTCTGCTTAAACCACAAATCCACATTCTTGCTTCAGGTCTCCAAATCTGTAAATCTCTTCCAATCTGTCTTAGATCAAACCCTGTATTCATTTCTAGGTCTGAGCCTGTAGGCACAAGGTTTTGGGAGTTTTCTGTGCCTTGATTTCCCAGTTTATCACTTGTTTTTCAGTGTAAACAAAGACAGGAAGGGAAGTAGAAGAGCTGTCTCTAGTTTGGTTTTTTTTTTTTTTTTTTTAGTCAGAAGCTCCACCAGCAGAGGTAATGAAGTGTCTCAGCATGGTCCCAGATTCCTCCTTACTCTGAGCTACATTTTTCCTTTATCCATAGCCTGGTGTCTTGCTTTTCCACCACTCTCACTCAGCTCTGTTGTGTGCTCTCCGCACCCACAAGGTGTACTTGTTCACCTTTGCTCAGATGTGGCCTCAGGTGAACACCAGGAATCTCTGCTCACACTGCAGCTACCAAAGCAGCCAGGTAACGCACACAGGTTTCCCGTTTTCCTGTGAGCACTCTTGAATAATTGGAGAATTATTTCCTCTCCTAGTCACCAGGTGCTCTTACAGACATTGGTGGATAACACGGAGAGTGCTTTCAGAAACAATTCACCAAAGCATTGCTGCTCCAGATATCCTTCAGGTTTGGGGTGATATCTCAAAATGCAAAACCTGTGGGTGGAAATCAGAACGATTATATTCTGTACTGCGCATCTCCAAATGCCGTACAATTCCTCTATTTTTCTTTTCTTTTTTTTTTTTTTTCTGTTCCTTTAGTCTCTCAAGGCTCCTATAAGTACAGGTTGCACTGTAATATTGGTATTTGCTCACTAAATATTGGTATTTGCCCACCAAATGTGATGTCTGTTCTGAGTGCCATGCACCTAAATCTTCCAGTCACCATTCCAGCCCTGTTAAAGTGAATAAAAATCAGGCAACAGAGTTTGTGTCTTGTTGTGCAGCTGCAAGTGACTGAACAGGAGTCAAAGTGCAACCAGTTTGGGACCAATCTCTGAACTCCAAGTAATTCCATTTTATGACAAATAATCCACGTGGTTAATTTTCAATTAGGTAGTTTATTTGCTTTTTATGTAATGCAATCAGAGCCATGCAGTGTATTTTTTCAAATCTGAATAAATTATTTCAAATGAGACACTAAAATCCATGATTAATTACATTATAATGCTCAAATCAGATTCTGCTTTGTGGCTGGTCAAAAATACAATTTCATTACAAGATTATAAACCTTTTAAAATTAAGTAGCAACAGGCATCCATAGATGCACAGGCTAACACTAATGCAGTTAAAGATGTATGATTACTAAACAATATCTTCAGAGGATTATACCTTGACCACAAAACTCTATCTTGTTTTATGTTCCATAGAACTGAATCTTAGCCATGAGATGAACTTAGTTGGTCTTGTTCTTTTTTTTTTTTTTTTTTTTTTTTTTTTTTTTTTTTTTTTTTTTTGGTTTGTTTTTTCTGTAAAATAGGAAATACGTTTTTCCGGAATTTTTCCATTCGTTTGAAGAGTTGAATCTGCAGATATTTGGCTCATGTTTTCTTGTTGGACTATCTTAACTTTTTCTTTCTCCTGTCAGTTGTAGCGATTTGAATGAGGAGATCTGAAATGAGCAGCTAGGACATAATGAAATCCTGTGCTGGCTTCTTAACTTTGCATCTGTCCATTATTGTTTCAGATGAAGATTTTAGTATGGTTTTCTTTTAGGAATATTGAAAAAAGCTTCCTGTTGTCAATAGGAAAATCAATGACATTCATGTAGAGACATCTCCTAATTTTCCTTCTGTCTTTCCATTCATATTTTAATATTAAAGTGATCAAATAATACTAGCCCAGATCTTCGTAATTCCTTTTTTTTTTTTTTCCTTCCCCCTCCATTAAATCATATGATACCTGAACTGAATAAAAAGCTTGTATTCTTCTACATTGTAAATGTTGAAATAACATTTACAATGAATCTCTCAAGATGACCCAATAGAATCTGGATTTGTTGTTTACAGTTGGTACAATTTTAGCTCATTTTTAAATCATTGAATATGTGAGTGTGGTGGCTATTACCATACTCCTTTATAAATTTTTAAGTTGCTTATATCAAGAAATGTGATCATGCAGGAGGCGACCAAAGAACAATTGAAAATAGGCACAATGTCAGAAATAAAGGGTAGGAGTATTAAAAAAATAAAAATTAAAAATAAATCTTTCCTAGATGGAGTGGAGTTGAGGGACTGGGCTGGAAACCCAGAAGTGGGATTCGTTGAATGAAGCCATAACTTGCCCAAAAGACTCCTAGATTGAATTAAAAAGCTTTTCTTTTGTCTCAATAATTTTTTTAAGTATTCAAGTGGTCTGCCATGGTCTGCAACATTCCGTAATCTCTGGCTTTGCTCACCCAGTGTGTCACAGGTGGTGAAAAAGGTGCTGCTGGGTTATGGGGTGGTGATGCTGGGGTGCCCCAGCGAGATCCAGGGTCAGCAGGGCAGGGGTTTGTCACTTTGTCACCATCCTGTGCTCTTATCCTGAACACCCCGAGTCACCCAGGGAAGCCAAATGATCTTGCTGCTTTTCCTGCCAGTCTGGAGCTATCTGGACATTGTTTAGAGAATTTCCTGTTACTGATGTTACTATTCCTACTGCCTGGGACTGACAGAGGAAAAGCTGCAAGACTCTCTCATTCAGGTAAAATCATGCCTGGTCTTGAATGATATAGGAAAGCACTTCAAGGGTCATTGGTTATTTTTTTTCTCCCTTTCCCCTGATAAAAGTGTCTGAGCAGGGATCTCTGCACCGGCATTCTTCCTTTTGTGTGACTTGGACTGCAGAAAGAATTTTATCAAACACTAACACTTCATTTTGTCTATGAGTGACCAGATCCTGACAAAAAAAATTGCTGGCTTGGCAGAGGGGATTAAACCAAAACAAAATGAACGTTTAGGCAGTGTCTCAGGGCTGTAGTAACCTTCAGCTCCCTCAAATGAAGCAAAAGGTCATCTGGTGCATCTGTGTTCCTCCTTGCTGCCAGTGCAATAGGTTACTTACATTACCCTGACTGCTTTGGAACCTGTTTGTTTCACCTCAGCCACCAGGAATTCTTAGCTCTTTTATGGATCCTAAATTTTCCCTAGCAATAAGTACCGGGAGGTTACTCTGTTTTTAAAATTTAGTTTAGCTTAAAATTTTTCACCAGTTTGCTAAATTTTATTTACTTCTTGTGAAGTTTTATTTACTTACTGTGGGATGAAGCCAGCAAAATAAAGAATTTTTGGAGCTACCTAAAGAACTACTTTCTTAGAAGTGTAGTTCTGACCAAAGTAGGATGTTTCTTCTTGGTGTAATCATTGAATATTTCTCTCTACCCAGCTGGAAAAAAAGATCTTGAAAATGGAAAGATGTGACATATTGTAGGAGCAAGAGGGAAAAACAAATACACAGCCTTAATTGATGTCATTCTAAAGAGCCCAGCTAGAAAAGTCTGTCTATGTCCTGGATGGCTTTAAATTCAATATAACATGATTTACAGGAATTGTCTTGCCTCCAGTTTACCGAACATGTCACCCTTCCTAATGCATCCTTGATTCTTTTCAGATCCCTCCTCCTGATAGAGAAATCGTATCCTGAACCTGTTTGGTCTTGTTTTTTTCTGAATTTCTCAACATTGACAGAGCTGGTGTAACCATGTTATCTGGGGTTATGCTATTGTGGGGTTTTAAAATCATGTAATGGATAAATAAGGAGCCCACAGAAGTAAAGTTCCTGTTTCTCTGACTATAGTTAATATTTTTATGCACAGACTAAAATCCAGACTTATAAACCTTAAAAAAGCAAGATGGTTGCTGTTCAAAAACCAAACCAACAGTCAAGTTAAAAAAAAGAAATAGGCTGGTGGTTGGGGCAAAGTGTCTGAATTCAGAGGCATCTCCTGATGCCTGAATCTATTTCTTCTTGATGGTATTTCAGATTTTTTAAAACAATGAGATCATTTAAAGGCAGTTTTCACTACGCATGAGGAGGAGAATGCGACCATATGACCCAATGGCAGAGAGTCTTCTCTCAAGGTTTATGGGGTTTAGATCTTTGAGGTTTTTTCTATGGTAAAGATTTGGGGTGATTTTTTTTTTAAATCAATTTTTGAATTTAAGGACTCTGGGCTGCTTTTATAAGATACACAGCTATTAAGTGAGCATAACAAACCTTTGAAACATAAAGAAAGAAAGGAATAGTAGCAGAAAAATAAAAGACCTCGCAGAAAAACAGTGATGGTGAGCACATGTAATTTATTGGTCTGGGCAGAGCATCTCATCATTATCGTTTTGAACCTAATTTTCTGTTGGAAGCTGGCTGGGGTAGTTTTCAGTGGCCTGGTATCCCATCAGAGAGCAAGTTTCAGCCATCATTTGCACACTGGGACAGGGATCACCGAGTCTCATTCGGCACATCATCCTTTTTCCTTTCTGTTGCATACCTGCTGAGTGCGCTGAACAAACCTAAAAGCAATTTAATAGCTACTTGTGATGTCGAGCAGGCTGCAGGGAAAAGAGGTTTCTATTTTCCAGGCTAACCGCCCTGCCATGGTGCCACTTTGCAGCGCACGTACAATGCGTCCCGTCACATTCCCGAGCTCCTGGTGGCAGATCTGGCTGCGCTCCTCCCACAGTCGAGTCAGCCCTCCTTGTCTGGATCCACACTGAATTAGCTATGATAGGTCAGTCGAGCCATTTCACAAAAAGTCATTTTCCTCCAGCTGCGATAACAAATTCGTAGGCCTGTGATAACCATCTACAGCACTTGAGATAACAATGCCCCCCACCCGAACAAATTATCCAGCCTTCAAACCTTCACCTGGAACAAAAGACTCAGGCTGTGGCTTTTTTAGTCCTGCTGTGCGGAGGTGTAAGGGGATTCTGCACAGCCCAACTCCTCTGGAAGCATCACTCTGAGAGCTGGCTTACAGTAAAGAGCATTCCATTAAAAAAGGGAAGTGTACACACCTTTGTCTCTTTGTGAAGAATAACGCGCTACAAAATGCACGATCTGGAACAACTGATGTTCTGGTGCCCCGCTGAAAAGCCAGAAGGCTGAACTGGGTGCTTCTTGCTGCTCAGTCCCCTGTGCCAGTACCTATTCATTCCATGACTGCATTCAGCCCAGAAATTGAAACTGGTTTTGTAACAGACCAGTGATGGACTTGAAAATCGGAGTTCCGTTGTATTTTTCTAGGTCATACAAGGAGTGTGGCTACTGAACCTGTGACTCACCTGCATTCATTGGAAGGTCACAGCAAAGCTGAGTCTCCTGAACTGACAAGGTGGTAACCCGCTTTGTGAGACAAATTATTTTCCATTCCTTGAGTATGCATTCAACTACCATTAATCATGATAAAATCTTTATGTATTAATGGAGCTGTGCTGCATAATTTGGGAAGATTTTCAATATATCCTAATGCCATTCAACATCCACCATGAAGTATCTAAGCTAATGTTAGTGACTCCTGTATACAGAAGATGCAGTAATATTTCTGGTCTGATTACAAAACAAGCTCTCTTTTTTACAAAGATAAAACAAAAATGCTGCTTATTATTTTAGAATAAAACGGTAGGCAGTAGCATGGATAATATACCACTGAAAGATTGGAGTAACTCAGTATACCCAAATGAACTTCACATGGATAGTAATTTTCTATTTCCTTCTATCTAGGAATTTTTTTCTTTGTCACTACCCTGGACTGTTTTTTTATTATTATTTTTTGACAACTTTGAAACATTTTATAGATAACTGCAAAGGCTGCAGATTAAATGTTCTAAATTAAAAGACAATTTAACCAGCCTTCAGAGAGAGGCAAAATCTATCATCTTAGGTTTGTTGCTATTAAAAGGCCAGAATTTATCCACATATCTTGCAGCAGATTATCAGGAGTATTTCTGTTCTTTTGGATGTTAATTTCTTTTGGCTGCACAGTCAAATACTGTGTTATCGTAGGATGCCACAGTGTGGTAGCTGCTGGTAAATGCTGCGGGTTTAATAATCACCTTTTCAAATGTGTTTTAATCTGTTTGTTTGTTATCTTAAATTTTTAAAATATAACTATTCTTTTCCCAAAATAGACTTTTTTTTTTTTTTTTTTTAAATGAGAATGAGTTCTAGGCCTTTTCATTTTGTTTGTTTGTTTTCTCCCGATATTTCTGGGCTGCCCTTCCATGATCCTCATAATGTGTTATTTCCAGACACACAAGCTGAGTATAAAATTGCTATTAAGTGTGAGTGCAGAGTTCAGCTATATCCTAAAGCAGACTCTCTTCCACACCAGGAATCACCCTGCAACACATTTTGGATTGCAATTCCTTGATATATTTTTATTTTTCCCCAATCTGAATGATGTTTAGGCGATCACTAAGGAGCCTGTCAGGGTCACAGGGGATCTGACAGGGCTGAAGGGGCAGTGCCAGGTGCATCAGACACTGTGCACCTGCTTTATGGGGAACAGCATGCAGATATAAATGCCATGTCCCCATCTTCATTATTGCACCTGTGGGAATCTAGAATTCCAGCAATCACGGTGCTGGTAACTAGCAAGAACCTTGAAAGAGTCTGGGGTCTCCTTGTCTTTGTTTCCCCCACAAAGATTTGCTGCTGTGCTGTGGTTATGTTGATGCTGATACTTTTTTTTTTTTTTCTGTTTCAGAGAGATTTAAAATTTTAGGGCAAAAAAAAAATGAAGTAAGAAGGGTTTATAAATCCTTCTGGTTGATGGAGGTTTAGGATATAGAGTTATTTTATTTATTAGCCTGTCAATCTGTTTTCTGTGTTTAGAATTCCTTACTTTCTGGTTATGGTCCGTTACCCTGACTGATCGCTTTCATCCCAGGACAGGGGTAGTAGAGAGAAATGAAGCAGTGCTTTGTCAAGAGAATCATTCCTGCTGCTTCAGGAGATGGAAAGCATGTGATAGGCTGTGACTCAGGTGCTGCAGATGAGAATGGCACTATCCCCACCAAAACTGATGATGATAAGTCAGATTTATCCTTCCTTTTACTGCTCCTCTGAAGCTAGTCGTAATGCACTTGGAAAGAACCTCTTTCACTCCCTGAGGCTCTGGTGGGATAATAGAAACCAAATTCTGTTCTACTTGGTCTGAGTTTGGGGCAAAGATGAGTCCTGACTACTGCAGAGCCTCTGTACCTGGGACAGCACCTCAAAGTGTGAACCTAGAGCTTTTATTTGGCTGCTCTCTGCAAGCAGAACTATTTCCCTTCCAATGCAACAACTGGAGAGAGAGACTCCGAATTAAATCTTGACATGAAACTCTACTTAACTGCTTTGCTTGTTTGACTAAGATCTCCCAGGGTGTCTCACCTGTCCCATTGCCCCCAAGAGTTGAAGTCCAGGCCAAAATGTTTTCTACCTTGTGGGGTTTTTGGGAGTTTGGCTTTTTTGAGGTGGGTTTTTGTTGTAGGCTTTTTCCCTCTCCCTTTCTCACTGCTGCTTCCCACACAGCTTGTCAGTGTTTTGCAGGGAGCGAGACAAAAGAGAGGAAGAATAAACTGAATGTCTTCTCAGCACAATAAAAGTAAGAGAGTGACAGCCACAGACTGAGAATTAGGACTAAAAATACTCCTCTCTGTTCTGAAGGTGCATCTTGGAGATAAGTGTAATTTTGCTAATAAAACCCCCCTGATGTCTCATTTCAATAGACTCAATGCAGCACGTTCTGGCAGGAGTTCCCACTCCCATGTAGCTTTTGGTTTTGCTTAGGAAAACATCAACCATAGTTGAACATTTGTGAGCAAAATAGTTCTGCCAGTTCAGGTTTTTTTGGGTTTTTTTTTGGTTTGGTTTTTTTTGGGTTCATTTTTGTATATTGTTTTATTTATGATGAATGGGCAAACGATAAAGATAGCAGTTGGGAAGAGGATGAATTTCCAAAAGGGCTGAAATATATTTATTTTTAAAGATATCTTTAAAAAATAATTTCTTTTATTATTTAGGAACATAAATGTGAGAGAACTCCTAGGAACATTATTTCTGTAAGACACTTTCCATCAAGAAAAAGAACAAAATACTGTGACAATCTTCCAAACTAATTATATTTTGATTTTTCCCTTGGACCCTTAAAGACCCATGCCTCTTTATTTTGTTGTCTAAAATTTCAGCAGTAACTTTTACCAGTGTGATTGTGATAAAATATAACAGGATTCGCTTACTGACTTCATGCAGATACCTGGGTTTTTTAGCCTTAATAAGCTCTCAGGAGACTGCTTTTTCAAGGTAAAGCATTCTCATGTATGACTTTTCAATTAATTTTTTTTTTTTTTTTATTACACCAAGTTTACAGGACTTTGTCTCACATAGTCTTCTAAATGGTTTCAGGTTTATTGTAGCAACAGAATTCTCCCAGCGATAAATGAGGCAAGCGTTTTCCTGCCATTTATTCTAATTGTCTTATGCTCAAAAGGCACAAGGGAAGGCATTTTATAACTTGCCTTTGATTACAGGTTTTGGATATTTTCACCTGGGTAACTTAGCTGTTGAAAAATGTCATACAATTATTAAATGACTCGTAGAATTTTTTAGAAGGTCTTGATGCTAGATGGATTTGGAGTGACTGATATTGGGTAATTTGCTTTAAAAATATTCCTAAAAAAATAGGCTGTGCACTTGATAAGTCTTCTGCTGTTTTGTTTGAGTGGAACAACACTGTCCAGTATTTTTTTGGAGAATGGAATGTTTAAAACCCAAGCAAATCCCAAACTTGTTGAGGGATTTTTTTTTTTTTTAATGGGAGAGTGGCAAGCCCATAATTATGGAAAGCTTAAAGGGATCAGAGTAAAATAAAGTGCCTCTTTATTTCTCTAAAGTTTAAAATAGCAATAGAGACTTAAATATGTTTTTCTAAGGCCTTTGGGAAATAAAAACATTAGGAAGCACAGAAGTCTCTAAGAAACTTTTCTTGAAATAAAACTATGAGGAAGGAAGCATTTACTCCAAGTTCATAAGGAGTTCATTCTAATAAATACTTTTCTTCCTTGGCTGGAATTTCAGGAACATCAGCAATTTTAAAGAAATTTCACTTTCTAAGTGCTGTACAAGAGAGGCTCACCCACTCTTTACAGAGCATGAAGATATTAGGGGTAATACCAGGTGTGACAGAGAAGTTCCATTGCAACCAGTTAGACTGTTCCCTTTTTTTCAAATATCCAAAGATTTGCCAGATTACAGCCCAAATTTAGCCAATAAACACTCTGGCCAAAGACACTTTTATCTCACTCTAGGATGCTACAGCTCATGGCACGATATGATCTTGGTTTGGGCTCTGTCTGTGTCTGTCACATCAATAATGAAGTTCTCTCCTGGATCTATTCAGATTGCTCCTAAACCTTCAGCATAGGCATTTTTTATTATTTTAGTTTTTTAGCCTAAATGAAATAGGGTCTCCAACTGACATTTTTTGCCCATTATTCTACTTTAAAAAAGAGGATAGGGAGTTAGAAAGGACATAAATTTTGTTGTTAATGCTTCAGGTTCTCTCTAATGGTGTCTAATAAAACCTCATCAATGTAAGTATTGTTCAGTCTTCCCAAACTAAAATTTACAGTGAAAGGCAGAGGGAGGAACATGCATGTTTCTGTCTCTTTCTTCTTAAATAAAACCTTCTTAACTCTAAGGAGAAGATGCAAAATGAAGTGACTGTGTTATTTCATTAACCTCTGGTTGTAGCTGATCTTGTCTTAATGGCAATACGTAAATTTTCCCTCAATTTGGACGTCATTCCACTGGCATATGGAATACTGTTCATGGGATCCTTACTGGGTCAGTAGATGTTTCTTCTGTCAGTGGTATTTGCAAAAGCAGAATCTTACTGCCAATAAAAAGTGTGCTGTAGCATCTTTAATATGCAAACATATGTTCATCCTGAAACTGCCCTTGTTGCTAATAGCTGCAAGCTGACATCTGCTTCTGTTAGTGAGCCTTGCCTAGGTCTCCAGTAGCTATTTGAAGAGAAAAGCCTGAGCAGAGCTGCAGAGTTCAAACTATGAGGGGATTTCAGCTATACGTTCCAGAAATCTTTAAGAAAATATTTATCCGAAATATGAAATCTTTCTGGAAGTAACTGGAGTTGCTTGAACCCGTCTGGCAAGGTGCTAGACTGGGGAGCACTTTCCAAACTCATTGTGGAAGTGGTTCAGTTGAGCATGAGTAGTGAGCTTAATGGCTGGATTGCCCAATAATTTGCTTTCCTAGCATGTCAGCGTGGTGTACAGCTGTATCTCATTTGCTCCACTCAAATAAATATTAGTTAACTCCTAAGGGCAGCCAGAGCGAAGCCATCAATTCTCAGATATCCTCGCTGGCAGCACAACTCCAGGGCCATTGGCTCCAAAGCCTTTCCCACACTGCTCCCAGTCACACAGCGCCTCAAAAGCCTGAATTAAAGTACAGTACAGCATAATAGACCAGACAAAAGCTTTCTGTTCTCCCTTCAAGGAACACCATTTTACTCTTCAACCTGCACAGTCGAGGAAGAGGCAGGGTACAGAAAGGAGAAGTGACAAAGCAAGGATGGCATAAAGGGTGTCTGTCTGGGAGCAGACAGCAGCACTTCTCGTTTCCTTTAACATCTGCCGCCGCAGAGGTTCAGCCTAGAAATGCTGCCCTGGGGATCTCTTTCGGGCTGGCGCTGAAAATCACTTTAATAATAAAGGGATGTGTATTTCTGTTATATCTGAGCTGTGTTCGCCCAGAGCCAAGGCCTTTTCTGCTCCTCACCCCACGCTGGGGAGGAGGCTGGAGGTGCACAAGGAGGTGGGGAGGCGACACAGCCAGGACAGCTGACCCCAGGGGATGTCCCAGATCTAATGGCGTCATTTTTAACAAGAAAAAAGCCTGGGCAGTAAGGACTGAAGGGGGATATTTGGAGTGATGGTGCTTGGCATTTCCCAAGTGACCGTTGGCAGGATGGAGCCCAGCTGTCCCGGGGATGGCTGAGCACCTGTCCCCTCAGAGGAAACGGGGAAGGGATTCCTGGTTTTGCTTTGCTTGCGTGCAAGGTTCTTGCTTTAGCTGTTAAACTGACTTCATCTCAACCAGTGACTTTTGTTGCTTTCCCTTCTGGTTCTGTTCCCCATCCCAGGGAATGGGGGAGCAGCTGCATGGGGCTGAGCTGCCAACAGGGGTTAACCCATGGAATTTCCCTGGGACAGGGAAGATTTCCCCTACTCATATTTCAGAGGCTTCTTTTCAGTATCAGCATTTCAACTACTGTCTGATAATGCTGCTGTGACATCAGAGAAAAAAAGGTTCTGTCAACAGTTCAATCTAAAATCTTATTTTTTTTTTTACATTTCTAAAGGAGTGCTGATAGTAATTCACCTCTTTTCTATATTAGACTATTTAAACGGTGTCTCTTGTGGGTTCCATCTGCAAGCTGATGAATCTGAAATTTGCAGCTGCAGTGCTGGGGAGAGGCTGGCTGTTCTTTACACTGAGCTGCATCTTTTCTGTCTGCAGACCCAAAATTCCTGCAGTTTCTTGAATATTTGCTCTTAAATGGCATCTACTGACATTGAGACTATCTACAGGCATTCAAGCTGCACCTCCTGAAGAGGAGCACAGCTGAGGGGCAGGGTTTGCCATCCTGTGCTAGGACACAGCCTTTTGGAAGAAATGGATTGTTTGGGGAAGAAGAGACAAGATGATAAATGGACCAAGCATTAATTAGCAGTTAATGACTCCAGAGGGAGGACAGACAGCTTGGAAGCAATTTGTAGGCTTAGCCTGGGAAACGCTTTCCCCTCAGAAGTGCTCCAAAGGAGAGCTGTGGCCTTGGAGAGGAGGAGGTGGGCAAGCTGCTGAGCTGGGCATGGCACCCTCTGAAGCTGAACTGCAGCCCAGGAAATGTTTTCCCCACATTTGACTCTATCTATTATTTATTAAATCTATTCAACATTTTCCTGACCTCTACTGAATTCCCGGACTTTACAGGAATCTGTCAGTTACTAATTGTGCTTACTGCCCCAGTCCAAAGTGCACATTAGTGCAAGTCAAGCTGGTGGTCCATAGAAGGGTTTTACTGTAGGCTGAGGGAAGAGGGCTGCATATATTCACTCTATTTTATTTGGAGGAATAATCCTCTTTCAGCATGTTCCTGTTGCTTTGGATTTTTGCCACCCTGGTGTGTGATTAGAGGCAGAGGATGGTGTGCATGTTTCATAACAGGGAGTGATAAGAGAGTCCAAGTATTAAATAGAGTGCTTTATTTTATAGCAAATCTCTGCTGCAGAGATTATTATATAGTTGTCTTTGTCTCGCTCCTGCAGGTACTTTAAAAAATATCCATAAACTGAAAAAGCCACAGTTTTTCAGTGGCTAAATAAATTTAGAATGACAGTTCTAAATTGTCTATCAATAGTTTCTTCACAAGGCATTAGCTATGGTGCCCTGCTTCAACACAGCAAAACCACAACCTCTAGTGGCATCATTAGTTCAATACCGTGAAATATTATTTATGTTCAATATTCCAATTTATTTCTCATTTAAATCCTTTGTTCTTCTATCCTAGTTCCGCTTTAAAACACCACAGGAATGTTTTTATTTGTTCCTCCCATCCTTGCACGGATCACTCTGCTTAGATCTTTAGGCTGCTATAGCTGGTTCAGAAGTCAGATATTTTTGTAATTTTACTGGATATTGTGGCCCTTATTGGCAGCACCAAATTGTCCTGGTGCTTTAAGAAGGGATTTTGTAGTGAGACCAGGAGTACCTTAAAATGAAATTACTTGTGAAACAAGGTGAGACTTTCCCAGCTACCTTGTGCCACTGATGCTCAGAATCTCCCTTGAGAAGTACCCCATTGTAGAATTCAGGACTTGTGTAGGTTATGGAATATTTCTTTCCTGCTTTGCAGCCCTGGATTGTTTGATTAGACTCACTCTCCCATTAGGAGTCTGGGCTTGCAGGGCAAATCTTCAGTGTGAATCCCTGACTGGGAGGGGGAACACACCAGTTTGTGGCAGACCAAATAACACTGGAACCACGGTAACGCCCAGTTCCAAAGCGTCCCTAGACTTTTGTAATGCCTCCTCTATGGAAAGAAACTTCTCAAAAACTCGGTATTTTATCAGGAGCTTGGATGGGGGAAGAAAAATCCCTTCAGTTTTGTGAATATGTCCATAAATCAGGGGAAAATAAAGAAGAAAACTTCTACTTCAAGAAGGGACTGAACTGCAGGAGGTCTACCTGACTGCTTTCATTAACAGCTTCTGAAATGTCCTGTCACAGGGGGAAATTGCTGTTGTTTGTATTCTTTTGTCACTGAACATAACTAAGCAGGGGCTCAAAAAAATTAATTCTCAAAGAGGTAATTAAAATTAATGTCTATGATGGATAAAGGAGAGGGGGAAAGTGTAACAGCTTGTGGTGAAGTAAATCATAATCTTGGGGAAAAAAACCATGAGATTGTGCATGACCTGTAATTGGAGAATAGTGAGGGAGAGGGCTGTGTTCTTCTGAAGAGACAGAAGCTCACCTGTTGGCTTTAATTCTCTCTCAGGGATCTAAATTAGGTAGAAATATTCTGTTCTCAATATCCTGCTCTCAAGGTCTCCTGCCTTGGTTATTCCCTTGGGCACTGTATATGCTATAAATGCTATATATTCATCTACTCGAGTGACCCAGTGTGCTTCCCAGCTTCTCCTGGATATCTTGTGAAGGACAAATATCTCTTTTAGCCCTTCCTTGTTATTTAGGGGAGTTTCTTGCTCGTCCTAAATGAATAAGACTCCCAGTGAGTTTCTGTATTAACTGGAATAAAGTAAGACTTCAAGGGCTGTGAGCAGAAGGATGGAATTTAATTGTTTTACTGTGTCTTAACTTTATGTATATATTTAGTAGCATTTATTTTACATCTTCTGAAGGACCCAGATCTCCTTCTCATGCTTTTTCCTTGGCTCCCTTCAAGCCTGGTTTCTGGGATATTGCCAGTCACTGACTGATCCCTTCGTTTCTTCCAGTGCAGCCGACAAAACTCTTTTCATTTACTAGAATTAGCAAGGTGAGCTTATTTATAAAACCTGAATCAGACAACTTAGGGGGCAAGACTTTGAAATAAAGAAGCCTGGTTGTTTTGGGTTTTCATAATTTATCTGACCTTCATAATTAGCATGTGGACCTATAGTAATCTGAATTTAATCTCTTCAAATTCAACATTAATCTCTTTCTCAAAAAAATGCTGCTTGAAGCCTTATTTTTACTTTGCTTTAATTTAAACCTTCTTATGAAGCTGATTTTTGAAAGTCCAGAATAATTCCCTTTTAAATTAAAAATAATTCTTTATTCCCTTCAATAAAAGTGTTTGTGGTCTCTTTCCAATTGTCTGGGAAATGGAAGAGTGCTAAATTCTTGCCTTTTTATGTTAGTTTCTGATTTGGCACTGTTTTTTTTCTAAGAAAATGCCTGCAAAGCAACCTGTTGTTCCATAGAGGACATAGACATGCTGGGTTTCATATAAATGTCAAAACAAAACAATTAGGGAAAGATTAATTACATTTTTCAGGTAGCTAATCTTTGTTAAAAAAGAAAAAAATAAAGAAAAACAAAAACCCTGCAAGACTTTTTCCTCTCTCAGTATTTTTTCTTGCTTAGTTTATGTTTTCTTGCAAAGCCTTGGGTTTTAGGGTGGGGTTTTTTTCATATTAACTTCTGCCATCTCGCTTGCAGGAAGTAGAAGATAGATTGTACTTGAAGTAGGGGTAGTAGAAGGAAGAAAAGGGAGTCCTATGATTAAGACAGCAAAATTATAGAGAGATTTTTCTTTTTCCTTCCTCAGTAGGTTTCCTTTTTATGCTGGGAGGGCCTTGTTCAGAGCAGTCCTGTGCGTGGGCTCTCTGTAACTCTCATTTTCAGAGCACGTTAACACTGTGCTGTGCCTGCTGAAGCATCTCCCCTGAGGAAGGGACCTCAGCGCCTTTTGCTCACCAGATCACCCTGGCTCTCTCTGCATTTGCCTAAAAGGCAGCATAAAAAGCCCACCTTTCTCTCTCTTTTTTTTTTTTTTTTTTTTTTTTTTTTTCTGGCAAAGAAATCCTATGCAGCTCAAGCTATTGATTATTTCAAAGCCAATAAACACTTAACACTCCTTGCCTCAGCCTTGCATCCTTAAAATGCGCAAGTAACATCACCCTTTATCTTTCCAACGTGTCAAAGTAAGAAGGGGAAGGGAGATTTTCACCCTTGAGAAACTCACTCTCCTCAGCATTGAAATAAGTTCTGTGGCTACACCACGGGCAAAGAAAAGAGCTAAAAAACAAATCAAAAATTACTGTTAATTATTTCCACTGCCTGGACCTTGTCCTGCTCCTGTGGTGACCCAAGCAAATGGACTGAGGTTGCGTCAGGAGAGGTTCAGATTGCGTATTAGGAAAAGGTTCTTCACCCAGACTCTGGAACAGGCTCCCCAGGGAAGCAGGTTTAGTGGTTTAGATTTAGGTAGGGGACCAGAGACTTATGATCCTTACAGATCCCTTCCAACTCTTCAATTCATGTCAGATTTCAGTGTCTACAGGGTATGGAAATTCTCTTGTGATCCTTGGACCCATCACCCTGAGCAGCTTCACTCTGGGGAGGAGCAGCCCCTTCCCTGGGCTTCCCAAGGTGATGATGTTCAAAGGATGTGTTACAGGGCAGAAAAAGGATAAAGGGTTGGCTGTGCTTTGTTTTGTTTTCCTTCTAAGAAAGGACAATTTAATTTAAAAATGTAAGAAAATAGTATGCAAAAGGTGGAAATAAGCTTCTTGATGCAGAGCAGGGAATTAGGGTGCATCTTCATTTTTCCTACTCATTAAAAATTCCCCAACTCTCCTTTATGGCAGAAATTCAAAGACAGCCTATTTGCTTGACTCAAACTGGGTACAAAATTTTGCAAATTATAGAGATTCAAACACGTCCTGTTGATCAGTTCCGATGGAGGCAGACCCTCCACGCTAGTCTGGTATCCTGTGGCAGTCAATTGAAACTCTATTTCAAAGTAACAGGATTCTCCAGAGACACGGTCCTCCAATATCCTGCATCTAATTGCACGATCCAGGGCTTGAGGATTTCTGTCCATCTAATGAATTTCCCTGTGATCTCATTTTCCAAAGCAGCGACAGTTTATTTCTCTTCATTTCTTGCCAATAAGAGCCGGGCTAAAGGAAAGTTACTCATAGGACTTTGAAGTATTGAGTCACTCATTTATTCACAGAAATAATTAACGGCTGTAGTTTTACATTAACTGTTTTTCTGTTGCACTAGATGGCAATTTAATCTAGGTTTTAAATCATCTGCAATCATTAACAAAAAAAATAAAAAAAGAGCCAACCAACCAAAAATAAAATAGTCTTTCTTCTTTGCATTGAAAGCTAATTTCTCTTTTGTGTTAGATGACTAAGTACCTACCACCAGAAATAAAACGGTGTACGAAAGAGCTAAGCGTAATGATACAGAATAGATGGTTAAATATGGAAAGGACCAAAAAAATAAAGCAAACAAAAACTCCAACAACAGACAAACAAACCCCCTCACCGCTGGGGTTACAACTAGCTCAGGTGTTAGGAGGCTTCTGCAGAGCCAGAGGGATTTCAAAGAACCCATAAACCTTTGTAAGGTTCCTTTTAGCTTTGCCTTGATGGAGGGAAAGGCAACAGGCAGGAAATTCAATCTTTGTGTGCGCAGCAGAAGGGGATTTTCCATTTCTGTGTCTTGCAGTGGGTCAGCCCTGCTGGATGATCCTTTGCCTCTCCTCCCGTGGGGTCTGAGTGAAGGTGCTGAGACTGCTCCAGGGCAGCAGGAGGGTGCAGGATAAAACAATCACCCCAGAGCCCTCAGGCTCCCAAGGAACATTTTGAAACTCAACTTTTAATTTCATTGGTTCACCTCTTAAGCTTGATGGTGCTCGAGTTTTAAAAAGCTTGGATAGGTGTTATGTAAATTTTGTAATGATTAAAAGGTTGTTTCATTTTTTCAGTATTGTAAAATAAGCACACTAACGGGGGATTTTATCCTTAATTTGTGACATTATCTGGGTACGGCAGGCAGCTTGAGCTTTTTATTAAACAACCCTCTCATTGATGATTTTCTTTTGTTTTTGGGGGTTTGTTTTTGTTTTGTTTTGTTTTTCTGGGGTGGGTGGAAGGGTTGGAGATGTTTGGGGGGGGGGTTGGGGTGTTGGTTATTGGCTGGTTGGTGGTGCTAGAGGAATTTTGTTGGTGTTGGTCGGTTGGTTTGGGCTTGTTTTAAAGGTAATGGGGTTTGATTGATTTCAGAATGCAATTAAAAAAAAATGTTTTCCATAGCACATGCACAGGCTTGCTCATGCAGAGTTTAATGCCCAGGTCTCACTAAATTTCAGCTAGACTGCACATGAATTAGCTTTTATACTGACACTAGAAAAAGTCCCACACTGGTTTATAAAAATATTTCCTCCCCAGTAATGAGTGCAAGAGAAAACTTATTGCTTCAGAGTTTTAGATCAGCCCAGTCTCTAATAGTCATTACTGCCAGCGATGCTTTGAAACTCAGCTCCAAGTTTATCATACAACATTTGGTATCAGCTGTAGAATTCTCCAGTGTTTGATTGAATGGCAAATGTTATTATCCTCCCAAAAAGTTTTAATTAAGATGTTTGGAGGCCAAACAGCTGTGCATGGAAATGCTTACTTCGGCTGAAAAAAAAATCAAACTTTGGAACCCATAGTTTCAAATACTTAATTTATATGCCTTATCTCCTGCTTATTATAGAAATCTAAATTAATGGAGCTAGTGGAAATTGCAGACACACTTCTGCTGGTGCAAACTGGGGGGCTGGGAATGAAAATGAGCACAGGACTCATCCCTTTGTGTTTGCAGAACATCTGATTGCTCCACCTTGGCACAATCCTACCAGAGAAGATTGAGCCTGGGGGGGATAAGGCTGAAAAATCAGCAAGACTTGAAGCAGTGCATGACTCTGAGTGTTTCTTTAAATTAAAGAGAGAAAATTCCTAGAAAATCAGTCTTAAATCCTTAATATGCAAGTGTAGGGCATCTAGTGATTTCTTATGCTAAAATTTTGGAATGTGGATAATATTTTTGTAAGGGCTGTGTCTGTCCCTCACTCAGTTTTTATTTATGACTGAAGTTGATGGGGTTATGGGTACCAAGGTTCAGGAACTCATTTGTTTGTGGAGGGGCGGGGAGGGAAGTTGTTTCTATGGTTTGTTTTGGTGTTTGTTTGGCTTTTTCAAAATCTCAGCAAATTCTACTGCCTTCCTCAAAAATGCACTGTACAATGTGCATGTTGTGGGGCTCTGTTTTGTTTAGAATTCAAGCTTTTGGGGGGTTTTATGGTGAAAATTCCCTAGTATGTAATCCTTGCAGCATAAAAATATAAATGAGAGTATAAAAATTTACAAGGCAAAACAATCTTCTGCCTGCACTATGAACCAAAGGGCATTGGGGGCACCTAGAAAGCCCAGCAACTGTTGGACAAAATTACCTTAATTTTTTCTACTTTTCTGAATGAATGGGTTTGAAAATTGGGAGTAACCTTGAAGGCTGAACAGAGAAATTCAGTATTCTGAGCCCACCAAAGGAGATAGAGGTGTCCAAGGGGCAGGGACTCAGCTGCCTTTTTTTATGGGCAGATCCTTGCTGTAGATCCTGCTAGGGTGTGACAGTGAAAATAGACACTGAAATAGTCATGAGCACCCCTCTCATCCTCTCTGTGCCTGTCTCACCTCTTTCCAGAAACAAATTACCAGAATATACCTGAAGAAAACTTTATGCTACCTCTGTAAATTTAAAAAAAAAAAAAAATTAAATAAAAAAAAATAATAATAGCTGGAGCATTTTAACAGCCTCTTTCCTGGCAGGCACATCTCATCTGTCACAGGAATCTAATTCAGAGGCACAGTAGGTTTCCAGCCATTAGCAGATGTTGTAGGTTACATTCCACTCACTACCCTTGGAAAAAAATACCCAGCACGTATTCTAACAAAGGAGAACTGTGTCTCTTGGGAGGAGGCTTGCCACGTTATAGAACTCCTGCTTTAAAATGTTTTCCAGAAAGGAAGAGATGTGAGAAATCTTCATGTACTGGGAGGGCAAGGAAGCAAATGTTCACACCATGTTCACTTTCCAATATGCAGGAGCAGCTTCCCAAAGTAAAAGGAAAATGAAATCAGGACAGAACAGTGTCAATAAAATAAAATGCAATCTTTTTTTTTTGTGCCAGTCCCTTTCAACTGAATTTCAGGGTATGCTTGCTATCTTCCCTGCTGCGCTCCCCTGCATCTCATACAGCGCTGGCTCTTATCTTGGAGATAGAACAGAAATCAGATTCATGGGGGTATTCTCTGCTCATCCTTCTCTCTCCTGTCTCCCGTAGCGCTGCTGTGATCCCTGGAAGATGGAGGAGAGGATTTCCCCTTCAGTTCCCTTGAATCCAGGCAGTAACGATGGCATTTAGCCCTTTGTTCAAAATCCAGCTGAACGGTGACACCCAGGAGCCTGAAGGCACGCTGTCAGTCAGGAGAAGGGTCAGGGCAGAAGTGACCAGGTGTCCTGGCCACAGGTGCCACCAGGGAGGGGACAGCTCTGTTTGTCAGCCCTCCCCAGGTGTGAGCGAGCCCCAGGTAAAGCTGCCCTCACCTGCAGCACGGCGCTGAGGGTGCAGCTGTTGTTTAGTACCAAGAAAAGAAGGCTCAGGGGAGAGCTTGTTCCTCTCTACAGCTACCTGAAAGGTTGTGGCACGGTGGGGGTCGGTCTCTCCTCTCAGGGATCCAGTGACATGACAGGAGGAAATGCCCTCAAGTTGTACCAAGGGAGGTTCAGCTTAGATATTGGGAAAAAGTTCTCCACTGAGAGAGTGAAGAATTGGAATTGTGGACTCCACCACCGAGGGGAGAGGAGTCCACATCCCTGAAAGTGTTTAAAGAAACCTACACAAGTGGCACTTGACAATGTGGTTTAGCGGGCATGGTGGCATTTGGTTGAAGGTTGGTGACCTTGGAGCTCTTTTCCCACCCCAGTGATTCTGTTTTTCTGTAAACTACTTTCAGTTGGAGCTGCCAGGCTCCCCTGCACCATTGCACTGATTTCAGGCACTCAGGGGTGAGGTGAGAATAAAACCCTGCACTCTGGAGGATCTGCAGCTCTGGGAAGATGTGGGAATTGCTGGAGGGCACGCAGTGCTGCTGGGAGTCCCAGAGGAGCATCACTGAGGTATCAGAACCCATCACGTGCCAGCTCTACTCCCAAACACTTGCAGCAGAAATCTCAGCGTGGCAATAACTGGGAGTTATGACCCTCGGGGTGGAAAACAAAATGTTCTGTGGTTATGGGAGGAGGTGATGGATGCTGCAGATCCTCTGCCTGGATCCCTGCAGTGGTGAGGAGCAGGATCCCCGCTGCTGGACGGTGCTGCTCCCACTGCAAGGGGCAAAGGGAGCTCAGGCACCTGGCCGAGAGCTGGGGGCATCCCCACGTTTATTCTCTGTCTCTCTCTGCCCTGTCACTGCTCCTGTTGTAGTTCTGCTGATCTAGGTCTGGATTTTATCTTAAGACTTCGCAGGGATGTGGGGAATGGTCAGAAAATGATGTTTCTGTAAGGTTGTACGATCTGCTTTGGCAGTGTTAGAGCTGCCACGCAATATTCAGCTAAGGGTTATGCAATAAGGCACTTGACAGGAGAGATGGAATGGTCAGATATCCACGTTTCTAAAGGCTTATTGATCAGCCAAGATAATGCAGCTAAAGTACTTAAAATTAAAAATCAGCCTCATATTTTCCCATATTAGCAAGAGTTAAAGTAAAAATCAAAAATACGCTTATAAAAAAAGTAGGATTTTCAAACCCAGAGAAAGCCGCTTCATTAAGAATTATTCTCACTTTGATTGTCTGGCAGGCTGAATAGGAACTGCAAACTATTCTTTTCTGAAAGAGATGGGACAAAAATATTGGAATGAACTTTTCATTGTCCCCAAGATTGTATGTGTAACTGCACTGAATTACTCTTCCAACAGAAGATACAGGCTGTTCATTTACCCAAGGTGGTAATTTGAATTTAAAAAAAAAAAAAAAAAAAGAGAATTGGAAAATCAGCCAAAATACTATCATTTACAATGAATGTGACTGTGTAGTGTCCAGTGAGCAGATCATGGCAGAGCAATTTGAGCCATAGATAACAGGTTAAATATTATGTGTGGTATTCAGCTTTCTTTCCAATTCTCAAATTTGAAACTGATGCATATAGATGAAAATCATATGGGACCTAAATGTCTTTTTTCTCCTTTTTTTTCAATGAAAATCAATTTTCAATATCCAAAATCAGCTGCACATATTAGATATGGATGATTTCAGTTTTCCTACAGAATTAATGTGGGGTTTTTTAATGAATATTTATTTTCTGAGATTGTTCAGAAGACAAGGCCTATTTTTGAGTGAGTAAAAACTTCTGCTAAACACAAGAAATATATTCCCTGTTCTCCATTTTATCTACAGGAGAGCTTACTGTGGCAGTGGCCCAATTTAAGTAATAAGACATTTTGGGGTGGTCTTTATTTGGGATCATATGAAGTTTAAAATTAGAGCTTCCACAGTATCCAAGTGGGGTTTTTTTAAGATACATTTTTAAGAGGAAATCTCAAATATAGAATACCTCAAGAGCTAACTTTATACAGTGGTCTTCATTATCTAGTTAGGCTCCCGTCCCCAATAAGAGGACATGGGCAAATCTCCTCTATATTGCAGGAAAGTTTCTCTTCTAGTTATGCACTGCTTCCTATAAGGCTCCTGCATTGATAACCCTGCCCTTTGTAGCTCTGTCTGCAGTGCCCTTAGAAAGAAATAAAAGTTCCTCACAATGTGAGAGAAACTTGAACTGGTGACAGGCAGGGAAAGCTCCTGCAAAAAGAGGTCTAAAGGACACTGGCATGGTAGCAGCAGGGTCTGAGATTGGGCTTAGCCTGCCCAACCCATAATAATCATGATTGTGTGTCTGTAAAACAATGTTATGCACAATTCCACTTGAAATCAATAATGCCTGTTCCTGATAATGTCCACTTTTATTAGAAACTGTGAAGACTGAGGTGCAGCACGCTTGATTTGTTGAACAACATTTTACTAATTTATTACAATTTAAGATATAGCATATTCAGAGAACACTGCTATATTTTTAATTGCCATAAAAGGTATATTCTTGATGCAGTTAGTGTAAGGTTGGCCGTATCTTACTGTTGTGAACACTTGCCCTCAGAATGTAACTGCTGCTCCTCCTCCTTGATGTGACATTTCTCTTGATGGATTTTAAAATAGCTTGTACTTACACATTATTAGGTTTAGTAATGAAAACACGCTTTGAAAGCTGAAGCACTGGGACAAGTGCTGCCAGGTGCAAGTGCTTCCATGCCCATGTGTTCCTAAGGCTAAACAAACCCACGTCCTGTGCTCCAGACCCCTGTTCATCTGTGCTGCGCTCATTCCATTGTGTCACCGTGCGACGAGCTCAGCTCTGCGCAAAATATTCCAGCTGAAACCTCACAGGTGCCAAACAGGAGGAAATAACCCTCAATAGATCAGCTACTACTCCCATTTCTGCACCATCTGCAAACTAGGGTGTTCCCTTGCTCACCATGCAGGTTGTTAATTTTATATATATATATATGTATGTAAACTGAGAAATATTTGGCCTGGTAGTTTCAGTCCCTGAGAGTCACCAGCATCTGGCCACCAGCTGGACTTTGGCTGTTCACCATCACTTTTCTTGTTTCTCTTCTTGTGATTAGAAATGGCTTTGAGGAAGACTTGCTGCAAAATTTTCCTACAGAAGGATGTTTCCTGTAACTTCTTCCTTTTTTCTTAAAAATGGGTTATATGCCTTTCTCCAGTCACAGGGAAGTCCCTGGGCACCACATTTATGAAAGTCTTGCTCCCTTGGGACCTTCAGCTGCGCCCCATCTGCTTGCATGGATCTGTGTATGGTTCAGTCCTGCCAATGGCCTTCCTCATTGCAGAAACACAGGATTTACAGCGTGATGGGAACGCAGTGATCCAAAACACTGTTAAAGCTTCTGATGCTGCAAATAGGATTTCTTTTTTTTTTTTTCCCTCACTTGTGTTGCATCAGCTTGTGCTTCGACAGATGGCTAAGCATCCCATAAGACTAAAATAGAATATTGGGAATATGCCTTTATCGATACCAAAGTCTAGTAAACAACCTTCTGTTCCCCACATCCTCTGGAAAATGTCAGCCTCAGTGTACTTGTATCTTGTAGCACTGCTGCTGATAGAAATGTGTGAATGACTGCTCCTGCTAATGGGCAAGATAAATAAGAATTACTGTGTGGCTAACTGACAGACATGAGAAAACTAGCTCTGCTGCACCCTTGATCAATGCTTTTTCATAGGAAATATTTTCTGCTTGTTTTGAAGGGAAGTTTGGCTGGCCCAGGGAGCTTGTAATATTATTCCACACTTTTTCCTTAAATCACTACTTACAGGCCAGACTGGCAAAGCAGTAACAGCGAGGTTTTGCTCTCTAAAGACTGATTGATGGCCTGTGTGAAATAAGTTTGTTCTCTGAGTACAGTTACTAGTGGAAGAGATTCATGTCATAACAACCAGCACCACAGTGCATTGTCTCTGTGGAAATTTGATGGGAAAGTGAGGACTGCTAGAGCTTGGAAATGGATTACCTTCCTGCTCTTGAGGGTCTTCTCTCAAAAAGTGAAATGGCAAAAAGGCACCAGTGACACCTCAGTGATCACCTTTGTACTTAAAACAGGATAGCCACCAGAATGCTTTTTACTATTTCTTCTGTTCTTTAAAACTATGCTAGCAATGATAAATTCATCCCCATTTCAATATCAAAGGGAGAAGATTGTACCAGATGAAAAGGAAGTTAATGAACAAACGCCTCTATTCATTGCGTGTGTTATTTTTAGAGATGACTGGAATGGGTGGTTGAGGGGGTATTTGTTTGTTTCAGGGGATTTTTTTTTTTCCCTTTATTCCTATTGTCATCTGTAGACAGAAAATTAGATAAAGACAAGAGATGCATTATCCCTGTAACACTGCCCAACGTCCATCCTCTATTCCAGGCAGCTGCAGCAGTGCAAAAACACAAACTCCCAGGCTTCCATGGCTCCTGCAGCTGGTTTCAGAGGGAAATGTCTGTATCCAAGTCCATTGTCGTGCACTGATGGCAGGTCCCTGTTGCATTGCTGTTGGAAGAGAATGAGATTCATTGCTGTGCCTTCAGATATTACAAATGTGCTGCTGTATAAAGGCGAGATATTCCTGAATTCTCCCTCTCTGCTGCAAGCCCTGGTGCACCATATGCTGAGGGATACTGCATTACAAGTTAATAATGAGATACAACAGAATAAGGTCAAAGCAGTGATGATCAAACTGAACATATGCTGTGGCATATTCCTACTAAATGAAGACCTCCAACTATTGATGTTGTTGTTACCAAGGCAGAAATATTTTTTTTCCAGGATATATTCCTGATATACCGTAAGAAAATCTGACATTTCAGGCCCAAGAAAGTGGGTATCCAATGATCTGTAAATGCCTTCAGTTTTAGTTAATGTTTTCATCAATAAACTGGAAAAGAGGTAGAACAGGAGCCTAATGGAGTTCAATGACCTGTTGAGAGAGTGTTATAAATATATCTGGGAAACAATGCAACTTAATGGGGGAATGGGTAACATTAAAAAAAAAAAATAAATTTAAAGAAAAAAACAAAAAAATCCAGGAGAGAAAAAAAAGAGAGAAGTATGGCAAGAACTTACTGGTGGAGAGACCAGATTTCCCCTCTCTTTTATACAGGACAGAATACCACATTGCTTCTTTGGCCGTTAGCATCCTATGTGTTCAGGGGGTAGATGCAAGAAGAAAAGTGGAAATTTCACCCAACAGCATAATGCCAGCTGTATTTAGTTGTTTGAGGGCCCACCAAATTAGAATATTTTGATTCAGCAGAGCCCTGCTATTAAAAATCTGCCATGAATATTGCAAAGCAGTTTGGCTCCATCGGTGTTGTTTGATGGGATACAGCACGGACAGAACCCCTCTTCACAGAGCAGTTTCCTCAGGCAAGACTTCGCTTGCTGCATGTGTTCAGTCAGGTGTCCTTTCACCAGATGTTTCTCATTTTATTCATGCTAGTGCATGAAACACAAAGCTTTCCCTGTAACCTCCTCAGGGAGAGCACAGGCTAGCACAGAGGAATGCATAAAAGCAAGCAAAGATAAAAACCTCATACAAATTCAGTGTTGACTTACAGCTAAATTAATTACGTTTCTTATTTAAGTAAAACTTGCTCCTCCGCTTGGATTCTCTAATTAAAGTGTTAAAGGACAGGGCAGTTACAGAGATTCAACTTAAAAATAAATAGGAATTGCTTCTAAATTACTACACTTTTTAGGGACCTGGCTGTTTCTAAAATTGTTGTGGGAAACTACACAACTGAGACAAGCAGTGAAAAAATATTTCTACGGGTCTGCTAGATGCATGGAACATTCACTTAAAACGTATTTTGTTTTTGCTAGAAGTGTTATTTATACATGTCAGGTGGCACTATTTTTTTTTTTTTTTTTAGATACTGATTTCCTTTGAGTCAAAGTCAACATTCTCAGTCAGGTTCCTTTTCGTTATCCAAAGTGTCTGGCTGTAAATACATTGCTTTAAATCCGAGGTAGTTGTATGGTGGTAGGGAGATGCGAAGGATAAAATTCGCTGCAGATTTTGGAAGTCCAGCACACGTCCTGGAACCAGCTCTTCTTGCACGTGCTCAGATCTGCATTCCCCCAAAATGCCAAGGGGCATTTCACTGTCTGTAACCTCAGACACCTTTGGATAAGAAGTGCCTGCTGGGGAGAGCTGATTTCTCTGGCTGTTCTTTGCTCAAACAGAGTTTTGTGGATTATGCTTGGTTATGGCCCTTTGCAGGGCTGGGAATGATGGGCAGGGGTTTTCCTTGATTTCCTCGCTGTGTTCCTGTCCTGTATCTCACAGTCTGGGATTTAAGAGGTGCTTCCCATTCCGTCTGCATATACTGCTTTAGACATTGCCTGATTCAAGCAATTTTAGAGCAGTGCATAAAGCAGTGCAAGTAAAAGCATGGATGTGTGCATGGACAAGTGATTGTATAGGAAAATTAATATTCATTAATTGTGCCACAGCTGTTTCACTGTTTTCATCTCTTGCCAATTCCAAAATAAAACATCAAGAGGGTAAATATACATTTTTGACAGTTTCAAAGGCCCAGATGCTTAAAAAATGCACCAAGACATGAGTACTTGATGGCTTTTAGTTGTCTCTGTGTCACACTCAACATATATCCACGATCTTTCTCACA
The DNA here is from genome assembly GCF_015227805.2 of Hirundo rustica. Lineage (NCBI taxonomy): Eukaryota > Metazoa > Chordata > Aves > Passeriformes > Hirundinidae > Hirundo > Hirundo rustica. Next base: position 5,679,581 of record NC_053470.1, read on the forward strand.
TTCATCCAGGGCAGAGGAATTCATGCACATGCTGTTAAAAACAATGAAGTTTTCTAATGTTTGCTACACTTGATTTTTCCCATCAGGAAGGAGGGAAAAGCAACCTCTGCCTTATCTCTGTCTAATCTTGTTGCATCACGGATATCTGACATCTTGGACAATATATCCTAACACCGTTAGCTGGCGGTTTCATTTCTAAATTCCGCTGCACGTGTTTGAATGCAGCAGGTGGTTAAAACTGTGGCACACGCTGTGCAACAAGAACATAATTCCATGTTAAGGGTGCCCTTATCAGAGATATTCCACTGTGCCCAAGAATCCCGGGAACGTGAGGCAAGGGGCTGCTTCAGTGTGACATATTTTGCCATAACTGGGACGAATTATGACCTCTTGTGTAAATTTGGAGATTTTTATTACTCATTATCTCTGTCTGAACACAAAATTAAAGCCATTCCTTTTTTTTTTTTCATACAAGTCAGTCACATTTGAGACTTGCCTAGTGGTTTCAGGTGTTGAGCAGTTCTTGTTTGTTTCCTTCTCTCCCTCCTTCCCCCTTTCATTAGTGAAGAATGACTTCTGTTGCTGAACACCTTGTACATTACATTTCAAAATAACAGCTTTGAATGATTTTTTTTTTTTTTTTTTTTTTTTTTTTTTTTTTTTTTTTTTTTTATGGTGGAGAAATAAGACTTTGAAAGCAAAGATCAACAGTGTAGGAGTGAGTCCCTGCAATATAGCAACAGCAGCAATTTGAGACATAAGTGACCTTCAATTTAACTTCTATTGACATCAAATTCTTCTTCTAGAGAACAAGGCCAGTACATGGCCTTGTAAATATTAGTCTCAAATAAATTCACCTTTGCTGCAAGTTTTTATATAGTAACACTCAGAGTAAACAAGTGCTATTGCTTTGAGATTTACAAGATTTTAGGAAGGGGTATTTGATAAAGTGTGCAGTGAAAAAATAATAAACTTCTTGGATTTCTTTTTCTTTTTTGCTTTCTTGTTTACTTGGTTACAAATTATGAAAGAAGGATTTCATGTAAATAAGTTCATTTCGTCTTGATATATTCACTTTATTCCAGAAAAAATTACCAAACTGGTGCTTTTCTTTGTTGTATGAACAGGTTTAAAATCATTCCATGTGAATTGTTACCTGCTTATATGTTTAAATAGAATTATGTTTTCTCTTTGCATCCTCAGTGGAAGCAATAAAATTCTAGCTTTGCTTTTTAATATAAGGGTGCAAAGTTGTTGCCTTCAAATACAGGAGAGGTTTTTGAAGTGGGATGCTGTGCTATTACTGAACACTGGTGTTGATAATTTGATGAGATGAGGTTCTGACAGACTCTTGAACTTCTTAAGCCACGTGTTTCTGAAGTTGCAGAGATAGTCAGGGATGGGAGGGATGCAATCCTTCACCCGCTGTAGAAAAGCACACACAGCTGGGGCAAAACCCTCTGAACCACAGCTTGTTCCTGTGCCAGGTTTATTACTTTGCATAGGACTAAAGCACAGACGCCAAATAGAGCCCATCTTGATTTTTAAAGCGCCCAAGGAAGAATTTACAGCTTCTACTAGAAGACAGTTTCAAATTTGAAGACACAACCCATTTGAACTTTTATACTAATCCAACTCAAATTTACTGAGATTCAACTTCCAAATCTCCCTTCTGGATTTGCTGTTTTCCAAGTTCAGTCTGCATTTCGTGAATTGCTTTCCCTTTTTCCAACTGCATACCATTCCATCTAGCCAAATCAGGATGGTCACAGCCTAACCACTGATCCGAGCCAATTTTTGCAACAGTTTTTAATTGTTCACTGCTCTGCTACCTTCAAAGATGTTAAATAGCACAAAAGAGATGTGGGTCCCTCCCAGAACCCCACTATGCCCATCCTCAATCACTGCTGATTCCTGGTTAGGTAATTTTTCTGCACTCAGTTCATTCAGTGTTAAGTGAATTTTAAGTTTGATAGACACTATACACCAACATCAAAACAAAACAATCATGTAAGCATTCAATCTATGGGAACAGCAAGAACCTGGGATAAAATTTGCTATTCTAGTTTTTCTCAGAGGCAGAGGATTTAGCACTTTTCTTGCTGAGCATCAATTTCTTGAGATTCAAGAGGTTAAAACACCTTGAAGTGTTCAAGAGGTTAAAACACCTTCCAGATTTTGGTTTTTTTGGAAGCTCTTAAGTAGACACCTTCACCTGAGCCGCAGGGATATCTCCATACAGGATTTTGACTCTTCTGTGCACAGTACTGTCAGTTCTTTGTGTAGCTGTTCAATGGTCACTCTGCTCCACTGCGGTTTTCAGAGAACAAATGGAACTGGAGAGGCTCCTGGCCCAGCTCAGGTGTTTCCATCCTTTGGAGACTCTGTCAAACTACTTCAACTTTGGTCAAGGAGTCAAGTGCATCCATCACAGGGAGGAAACGGCCTCAGGTTGTGGCAGGGGAGGTTTAGGTTGCATATAGGGAGAATATTTTCATTGAAAGAACTCTCAAACACTGAATATGCTGTCGAGAGAAAGAGTTGAGTCACCATCTCTGGAGATATTTAAATAAAGTGTGGATGTGGCATCTGGGGACGTGGTTTAGTCGTGACTTGACAGTGCTGGGCTAAAGGTTGAACTCAATGTTCTTGAAGGGACTTTTCCAACAGAAATGATTCTATTTCTAAATTTATTCTGCTTTCTAAAGGTAACTGCTTGGTCTGGAAAAGTATTTGATTTGAATATGCAGAAGGAGACATTCCTTTCTGGGGTATCAGCAGAGACTTCTGTGATTCTTAATTAATTTCAGCATTTAAGTGGTAGGTTTTAATTTAGCTGAAGTGTTTTAATGCTTCCAAAACTTATTCTTATTACTAACTCTGCTTTTGAATGTAATTCATATAAAATTGGTAAAATCTTCACGAGGGACTGAAGCTATTTCAGGGTTCACAGACAGGACAACATTTAGCAGAATTTTCTTGCCTCAGCATTTGCTATATGAATACCAATGAGAAAAGGACAACATTTTGCTTTCTCCTTGAACTCTGACTGCTGTCTAGATGTGGATTATTTTGATACCAGGATCTTCCTTTTTTTAATACATACATATGTATGGGGAGTGTAGGAAAAATAATAATAAAAAAATTACTGTGTTGTCCTAATCTATGCTCATGTCTCCTGGCATTTCATGATTCAGTAGTTGTGGAATAAATTATTTGCAGTGAACTGACTTACTCGCTGAAGAATGTGACTTACTTGCTGAAGAATGTGTAGGAGGGGGGAGAAATTAGCATATATTGTTACTTTATACAGTGCTAAGCCTGAATTTCAAATAGATAATAGTGTATTAATTTTTTTTTTTCCTAAATTGGTATTCATGCTAGACAGCAATGCCATTGTTTGTAAATGATGTCACCTAACAAATCATGGGGGTGCTTCATTCAGTAAAAGAGCAGTCTAGGAGACATAGACATATTATTAGGATGGGCTTAAATGCTTAGCATATAGTTACTGCCAGGAGAACATACACATCTGAGCACGGCGCTGATGAGATGATTAGTGTTGTGCAGACCAGATATTTTTATAGCTAAATCAGTGCCTGTTCAAAGGAGTTGATTTTTTTTTTTTTCTTTTTAATATGAGATGCAGCAGCAGTAAAAGATGGTGTTTAGAACCAACGTTGTCTTTCCTGCATTAATTCATTTATCTGTCCTTCTTTATTTCTTTCCTCAGCCACTGCTTTGCAGTTTAATTTGTCTTGTTCTCTTATTTGCACCTCAATGAGGCAGAGATGCAATGAAATCATGATTTATTGCTGAAGATAAACATGAGTTAAGAAAAGCTTTTAGGCCATCATGAAAGGGAAAACTTAGAGATAAAAAGGTTGAAGTGCCACTGCCATTACTCATGTTAGGCCAGCAGCTCAGCTTAGATGGGCCTTTTGCAATTTTGGGGTTTTTTTAAAGCAAAGTAAGAGATAATGCCTTTTCTGAAGAACTTGTTCTTTAATTGAAATAAGAATGGGTGAGAAAATGGGACAGAACCATTTTACAGATAAGGAACTGAGAACAAAGGGAAATCAGTGCTTGATTCAGTGTCTATATGAGCACGTGTTTGCTTTCAGACTAGCTCCATTTCAAAGTCACCACAGTATTCAGAGTGATTTTTACCAGCTGAGGATCCAGCCCAAGTTCTCTTTGTATTAGTTTGTCTAGTCCATGAAGAATAGCACCCTCCTTCAGCTGCTTTTTTGCTATGCTAATGAAATACTGTAGATTTTAAACATAGAACTGGGGTTTTTATCAGTCTGCCATATGTTTTCCATAGATAACTACATGGTCTAATTGGTTTGATTCAAACTCCTGACATCAATATGCAAATCTGGTTGAATGGAATGTGTTTATACTGCAGCTTCCTTCTGAGCCATTGATTGAAATATGAGCGCTTAAAATAGATCTGTGGGGAATATTTAAGTAGTTTGCACTTGTACACATTCTGTCTTGCCCGTGCTGAGTCCTGTGAAACAAATTAGGAAAAAGTCCTGCCCAGTTGCCCTTCCCTAGCCCAATAAGTTTTAGAGCATCTTCATGCTTGCAAGATTCCTGAAATGGAGTTAGGGCAGAAGTGGCATATTTAGAAAGGTGTGTATATATGCTTATGTGAGGCTAAGGCTGCATTGTGCTGGCTCTGCAGAGATATTACTGGAGCACAGACCTTCCTGACACTTTTGAAGTATTAGTTACCTTTCCTTTCATCGTTGCATGGTTATGGTGTTGTGATGGATGTCTCTGTCTTGTTTCCTCACTGTTCTCTCTCTGCCTCTGTCCTTTCTTTCAGTCCCAGTCTGTTAAGGCCAGATATCAGGTGGGCCATGCCATCATGACAATTATCCCCGTTGCAAGGGCTGCCAGCACAATCTTTTACTGTTCATTTTTTCGTCACCACAAAACATCACATTTTCTGTGCAGGAGTCAAAAAAATGTCTGTGCTTGCATCTCTGAATGGCTACAGAAATATGCAGGCTCAGTATGCTATCATAAGTGAATCCAAAATTTCCAGTCTTACTGGAAAGTGCCTGAATTTAAACAAAATCATTTTGTAGGGAAGCAAAAATATGCACGAGCTAAGCAAAATTTGAAATACATTAACTCAATTTTTAGGTGTTTCCCTGGCAGGTTTGTGTGATTTGGTAACAGAACAGCTGCACGCTGACTTCTGGCTGTTCTTTATTCAAGCAACAGACATTATGAACAAGTAAAAGGATTTTTTTGTATAAAATATAGATTTTATTTATCGCCTTTAGTATTTCACATCATACAGCCCTGTTTTCTGATAGCAATTCAGTATCATTACATTAAATAGATTGTTACTAGTAGTATGAATCATGTATTGATTTCTTGACTTGGTTCTTTTTATTGAGTGAGGAAGCCCATGCCTGCAAGAACCACATTATGGCCGTAATAAGTATTTTTCATAACCTCACCCAATAACAAATTGACAATACACAAAGTATTGAGTACACTTTTAGCTATTTCAAGACCCTTAAAAGCTTCCAGTATTTTTAAGTACCAATTTTAAAAGCATAAGCTTTTGGAGGAGAATCTCAGCTGCTCTTTCAAGAAAAGGAAAGGGACTTGAACAGTGAAGAAGACTTGCAAAACAAAATTCCTAAAGGCCAAGTCATCAAATCATAGATGAAACCAGGCAAGTAAGAGGCCAGCAAATTGGAATGTAGAACCCTGCCTAAATAGTCTTTACAGGGGTGTCTTCTGCTTGGAGCCTGTTCAAGCACTCCTTTTCACAGCTGCCAGAGACAGGGGGATAGATCATCCTCTTAAATGGTAAAAAAATCATTTGATACTGAGTTATGTCTTTTATTGCAGGTTTACAATGTTGGTTTTGTTAAGCTAGTCATGAAAATAGAAGGAGAAAAAGGCCATAGCCTCATTGCAGTCACTGAGAATGCAAGCCGGCATTTCCAAGGGGACAGGATTTTATTCCTACTCCTTTCCTTTTTTCTTCATACTCCTGCTATTGAGATGGGGTGCCTGATGGAGAGTAGGTTCCATGAGAAGGGGCACTGAAGCCCTGGGACTCTGTCTGAATAAACTCCCCAGTGGGGTGTTCTGGAGGGCAGACATTTCTCTGATGCAAACAGCAAACTCATTCCTCCACCTGATTTTCACTGCCAGCTTCAGGGGGAGCTCCAGGAGCTGAGTTGCTTTCCCAGCGGGAATATGGTTTGGTAAGACAGGAATGGAGAATGTAAACCACCCCCCTCCAGATCATTATAATTTTGAAATTAAGGGGCTCTCAGGCAAAGATACAGGAATAGGAAGAACAGTTCTTTACAAGGAAAATTAAAAAAAAAAAAAAAATAGTAGTACAAAAAAGCAACCAAACAAAAAGAAAACACTGATAGAGACACAAGCTGGCACCCTGTTGGTCAGGGTGCTGGGAGCAGCCCAGTCAAGCCCTCCTGCAGTGACAGATGTGGTTCTGTTGGAGCAGTGATCCTGTTCATGCTTCCACACAAAGACCAGCGCTCCGAGCTGGCTCACAAGGATGATCAAGCAGTAAAAGCAGCTAACTTTGCAGAACTGTTCTCGCAAATCTCGACTCGCAGGCTGAGCTGCCGCCTTTCGGTTGGTCACAACGCATCCTAATACGAGTTTGTGTAAAATTCTGACAGTGCATGTTTTCCGGGTAAAAATAGTTGTCTGTGTTCTATAACTGATCCAAGAGGGTTAGCAGTGAGACAGAAAGTTGGAAAAAAAAGTTTATTCGAAGGACTGAAAATGAAATTGGAATAATGTTGGCTTTGGTGGGGAGACCCTGCTGGGAGGACTGTGCAGATTTCTGGAGTAGATTTTAAGGGCCTGCTTTGGGAAAACACTTGCAGTCAGTTTTGTTTCTGTGTCTCTCATATATTCTCATATACTACACTCTGAATTACATGATTGGGAACAAGCATCTGGGTGGAATCTGGTTATTCATCTACCCCAGCATTTCTGAGCACAACATTTATTTAAAAAGGCAAAACAAAATATATAAATTAGGGTCTTGAGAAGCAGTGTAAATAGAGATACAAAGAGACTTTTGAACATACTCAAATTCCTGGCATGACTCCGATCAGAAGCAAGTCATTAGGGACCACAATTGTAATTTAACGAGTTTTTGTAGCGTGGCCAAGGAAAACGCTGCATAACCATCCTTACAAATTCTTCAACAAAGTCCAGTTCAATGAGTTAATGGTGTTCTAATAATTAAAAGAAATTAAATTAATAAATGGGTTTTGCCTGTTTAGTATAGATGGACACATAGCAAGAGTATAATGATATTAACTGGGCCCAAATGGGAGATTTTGTTAAAAGTTCTTGATATGCATTGACCAGACTGACCACGGGAAGAAGCACTGAGACAGTAAGCCAACTCTCACACGCTAAACCAAATAAATGGAGACTTAGTTGTGTTGTCAGGATATGTATTCATCTGGGGAACAAATTTTATTTATTTTATTTCCACATAAAATAAATATTTATTTACTTATAAATAGATTTTTTTCCATGTTATATATTTAAAAAAAAAAAAAATTGTGGCATTTCACATAAAAGTTCTGTGCTGTGTTGTTCTCCCTGACAACAAATTATAATTTTCATTTGGGAAGGGAATTTTTCATTTTCTTAACACTAACTTCCTGGACACAGAGTTGTGGTTTTCTAGAAACTGGAAATGACTTAATAAAATCTTTTTACGTTTTCCTGGCCATTCTTCCAAAACTGAAGCACTGAATTTCCTGCCTGGTCTGACTTCAAAATTAGTGTTCTTAAGCAGAATTTCCTAAGGGTCTATAAAAGTGAAATTAAATTGGAAAGAAACTGAAAACTCTTTTGCTTCACTGACAGAAGCAGAACGGGTTTTTTGTTACTTTGTTCATTCTCATCATTGCTGCATAAACATGAATCTTGAGTCAAAAAGTTTTAGGGCCGTGTATTTGTGCGTGTGTGGGGGTGTTAGAAAATGAAAGTTTCATTAAATTGTCTCCAAGAGCATTCCGCGGTTCTGTTTGGGAGGAGCAGGATGGGATGGATGAGAAATGCATCTCAGCTGCATGCACGGGAAGGAGCCTTTGACCACCAATGCACAAAACCAAAAACCCCAAACTGCTTTTATGCTAATAGCAAATTTCCAGTGAGCGGCAAAACCTTTCATGTGAATGCGCGGCATTATGCAAATCAGCTTCCTCTTCTTTGAGCGACCAACGTAGTCTGCTCTGCTGGGAGAGGCTGAAAAGGCTCCCAAGGCTATGGTAAACATTACTGGAATCATATTACCGATGATCTAGGGCTTAAAATCGTGTCTTCTGTGCTCCTGTGAAGTGTTATCTCCGACTGTGCTTCCAGCCAGAGCTGCATTAAAGATGCAACGGGGAGATGCAGCCGACTTCAATGAATTCTGGAAGGAAAGTGAACGGGGAACAGAGTTGTCACATACTGTAATTTAATTGGTTGCCTCTCAAGTTTGCAGACAGGAGATGCTTCTTTGCATAACTCTCAACTTTCATATGGAAAGCATTGCCGTGGGAAGCCTGGGAAGCCAAAATTATCATTTCAAAGCAAGAGATGAGACAGAGGAGTGGAGAAACTACAAACTAAGTCAGGCCAGGTACTACCTCCAGTTGCAGATGTCCCTAAAATTTGTCAGCTGAGACATCATCTGAAATTAAGGACCACTTTCCTCATGCATCTTTTGAGTTTCTTTGAGCCAACATTATTAGACACAACACTGAAGTAAAATTTTGGTCTTCTAGCACAGCTGTGCTCTGAAGTGTGTATATTTCCTTGCTGATTCTATACTGTTCATAGACTCAGGGACTTGAAAAGGTTCAAGTTGAAAAAGACCTTTGAGTTCATCAAGTCCAGCCTCTAACCCAGCACTGCCAGCTCCACCACTAGGCCACGTCACCAGCACCATTTTTAATGCTGAAAAAGCCAAATTATTGGGGTGCTACAGTAAATTGCATTCAAAAATATATAAAGTAAGGAAAGTAATTGAACATTTGTGTTGGATAGCAAAGGGAGGCAGTGCCTTAGAAGTATAATTACACCACAAATCAAAATATAAATCAGTTTTTAGTCCAGTGCCTATGAGTTTTTCCAAATATTGATGTATGTACTTGGAATGCAAGTTTTCAAGCCTGGCATGTCCTGTTGTGTATGCTGGTGGAGTCATGCGGTTCACTTTACTGTTTCAGAGCAAATTCTGTACTGGCTACAGTTGTTATTAGGAATATAATCACCTTTCTCGGTTATTTCTTTGCTTTGTCTCAGATACTAAGCGATGCAGGGGTTTTCTATCTCCCCAGATATTTTGAGGAATAATTAGTGTTTGCAAAGCTATTTAAAGACAAGGACTGCTGTTTCCATGGTAGTAGATATGGTCAATTAATGTTTGTATTGCATTTATTTTGCAATTTTTGAATTAGAGGTAATGCATCAAGACATATCATTGGTCAGTATTGCAATGAGCTGTGGCTTTCAGTTTTGAGAACCTATCCTGAATTCTTGCACTTTACTATTTCCGCATAAAAGCTTTTTATTGTCTTCATTATTTTAATGTCAATTAGCTTTATATAAATTTTGATTTTGACCAATAACAAAATTGCAATTAACTTGGAAAGGAAATATTAACTGAGTCAGAGATGAAATTAGTATTTTTCTTTGTCTAGTGATAAAAGTCAGAACATTGACTGTAATCACACATTGTGGTCATCACAGGAGATACAGATTCTGCCTGCTAATGGCAATAGAGATTGTGATTTTCTCTTATAAAGCACAAATCCTGAGTGTGAAACCATGGGGTGGAAAGGTGGAGGAGGAAAAGGAGGATTAAGAAAAGGAAGTATTTTTCCTAATTCTGCACATGTCCAAAAAATGAAGTCATAGTCTAGTTGCAATAAAGAGAAATTGGCATGGTTTAATTTCAACACTTGGCTACACTGCTGCAGCTGTAAATTGCATCAGAAGTATGAAAAGGGGATTAATTGGCATGCACTTTTCCAAAATAATTTAAAGTACAGAGAATCTGATCTGTCACCTGCCAGTCTCAGTGTGAATCTAGTTTGTGATGATAGACCATATCCATCCCCACTCACTATGTCATTTTTTTTTAATTGCTGTCTTTGTTCAGACTCAGCATTTGGCTGTCACATCTTTAAGAAAAATGGTCCAACTGTTTTGCCACTTGCTTTAAGAAATAAGTTGCTCCCAGCATATGGAGGCTTTCACAAACAATATGCTTTCAGTTTTCTGTGCTTTGGATTTCTCCACAGAAAATTGGTAAAGCTAGAGTGAGATTAACTAAAAATGCTGCTGTCCATATCAGCAGAGCCTGCAAAAACTTCTGCACAGGAGCTGGCTAAGGAGGTGGATTTAATGTGCATCCTGCTTGCACTGAACTTCCTATAGTGAAACAGCACAGAAATAACAACTACACTGAAAGGCAGTGCCTCTAATGAGGAGATGCCACCACAATAACTGTACTTGTCTTGGCTTCAATGTAAAATGTGTTCTATTCCCATCAGTTGAAACTGGTTGGGGAGGTGTTTTCTTTGTCTCTTCTGTGACTCATTCCTCATAACTCCAGGGAGGTCTTCTGTTAGTGGGCCAGCTGTTTAACCAGCTGGGGCAGAGTTCTTTATCCCTTCCAGGACCCATCCTCCCTGCAGGGATCTCTGCTGTTCCTGGGCCATCCAGGCTCACTGCAGGGCTGAGACAATTCTATCATCCATGGGGAGATGCTGCACCCAGGGGAGGAGCCCGGCATTCCCAGCTGGATCACAGCTGGCATTGGGAACAGCAGCACAGGCTGTGTGCACGGGATTGCCAGAGGAACACCGGAGCCATCTCAGCACCACTGGAGCTTCTACAGGATCATCTCTGCCCCAACAGCATGCCTCACTGCGCATGGCACCAATATAGGTGTCAAACTGTGCCAGTCCCAATTTCATGGTCACTGCTGCCAAGGCTGTACCCAAAATATCCTGAGGAGTTTCAGAATATTTCACATTCCGTAAATGAATATCTTCGTGTTACTCAAAGCTCCACACTGACTCCACCAATGCACTTTAGCGCTTGTGTTAGGAGTGCCAGTAAATTTTTTGTGTCTGTACCTGAACATTCTTCAAGTCTGTTCCTCCTCAGGGGAAAAAAAGTATTGAAAAGGGGAAAACAAGGACAGTTCATTTTTTAGATGTTTAGGTTCACGTTGCAATCTAATCACTCACCTATTTCCATCAAAGTAATACAAAATATCATTTAGTAGGAATTGCTTTGACTTTAACTGTTTCTGGTCTTTCTTAACATGTGACATTCTTCAGTGTAGTGTGCTGCTTTGCTCGGAAAACATTGATAATACTATTGGTTCTCCAGGATGATAAGTTCTCTTCATAACTATCAGCTCTGCTGTTTTCATGTTATGTAATTTATCAATCTTTTAATTTCCTTTGGTTTGGTAATTTTTTTTTGTAACTTTTTGCTGTATAGTTCTATCTATAATTTATTTTTGTTCAAATACTGTTGTCTGGCAAAAATGATAATATAAAATGTCTGTGGAAGCTTCACACAGTCCAGTTTTTTAATAACTTAAATTTGCCATTTTGCAATTCTAAGCAAACATTAATTTTTATATAGCAGGGTTTAGAAGTTTATTTTACACAGTCCCAAGAAATTTCATTTTCATTTCTAACAAACCAGAAAAGGAATAGCCTGGAAAACAGATATAGTTCTTAGAGCATTCCTCTTAGAGAAAGTTTTATCTTAAGCAATAATTCTGGCGTTTCCAAGCATAGTGTGACATTTTTCATATAAGTATAGGAGTAAAGGGCCATGATTTGCTACCCTTCTGCTGTTTTTTCATTCAACCTTATTCATTTCAAAGGGGACATTTCTTGACTATGTTTCAACCTAAAAAGTGGCTAATAAGGAAGGCTGAAAATGATGATTAAATGGAGATACAGGCAAATATATTATTTTAAGAAGGTACATTTCTTGTCAATTCAATGTTCAATGAATCTCTTCATGTTCCTGTAAAAATTCATAGACAGAAGCTGAATCGGAGAGGAAGTGGATCTCCTCTGAGAGGAGCTCATCAGTGTTTAGAGTAAATAAGATAAAAATAATAACCAGAGTTCAAACTAAAGCCTCTCGTTTCTGTGTTTAAATCAGTCCATGTGCGGCAGAGAACAGAACTTTCTGAGAATGGATGAGTTTCCCATATTTTCCCGTGCTGTGGTCCTGGTACCTTTTTTTGACATATTTATTTCCAATATATATGACAGAAAATATCTGATCAGACATTTTATGTCAAGGTGAAAACATGAGAGTGTTCTTTGACTAAAGAGTCCTTAGACATTAAATTCATCAGCTGTGGAACTGAATTTAACAAGAACGACCTGAGGAAAAATTATTGTGGCAAGAAGTTAAGAGGAAACCAGTTAGTGGTAGAAGTGAAAGGAGTTTTTCTAACTGCAGGGTGTGGCAGGGGGACTGGCAGTGTTATGAAGTGCCTTTCCGCCTTCAGGGTATCGCTGGCTGGACAGCTCTTTCCATCAACAGCTGTAAAGAACATCATCAGGAGGAAGTATTTTCGTGTTTGAACTGAACCTCTGTGTAAAATGGCTGTGGGGAACAAAGAATGTAATGACGTGTCTGGGTTATAGGAGAGCATCTAGCAAAGCAAGAGTACAACAGCCCTCACCCAAAAGCTTTTAAAGCACAAAACCAATCAAGCTAAAAGAATAATGTTTCAGCCTTAGTACCCTGGGCCTGCTCTCACACTTGTTCCAGAAAAGATTTACAACTGATTTCAGCCTCCTTGCTTAGTCATTCTCATGAAATATATCGTAAAGCTTCGTCTCCCCCACTATAAGTCAGAGAAAACTCTTTTAGTCAGCAGGGCTGAGGTAAGAGAAAAGTTGATTACACCAGGATTTTCTAATTGAAACTTGGTGTTGTTCTTCTTCTTCCTCCATCTTTGACTGAGCAATAGCATTTGCTCCCTGGTTCTGAGAAAGATTTAAAAGGAGGGCAGAGGAAACATTGGTCTTGTTTTTGCTTCAGACTTGTGAGAATTGAGAACAAAAGTGGGCAGGCATCACTCCTGTTCAGGGAGGAAGAGCTCTGCAGAGTCATACACAATGCTCAACAGACATCCTTAGCATGCTTCAGAAGAGGCAAAATCCAGTTGGAATGGAAGGCAAAAGGGTAGCTGAGTATGAAAAACAAAAAATCCAAACCTCTTAGGATGCATGCTCAATGTCTGTTTTAACAGGAAATTCGAGAGTCAATTGTTATTTCAACAACCAGTTCAAGGGAATGAACTCCCTCATAGCTCTGATCAAGGGCAGAGTGGAATTCCTGCTGTGCTGTGTAAAACATACTTTATTTTACTTTTAGATGCACTATATTCTTAATTCCATTGAATTTCCCACTGGAATTGTTCTCTGGTGGGAAACAGGCTCAATCCCCGTGCTCTTTACATTGCGTTTTCAGCCCATAGAGGATTTTTCAAGCATAGGGGATGGATGAGGATGATGTGCGGGGTGGTTTTGGGAGGTTAATTATGGAAGGAACTCCCAGCAGACAGAGAACTAGACAATAGAGAAGACTTTTTCTTCAGTACTAAGCTCTGTTTTGGCCATGCATGACCCAAAAGCACATTATTTGAGTTTGTTATGCCACTTATCTATTTTTACATTGGAAAAGGCCAAATTTGAAGCCCTTATTTCAGCTCTTGCCAGGAACTCAAGATGGTCTGACTGAATTTAACCTCACATATAATTTGATCTAAATTTGTCTGAATTCAAACTTTATCATGTTTCATTTCTTTACCTTTGCTGATCAAAGCAGGGTGTTTGATCTGTGAATTTAATGTTGCTGATTGCTGTGCTGTAAAGTGCTTTCATGTTCCTATGTTTTAGGGGAAATTACTTTTTTTTATGGAAGCTGTTGGAAAAGCTACAGGAAATCAAGAAGTCATTTTACTAGAAATAGGCAGAATGATGTATTTTCCTCTTGAGAGAGAACTCTCATAGAAGGCACCAAGGTCATATACCTTACCAGTGGTGTTTACAGCTAAATATAAAACATTCATTTATTTCAATCTGGAGACTACTAAAACGACAATGGAAGGATGCTCTGCTGCCAGAGCTGCTCAGTATTTCTGTGGCAGGGTTTCAAAGTTGCTTGGCATCCTCTGTAAATCTGTCAGCATTAATAGTGATGTGTGTTTGGTTTTCTAAATCTGCATGTATGTATTATAACCCTCAGAACTGCAGAGCAAAACCAGATAATTTTACACTCTGATCTGGTCTTCAAAGTCTGTGAGTAGCTCACTGCACAGGTGTGGTGTTTCATCTAGCTTTAAAGTATCTTTCAAGAGGGAAAAGTTTTATGGAGCTTTGGCAAATGCCTTAGTTCAAACATAGAACTGTGGTATCTCTTAAAATATAATGCAATTATATACCATTTATATGTTTTGTAACACATATTACTAATGTTCCTCCTGGACTCACAAAATTATCCCTACCTTCTAAGTCTGTCAATAAACGAACTGTAAATGGCGAATCATATTTGGTAATATAATTAGTAAGTTTTTAAAGGTTTGACATTTTCCATCTTCTGCTATTTAAATTGATTTTTATATAAGGCAATTAAGGACATCCTTTTTCCATTAGGCAAATTATATTTAACTTCTGTTGTGATAATGTATGTTATATATAGAAGAGAGAAGGTACTTGAGTTTCACTTTTTTCCCTGCAAGGTCATTTTCATTGCTGCTGGTGGTGGTGGTGAAATTTTTCAAAATAAATATATTAATAGGTGCTGCTCTTAGCACAAAATCAATCAAGACTTCAAATATAAATATTTCTTTTGACATAATTACTGTCATGAATGAGAAATTATTTTAATTCACTAAACAACTTCAGGCTTTTGACAGATTAATAAGCAGCATGGAAAGTGTCACCTGAAAGCTCTAACATGAGCACTTTACCTTCTTGTCTGAGATTATTGCTCATTGCTGGAGTTTTCCATGACACTTCATTAGGATGGTGGCAGACATAAATAAATATACACAGATATGATGAAGAGCTTTTGAATGTATGTGCATTAGACGTTGAGGTGTTTGGAACAGAGCAGTGTGAGAGTAGCAGAGACACTCTGGGCAAAAAGATGAAAATAGCCCTGCTTGAGGTGGTTTTGTTTCCTGAAAAAAAAATGCTTGAGGAGCAAGAATTTCTTATTTCATCGTTGCTAATGTCAGTATTTCTTTTCGCAAGCCAGTGTTTAGTTTGTCTGTGCATGTCACTCTAAGGCAGAACACTGACGTTGATTCCATAATGATTGCAATTAATTGCGTGAGTTATTGTCAGCGTAACCTCCAACTAGGTTTTGTATAAAAGTCCAAGGGAGATATTTTTGTCCTACAGCTTAGTCAGAAATGTGAGAACATAATTTCTTAAGATTTCTCCTCTGTGATTTGCTTCAGGAGAACAATGGTGAGGAACAGATTAAAGTTATACTTTTATGAGTTTACTAAATTTCAGGTAGTTCCACAGGCACTAATACTGTTTAGTTGACTCTGTCTGACATGTATACAGAAATGTCTCATTCTGGATTAAAATATTCCAGAGAATTCCTTAACACACGTGGCAGAAACATCTGAATTAGGCATGAAGCAGGAGGGGTTGGCAAGGTGATCTCCAGAGATACATTTAAGCTTGAATTATTCCAGAATTCTGTGACACATGGTTAGTTTTAAGAGAAAAATATCTGTATTTCTAACAGAGACTGCACAATTCTTTCCCAACCTGTTCTTAAGGAGTAGTAAGCAAAGATACAGTGAACATAAATATTGTAGAGCTGAGGTCTGTGCGAACATTTTATCCCTTCCCTTGACCTGAAGGAAATATCTGTGCACTGCCCTAGTGAGTACCCAAGAGCATCGAAACTCTGTCAAAGGAGTGGGAGTGTGTTTTGACCTTTTTTTTTTTTTTTTCCCCCTGTCTTATAGGTTTTTTTCATTTTCTTTCCTCTTTAATATTCTATTTTGTTCTTGTTATCTCAGAATTCACAGAATAACAGTTTCCATCACCCTGGGGTAGCTTCAGAGACTTGCTCTCAATGAAATTGTGTCTTTTTTACAGTCAAAATGGTTTGCAAGGGAGTTTCTTCTTGATTTTATTATTATACCTTCCATTCTGATACAGGGGGAGGTTTTGAATCCTTTGAAGTAGCTTACAAAACTTGTGACATGCTGTCTCTCTAGTTGTTATGATGCACATTTAATTAGAATTTCCGTGTTCATCAGATGAAGCTGCATGCAGGGTTATAGTTCTTTCTAAAGACCAGGTTATGCTGGTGCTATATAACAAAACGTTTCAGTGGTGTTCAGTTCATCAAGACTTCTGTACTATGACAGTCTTCACTCCATTAAGGGGCAGTGCATAACTTCTCCTGAGGGGAAAAATATTATGAGCATAACTTAAAGTGCTCTGCGACCGCCATAGAATCCCAACTGGCTTATTCAGCGTTCTTCTTTAAATGGCTTTGTGGTTTCATAGTGCACTTAGTTATTTTAAAATATCTGCGGACAAGAGCATCCTCCTTGAAGACAGTCAGGAGGTAATATTCGATTATCTTCTTGATAATAGCGCCACTGCCTCGATAATGCTGGTAGATGTTTTTCGTTATTCCTCTTAATTGGCCCATTTTTTTGTCTTTCTGCTCAACCACAGGGACAGATGGAAGGCTGTTTTCTTTTTATGTGATTATTCCACACTTGAGTCTCAATTTTTTGGAGTGGGCTGCAATACCATTAGCAATCTTTAGTTTTAACAATGTTAGTAAGAGCGTGTCGACATCTGTGCTTGCATTTTATTTGAAGTAAAAAGAATATTTTGTTTAGGTCCCAGACCTCATCTCATGTTCTAATAGAGTTGTGGCCCCAACTAGAAGGTAGGCATTAACTTGTTGCCATTGTGATTTTTTTAATTTTTTTTTTATTTTTTTTAATAACAGGATCAATTTAATATATGGAATTCCTTTTTTTCCTTTAAAAAGAAAAAAAAAAAAGTTTAGGTGCTTCTTATTTTCAGTTGACTTCTTTGTTAGACTTTAAACTTCAAAGCATTTTAGAGAAACATGTTTGGTGAATTCAGTGAAGTGGAACTGGGCATTCCAGTGCATCATGTCTGTGAATGCCTGTATGGATAAATAATTATGAACATATCTTTGTGAAATACATGAGTCATTCTGATTCAGTATTGTGAATGCTGTTTTTTAAAGGCCTGTGCTTCTATTTTCACACTTGCCCACCCTAGGTAGTCAAGAGGACAAGAAAGAATTATATGTCAAACTGGGGGAAAAGGAGATAAAACTGGAAAAAGGAAACCAGGCTTCTCTTTAACCACACTGTGTGCAGTTAGTGTTGAACTCTGGAATTTGAAGCTTTTAAGGGGGGAAAAAAAAAAAAAAAAAAAAAAAAAAGAGGCAAAAATGTAAATGAGAAATATGTGTAAACCAAGCACTAAGAAAGATGTAGAAATATTGTTAAATGTAGAGCCATCTATCTTTAGGGATTTTTGAAAATGGATAAATGGAGGATGGTGATTGTTTCAGGTCTGGTTGTTTCCTTTCTTTTCTCTCATGTCGGGTGCTGATGGAGAGGATGAAGAAAGAAGGCCTTGCCTCAGTCAAGCGTGACAGTATTTCTGTTCCCACACAAAATCTTAGGCAAATAAATAGGTGGCCCAGTTTCAGAGGAATGAAATAACTATAGTAAAGATTGAGGATAAGCACAGACAAGGATGTGATGTCCTTAGGTCAGAACCGAGCTTGCATCTGCCCTGAAACATCTAAATAAACTCTTTGGCTCTTTATATCCTTCCAGGCTGGCAAACGACCAGGTGCTTTGCAGAACTGGTCTGAAAATACCTCAGCAGAATTGTTGTTGGACATGTGAAATTAGGTAGATAATTTAGTCAGGTAGGTCTGTTTATTTTTTTACTGCTGCAGCTATATCAGAGTTAAAACCTGTCTTCCTTCTCTTCTCCATACTAAATCAGTAGATTACGTCCCTGCCTTGTGCATCCTCTGCACAGTGTTTGGAAACTGCATTAATGAACAAACATAATGTAGGAGCAAAAACATATTGGGAAGAAGTGAAAACAAGATCTTGCATCTTGAAAAACACAAAATATTTCAACTTAACGTCTCATCATTCTCCATGAAGTTGGTTTTCTATTTTGAATTAACAGAGCTCCTGTTCTGACTCTACAGATGAAGAATGATAGTTACAGATGGGTTTAATTTCATTGAGAGAGGAGGTGCTGACTTCCTGCATTTTATTAGCATGTGGAACACTGGGGAAAAGCTGTTTGTTAATTCACTTCAGCAGGGGAACCTGGAAAAATGTCATGTGCTTTGGGTTTTCTCTCTCCTATTATGGTCATTTTTTTCTCAAGAAGCTACTACAGATTTTTCCCCATTTGTCTGTAGCAAAATAAATTCAAAGTTCTTCTGAAAACCAGAACTTCTCTAAAATCCAAAGGAATTTCAAAATATGTGAACCAAACGCCTTTGCAGTTGTGTCATTTAGATTCAGTGTTTTCAGTTTTCAGTTCTCCAGAAAACTGTCCCTATTTTCCCCCATTCTTTAAAATGAAAGTCTTCTGAGAATTAAAATTAGTTTCATCATTAGTTTTTGTCTCCAAAATAACTAGATGAACTCTTGTTTCTCATCAGTAGATGGAGATGAATATCATTGTTTTTCCATTTAATCTCCCTTTAAAAGTTTAATAATTCATTGATCTTTTAAATAAGTTTGGTTTAATGCCTTCAACTTCCAATATAATAAGGTAAAATAAACAATTTGCAACTATTGGACTATCCGAACAAACAATTTTAAAGTCTATGCAAGATATAGAACAAAGCTTTTCAGCTTATTGCAAAATCAAAGTAGTAATTAGGGCTGCCTAACTGGAAGGAGGGGGGTTTTAGCTCTGAAAAGTTGCAGAGGTTTTTATTCATCTTAGTTCAGTGCCATGAAAACAGGAAAGCAATTAAAATTCTGTTTCTTGAACAAGACAAGTGAAGGAATGTATCCGCTGTGTGGTGATCAGCTGAGATACTTCCCTTTCAATAGGAAAGAGAGTGAAACAGATTTACTGAAGGATTAAAATGCTCCTCTGTTTTCCTTGTGGTTTAGTTTATGAAATTCCTCTCTTCACCGGAACTGGACTTCTCTGTGACCTCTGTGACCTTCAGTGACCATGAAGAGCCTTGAGTACGTTAGGTAAAGAACAAAACCCAACAAAAAAAGGCCACACATCCCAAGGTCAGATTTAACTTTTGATTCTGAAGGCAGAGATAGGTATAGCCCTTTTGTTTTCTGAGCTCTCATTCTAAATATGACATAAATCAACCCTTTAGTGACCCAGATGGCCTGAAAATAGCCACCTTTTTCATTAGCCAGTATTAGTTAATTAACAGGTTCATTAGCCATTGCTGGTGTCAGCTGCTACAAGGACAGAAAGGTTTTGGGGATTTTTTTTCCTTTTTAAACTGTAGGATGAAATTAGCTTTTCTGTAGCCCATGAAGTTGTCCTATAACACTTTTTAAAATGTCATACCTGACTAAATGAGCTCAAGGTCTAAAGTACTGTTGGGAATTGCGCAGCCTGTAGTGTCAGTGGGTATGGGAAATTACTGACTGAAATTGAAGTCTGCATAGATGTCAGTGCTTGCTGTAAATTTCTCTGTTGGGTGCAGTGCTATGAGCCATTGGGTTTTTCCTCCTAGATTTTAGCAGTATAGAACTAATTAAACCAGCATTTTTCCTCCCTTCTATTTCTGACAAACATGCAGAAGTAATCCCAGTTAAGACACCGCAATCCTGCTTTTGACATGATCTAAGCTAAAACTCTACACTCGAAAAACACTTCATCACTTTTTTGACATTTCCTTCCTTTACTCTATTCACCTCTCACAGTTTCAAAAGAAATTATTTAGTGGACACTGATAAGGCACACTCGTATTTCACTGATAAGAGAAGAAAGAAGATAACAGTTTCCAAGATGTATTATCAGAAATCCAGGAAGCCATTAACATATTGAACAAAGATAAGCAGATAAATAACTTGTGGCAACCTCACAGACTGCTGGAATGATCTTCAAGTATTGATTTTGATGAAAGAGTCATAAATCCTTGCAAAATGCATCTTAAATTATCTCATCTTTTAAGGAAGCAAAATCCTGGCCTTGTGATCAATACCATTCCTCCTGTTGACTTCTCTGGCCCAGATGTCCCACCAAATTCTCACGAAATGCACAGTCTGAGAAATCAAAATATCCAGGCTTGCAGGAGAGATTGATAGTAAAGAAGGGCTTTGCAAGTAACACCCATGCCTAGTTTATTATGGTAGTCAAAATTAAACTGCGACGTGTTTTCATAATGTATTAAATAGTGTCTTAGTTCAAGTAGGATTTTAATTATTTAATAATGTAATTAACCTTCACGTAATCCTACCAAAGTTTATTTATGTTATGCAGGATATTTGACGCCGTGATTTAATATTTCTCCCACAATAAAGAAAACACTTCAGTAATTAATACCTTGTCTCATTAGTCAAGTCCTAACTCATTTGCATAAGAAATCTCTCATGTAATTTGAGAAATGCAATCCGAGAAATTCAAATGTACTTCCTCTTTTTAAAGGAGCAAAGCTGTGGAAATTGGAGAGACGTGGATCTGAGAGATGGACGGGCTCGGTGGGTAAGGAGCTGGCCGGATGATCACACCCAGAGCTGCTGCTCATGGCTTGATGTCCTGTGATGAACCAGTGCAGTTCCTCGGGGTTGTTACTGGGGCCCCTGTGCTGTGTGACACCTTTATGTGTGGCATGGTGTCTTAGGCTGCAATGCAAGATGTAACCAGCAGTGTGTACTCTATTTCCAGCTGTTAAAACAGCTGTGGCACTGTTCTTTATCCCTTCCAGGACCCATCCTCCCTGCAGGGATCTCTGCTGTTCCTGGGCCATCCAGGCTCACTGCAGGGCTGAGACAATTCCATCATCCATGGGGAGATGCTGCACCCAGGGGAGGAGCCCGGCATTCCCAGCTGGATCACACCTGGGATTGGGAACAGCAGCACAGGCTGTGTGCACAGGATTGCCAGAGGAACACCGGAGCCATCTCAGCACCACTGGAGCTTCTACAGGATCATCTCTGCTCCAACAGAACCACACCTGGCACTGCAGGAGGACTGGATTGGGCTGCTCCCAACGCCCTGACCAACAATGTGTCAGGCTGTATTCTCAAAGTTGTCTGCTGGGGTTTCAGGAATCAAGCAGTTACCAGCCTTGGGAGTTCTTTGAGTGAATTTCTGGCTGATTTGTGCTCTGTTTCACAGCTCAGCAGCTCACCCCTGTGAGGAACAGGTGATGTTTGATTTGATTTAACACAAAGGAACTTGTCCATTTCGGTTATAATGGAGCAGCGCCTTCAGTGGATCATGTTTTCATGCTCATGAGAAAAAGCTTCTCTTATTTGGGACTCAGCAGGTTGTGGGTCCTCACCAAGGGTATCCTGGATCAAGTAAGATGACTCCCTCTGAGGAGAACAGTCCCCAGGAAAGTGAATTCCATGGATCACCTCTGCCAAGCCTCAGACAGCGTGTCACGATCCGCGTTCCTCCCTCCCCTCCGCGTGTGTGCACGCTCACCCGTTTGTCGAAAGGCTTGGGGCAGCAGCCAGGGCTATAATTACCATTCTGTTCAGCGCTGTGCTGCTTGTTTTCCCAGTGTACAGCAGTGGATGTGGGCCTGGTGATGTAATAAATGGGTACAAAAGGTTAAATCTTGTTCAGCATATGGGGAGAAATTTCAGATAAAAGGAGAGCGCAGCCCATTTGCCAAAAATCTGATTCATGCAAGAAAACCAGGGAGGAGGGATAGAGTAGAGAAAGGCTGCTGTTATTTTTTAACAAAAGACACTAGAAGCACAATCAGTAGACTCTGTCTTGACTGAAATTACACCATTTTTGAGCATATAATTGTTGGGAAAAAATTGTCTGGAAGCCAAACCTTGCTTTTGCTTTCCCAGAGCTAGTTGTATTTCATGCTAACAAGCTTAACCATTTAAAAATCAGATAAATTCTCCCTATGATTATAAAATAGAATGATTTAAAAAAAAGGAGTCAGAATAGATGAGAATTTGCTTTTTCCCAGCAATTAACTTTTGGTGTAATTTTTTTTTTTAATTTTTTTTTTAATTTTTTTTTTTTTTTTAATCAGACTGAGGCTTTGACAGGTTGTATTATGTGGCTTCCCCTGGGGTTTTAGCAAGTTCAGTGATACTTGAGTTAACTCATAATTAAACTCCAGAACTTTTATAATATTTACTGCCTGATTTAGATCCCTCAAAGCCAGGGATGGAGAGCTACGAGATCCTTGACACACATCATTGCTCAGACTGACAGAATGAAAGACAGAGGGTAAGACATGTTTCAGGAAAATTTCTGTTAGGGTTCTGAAATGGGACTTTGGAAAATGGTTCTTTGTCTTACTGGATTCTTCTTTTCCCAGGAAGATACAATCTGGTAAGCAGAAAATCAGCATATTTACCCCAGATTACAGTGTGGATTTGGATATTAAACCAGAAAGAGGAGCCAGGCTGCCCTCCCAGTAAAGAAACAAGAGCAGAACTGCACTGAGAGGCAGAAAAGAAAGTTACTGCTCCTCAGCATTGCTCAACCAGCACCATCTTACAAAAAAAAAAACCCCAAAAAAACCACGAGGAGTGAAATTGGACAATAAAATAATAAATCTGGCAAATAGCATGAAGGTTAGAGATAAATACAACCATGAGGGAAAAGAGAAAGGAAAGTGGGGAAGAAACAAGAGAGAACTTCAGCAGAAGTGCAGCTGCAGATTGAAGAGAGTAAGGAGCATGAAGGAGGAGGTGGGGTAATTGGATCTCTCCGTGGCAGGTGCCTTGGCAATTGCACGGGTGGATGCAGCCAGCTCCACAGGACACAGAATTTGGTTGTCATTCAGGGGGAGCCACTATTAAACTCAAAGGGAGAACAGCAGAAAGAGGCAGTCCAGGAAAGTTAAAGATTAAAACAGGAATTTCTGTTCAAGTCACTGCTGTGTTAGCTACCTAACAGGGCTCTTCCCCTTCTCAGACGGTTTTTAGGTTTGACAGGAAGAAAATGATTTTCACTAAAGATATAAAGGGCATTATTTTCAGAAGTGCCTATGTGCTTTTTCAGAAATTGCTTAGACTTAGTTTCACAGAATCACAGAATGGTTTGGCTTGGTAAGGATGTTAAGGATTATCTAGATTAATTCCCTGACGTGGGCAGGGACAGATTCCACTAGACCAGGCTGCTCAGAGCCCCGTCCAGCCTCACTTTGAACACTTCCAGAGATGGGGCATCCACAAGCTCTCTGGGCAACCTGTGCCAGGGCCTCACCAACCTCAAGAGGGTTTTGGCGGAAATGTTGGGCATTATAGAAAACAGATCTTTAGAAAATGTACAAATCAGAAGCTGGAGGAAAATGTGGTGATTGCCACAGAATAATGGGAGATGAATTGTTTCAGAAGAGGATAAAATGCCTTGAAACCCAAAATAACATTTTAAAGGAAGGTGTTACCATGATCTTTGGCACTAATTGCTGTCAAAATATCAAAGATTTATGTGTCAGTTGTCATGGAATGTGCCTATTACATTAAACAGACAAACCAGGTAGTGATAAGGAATTGCCATGCAAAACCGAGAACCCCAGAGCTCTTGCTGTTTGCACAGTGAGAATTTCTTTTTCCTGCCATTGCTTATCTTGATTTTTTATAGGGTGAGAGACTAGGATAAGACATGGGAGTTAAAAATTTCATACTGTTTACATGTGATGTGATAATTTGGACTAAAATTTGGGAACTTGTTAGAAACTATCTGTTATTTTCTTCTGTGGTGTCATACTCTGTGTTGCTGTCTGGGAGCAATCAGGGCTGTGGTGCTTTGTGGAATTTTTCTGCTGAAGTTCTCCGCTCACTGAGGAGAATAGGATGCCAAAAAGAGCACACTATAACTTCTGTGAGGAAATCCTTTTTGCTTTTCCCACTTCTGGGACACATTCATATTTTCAGATTATCATTTCCCCAAAGCAATATATTGGGATTTTTTTTTTTTTTTTTTTTCAGCAACAAGTTTTATTTTCAAAACCATTTAGTTAAAAATGAACTGCCTTTTTTCCTAAATCACAAAAGGTGTTCCTTCAAGCATGCTGTGTTTCAGGTACACTTGGGCTCCTCTGCTCTTTACAGCTGAAGATCACACATTAAAGAACTTTTGTTTGTGCAATGAAAGCAAAAAATTGCCATACCAGAAATTAATGAGGTTATGAAGAGGCATTAAATTTTTATTTATATCACTCATTAAATACCATAAAAATCCACTCAAAGTTGTTCTCTCAGTTCTGAGTTTATTCTGAAGAATTTAGAAATAATTTTCAGTGTTTCTTGGCGCACTGAAGTGCCCCCTGGACTTTCAGGCATAAGGGAATAAACCTAGCAATAATCTTTTTCACAACAGACCATCTTTTCGGTGTTCATTAATTCTATCTTCCCTCTCTTTCTCCTTGCTAGCCCAGCCAATATTCACATTAGCTGAGATATATTTGCTTTGTAATTGAATTTCATTTTAATGTATTACTGGAAATTACTTTTGAAAAAAAAATCATAAGGGGAGAGGCCTCTACCACTTTCCCAAACAGAAAAATAACTTCCCCTGCATATACACCATCCAGATTTATTACATCTGTCCTCCTAACAGAGAGCACAGGCTGCTGGCTAAAAAGGAATAACTGATAGTTGACCTCTTGGGCTGGAGAAAAGATTCAGCTTTTGCTGTCTTTGGAGTTTGTTTTCTTTTCTGCTTGTGGCAAAATATCTGAAAATGAGAGAACGTGAGGAATTTGCTTTCTTCACATGTAGATTCACAGCAGTTGATGCTGGCAGGGATGGAGGGTGGCTGGGGCATAACCCTGATCAGAGATCCCCATTCCCTCTGTCCTGGGCACAGGATGCAGAGTCCTCTTGTTCCTAGGTGCTATTCATGCCTTGAGTTTTATCATTCATGTATTTCATGTTCTGTGCTGCCCAGGGTGCAGCTCTGAGCTCACACTCAGGGTCACTCAGCTCTCTGCACACAGCAGCCACACAAAACAAATCCTGTTCCTGCTGCACACCAAGGACAACTTTCAGCTCAAAAGCACAAACAAGGGTGGCTGGAGGGAGGAACAAGAAGGATGGGACCTCACAGCCTGGAGCTGGAATGGGACAATTCAACCCCAATGTGCAAATGGACCAAAACTGATCAAAGTGTGAGACCTCGTGACCCTTTGTCCATTTTGTGACCATTTTGGTTCCACCTTGGGTGCAGCCCTGGCCAGGCTCTTGTCCTGCCCAAGGTGTATCCTAAAGGCCTTTCAATAAATATCTCCTTTATTCTCTGGCTCTGTCCAGTCTCTGTTCCAGCTCAGCCTTTGCAAGACATCACTATCACTCCTAGCTGGCTCTGAAATAGACTCTGATTTTCATCCTGGAGCCACTGCCGCATCATTTGTGAAAGCATGTTAAAAATCTGCAGGCACAGTATTGATACAATTCCTGTTAAGCACTGTCTTGGTTTTGTTTCTCATTTGATGGTACATCTATGTATTTAATGTTGGTCTGAAAAGGTGATTCTGTGCGGGCAAATTTGCCTTTTTTGCTTTTCTTTTTAATTGAAGCAAATCATATTCCTCTGATATCTTGTTTCCATGCCAAGTTTTCTCCAATTAAGAAAAAGAAAAAACAAGAATCCCCAGGCAACCCTGTTACTCTTATTCATAATTAAACCATCACACCTGAAACATCCAGCAGGCTGCTTTTAAGATTTCTAAAGTGCAGGGAGAAGCCACATTAATAATTTTGGGCCATGTGCCAGCACACAGGGACGTCTAAGCTGGGAAGTGAACCAATACTTTATAGGAAAGAGAAAGGTATTTCCTGATAAAGCAATAATTGAACATGCACCTCAGGGAAAAAGTGAATAATTGGACATAAAGTTGCTTTTGTCCCTCTGTAAAATGATTCTGTCATATAGACATGAGTTCTATTTTGTGAAAAATATCCCTTTTTAAAATTATTTTTTTAATATGCAGCTTCTGCATGATACATGACTGTGTAGTACTTCGATGGGAAGGTCTGGGGGGAGCTTTCACAGCCCTGTTATTTACACGAGGGACAGTTCTAAGAACCACCTGACCCAATTCAGAGCAGGGGCAAAGAAACTCCAACCTGTGGCACTTTGTAACCTCACGAGGGTATTTCTGCAAAAAGCTGCTTCTCTTTTCCAGAGCTGTGACAGAGAGCTGTAGAATCTGGGAGAGTCAATCAACTGCCCTGGGGAGCCACCGAAGCTGCCTCAACTACAGCAGCCAGGAACTGACTGAAGTGAGAGTTTTTGGGTTTTGTTTTTGTTTTTTCCCCTCATAGTATTCCTTTAAATAAAAATCTATTTCCAAGTAGAATATCTCACTGGAGAAGAATATGATTTAAAATCCTTTTTCTTCTTCCATGTGTTGCTAAGAACCAAGAGGTTTATAATTACCTTGCAGCTGAAAAATCGATGGGTCAGTGGATGTAGCTGGCCTCTGCTGGTTGGAAAATATATGTGATTTTCTCAGTACCACTGTTCTCTCAGCAAAGAAGAGAACACTTTTGTTCTGTTTGTTTTTGGTTTTGAAAATGTCCTTAGAAAAAGTTTTGAGAGGGAAACAGTCAACTAATTAAAAAAAGAGAAAATAGAGAGGTGAAGGAAAAATCTTTAACCCTCCTACCAATGCTTGAAACGGGGAAGACATTTGAAAGATATTTTTAATTGTTTTGCTGAAGACATAATTTTATTTCCTCTTTTTCTGTCTCCAGAAGAGGATTTTTTAATAGTGAAGTCATCCTCCTCCTAGCAACAAATGACTCTTAGAGGAGCTTGTATCATCAGCAACACTTTTTGCATTTTCCCTCTCCCTAAAGATAATTATAAAAGATGGAAATCTTTCTGTGTGACCCTGCCTTATTAATATGAAGTAGATTATCCCTGTAGCCTGAAGTAATTGGCTTTTGCAGGAAAACACTCTGAACTTGGCAGGATATTGTCTCTTCCAGCCCATACTCGGGGTCATTAAATTGTGTTTACAGTGAAAATTTTACATAAAATTAAGGAATGGAGTAAAATCATGCTTGTTTATCAATGCATCATAGATCAGTGTAAATATTAGCACTTCCAACAATCCACCTGCAGCATGGGTAAGACTGGGGTGTGAAAGCCCCTTCACACTGGAGTTTTCAGTGCCTGGAGTGTTACACACAGATCTGGGGGTGCTTGGAAGACATTGTCAGTGCAAGAGCTTCCATTTGTGCTGTTATAAACAAAGCCTTGAGTTTTGGAGATTAAAAGTTGGATGGTTCCCAATGACACTGTGGTACCAACCATAATTTTTGGATTTTTCACCTGAATTCTTCCTTCAAAAGAATCTTTGACTGCTGTTTCCAGCTGCAGCACCTGAAGTGCTCAGCTCAGGCTGTGTGTGGAGAGGAGGCAGCTGCAGAGGGTGGTTTGTGCCAGGCAGGATCAGGAATGCACTCTGGAGCATCACTGCCACCCAAAACGCTGCAGAGGGAGCAGAGAATGATGACATCTCTGATTCAGGCAGGTCAGAGAGATGCCCAAAGCTGGAGGAAGTGCAAGTAGACTGAAGTTCTTCCTTGGATTTTTAGCATTAATTACCTTTGTCGGAACAATTCAGAAAAATGCTTGATCTCTTCGTTATGATTAATGCTCTTTCTGATTAATGATGCCTCCCCCAGCCCAGCACTGTGCCAGTGGCTGTGGCTGCCTGCAAAGCAGGGATGTGTGCAGGCTTTCAATTCTCCCAAGCACTGCAACTGAGCAAATGGTGCTGTCCTATTTTATACGTGAGGAAATTGCAGCGCAGAAAAAAATTAAGCAGCTTGCCTGCAAGGTGCCCTATGGCCCAACAGATGAAACATTAATGCAGGATTTCATTGAGCATAATTCGGCTCTGGGATTTCTGTTTGTTCATTTGCTTTGTTTGGCAGGGGTTTGAAGTTTTGATGCTCTTTTCCCTCAGTTTTGCCAAGGGCAGTTTTTGTGTTACCTTTGATTCGGAATGCTTGAGGGTGGCTTTAAAATTCTGGCTGGATTGGAATAGGGAAAATCTTCTGTATATTGGATCAGTTCATTTCAAAGCCAGAAAAAGCTGCTTTAGTCAGTGAAGGAGTGCTTACAGCACCTCTTCCATCATCCCCACCAGCCTGTCTGATTTAACTCCTTCAGTGCCCTGAGTTGTTGGAAAAGCCTGGAGAAAGAAGCATCTCACTTGTTGTGTCACTGCTTCACTGCCACAAGCAGTGGAACACTTTATTCTTAATCCAACCTGTAATTATTAAGGCAACTACCATAATTTAGTGGCACAGTTGACACATTTTTCATTCAGTTATTTTGCTATACCTACATTAGGACAAGGTAATCAAGGCCAAATGATGTGCTAATTTTACCAGTTCCTGAAACTCGTGCACATTTTTCACAAGAAATCTCATTTATGGCACAGTAGGATTTAACCACTGAATTTCTGAGCCAAAATTTATTAATTGCTCATGATAACATGCTCCAAGTCAGTTTATAAGAGAAATTTTTTAATTAAAGGATTTATTCAGTCAGATAGGCATGCCTATTCTTATTTTGGGTACACTCACTTGAGTAGTTGCATATTTTTTCCCCTTCAGGTAATTTTCTTCTTCATTTTTGTGGAATGAACATTTACAGCCCATTGTTATTTAATGGGTTTTTAATTTTTTAATATTTCATAACTCTGAAAAGTTGCAATGAAATTTTCTGGATCTCCTCTGTTACTCTGCATAATTTATTCTGAAATGAAAGAGCACAACATTAAATTGTTCTGGTTCTCTCCAGTAATGAATAGCTCTTGGGACAGGTTTTTTTCCTAAAACTCTCATTATTGACTTATGTCTGCTTCTATCAATATCAAGGAAGATTTTACAGATGTTTAAAATAAAACAAACCCCAGTAAAACTTTTGTAGTATTTGAATTAACAAGGATGGGAAACAATCCAATAAAAAATAGCCAAAATAATGAAAAATAATGAACCTGAAATTAGAAACTATAGCAATTTTGATACAAATATAGACAGGGACACTATTTATTCCTTCTCATTTATATTACTTGCCTACCTACAAAAAAAAAAAAAAAAAAAGAAAAAAAAGATGATTCTTTACTGCCCTCTGGGCAAAACCAATGAACAATACAGGGCGTTTTCTCCCCCTCTTTTCAGACTATTTTAATTAGGTAGTTCGATAAAAACCTCTGTTTGGATAGAGAAACTGAAGGTATGAGTGAATAGGCACAAGGGAAAATATCCTAAGGATATTGCAGCTCTTTTCTGGGATAAAGAATATATAGATTGTTTTCCTCACAAAATAGTGGTTTTGATTTTTATTTTTCCTTAGCATTATCTCATTGCCTGTTGTAATTTTACTTCTTTCTTTCGCCTGCTTTCCTAAGAGCCTGCTTGACTGAGGTCTTCCTCTTCACCTCAAGAAAAAAGAGGGATGAAGCAATGGATGAAATACGCTCAGAGGGGACAAATCCAAACTGGAGAACTGGAGTGGAAGAGAAACCCACGTGCAAAGAGAAAATGCAATCAAAATGCTCCCAGCAGACACTTTAAAGTGAAGTTCTGAGAACATTCACACGTTGATTCATCCTTGTAGGCAGAGCCATGGTCCTCTCACAGGAATTTCTCAGTCCACGGTCAGAGACCAGGACTGGGACCCATCACATCATGATGGAAGAGGATCACGGGCAGGTAGGAATCACCTGAAGTCTCTGGTATTTGCTGCTTTATTCTAAATTAATTTAATTTGTATTTTCATGCCCAGCAGATAATAAATCTGGCAAGGGCAATACTTTGTAGCAAAGGGCGTTTCTGTAGGAGGGAATTTTACGGTTCCGTAAATGGCGCTAGAAAGTTCGGAGTGGGAAATTTGCTTTGCATTTTTGGGACTTTAGGAACTCAGTGTCGCTGTTCATGTCAACAATTCATGAAAATTGTTAGTTGTTATTAATCTCAAGGTTCTAAAATGCGCTTTCAGCCCTCTGCACGTCTTCCTGCTGGCTGCTGCAAATGTGAAAACCCAGAGGAAGTCCTGTCTTATCAGAAATACCCAACCAAAAGGGAGATTTAGTAAAGAGAACTTGATTGAAAAAGTAATAGAAAAGGCAGTGGTTAAAGGCCAGTAATTTTTTAGTTCTTTTTAGAATTACAGAAACAATTGGAAATAAAATATCATTCCTCTATTTTATCCAATAAAAAATTATGCCCTGAAGGATGCTTAAAACTAGTTTTTCTACTCAGTTATAGAATGTGCTGTTTTCATGGGTGCACGTGCCCTTGTGAGGTGTGAGGGGCTGAGACAGAGCCAAAATCACCGAGAGGGAGGAGGAAGGAGAAGAAAAGTGGAGGTGAGGACAAGTGGAGCAGCGGGAGTTGTAGAAAATATATCTGACCATGGAAGCCAAAGCAGAGGTCTGGAATTAAGAAATGGGGACACAGATCTGGGGGAAGCGCAGGGGGGCTGGAGAAGGCAGCAAATCAAGAAGGAATGCTTGGTTTAGGTGCCAGGAAATGAAACCAAGCATTAGAAAGTTTGGGAAACTTTCTAAACTCAGTGACAGCATGTATGTATGTATGATATAGATACACCTCAAAAGGGTAGGCTGGTCAAAGTCTACTATTTTTTAATATTTGAAAACTGAAATGTGCATATAATAATTTCTGTCGAATGCCTCAATTTCTTTTTTTATTGTCTGAAAAACCTGGCGAAATTATTTCCTCACCTGCTTTTCTGACTTTGCCCTATGCTGAGATGAACGAGTATTTTAATGAACTCATTTCTCTTTTAAACCATTAAATATATTCATGCTTGATAATATGCATCAGTTCTTTCTGTGGGGGAGATTATTACTAGAAATAATGTGGTGCATTAGAATTGCATTAGGATGTAGATTTAGGCCATATTTAACTTCCTCCTGAGCTCCGTGTTGTGCAAGCAGTGTACAAAACAGATGTGGTCCGAGGTAAAACCTGACGGGATGAGCCCAGGACTCAAGTTCTGCCCCTCTCAGGCTGTTCTGGTTTCCTCTGCTCTGTGGAGTGCAGGAGGCTGGGGTGGAAGCAGCACACACGCTCTGAATTAATCAGTCAGCTCAGAGTTAATAATTCAGTGCAAACGACAACGAGCTGACCTGCAAATGTTCTTCCCAAAGTCAAGGAGTGAAGGGGTTCCCCTCCTTCACTTCCAAGCTGCAAAAATCTCAATCTCACTGGGAAAAAAAGATTGGAAATCGCAGAAAAGTGCAGTGTTATGCTGGGAAACACACTCCAAGTGTGACCCTGTGTGTGTGAAGGGGTCAGCAGCTGGCGGGGAGAGGATGTGCAGCAGGGTCCTCCTCCACAAAGGGGTGTTCAGCAGTTTGGGGCTATCTGAGCTTCCTGTGGGATGCACGAGGATATAGAGACACACCTCCAGCTCTGGGAGTTAAGTAACATTAGTCATGATGGAAGAATAATATTTTTCCTCTCTCAGAGGTAAAAATCTAAAAATCTTTGGTTACGTTTCAAACCCGTTCTCACCATTAAATGGGTTTGCCTTTAACTCCAACCTTTCTGCTGAGGAAAAGTCTGTGCCAGTAAAATTCTCTGTCACAGAAACCATTTGCTTCTGACCAACCCAAGTTCTTGTGTGCTTGAGCCAACAATAAGGAAGGGGAAGGGAAACCTGGCCCAGGAGGGACATGGTTTTGTTGTTCCAAGATGTGGTTTTGCTGTTCCCACCGGGCAGCAATGGGACTGAGACTGGCACACTCAGCTAATGGCCAGCTGAAATTAAACATTTCATTTCAGGTCAGCAAAATAAAATATTTCAGAATTTTGACATGCAATTTTCATGACTTTTTTTGTTTGTTTGTTTTTAATGCACAGATTAGATGCTGCAAGACCAGTTACTTTATGTGTTATTAAAAACACGTCAAATTCCTGGCTGAGGTAAAAGAATTTTTTTTTTTTTTGGTCACCTCTGTATCAAATGTGAAACAATAACTCAGAAGGTAAATTACTTCTCATACTCTCAAATACAGGTAGTAATGGTATTTTGTAGAAAAATGTGCACATTCTGGACATTTTTTTTAAAAAAAGAGAGAGTATCTCTGCTGAGAAATCAGGAAATCACACTGGGGCCCATTATTCTCATCTTTCCTGAAGTGCAGTTCTCAGTATGAGGCACAGCTGATGCTCTGGTCTGTGAGGGGGAGAGGCTATTGTCCTGTACCAATAGAGAATATGCCCACTTAGGAATCCTCCTTTAACCTTTTCCTTTTTTTTTTCTCAATACCTTGGTGTTGGAGAGCTGTTCCAGTTCCTAGCTGCCTTTTAGCAGCACTGTTGCCTAGAGAATTGTTCCCTATCCAGTATTTTTGCAATTTATTCTTCCTGCCCAAGTGTTAACTTTACACCTGTCCATATTGAAAGGCAACTTATTTTTTGTCTGGAATATTTTCCTCAGTCTGTCAAAGTCATTTTGAATTGTAGACTTGTCCTCCATCATTCCTGAGGCCCTTCTCTGCTTGGAGCCACTTGTGATTTTAAGAGCCGTATTTTCTATGCCACCATGCACTTTGGTAATGCTTTGCATAATTAAGGCGCATGTCAAAGTAATTTATTGTAGTCATTAAAAAAGAAAAAAAAAAAAAAAATCCAAAATGATAGACAGGGGAAATTTATTCTTTTATAAGAATAATTTTATCATTCTTCTTTTGGCAATAACACGTCCAGATAGTCAGCAACACCAATTCTAAACTGAGAAATAATCTTTCATTCAGGACCCTCAAATCCCCCTAAGATTTTCAGCTGCAGTGTTGCCTGGAGCAGTGGAGGACAGAGAGCTCCCAGGGTAATTTGCTGGGTTCTGCAGCATGTGCTGCATAGGCAAGGGCCCAGTCTTGTTTGTCCCACAGGAATATTTGATAATATACTCAATTTGTGGCACTAATGGCAAAGAAACTGTCCAAAAGGAAATGGAATTTGATTGCCTCCAATTCCAGGAATACAGAGAGCTTTGTTTACCCAAGTCACACACTTTCTGGTCCCTAAGAATGAATTCAATAATTTAAAACCTTTGGACCCGGGCTGTGCTCTACTGAATTTTACCAAAGGCTCTGTGCCTGGTGTGACGTATATTCACATCTTAGCCAAGGGGAATTAGAGTGGCTTAATGTATCCAAACCCAATATACCATCAGTGCCAGAGGGCATTTTGTGCTCTCAGAGGAGAGACTCCCTGGCTAAAGGGGGAGACAGGAGAGCTGCTAAAAAAGAGTGTGTGGTCACAGGAGGCTGGGAAAAAACCTCACCCCACGAGGTCTCTTTGCACAGTCGCCTGTCATACTGTGTTTCTATATCCATGGATACTTAGATGATTTTCAAGCCTCAGTTCTTTTGGTAATAATGGAGAAGTGGATTGAGAGCACAGCAAATAAATTAAATTACTTATGTAGGAGGCAGTGAAATATGACTAAATGCGTTGGGATCTTGTTGTTCCTGACGATGCATCTGAATCATTCACCTCTTCTGAGCCATTCAGTTTCCTGGTGGAGGCACTCCTAGGAGAGAGGTTTAGCTGAAAACTTCCTACAAGGAAGTATATGCTTGAGTAAATCTAATTTAGAAAGCATTAGCAGTTATTATGGAAGCTTTGTTTATATTTAGGTTGTTATCATTCCCTGAACTTATAATATTACCTCTGGACAGGGGCTGGATTTGTTTTTTGGGGATTCTGGTACTGTAAATAATGTAATCAGAGTTTATAACCTTTGTTCTTGTACCACATTGCAACAGCAATGAAAAGAAAATCTTTAGTGGGAAAACAGTAATAGAAAGTTTCCCATCCTCAAAGTAGATCTCTGATAATAAAAAATAAACCAAACCCAGACAAATAAACAAACAAACAAAAAGCGAAGGGCGAAAAGGATATATAGGGACCTTAATAATTGATCATTAAATATCACACATTAAAATCTTGATGTCTCACAAAATTTAAAACAAACAAACAAACAAACAAACAAAAAAACCCACTCTATTCAGTAGCTGCCCCTAATTTCTCCACTCTCTGTGATGCCTGCAGGCTTTGTCACACTGAGTTTGGTGTGCAGCAGCAGCAGTGAAATCTCAGGGTTAACGGGGAGCTCTTCTCCTTCCTGCATCACTGGGGAGGACAGCAAGCACCTGGTGCCAGGGTACCCCAGATTTCTGTGGGCAGGGGGAGCTTCCCTGTCCAGTTCTTGTAAAACCTGGTGGAAACTGAGGCCACTGCGCTCAGCTCCCCCCAGAAACTCCTGGGTGGAGTGTTCAGTCACTCTCAGACTGATGGCGTCCTCATCTCCAACACTGCAATGAGATGTGGAATGCAAGCTGAACGCTCAGCAATGTGCAGCTTTGAGGGCCCAGACTACTCCTTTCATTTCAGATTTTTTTTTCCTGTGTGAGACTTTTCCATTTCTCGTGGCTCCTCCTCCACACTTTTGGCATAGAATCCTGAGCTGGTACAGGTTCCCTGGAGGATTTTCAGTCCCACAGCCTCCACACTCCCATGGGTGCTGACAATCTGTCCCTTACAGGCCACCTAGAAAATGCAATAACACAGATGTGGGGATAAAATGAGACCAAAAACTAAAAGAGAAGATAGAAAATGGACTGTTCTTTGTATTAATTAGCTGAAGAGAAATAAGGAGATGGATGGAACATTACAAACAGGCTTGCATACAATTTTCAGAATGAGTTTCCTCATCATGAAAATGTATTTTGGACAGAACATTCCTGTCCTGGGTGTGACTATTCTGGATTAGGAGCATCCACCTATGTCTGTAGCCACATCTGCTCCTTTCTGAAACCGTTTTCATCTTCTGGTGTCATTCTCTGAGATCATATCAATCTTTCACCCTGTGGCTGCTCTAAAAGACTGGATTCTACAGATTTTTTTTTTTTTTTGTACTTCACCCTCAACCCCCTTCCTTATTTTTTTCTGGGTTTTTTTTTGTGTGGTTTCAGACAATCTGACATCTTCAAATTTCATCCATTTTACCATAATAATATGTTTTCAGTCAGATGGGCACTTAAGGGATTTTTTTTCCCCTCCTCTGCTGCTCCTGCTCTGGTAAATAACCAACTTGACCCTGCTCACCGAGTTTTTTACATGTGCACACTGATGTATCCAAAACACAGCCAATAATTCTTGAATTTTTCACAGATATTTTCTGCAGTCACTCTCTGCAATGACCCAGGAAGCAGATGAAGGCACTGTGAGCCCATGACAGGCTGGCAAAAAATAATTTAGTAATCTGCTTCTTCCAAACGGCTCTCAGGTAGGTTTTTCTGGAAAGAATTTCCTCAGCTGATAATATTACTTTTTTGGTTGTCAAAGCATTGTAAGAAGGTTCAGGTGCCATAAAGCTTCTGAACTCTTTTTTAAAAGCCATCATAATTATTTATAACGTGACAAATTATTATTTTCTTTAATATTTAAATGGATGCTATTTTAAGCAGAATCCGAACAACAAAGCAATTTAAACTCTCTGGTGTTATTTCTCACCCATTGGTGCGCTTGCTCTAAATCCAAAGCAATTTATGGATCTCAGATAATTTTTCCGTAATGCTGCCAATTCATTGTTCAATTTTTGAACCTGTAATATTTTCTGCTAGCTATGCACTTTCATAATCCTTTCTGTGCTGATATCCATCTAACCCTGAAGTGCAATTATATTGTATTTCCTGTTTGCAAGTCTAAAAACTCTACATTGACCCTAGTGGGAGAGAAAGCTATTGCTGGTACAGTAGCCAATAAATCTTGGAGTTGGAATGTGTCTGCTTTAATCTTCACTGTAATCAATTAAGCTTTGTGGTTAGGACTTCTAAGGTTTCATTCAGCTGGCTCTTTGCAGAAGGCTTTTCTGAGGGATTGGTTGTGATATTAGGATGTAGTAGCAGAAGGATAAATCCATACACTAGGTCTAAATTTGGGTACGAGCTATAAAGGGATGGTTGAATTACATAGATGGGTCATTTATTGTCTGCTTTTTGATCAAAAGTCAGTTTTTAAGGCTTAAGAATGGAGGATTTTTCGTTTGTGCAGAAAACCTGTAAACATGTATTACTAAAATTCCACATGACTTGTTTGTTTTGTTTTGGGGTGGGTTGTTTTTTCTTTGTGGTGGTTTTTTTGTATTTTTTTTTTTAGCAATTATTTTAAATATGAATAATGACTCATGCATTAGTCAGGCTGTTGATTTGAAGATTCACTCCCAAATGCCATGTGTGTTCCTGCTACTACTTCCACTTGTGTTAGTCTTTTTTTTTTTTTTCCTTCTTCTTCTTCTTCTTTTTTCTTCCTCCAAGTCTCAGAAATTCAACTGTGTGATCCCTCCCTGTCTGGCACTCCTTCAGAAATGGCAGTCAGCCCGCACACACTGTTTAGACATCAAGATACCCAACCTCAGCTCCTCAGGAGAGCATGAGGCACT
Organism: Hirundo rustica; assembly: GCF_015227805.2. Lineage (NCBI taxonomy): Eukaryota > Metazoa > Chordata > Aves > Passeriformes > Hirundinidae > Hirundo > Hirundo rustica. The sequence continues at coordinate 5,716,351 of NC_053470.1, forward strand.
TTCCCAGGATGCTAAATGTGCTGTCCCTGTTGCTTTGGCCATTCAGGAGGACCTCCCCTCAGCTGCTTTGCACCAGGGAGGTGCAAGGACCCCAGGGCTCACAGAAGTCATCCTCCCCAAGGGCTCTGTGAAGCTCTGCTGCAGGAGGCAGGAGCCAAAGAGGCTCCCAACATCCTGGCAAGGGCCAGCGTCAAACCCCCCAGGCTGTGACCCCCTCTGTCTGCAGGGAGCACCCCAGGTGTCACCCACCTGCCCCACACACTGAGCATTTCCCCTCCAGAGCCCCCCTCCCTTCCCAGCAGCATCCCTGTGCCATTTTCCATCCCGCAGACCATGCTGTGCACCCTCTGTGCTGTCCTGTGTGCAGCAGTGTGGGTGGAAACCTTTCTTTCTGATGAGCTGGTCCCTCACAAGCCTCCTGTGTCATAACAGTTCTTTCTTGTCTGCCTGCACCATTTGCCTTTTCCCCCTTTCCTTAGCTCCAGCCTAAAAGGAGCAGAGGATGCTGCTGCTGTGGGGAATAAAAGTCTCTTTCCCTGTGAAATATGGAAACAGTAAAATGCTCCAGGTGCTCATTTTTCCAGCCCCCATAGCAGTCAGGCACTGTAAAGCCTGAGAAATAGACAGCATCTCCTGTTTTTCAGAACAAGGTGGTATTATTTTTATTTTTTTTCCCCACCCTCGGTGGCTTTTCATCTAAAAGCAAAGATCCATTTAAACTGAGAAGCTCTTGTGGCAGTATATTAGGGTTTTTTTATCAAAAGTTCCACAGAGAGGAATAGTGAGAAAGACAGCAGAGCCCATCCTCCCCTCAGGACCATGGGCTCCTGGCTCTTACCTGGCACAGGAAATGCAGCACAGCTTCCTGAGTTCCCAAATTTAGAGGAAAGTCTGGAACTGAAGCCTCCCAGCATGCTGGATGCAGGACCTCAGCGTCAGACAGCTCACAGAATCACAGAATAATGAGGTTGGAAGAGACCTCTAAGATCATCAAGTCCAACCTATGCCTTAACACCTCAACTAGACTATAGCACTGAGTGCCATGTCCAGTCTTTTATTAAAAGAGATGGTGACTCCTCCACCTCCCTGGGAAGACAATTCCAGTGCTTTATTATTCTTTCAGTGAAATTTTTTTCCTAATATCTAATCTGTACCTTCCCTGATGTAGCTTGAGACTGTGTCCCCTTGTTCTGTCAGGTGCTGCCCGGTGGAAGAGACCGACCCCCACCTGTCTACAACCTCCCTTCAGGGAGTTGTAGAGAGTGATAAGGTCACTCGGAACCTTCCTGGGTGCAGGATCCTTCCAAAGCCTTCCCGTGGTCCCAGTTCTAGCTTCAACACTTTTTTTGCAAGAAGCAAAAATAATCTTGCTGCAAGCTCTAGTGTAGAGTCTCATCAGGAAGAGATTCAAAAGACTAATACTCCAAACCCTGCTTTTTCCCTTTTGTGCCTTTTTTTTTCCCCCGAAAGTAAACATCACAGGAGCCCCAGTTTGAACCTTTATATAGAACCTGGATTATTATTCTGATTTTAAGAGGCAATGAATCAGATCAATGGTTAACATTGCACTTTAGCCATCATCTCTGATGCTCGAGGATGCGTCTCTACATCCCATTTTCCATCAGCCACCAGTAGTTGGCTGATCTTATTTCAATGCCTGATTATAAAAACACAAAAGTAGCACATTTCCTAGCTGGATTGACATATTGCTATTTATGGCTTTTTAAGTCATGTATATTTATGAGCTTCTAAAATGGTGTGTCCAATTTCAGAACGTCTTCAATGTCCAAATCTCATGAATTATAAAGCGCATGTTTTAACATACATGCTTATTAATGTGCAGAAGAAAAATTACAAGTAAAATGATGACTAATTTCCTGTGGGAACTGATAAATTGCTTGCCTACTTATTTCTTCTGGAAAACTCTGACTTTTTGGTTTTATAATTCCCAGGCAGAATATTTATACCTTTGACAAATAAAGCAAAACACATTTGACACTTTTAAAATCCATTTATTTGCCATTTTGAGGATGTGGTGTTCATTAACAGCAAAAAATACCTTTTTTTTTTTTTTTTTTTACCCAACAAACAAGGTAACTGACCTGGCACTTAAAAAGGGGGGGAAAAAAAAATCTCCTTGCTATTATTAAATCTATTTTTTAATATATATTTTAAGACTGATTTATGTACCTCACTGTCATGCACCTTTGCTCCAGTACATTTTGAACTCAAGCCTTCAACAGCGTTATTTAATTGGGAGAAATAGGCAAATATTTTCCAATGCCTCACTGTTCTCTTTGCTTAAACTTTACTGGACTTATTTATCATGCACGTGAAAATACTTGTGATATATAAGCATTTTAAGTGCTGTATGTTAATCAAGGAATTGCAGTGTGCGCTGGTGATTTTTTTTTATTCTAAAAGAGGGAAATTATGTCCTTTCTAATCACCTAAATACCACTCAGGTGCTGTTTCTCTCTGGATAGGATTTCTGAGGTCTCATAAAGGGTACACTCCCATTTCATCCATAGTAAATTCAGTTTGAAATTCCTTCAGCTGTGAGAGACAAACCCCTTGGGATCCACGTGTTGTTGACTCTGGGACTATTTGTTTGAGAACAGTTTGAAAATTTTGCTGGTTATTGAAGGGTGAAAGTGGGAGAAAAAAATTGTGGGACGGACGCAGGGCACAGGAGAGAAGAGCACAGGAGAGAAGAGCACAGGAGAGAAGAGCACAGGAGCCCTGGGGAGTGAGGCTGGGGAAGGAGGCAGAGCCAAAGTGGGGAAAAGGGGAACTGGGAGGAGCTGAAGTGGAGCTGAGCTCAGGGAACTCAACTGGGAATGAGAGGATGGAGAAGGGATGGAAACTTTCAGAAAATAGAATATAATCAGGGCGAGAATTGTCGGAGAGCATCAAAGCAGTAAGAGCCTCATGTGAGTGGCAGGTGAAGGAGGTTTGCTTTTTCCCCCTTCTAAATACCTAGGTGGATGGTTTTAAAAAACCCCAAAGCTTTAAAAGTCACTGCTGCTCATTTTGCAGACTGGGGGTTAAAAGTGTTTTAAGCAGGAACTTTCTCAAGTACTTGTGGCAATTGTCATGGTGCGGAGATTGCTCCTATGAGCCTCCAGCCCCACATCTAGATTAGCAGCCAAAATACCTGAAGAACATTAACAATCCTAATATTTTTTAGGATATTTGGGCAAGAAGAGAGTTCTAGTAAATATAGATTTTGATAAACTGCCAGGATTGATTTTCATTCTGATTCTAATAAGAAATATACACCTATTTTTCTGTTTAAATGGAGCTGTTAAGGCATTTTCACACATCATGATATATACACACGAGTTTCAGGCAATTTGACTTAAAAACTTCCAGGTAAGAGCAATCTATAAAGCATTTCCTTGTCAAAACTTGGACTGGTTGTGGTATGGAAAGGAATCCAGCTAGAAAACAGATTAACCATCATAATATTGGGCAACAAAAGGTGGTTGAGTTTATTTACTATTCACTGCTGCACTGATACATAAACTGTGATTTTCTAATTAATAGCAGTGTAATGGTTAGGGATAAGCAGAAGTTTGCAAAACCACTGACAAAGCCACGTTTTGAGGAAAACCTTTCACCCATTCTGCAGCCAGAGGGAGTTTTGGTTGTCACACCCAGAGAAGCTTGGTGGTCCCGCGGGTGTAGCCGGTAATCTTTGGGATTTTACCCCGAGCCCTCCAGGTCCTGTCCCAGAGGACACGAGCTGTTGCTGCTCTGTTCACTGGAAGCTGTGTGAGGATCAGGGGCAGCCACTCCTCAAGGGAGAGCAGCAAATGCTCTGGAGCTTACAATAATACATCACAGTCAGTTTTTATTTCTTTTTTTCCAAATACGTATTTGTCCTACCTCTGGAATCTACAACAAATCTCTCCAAAGGAGGAAACTTTTGCCTGATGCCTCAAAGAAAACAAACTATTTCTACTTTTTTCTTCTAGTTGGGTGCAAGTTATAATTTGCAAAACAGCCCCATGGCATACTGCCACGTCAATCAAGGTTTTTAAAAGGAGATTTGATTTAAACACTTCTTCCTTAAATCATGTTTCTACACAGGCCTACACATCCATGCTTTCAATGAAATTAATAGTTGTCAGAAGAACAAAACACGTATTATCTGTTCCTTACACTGACTTGAGCAATAATGAATTCTGGTACAAAGAAACGCTCCAGAAGATATGACAGACATGAAATCTTTTGCTTTGGGTTTGTTGTTGTTTTTTTTTTTAATCACATCAGGAGCACTGAATATGGATTAGAACTTGTTATTGTGTGTGGAGAGAATGAAAAGTCTTGCAGAATTCAAATCATTTCTTTTAATTTATATTTGTTTCCATAATTTTGGGAGAGCATAAGGGTATGGGGGAGAATTTCCTTGTCATGAAGTTTTCTATGAAAACAAAATATGTTTGAAATTGTCAGAAAGATCCAGCCATGAAAGATGATTTTAAATATGTAGCTAAAGAATTTTATAATTTTCAATACAATTTCTCCAGTATCTATGGCAGAAAATAATTTTTTCCAGGATGTCAAGGGATAGTGTGCCACCAGCTATGCTGGAATATGTGAAATTTGAATTACAGATGCATGAATATTATGGTAAAAATTAACTTTGGATAAGTTGTCTGTGTCATGAATAAGAGCTGGTGACAATATTAATTACCATCACTGCAAGTTGTGGAACATGCAAAAAAATATAGGTCAGGAAAGAAAAAATTAAAAATATAAATAAAGAGGGAAAAAAAAATCCCATTGCAGCATTTGACAGGAAGTTACCTTAGCTGAACCCCTGGACCTGTTAATCCTGAGGAGGTGAGAATTGCTGGCAGAGCTGACAGCAAGGCAGGGGTTCAGCTGGGCTCCTGTCCTGCTTGGACATTCACAATGCAACCTCTGCAGGAAATCCCTCACTTCTTCAGGTACCAGGAATATTTTTTTTTTTCCTCCTTTTCCTGCTCAGAGGCAGACGTAGACATCTTTTATTGCACTGCACTTTGACTTCAGAATTTGGCTGAGGTTGCTTTTGGCTCAGCCTGTCAGAAGGGGAATCTCTTTGCTCTTGCTCTCACTTTTCTCTCTGCCCTGATCACCAAGGAAAAGAGGTCACACAGCACCTGGATGTTCTCCTTTCCGAAGGAAATCCTTTCTAATCCCTTCTGCAAGGCTGAAAGGAAATCTTGGAAGGAAACACAATGAAACACAATGAAATGCCTCCTTTGGAAGGAAAGCCACACCGGTTTAAGCTGACAAGCTAAATTAATACAATTGAAAAATTTGAGAGATGTAAGCAAAAAGGTCTAGAAAGAAGCTAACAACAAAGGTCTGTGTAAAGTAAACATAAAATTAAAAACAACATCAACAATAACAAAAACTTGTCAGAGACTTTCACAGTATTTCACAAATAACTAGGATGGAGAGCTAAAAACCTTCAGTATTTTATTTTCAGGAAACAATTAAATCCTTCCATATTCTGTCTATTTCAACTTCTTTTGGGACAGTTTTGCTATCTATAGGGAAGAGGTAGATCTTTCTCTCTGAAGGTAGAATCTAAATTCTCGAATTTTTTTTTTTTTGCTATATTTTGTCTTTACAATATTCCTTATCAGCTTACATGATAATTTCTTTTGCATGTTATCCTCTAAACCAATTATAATAACACAGCTTTGATTGATCCTCACTCCAGCCCTTGTAGTGATCTAAGATTCTGTATTTATAAAGAGTCTCTGGAGAATAAGTGTAGAGAGGAAAACCTCTTTTCTGTGATTTTGCTATTATTACAGGATTGCTAGTGCTGGACAAGTTCTCCATATATTGTAATCTATACAAAAATCTTTGGTGTTCCATGCCCTATCAGTACAAAATGTAGTACAATAGAGTAAACACAATAATAAATGAATAGTGGGCCTTCAAACCTGGCTCAGCTGTAATTTGCCAAGTCAGAGAAATCTCTGTCTTACTAAAGAGCTCTCCATTCTGGAATATTATAATGAATCAAAATCTGTCAAGAGAAAAAATAAATAAACCCTCACCCTACTTATGGCAGAAAGTTGCTTTGCTGCTAATTCCTGTTATGCTTCTCATGACAGGATTAGCTCAGGGTCTTGAAAGTGAAAGGAAATTAAAGAAAGGCAGAAGATGACAAAGAACAGAGAACACTGAAAAACAAAGAATTGGGTTGAGAAATTCTTCAGCTAAGATTATGAGGAAGGAAAACAGAGCAGAAAGAAGTGAGGAAATTATGGGAAGGTATTTCTTCGGAGCTGGTAAAAGTCACTGGGTCTGGGAACATTTTAGGTCACTGTACACTGTGCTTCCAATTAGGAGGTTCTGGTGGTTAGAGAAGGAATTCCCAGACCTGTAGATCAGTTCTGCCTTCTTCACTGGTTCCTAGTTTGACCCTAGGCAGAATGGGATTTTTGGATCAACAGCCATGAGTCTCAGTTCTTCTCCACGAGTGTTACCTAAATGGATTTTCTTTAATACTTGTAGGGATTTATGGCGTAAAATGTTATTATGTGTTTAGGACTCTGCCTGGAAAGTAACAGCGAATCTGCTTGTTTGTATGTTGATTTTCATGTCCATTGACTCCTTTGTTTCATTCACTGGTTTTCTGATTTTTCAACTTTTTTTTCAACACCCAGCTAAGTCACAAAATCATGGAATTTTTCAGCTGGGGAAGATCTCTGAGATCATCTAGTCCAGCCATTAACCTCAGCACTATCACATGTCACATGTACTACAGTATCACCTGCCATAACAATGATTGTTCTTAATAACCTTCAGAACAGTTATTTTTATTTTTTTCCCCTCCCTCCCCTCTGACATTCATTCTATCCCTTTTTAAATCGCCATCATACATTGTGCAACTGTTCCATCGTTATAAAATATCTGTTTTCAGGCTGGTAAAAGTTTTATTTGTCTATCATTCATCTCAGGATATTAATCATTCCTTAAAAATTATTTCCATTCTTACTGCTGGGTGTAGACACAATGTTAATGTCTTCTGCACCTTTTTTATGATTTACAGCCATTAAATACTTCTAGAGGGAATGTGTGAAAAGAAGTTAGGACCATATCGCCAATTAAATAAAGAGAACCTTTCAAAAATCTTGAAAACGTAGATTTCCATTAACTTTTGTGTTGTTCTACTTAAAGATCTTTTTTCTTTAGGATAATATACCCTCAAAGCTACATGGAAGATCATTGCCTGCTGCTGAAAACATCCACAGAGCAAGCATTCATTTCATATCTGGAACTGTCTCATGTTTCCATCAAGCTGGTGAGCAGACCACAAATCACTGGGATGCAGAGAGCAGCACAAAAGGGGTTGGGGAAGGACACACCTGCCTTCACTGAAAATCTCCTTCTGATTTATTCGCCGGCAGAGGAGAAATATTTTAAACATGTCTCAGCCCTGGAGAGACCTTGTCAGCTCTGTAATCTGTCAGCGTCCTCAGCACGGTGATGAAGATCATCGTGTGCACAGCTCCTGTATTTACATGCAAGAAGCCACCTAAAAGATGACAGATTTAACTTTATTGCAGTAAGACATTTGCCTTATGTGATGAATTGCGTTCCCCTTTTCTTCCAATTCTCATTTCTTGTCCTTTCTAAACTTCAATAGACCAAACTGTCACTGGTTTCCCAGAACATATTTCTCATATTTCTGCTTAAATCTGCCTCTTTCTTTAATTTTTTTATTTTTTTGAGATGAACTGATGTGACTGGATGCTGTGAACTTGCATTTCTACTGTGTTGTTTCTTAGAATAATAGCATTGGTTAGGGTTGGGCAGGCAGAGTGAAACACAAGAGAGATTCATGGAGGGGGGTTCATCCCTGCTGGACACCCTGGCACAAACCACTGAATATCTCTGAGTGTGGTAGATTTGGCTTTATTTTTCTGCCAAATCTCAAATGTCTGTGAGAAATATATTTATACAGTTAAATCTCTGCTCCTGGAAATGTAGCTCTTTAAAACAAGATGTGCTCATCTGTCCTGTTCTAGTTTTCTCAGCCTATTTTTTTTTTTTTTTTTTTGATGCAAATCTTTTTTTTAATGTTTTCTTTTGATAGCTTTTTCTCAAAACTTAGAAAAAAATGCGCCATCATTTCTTTTTCAGGTTTTTTTGGTAATCTCTGCAGTGTGTAATAGCAATTACGTTTGAATTTATTTACAAACTATTCATCAAACACAATTAATTTTACTTTTTCTCCCTATTTGGTTTCTAATTTGCCTAGGTACATTGTCAAGTCAATTCAGTGCTCAGCAGCTAATGAAAATGAACGTGACAAGTGTGATTTATGACAATTTGAGCGAAGTTTCAGTGTCACTGCGTGCAATATTTCACATTTTGTTTTAGCACAGCAGGGCTGAAATATTCTCCGGAGTGCCTTGCAGTTGTTTATTGTTTGCTTGTTTCTAGAAAGACTTGAACAACAACAAGGAAGCAACAACAAAGGAAAAAACCCAAAAAATGATCTTGCCTTAGTTCAGATGTCTGTGCATCTCGAACTGATCCCGTGTGTTTGAGGCGCTTTATTTTATTTTTAATATCACACACTAAGAAAAGAAGAGCACATATTTTTAGATGCTCTCAGAGGTCCCAGATTTGCAGGAGGGTGCATTTTGCCCCTCGCTGCTCCTCTGGGTACCCTGTGGTTAATGCAGGCGTGAAGGGTTTTACGGCAGCTGCGAGGGTGAGGAGAGAAAAACCAGGGCTGGGGAAGGTTTGTGAGAATTCTGCGTGGAGAAACTCCTCACCTGCTCTGCTGGCTTCAGAATCACAGAGCAGGCACTGACACCAATCACACACATCATCAGAAGGCTGCTGAGGGGCCATTCCTGCCCTTACCCGCTCTAAGGCAGGTGTGCATTGATTTTGGTTTGCGGGCGGAAAAATTCCGCAGCCTTTAAAATGCAAAGCGGGTATGCGCTGTAGAAAAGTTGGGAAAATAACTGCAGCAGACACTGAAGTTGGGGAGAAACAAGAGAAGCTACTTCGGTCAGAGAGGTGTTATCTGCTCTAAGGCAGATGTGCATTGATTTTTGTTTGCAGGTGGAAAAATTCTGCACTTTAAAATGCAAAGCAGGTATGCACTGTAGAAAAGTGAGTGAGATAACTGCAGCAGACACCGAAACTGAGAAACAAGAGAAACTCCTTTGGTCAGAGAGGTGAGCAAATGGGAGTAGAAAATGCTCTGCAGAAATATTAGGAAGCTTGTGGTTTTACTAACTGCCAGGAAGAATTATTTCAAATTCTTACTTTTTTCCCACTTGTATTTTTTCCGCACTCTTTGGAACTTTCTGAAAACACGAAATGGTAGTGCAAACTTTTCAGGAGTGACTGCAGTAACTTCTTTCTCCAATAATCCAAGCCACCCTCCTGTGGTGGGGTGTTTACATTGTCACAGCCAAGGACTGGACTTCTTTATCCACCTGGCACCTGAAGGTCACCAGTGAACACAACATTTTCTGCTGCTCACCCTCTTCCAGTGTCACAAATTCTGGCACAGTGGCCAGGAACCAGGACTGGTAAGGAAAGAGAAGTTGGAACCTTGAAGGATTTTACCCTGCTTTCAGCAATAGCTGTGGGAGCCCCTGGAGACACATGAAGAGACATAGAGGTGTCCCTGTACCAGCTCTACACTGGAGGGAGCTTTGGGAAACCCTGAAAGAAATAGTAAAGTCATAATTTAGGACATAGATTTTAATCTGATTAGAGCAGTACAATCAGACTTTTCCTAAAAACAAACACCTGGCATATACCTTTTATCATTATTAGCAGGTACTTATCCTGAGGTGATATTTTGATAGGAAAACAGAAAATAAAATTATTGTTCTTTTTACCATTGAACAGCATCTTACACATCTCACTCCGTTTAAAGAAAAGAGGGCAAAAATCAACATTGTCATTTTCAAGTGGGCAAGCCATGGCACAAAAATGTGAAATAGCTTGTCCTAGTTTGTAGAGAAATGTGAGTGCTCCCTAGCGATCATTACGAAGGATCCATCCTATTCTCGGCTAATGAGGACAAAACAAAAGTTGTTCTGGACGTGGCTGAGAAAAGATCAGGGACATTTTGTAAAAAGGAAAAGCTCACTAGATATCACACCATGTTCCTGAATCAGTGGTGTGACAGAATAAAGTCAAGTAAAGAAATCCCTGATTGGAGGACATTAACTAGATTAGGAGTATTTATTGCTTTCAAAAAGCAATGATTGGGATATATTAGGGGGAAAAAAAGGCAGTTTATAATTGTCCTAATCTAACCTTTCAAACTTCAGGTTGTACACCAGTCTAGACAGATTTGTGGTAAGTTTGTTTAATTAATGTGGAGCTTTTTTCCTTTTTTTTTTAAGTATTTCAGTGTTCTCCAGATCTTAACTTGGTGGAATTAGTGGAGGATTCTATTAAGCCATGACTTTGCTAATGTGATTTGATGGTTCAACATCTCAGTGTGCCTAGTTTTCACTATTTATTCTGCTTCAAAATTTGACATGATCAGTCAGATCTTAGAATTCTAATTATGCAATGAAGAAAAAGACTTCAATATTTCAAGTCCCCACAGAAAAAGCCAGTGGGTATGTAATTAAGAACGAGAAAAATGGTCGACCTACTTTTTCAGTTTAGTCTAAACTTCTAATTGATCCATCTTTATTTCTTTCTATTGATCTATTTATCTGCTTATCCAGTCTGTCACTAATAATCTTGACCTTATTTTGTGTTGATTGATCATTTAAACTAATTTCCAGCCGGAATGATGGTAATTTAATAATGTGAGCCAATTAGGAGTTAAACAGAATCAATAAACCATTCTATGACCTCAGTGGGAGAAGCATCGAAGTACCACTGTCTCATTAGACCTTTCAACATTTTGCATGAATATTTTTAGGGCTGAAGTAAAATGAAGGTACTACTGAAACTGGAAAATACTTCATGACATGTTGTTATTTTCTAGCTATCAACCTTTTCCAGCTCCAGAAAATAAAAGCCAGGAATGGTTGTTATTTGTTCAACCTCAGCAGGCGCCCTCCATCTAATCAACGTCTAGTGTGAGGAAAGACGTGTTTGCATTCTCACTGCTGCTTTCATCACACCTCCAGTGTTTGTTTTCCAGCTGTTTTGTCTTTCACATGTATTTTAAGTAGTAAAAGAAAGAGCCTGATGTCTTGTGAGCCAAACATGCCGTAACTCAGACCCGTGGAATCCATGGAGAAACCACCGTTTGCTGGGTGACTGAAATATTTCTCCTGGGGGGAAAAGGAATTTGTGAAAAATCAGAGGAAGACTTGTTTGGAAGAGAGTAAGAAGGCTGACTGATGATCACTGCACATTAACAAATGCTTCCTCTACCCTTTGAGGGAAGAACCCCAGTAAGATGCATTTTTCTGAGGCTCAGCTGAGTTTACTCAGGCACACGCACAAAAGTTGTTCCGCAGTTCTTGTAATACTACATAACAATCAACCGTCCTGCAAGGCATCCCAGATTCAAAGGAATAGAAGAGGCTGGAGAGGAGGAAAGAGGGAATACCAATTCTAAAAATGGAAAAATTGGAAAAATAGAGAAAAGGAGTAGCAGTAAGCAGATGGTAGTTCCCTTGCATTGGAATGAGGAAAGGGAAAGAGGAACTTCTACCTCTGTTGCAAAGATACTCCACTTTTTCCTCTGTTGTTTTGTTTGTGGTTTTTTTTGGGAGGAGGATTATTTGGTTTTTTGGTTTTATTCACAAACTATTCCACAAATTGAAAGTGAATGCAGCTCAAAATGAAACCTCCATTTCCATGTCTATAATTCATATATTTTCAGTAATTTTGCCAAGGTCTAAAAGCTAGATCAATGGGATAGATTTCCTTTAAGAGCAAATGAAGGTTGTCCATTTCCCTTCCTAGAAAATCTGCTACTATTTTAATTTTATTTTCATGTAGGCTTCTCTTTGCATTATTTCTAAACCTTTTCGTGAGCAGATTTGTGAGAAGTGAAAGAAAATGTCTGGAGATTCATTTAATGAAGTCCATTCATGAATGATAAAACTCACTGGATGCAAGTCTCCTAATCAGTGGCGTTTACAAATAATATTCAAGAGTTCTTCTAAACATTCCTTTTTAAAACTTTTTTTTTCCTTACCAGAATTTATGTTTATATTTAAAAAATGTTTTGATTTAATTTCATGTTGTTACTGCTCCATAATTCTCTTTTTGTCTTTCATGCTGAATTTTAGTTTTCTCTACCTTATGCTTAAAAGAAAACCGTACTTATTTAACTGGCAGTTCTTCAGAGCTTAGAGACTAAATTGCCTTGGAAACCAGAAGTTTATGTAAGGATAATGGATTTCAGTTATTTGACAACCCAGTAATCTAATGAAATAATGACGGATATAATTTCTGATTATGTCTAAATTTACGATTGGTTAAAATTTCATTTTACGGGACTAGATTAATTATTAAATATCAAATTATCCGTGGATTTTAGTATTTTGATTTGTTCGCCATTCCACAGATACAGATAATAAAAATCATTGCGAGAACTTGGTTAAAAATTAAAAGAAAATTACATATTGAAACCCAACCCTGAATTTTGCATGGGACATGTTTAAACTGGGTTATAAAATATTGCATATTTAATCTCTCAGGGAGGAAGCTCCCAGTGGTTGCATCCAGGTTGCTCGAGCTCAGCATTCACAGATGATACAAAAGCATCTGGAGCCCCGCTGCCAACTGCACGGGCAAGAGAGCAGCGCACAGCGCGGGTTTGTGTGAAAATTCAGCCGCTGCTCCGAGAATCAGAGCTCTGTGCAGGATCTGCAGGGCTTCCCCAGCCCCTCACGCTGGGCTGCAGCTCCGAGGAGTGCCACTGAGGCACCGAAGAAATTCATTTTCCCCCCTGCCAAGTGCAAGCGCTCCTCTTGGCACTGGCTGCGAGGAGCAGCTCGCTGGGCTGCGCGCACGCTGCAGGATGCAATTCCTGCACGGCAGCCAGAGAAAGGAGCAAGAGGACTGAGGATTTAGCACTCTGAGATGGGAATCTTGGGAGGGGGGTTTGGGGAAAGAGCAAAAATGGTTCTGTCTAATCATTCTTTCTAAACAAACAGGCGGTTCCTGGACCAGCTGGGGGATTTTTGTCTCATCAGTGTGCCGTTTGATCTTATTTCATTTGGCCAAGCCAGGAGTTTCTCTGAAAGGAATACCTGCGATGGAAGGTACAGTTTGTGCCCAGGTGTGGTGGCAGCTTGGCATTTTAAAATTTTCCACCACACTTACAGCATTTTAAAATGTATTGGCCCTGCCATGGTTCAATTCCTCCGAGACGGAGCTATTACCAAAAATATTTGTGCAGTGATAATACTTCTGGATATATCCTTTCAACATGCACTTCATCACCTGAGGATTATACAGGGATTAAAACAAATTTCAGGTGAAATTATGATGTAAAAACTAGATTTTCTGACTTGGATAAACTTTCCCTGTTGCAGTCTATTCCTTGCAACTCTTTCTCCTACTACAAATTGTGGTGTTTTATTTTGTTTTTTTATATTGCAATATGTTACTAATAATGCTGTAAATTTTGATTAAAAGGTGAGTCGTTTGGGCAATAGAAAATGTCTTGAAAAGTACCACGTTAATTCACACAGCATACCCACAAGGGGACTACTTTCCAAAATCAATTCTATGCAGTTTTCCTCATATGTATTCACAGACATCACTCCTTCTTAGCTTTAAAACTAGACCCCAGGATCTGTCAGCCTTTCTATCTCTCCAATGCTATTGGGCAGAGCTTTTTTATCTTTGCAATCATAGGGAGCACTGTCGTGCTGATGCCGATTTCTAAACAGTAAGAGACCCTCACTAATTGAAATGGACACAGAATATGTGGGGTTTATATTCTGCTGTAAGTCAAAGACCTGGGGGTGTTTTGGTCAAACTTCACCAAAAAAAAAAAAGTTGCCTTTCCACAGAAATGAGCATTTTTTATTTAAAAAGAAAAGAGTTGATATGTGGAATATCAAGCAAGGACTTGTAAGTTTTGTTCACAAACGGCTGCTTAAACATAAGAAATCAGGTTAGGAATGTTATAGAACAAAGTTCATTTTCAATGCAATGCCTAAATGAAATGCAACCTCTCCAGCAAGGACTTTTCTTTGCAAACCTTTTGCAGGCTGTGTGGGACCTTTGGGAGCACCTGGGCAGCCCTGGCTCAAAGCACATGGAAATAAAGGTAAATTATATTATTCAGGTTTGCTGTAATGCCTATCCTTTTCAATGGAGTTGAAGATGTGGCAACAGGACCGACAAGATAAAGGAAAGTTCTTAACAAATTCCCTTGTCAATTCATTTTCCTTGGTTAAAATTCAGAATGGCAAATTATGTGGAGGAGCACAGCTTAGATGCCCTGTCAGCTAAAGCACACCTGGGCTGTCTGCACGCCAGCTGGAATGAAAATTAAACTTTTATTTATCACAGCCTGCAGAGGAAACCTCTGGTTCTCCGTTACACAGATTAGGTCTTGTTTGGGTTATTCCATGCACTTATCACTTGGAGGTTACAAACAGGGCAGTAATGAAAAAATACACCAGATCTCAAGGTAATGTGGCCAAAATAGTCTGACCTTCCACTCAGGTGGGACTGGCTCTAAGGAGGGAGCTCCCTGGGTGTTGTTCCATTGCTGCTGCAGAAACCACAGCCTTTCAGAGGAAGATTGTATTATAGACCAAACAGCATCATTAGGTAAAATTAAAGGGCCATTAAAAACTAGGAAGGCAAGCTGGACTTCCTTTTTTTGTAATTGACTTAAGCAGTTGTGTCAGGCTTCGTGATCCTTGCTGAGAACTGCATCATCTCCCCTACTGCAGCAGAGCAGCTTGGCTCGGGGGATGCACGGAATGCAAATGTCTCTGGGCTTTTGGGCTTCAATCAGCCATTAGCAGTGCCTTTTCTTGCATCCCATGAGCATTTATGCACTCAGGAAGGGAATACTCTCTTAGCCTAGCAATAGGGGTCTGGATTTTCCTTTTCACATCCTCGAGTACAGACAATAGCCCCCTAATGAGAGTTGAGGGATTTCTTTCTTCATTCTGAGGGAAGAGACTTCGGTGGGGAAAAGTGATTGGTGAAGGGTGAGTGTTGTTCCTTTCTTGAAATTTTGCTGGCGAAGGCTCAAGGCTGCCACATTCCTCAAGCTGCTATCTCCTGTGCTGAGGGGGAACTGCTACCCCACACAAATGAAGTGCACAACGCTATTTAAAATATAAATTCACCCAAGCTATGTCCTTTAGCTTCAACTGTGTGCCAGAATGAGTCAGCCAGTGCAGAATAAGGTCTAAAGGAAGTTAAAACACCAGAGCACATGGCAGGACCTGATTCGGCTCGATGAACTCGGGTGCTACATTCAGTGTGAAATATGGATAATCTTGGGAACACATCCCTCATGGACCACAGGCCTGAACCAGAGGCTGGGAGATTAAAACAGCCTTGATAATAGTCCTCTTCTTGTAGAAATAGTCACTGGAGGTGCTTTATAATGTCCCAGGTGTCTGTCTGGATCTGGTCATGCCCCCTTGTGAATTTTAGGGGGAGGCAGAACAAGCAAATCCCACTCCTCGTCACAGATCACCCTTTTAGCTCTCAGCACATCAGGCTTTCTGGGCAGTTGCTATGAAACACAGAAAATTCCCACAGTGTCTCAGTGGCCCTTTTCCCAGAGAGGGTTAAAACCATCTCTTTCACAGGAGCACACTGAGACAAGTTGTGAGGAACGCATCGCAGACCAGACAAACAAGGAATAAATATCAGATGAGCAAAGATTTAAAAAACCCCAAAGCCTACACTCAGCTATATCACTGAAGATAAAGAAGCATAAGACTGCAGTTTCATAAACTTTCTAATTCTCTTAGGAAGATTACTGGAAGTTTCTCCTCTGGAGTTACCTTTGTGGTGACATCTATAACAAAACAAAAATAAAGCTTCGGCTCTCCCTGAAGTACTTGTAGGTTAAAGCTATAGCTCTCCCTCCCCATATCTGATGAATAGAGAACGCAGCAGTATTCTCAAATTTGTTAGGGTTTATAGACACAATGATTCACCCTTTGAGCTGCTGGTAGTTGTGTGATAATTGAAGATAAATCCGAGATTCTGCGGAACACTGAAGAAGCAAATACTCTTGAGCATCTTTTGCAACAGATTTTTTTTTTCCCCCAGAGTATTTTGTTCTCATCAAATGCAGATTTAGATGTTTATGTCAGAGATCACAATCTGTATGCTGTTTATTTTAGGGAGAAGCCTTATAACAGTCTCTTGTTTGTGAAGACTCAGAAGCGGTAGATGAGAAAGTGTGTGATTTTTCTCCCTGTTTATATCTACCCACATCCTGCAAAGAGAGACTTCTCATCTTACTACAGGCCATACAACTCTTCCCCTGTGTTTTTCATCCCCATAAGGTGGTGGCACCTCTAGCAATCCACCTCATGCTTCACTGACAGAGGCAGCCTCAGTGAAAGGCTTGGTCATTGAGGGAGTGTGAAAATGAGTGTGTGTCACATGAACGTGGCTGCTGTGGTGCCAGCCCTTAGCTGTCCTTCCCCACTCCCAGTCCCACTCCCAACATCCCTTCCCACTCCCAATTCTGTCTTCTGGAGCAGCCAGCACCGTGCTAATGATCTTGAGCCAAGCCCTCGTAAGTACTGAGGTACCTAAAAATTGGAATACTTGTATTTACAAAAGTGAAAGTAATTAGGCAAATCCTCTGAAGATTTTGACTAATTATTTCTGCTGATGTCTCTTTTATAAAGTTTTCTTGGGGGCTTTTGTGGATATTATACTCCTAAACATCTAACTGTCCTGCATGGGCATGGGGTGAGCTATTTTGGATGAGCAGTGTGAGGATATTGTGCATCTGTTGACAAGCAACATGCTCTACCATAGATTCCCCATTAATAACCACTCAGTGCCCAAGCTTGAGTAAATCCATTTTCCTCTGTGTCCTGTTACATGGCTGGGTCTCCAGGCTTTGTGCAATCTCCACTGACAGCACAGGTCTGACACCTGCAGAATAAAACAGCTTGAACTTTTCACAATTCCAAATCAGTTTTCCCTATCAAAGGTGTGAATTTTAAAAGGCGATATATTCCTTATTGCCTAATCCTGTTGCTCTCTGTGGAATGGATTGAAGCAATTGAAATATCCTGGTTTATCCTTGGATTGTCAGCTAAGGAGGAAACAAACACCCGAGAACTCTTATGTGAAAATGGTTCCCTGGGGAAATAGAGTCTCACACACTATTTTTTTTTTTTTTTTTTTTTTTTTACCCTGTTCTGAGAAAAATCCCCAAGTAATTTGTCCAGGTCATTTTCTACAGTCAGCACAGCCCCTGACACGTGTTCCTCCCACCCTGGGCAGGGGGCACAATAACTCATTACTACTGCAGGACTCTTCCTCAGTTGCTGTCTGGCTCCCTGATTAATTCACACATCTCCCTCACAAACTCTTCCTTAATAAGGTGACAGAGTTCTGGCTCGGCAGGTTCCCCCTCTCTGGCACAAGGATCCGTGGCTGTCTGCAGCATGCAGGCTGCTGGGAAAGCTTCTGGGTCTGGACAAGCTGTTAGAAAAGTGACCTGGCTGCAGGACAGAGCCCTGCTGGCTGAATCTCCAGGCTGTCTCCCAGGGAGATTGCCACGGCAGTGCAGATAGCCTGCTTCAAACCCACCCTCTTTGCTTCTCTCCCACCGAGGAGCAAAAACGCTTTTTGGAAGGCAGACATAAAAGCTGTCAAACAGAGAGGCAAAACAGACCGCTGAGGTGTGAGAGAGGGCATCCCCCAGGTCTTGGGTCAGTGGCCAAGAGCAAATGTGCAAATCAACACGGGTTTAGGAGCAATTCGTACAAAAACGCTCACAAATGCCACCTTCTAGGAGCAGCCACTGGTCCTGGTCTGCCCTCTGCACCTTGGTTACTGAGCCCAGGAGTCCTCATGCTGCTGCATCACTCCATGCACCACTGCCAGCCCAGGCTGCTCTTTGCCCTCCCCTGCATTCTTCTCCGGTCTGTTTTCACCTTTTCCCTGCTCCTCACTCAGTATCTCAGCACGTATCTGAATCTTCTGCTCTTTATCAGCAGCCTTCTCCCTCATGGCCAATATCTATTTCATGGTAATATGCAGAAAGTGGATATATAGGTAAAGGAGCTAATTAGGAACTTTGAATGGAGTCTCTGAAGACCCAAGTTCTGTGGTTGGGTTTAAAAGGGGTTTTTGTCTCCTGAATATAAATCTGACAATATATAAACTTTCATAGCATCTTAAATCACAGCACAGAAAGAATCTGCTCCCTTTAAAAAACAACAGTTATTTTTAGCTCTTGTAAATAGGGGATTGGACAAGTTGACCCTAATTTCCAACCTCAATCACGCTGCAATATTTGTACATCTGGGAAAGAAAATTCCCTTCTGAGGATCTCTTATCTTGTTACTGTAATAATCCTGACAAATTCATCTCTTCTGCTTCATGCATGTTGTAATTCTGCCTGGGAGAAGACAAATTAAAAAGCTGCTATGTTTCACAAAACAAACAAACTGTGAGGTGGGACTGGGAACGCTGCAACACCAACAGAGTGCAGAGAGTGGCTCTTGCACCAATTAATTACTTAATTTGGAAGGAGTCGTTTTGACAGGTCCTAGCAGACGTGAACATGCTGTGGTGCAGACTCTCAGTATTATTTTTAATCTCCTTTTTTTATATAAAATGTGCAACAGGGAGTGGTTTGTTGTTTGGAAATGGCCATTCCAGCAGGTAAATATTTCCTCCTGCAGTTTAACAGTTTGTCTCACAGAACATTTTCAAAACATTTGAACAGCAGTAAGGAACTCAAGACTTTTATTGCTATTAAATTAATTGTTTCTGTGATGTAATCATTTTAGTTTTGGGCAGGGCTCAGTCTTCTAAAAACTCACAAGTGAAAATCGTTTTCTGAAATAAATATTAGTTACATAAAGCATGAGAAATAGACTTAGTAACAACTTCAGTGTTACAACACCATGCTCAAAGAACAGCACTGTGTTATTTATGAATTTTTCAGTTCAGCATCTTATCCAAAAAACTATGGGAACAATCCTTTGGAAGGGTTCCCTCCATAAATATTTTTTTCTCTCAAACAAATTAGAAGTTTCCATGTATTGTTTTTGAGATTTTTTTTTTCTCAGTTTGTAATTGAAATATTTTCAACTTCTAATTTAAATTATTCTAAAATTAAAGGTTGAAATGCTGTATTTATAACATGGTAACAGAAATTATTGCAATTATCCGGCGGCACCTCTCCATGGCTGTCACTACTTTCGCCATAATTGTCAACAAATATTTTGTATGGAGCAGGATATTTAACACTTTTCTAAATTGTGCCTTCTCTACCACGTATCTGTTGAAGAAAGAATATCAGATTATAGTCACTAATATGAGCCAGTCAAAAGATTGGGGTTTTGCTCCTTCCTACATTTTCCCTGCTGTGTCACTTCCCACTTTTCAACATCTCTGAAGATAAACGAGAAAACAAACTCTCAGCAATTTCAGAATAAAAATAGAAGTAAATGTAAAACAATAGAGGCTTTTTTTGAAGATTAATGTGTGTGATTTATACTTTAATTGTAATAAAAGTAGATTAGTGAGGGTGGGGGTGACATTGGGATTGCTTTTTTTCAGACTTCTGCTATCTGGATCCTACAGAGAGTCACTTTTGAAATAGTGGGGGGGAAAAAAAAAGAAAAATACAGCTGACTATAAAAATTATTCATATATTCTCTTTATAGTTATCCTCAGCATTTTTCTGAGCTCTGTTTCTGAAAATGAGTCCATTGCTGATGAGCAATTGCACTGTGCATCACTTGTTGTGTTCAATTCCTCTCCCTTTAAAAAAAAATCTTTTTAATTACAATTTTTTATTTTTAGTATTAATTCCTATAACACTTTATTTCAACTATTAAAACTTTCTCATCTCATCCCACAAGTTTTCCCATTTTTACCCTTCAGATCCTTTCCTTCATCCTACTGGGAGGAGAATCAGTGAGCAGCTGTGGTGCTAATCTGGGGTTAAACCACAAGAGCAGAGTTTTCCTGTAGCTTTTTTCTAATTTCACTGCTCTCTGGCAGTGTAATAGCTGTTGTAGCTGGGACATTTTCAATTAATCCTTGCACTAATGCAGCAAAAACTAAACTATTTTCGTTTCTTTACAACAGCATTTCTTGAACGTCTGTGAGCAGGGCTCCAGCCTCTTATCATCACTCTCTTTTCCTCTCCCTTCTTCCCACTTTCTCTTTTCCTCTCCCTTCTTCCCACTCTCATCATCCCTGCACGTTTCACTCCTGGCAGCAGCTCTGCTCAGCTGGGGCAGAGGGAGGAGAGCTGGTTAAAATTACTGATGGCAGTGTTGGAGGACAGAGCTGTTCCAAGTCAGCCTAAGTGTAAGGCAGTGTGGTTTTTGTGACCCATTTATGACCTCCAAAGAGCTGTAAAACACAGTCTGAGAAACGCTGTCTAGGAACTCACCTCTGCTGATTTACTCGAGAAACTGAGGTGAGATATACTTGGCTAAATCTACCATAAACAGTCCCAGACTCAGGCCCAATCCTGTAAAATCTTTGTTTGATGTATTCTTAAGCTAAAATTTTCATAAACATCTCTAAAATGCTAGCCTGAAATGTCAGCCTGAAATGTCGCCTGGTCGTTCATTACCGTCACCATTTTCTATCAGGTGGTGTTGACTTTCATGTCTCAGTAACAATGTGGATGTTATTTTCATTTGTCTGCAAGGCAAGAGAAAAACAAGAGTTAGAAGTAAGACGGACAACAACATTTGCCCTTGCGAAGAGCAAGGCAAAGATACAATCAGAAAATAAACATTTTTAATATTAATATTCATATTTGATTAGAAAAGGCTGACCTTTATTACATTGGCATGTGTTTTTCCATATCTACAAGAAAGCAGAACAGTGACTGGTGAGAGAAAGATCTAATGGATCAGAGAATTTACATTTAATTTGCATATAGTTTTATTTCTATTGTTTTTTTCTTCTATCTTTATCACTTCTGTTTTGCAACCTGCAGTTCGATTAATTTCATCTTTCTGTATTACGTCTGATGAGACAGAATATGAGTTACTGAGTAATTTCTGTGTAATTTACTGCTTTGGCATTAGGCAGATATTTCAGGGAAGAAACTCTCGGGGCTTGGCCCCTCAGACAGTTTGATACCCATTGAGCAGCACACACATCCAAGCCAGTTTTTTCAGGACAAAGCTGTGGGAAACAGTTTCACTAAGGTCCAGGTGGACACATCCCCAGCCTTTCCTTCTGCCATGAACTGGTCCTCTTATCACAGACGACGATCAGGCTATAAATTAGAATATTTGTATTTATAAAAATGAGAGTAAGGGAGAACCTGGTCCCCTGGATGTCTTGATCTGCTCCATGATCTCTCCTGGCACCCAGGCCAGGCTGACAGTCCTGCAGTTCTCTCTTCTTTGTTTGCCAGCCTCTGTCATAAGAAGTCATAGATGACTCCTGTGCTCAGTCTACATCCATTTGTATTTTCTTTCCTTATTCCGGTATCATGAGCTCTGCTGGGGCTCACAGGGCACGAGGGTTTTTCTCTGCTTGAGACACATTCCCCACACCAGATTTCGAGTCTGTGACTAGAACTGTTCTTGTGACAGGACACTGCCCACAATAAAATGTTTTGCTAAAATAGAATGCAAAAACATTTATCCAACACTGCCCATACACCAGTAGTCTGCTCCCCAAATCTGTGGAGCGTTTCTGGAGCAGCTTTCCCTGCTCAAGTGAAGAACAAAAGGCAGATAAAGGGTAAAAGTACTCCTGAGGGAGAGCCCAAAAGCTGCACCCAGGTGAATGAAAAGATCTCAAAGATTAAGGTAATGACTTAGAAGGAAAAACATCCTCCCTCAAGCTATCCATATGTGAAAGTATAAGTAAAGAAAGTTCCCAGGGGATTGAGTAATTTTCAAGGCATCAGAACTCCTGCAAACCCAGGAGGAAACAATTGAATTTCCATGATAGAATTAAATATAAAGACATTAAAATAAAGAACAGGCATGACCAGCTCATCAAAGTATTTATGCTGAAAGAAGTCTACCGGCCCATATGGGCATTAAATCTCAAGAGTCTTATTAATGAATCTTTTTCCTTCAATATTTTTTTTTTTGCCTAATTGTTTGCACAGTTTTCAGTCCACCATTATGCTCAATGGGATTCCTGTTCTAAGACTGTCAACTTAGAAAAGTAAAAGACAGCATCTTCATGTGATCAAACACACCATGAGCAATCACTCTAAGACAGCAACTCAGTCACATTTAATATCCCCAAAACATTACAAAGGTGCAGTCTAAATTTGATTGATGTTAAAGGGAGAGGAACATCCTTCCTCCATCGTTTTTTAGGCAGTGGCAATAGGGACAGCCTTTATTTACTCCTGGAATAATTGAACTTTAAAAACCTGATACACACGACAGAGAAAATGGATTGACTTTAAATTTAACAGTGGATATCGCAGAGTATAAAAGAGTGTTTAAGATGATTAAGGGATTGGAGAAGCTGTCTCAGAAGGAGAGGCTGAGAGTGTGTTCAGCCTGAGAAGAGGGCAGTCACAGAGATCTTCCCCTTGTGCAAGAATAACTGGTGGAGGGGGAAAGAAGAAGATGACACCAGATTTGCAGTGTTGCACAGTGAGAGGAGATGAGCACAAACTGAAATACAGGGAATTCCACCTAAACATAAGAAAACACTTCCTCACTGTGAAGACACACGCTGGAACACGGTGCCCAGAGAGGCTGTGGACTCTCCATTCTTGGAGACCCTGAAGATTTAAACTGGCCATGTTCCCAAGAAGCCTCTTCCAGCTGCTCCTGGCTCTGAGCTGGGCTTGGTCTGGGTCTTCTCACAGCAGCCCATCCTGTGATTCTCTGAGCTGACTCATTTGTTTAAACTCAATTACTTTCACAGCGTTGTTTTTTCCATGATCTCAGTAGTTCAATTTGGCTACAGCTGTATTTGCGGGAGTTGTCTCATAAGAAGGGGAAATACTCCTAAAACCGTGTTGGTCCCACAGTATTTTTTTTTTTTTTTTCCTGATCCATCTCTTAGAAACATTACTATGGCAAAGTTATCAAAGATTGACAAAAGGATGGTAGGGTTTGTTTACTTTCAGATGATGCCTCTGGGAGGTTGGAGCTAAGCATGCTTCTGACCCCTTTTATTTTAGGGCAATTTCGAATGCAATTGTCTTCTAATAAAAATGTACTATTCATTTAAAAAAACACCCTGGTTTTCAAAAACTTAAATTTCCTCTGAGGATATTTCTGGCTGATCATTTTTAGCCTGCTCTCGGCATGTTTTTTTGCTTTCTGCGCTATATTTATCTTTTTTCTCTCACCTTACAGGATAAAGTCTGAATCTGGTATATGCTCATCCAGTGTCTATTGGAAGAACCCAATCCCCTTAGCTGCCTTCAGAGAGAAAATTAATAGTGGTAACAGTGAGAAAGTTAATGCTTAACAAGTAAGTTTTCCAAAATGCTGACATTTATTTGCCAGTTTCTGCAAGTAAGTAGTTTTACCTGTCCTATCTGCTGTCATGTTGTATATTCTTGTGTTTAATGTGGATTGCATGGAAAATTAACCTAAGTAATTATTTCTAAAGTCTTATTAAGATAAGCTATAAATTGTTTTTTGTGGAGGACCTTAGACAAAGGAACAAGTACTCATTTTTCTAATTCATGGGAGAGAATACACAGCTCCTGAAGTTCCCAGTCTGGCAAGGAGCTCTGGCCTTTTCAGAAGTTTTCCTTTGCTCTTTTCTTTGCTGGCCTGTACTCTACATACTTGGATTTTTTCTGCAACATTTCTTTGCCTGCCCGCCTATTACATGAATATAATGTGTCCTCAGGACAATGGGAAGTCACCTTACCCCTACCCTCTTGGAAAAATCCATATGAACAGGCTGAAGACAAAAATAGTCCCTGCAAGTGTGTGTCATTTGTTCTTGCTCAGAATGCAGACTGAACAGGAAAATGGAGCATTTCGAAGGAGTGTGAGCTTGGATTGCTGTAATATTGCAGTAATATTGCAGTAATATTGCAGTATGATCAGCATGTGTGCGCTGCCGCCACGTGTAATCTGGAGTAAAAAGCGTAGCTTATCTTTCCTGCCACCTGAGGGGATGGGTGGGCAGGGAGAAAGAAAAGAGGAAAGGGTTAGAATAGTACAGATAAATAGAGTTAACACATGAAGTAGGTTACATTGAAGGTGGAGACATAAAAAATATACATTTAACAATGGCAGTACATAGGTTTTGCTTAAAAAAACTGTCGTCATTTTAATAGCAGGGTTTTTTTGTTCTTTTTTCTGGACTCAGCATTTTTTGCCTTCAATAATCTATTCAGACCTCCACAGCACATGTTAAATCACATACTAAAAACTGGCCATTTGACACTTGTATGGCTTATTTGACTTCTACAGATGTCCATGAAATCAGAGCAACCTGGGCTGAAATCCAGCCTTATTAATCAGCCCTCTTTAAGTCCTTTTTTAACTTGACTGGCTGACACATTTTTTTAAGGCTCCCTGGAGGTGGATTAATTTTGCTCGTAGTGATTAAAAATCAGGTAGGCTATGAAATTTCTGTGTGTACTTTGCCAATGCAAGGCAAGCATTACACTGAAATTATCTTTGGGATTTTCAAACTTGTTGGCAGAATTTAATAGGGGATACTTGATCAATTGCACTTTACTACATATCAATGAAAGCAGCAACATTCCCATCAATTTGATAGAAAACTAAATTATGCCGCCTACTGTCTGAGATGTCCTGTGTAACACCAAAAATTAAATGCTATCTGTGTGGGGGAATCGATACTTAAACCATCACTGTCACTGGCATTAAATGCTAACTAATGTGAATTAGAAAACTGATGGGTAGCTGAGCACTTGAGATTTGTGCTGTTCTGGCTCTGGAATGTTCAGAAAACTCAAATCAGACTCACAGTGATGCCTTGGGAAGGCTGACCTGGAACAGAGACTGCACAGGGCCAGAGAATAAAGTAGATATTTATTGAAAGTCCTTAAAGGGTGCACCCTGGGCAGGACAAAATGGTCACAAATTGGACAAACTATCACGAGGTCTCACACTTTGATAAGTTTTGGTCCATTTGCATCTTGGGGTTTAATTGTTCAATTACAGCTTCAGCTTGTGAGGTTGATGGACATGAATCCAAGTGACACACAGGAAATCAGATTAAAGCTGCTAAGTGGCTGCAAGCTGCTTTTGGGCAGAATGTACTGTTTGCACTTGTAGGTGACAACAGCCTTGATCCTAAAGATAAGTTAGCAAAAACTGAAAACTGCTTGAGCCTTGTAGGCATGAGGACCCAATTTTCTTTTTATTTGCAAAATAATGACTAACTTTGGGCTCTCAAAGCATATATGTGTCACAAATAGATGAAATGAGGTCTCATAGTCTATGACTCTATGAATTGTGGCTCTCAAGCTTTGCCTATGAATTTTCCAGGTTGTTCATCCTGCTGGTGTGTGATACATACACAGTGAGGTTTATATCGAGCATGTAGGATAAAGATTGTTTGATATCTTTGCATTTACTATCTACTTTGATCCTGTAATTATTTTTGTGATACAGTCTCCTGTGCAGTAGCCATGTAGCCTGAGTCCAAAGAAATTATAAAATACGTCATCCTCCCTAAGGATTATATTCAACACACAGCTCTCTGGCTGATAAGAGGTTTTACATCTGTTTGTGGTAGTTTCCAATGGTCTGGAATTTCTAGGTGATAGGGCCAGTTTTACACATGGATTCCACTTGAATACACTTGAAAAGAGAGAAGAGCTGTTTTAGCCATGCTGAAGCTTCCAGACCAGAATCTCAAGCTACTTGTAAATGATTTATCCAATGAAAATGTAACGTAGCTTTGATTGCTAATCTCTCTGTAGGAAATAGAGGCTAATCTCCGGGATCAGAGCAGTAAACAGAGGTGAGCTGAATCTTGAAGCTGATTGTTATGTTTCTTGCTTTTAATAGCTTTTGTTTTCCAGTAAAACAGATTTGATAGAGAAGGATTGGACAGGCCCCCCACTGCTTGCCTGGGGTGTCTTATAGTAATGTAAGGCTTTGCTTTAAAATGCTCTTTTCTTCAGGAGCCAGCCTGCCAGCCGGTCTCAGTGTGACAGATGATATGTGCACGGGCCAGGATGGTTCGGTACCGAGCTTTTGACTGGATTACCACGTTTAGTTCACAGGATGAACAGGTTTTTATCAGGAACAGGGGCTGTGGATACAGCCTAGTGGATACAACAGGGGCTGTGGATACAACACCTAGTGCTGGTGTTCATCATGGAGATGTGTCTTGTGCTGCATTCCAGTTTGGGCACAGATATGTCCCTCATGGTTTCACAGACTCTGAAAACCACTCCTTATTTTTATCAAATTTAACCTGGTTGGGGTTTTATTTCTTGCCTTTTTTTTTTTTTTTTTTTTACTGGAAAATCTGAGCTGAAAAATCTCAGTTCTTCTCTCTTACAGAGCTTTATAAAATATTTGCATTTTACACATAGATATTTTTACTAGCTTCTCCTCTACCTTTCTTGTCAAAAGATTATTTAAAAAAAAAAAAACAAAAAAAACCCCACAACTGATTTGGAGATTCAGGAAGCAGTGAATAAACTTTTGCTTTAATTTATGGTTGCCTGCTCCCTGATTTCCCCAAGGAACAACCTTGTGAAAGAGCTTTGGGTTTTTATATGATCCAGTTGCCTTTATGCAACTGCCAGTTTAATGGTGAGAATAACATTTTTCTCATTTGGACGAGGTGAGAAAACCTTGTTATGGGTGTAACAAGAATTTCAGACAGAAAACAGGGAAGGCTTCTGTTTATATTTCTACCCTTTACCATGATCTCTGTTCAAGAAAGCCCCTCTACAAGACAGGGCATAAGGGTGTGCTCAACATTAACCTTGTTCTTGAAATCATTCTAACACCAAAGCCTTCCAAGAGAAGAGGATCATTGTTTCATTTTTAGAAGTTACAGAGAGTGGAAGTGCCTGCACTTTCATAATTTTGATTTTTTTTTTTTTTTTATTCAAACTACCATGGCTCTAGGAGTTCAAATATTTGGCTTTCATCCTTTAATCTAAAGATGCCCATTATGCCTAAAACCCCCTAAAGCATCTGTGCACTCCAATATGATGTCAGGGATTTTATATTGCTTATTATACCAGAGCAAGTAACCTCATCATTGATCCCAGACAAATATATATATTTATTTTTGAAATTTACAGAAAAAAAGAGAAGTAAAAAATAAAATTATGTTTGATTCTGACTATACCTGGAAAATCTTGCAGAAGGTGTCACAATTCCATCTATCATTACAGCAGCTAAGCTATATTGAAACGTTGAGGAAATTGAACTTGCCAATTTTAGTTACGTGCAACTTAATTATAATTCATTTAGCGCTAATGCTGTATGTCTCATGCAGAAGGCTGGCTGGGTAAAGAATTTCTTATAATTCACCAAAGCTCTTTTCCTCCTCCAGTTTTATTTTGCATATAGTATCTTTATAAACACAGCTATTTGATTATCATAGCTGTGCCGTGAGCGTTGTCCAAGTACCACGTGAAATGTTGTGTTGTGCCTGCAGATCTCTCTTCATCAGATCTGGCTGTCAGAACTGGCCGAGTAATTGGGACAATTAAGGTGCCCCTGAGATATAATTATCCTTTATAATTTCTCTATATGTTTAAGAAAAATGATGATTGGCTCGCAAAAAACAGGTTCCCCACGGTACAATGAGAAAGAGGAGACTGGAAAAGAACAGATCAGCTTTAATCTCCCCCACTTAAAATAGTCCCTGAAATAATTTTAGCCCAAACTCTTCCTTCTGCGCCAGTAACTTATCCCACAAAGCAACATTTTAAGTATGTGTAGACAAATAAATGAGGATGATCTCTGTTCAGAGCATCCTTTGGTGTATTAGATGCTGGTAATGACTCTCAGTTGCTAGTGTGAGGAAGATAAATGTGACAGCTGTTTTCCCATGCCCCACTGGCTCACTATTCATCTAGTTAAGTACATAGACAGTCCTCTGAGATCCTCTCCTGCCTCCCAGCTCCTCTGTGGCTGAGCAGCCTTTTTCCCAGTGCCACAGAGCAAGGGTTGATTCAGACAAACAGAACATCTCACATTATCTGGGCAGTTAATGGATGCTGGATGCTTCCCCCACCGGGCTGCTGGACCAGGACCCCTCACAGGGCCAGGGCTGTGGCTGCCCTGAAATCACCAGCATTTGCAACAAAGCACCAAAATGCCCCTTGGCCACAAAATGTCCAGGGCTCCTCAGACATTTTGTTGTCCAGCCCAAAAATTTTATTCTTCCTCCCCTGCATGTCCATCTGGCTATAAATTATAAAACTAAAATTGAAAAGTTTCACTTGTTTTTGTGGGGGTGGGGGGGGGGGTCTGTTTGTTGTTTAGGTTGAATGACAAGCTGGTTGTAAAACAGCTTTTAAATACCAGTGCTCCCTTCTCTCCAGATTTCAACATATAAATAGAATATAAGGAGTTAATATTTCCCTCAGACAACTGAAGTGCACCATTTACTGCAGTTTCTAAAAACTGCATACATTTAAAGGATAAATATGACAGGAATAGGTGTATTCATGAAGAAAGTGTTTATACCACATTTATTTCCCCTAGGCAAGAACATTGTTTTTCCCCACCTCCACAGCTCAATTGTATGTTTCTACAATCCACAATCATGCAATCACCTTACTGAGGAGAAAGGTGCAGTGATTATTTTAAATCTGTGTCCTTTCAGCCCAAAAACAATTTTTACTTTTTTTTTTTTTTTTTTTCCCCTGTGGCTATCAAATTATGAAATTGCCTGACATGAAATAAACTCTTATTAGAACACACAGACCTGAAAAAGTCAGGGTTCAAAGTCATAATAAGGTACTATCCTCTCACAGGGGTTAGATTAGAGAGTTGTCAGTCACAGAGGAATCAGAATTTGGTCAAATTGTTAATTTCAGTCTCCACCCAGATTTAATTGCCTTCTATACACTCTAAACATTCTAAGTGTGCAGATTAAAGGTTTCAGGAAGGATTCACTGTTGCTTTGCACCTTGCACACTCACACACCTCCAGCAAAGTGTGTGAATACACAGTTTGTACTGTCCCAGCGAAGGAGATGGCATTCCACATCTCTTTGCCTGGCTGCAGCACTGACCAGGAGGCAGCTGATGAGGCAGCTCCCCAGCACCTCTGTTATGTTCTAATGAGCAAGCAGAGCAAGCAGCAGCTACTTCTTTCACCCTTTTCTCACCTGGAAAGTGTGCAGGCTGGGGTGTGTTGAGTGAGGAGGCTGAAGGCAAATTTACTCTGCCAGCAGCAGAGACAAAAGCTGTCTCCTGACAGCAGAAGAAAACAATGTATTTTAGATACCAAAGAAGAGCCATTTCCAGATTCAGCCAGCCTGAGTTATAGCAAGCCTTGCTCCACCTGGTTTGACTGAAAATGAGGAAAAACAAAAATACGAAGTTGCAAAAATATAATCTATATGATTCTGTGGTCAAAGAGAATGGAGATCACTGCTGATCGGTAAATGTTAAATGACTGGGGTACTAATCAAAAGATGTAAGCTTGTCACTCTCCTCTGAGATTGACCATAGAGCAATAAATGCACAGAAAAATGCAACATCCTCCACTCCTAAAATTACAAAGTAAGTCTGAAATCTGGGTTCTGATTTGACTCTGCCCCTTTTGATCTGAGATTAGTAGTTCAACACTTCACTAAAGTCTCTGAAAATGCCAGATGAGGTCTGAAATGGAAGTAGAACACTTCAGGGCTGACACAGCTATCAATCCTGCCCTTCTCTGCATTATTTGAAAAGTGCATCTTTACCCTCCAATTAGAGCAGAGAAAGATTCAAATAACCATTATTTCAGCCACTTGACACGCATTTTGTGTTGTTATTACATGTTTGGCTGAACAAAGAGGTGTTTATGGGAGACAAATTGCCTTTCTCCGGGCTGCTGCTCAGGCGTGGTGTCACTGAGCCCATCAGACACAGGGGTACAGAGGTCAAAAAGAGCTGGGTAATTCCTTCTTTGCACCCATGACAGGGTGTGAGCTATTTAACAAACAGGCGTGAATTACCCCTCATGAAAGCAAAGAGAAGGAGGAAACACCGGCTGAGCAGCGATTTTCCCCTGGCTCTGGCTGCATGTTTCACCCCTCCCTCTGGCCCAAAGCAGGGGTGGGAGCCAGCAGCTTTAACTGCAGGGAAGTGCTGGAATGCATCCCACCCTCCTCTCCTGACTGCAAGGAGAGCTCTAATCCTGAGTGGAAGACCAGACACGAGGCTCTGGTTCAAAGTCAAGTTGCAAAGCCCAGGAACAGGTTCCGCTCCCAGCGTGGCAGTAATGGAATATCTCAGCGGTGAGTGGTTGGTTGAGAGCTGGTGTATGAAAGACCAGAGAGATGAATGATCCTTATGCACTGCAAGCCCCAAGGAAAATGACAAACTCACTGCAGTTCCTGCGATGGTGATTAGCTATGAGTGGAACTCACAGGTCAGATTGGATGCTTTTTGCTGGCTAAAAAAAACAAGCCCTGGTGGGCTAAGGAGGGGGGAAAGGAGTGTGTCCAACATTTCCTTCTTTGTGTTTTTATTAAGAGCTGAAAATGCCACGATATGAGACGTCACCTGGGTCAGACCCCAGAGCATTGCAGGGCCCTTGCTCCTGGTCACTGGGATGTGAAGAACAAGTCAGCTCTTCCCAGGGAGCTGCAAAGCCAGGCTTGGGGTTGTCTTACCCTTGTTCAAAGAACTCTGTTGAAGGCAACTATCTCTAGTCATGGCAAAGCCCCAGGTGGCTCACTAACTTCTTTGAAATGGAAGTCACAGTGGTGCCAAGCCTTTTGTCTGACTCTGGACTTATTTTCAGTCTCCTGTGTGTGATTGTATTTCGTACTCTTGCTTTACAGCCACAGGATTCCCTGTGCAGGATGCAGTGTTCCGAAGCACTTTTCTCATAAAGGCCATTTGTAGTCTTTGAAAGCAGACTGTGAAAAAATCTACTGGTAGAGCTTACCAGGTTCCAAGGTGATCTAAGGTATTCGGGGATAAAATGAGAGTGTCTGTGCCTCCGTTTTGGTAAGTCAATTGTCAGTGAGATAAAGGCAATGTTCTTTTTCATAGTGAATTACTATAAATGTGATTTTTCACTTCTTGGAAGATCAGGATAGCAGGTCAAATAATGGATGATCTAGTAAACCTAATTTATTCTCTCTCTCTTTTTCTCTCTTCCTCTCCTTCCTCCATCACTAGGAGTTAAAATTCCACAAGAATTATATATACAATTGCATTCTACCATGCTTTGCTATATTTTACTTCACCTTTGGGTAAAGATAGATTTTTTTTGCCCCCCAAGGAGGAACTCAGTCACTTCATAGCCATAACTTCTATTATCTTCTTGCCTGGAGAGCTTAGATCTATTCAGCTGTGAAATAGCTTGTCCCTGTATTATGCAACCCTGATAATTCTCTCTTTGGCATTACTCATAGATGCTCAGGGTGGAAGCATCAGCTCCAGGAAAAGAGGATGGGAAGTTAAACGTAGCACCAGAACTTTACAATCAGAGGAAGAAGGAAAAAACCAAAGATTTTCATATGTCTTAGCAAAGTGCGGAATAAAAAACCTGAAAAATTATCTTTGAAAACCGACTAAGTGCTTTTCAATAGAGTGTGGGATATTTCTGAAGAGTAAATCCCAGCTCTTTGTGGAATTTTCCGTTATGCAACTGAGAATTTCATGACAGAGAATTTTTTATCCACTGTCTAGACTCAATAAGAAGCCTAGTTTGTAGATACACTTCTGTACATGCTCACACATTGTGGAGATGTCAGAGGAGAGGCCACAGTTAAAGATTGTTGGTTGAAATACACAGATAAAGCAGTACTAAAATCATTTTTCTTCACACTTCAAAGAATTCAGACTGAATTTTGCATCAAACTGACAACCTAACTTTTTAGAAGGAAATTTAATTATGGCTTTGATTTTGGCAAATAACTTTGTGGCTTCCATAGGAAATTTCCTCCTGCTCTCGCTTATGTCTACAGGTTGGATTAAAGCTTTCAAAACGTTTGGGTTTCATTTTCCTTTAAGGTCCCTTCCGCAGCCAAAGACAGAGGTTATGGGTTGTAGGTTATCACAAAAAAAATCCAGTGTTCTGTGTTTCAGGATTTTTTGGGAGTATTACCGTGTCTTGGGGCAGGTTGTGCATAAATGTGTCTGTGTGGATGACAGGCTGCTCACATGGCAGAGTGAGGCAGCAGCTGTTTGGTACAGCCTGAGC
This sequence comes from Hirundo rustica, assembly GCF_015227805.2. Lineage (NCBI taxonomy): Eukaryota > Metazoa > Chordata > Aves > Passeriformes > Hirundinidae > Hirundo > Hirundo rustica. Next base: position 5,748,807 of record NC_053470.1, read on the forward strand.
AACACCTGGGTTTGACCTTGACAGCAGATTAAAGAAGCAGATTTTTGAGTTAACATGGCAGCTGCATAAAGTTTGGAGCTGTAAACAGAAAAATCAGCCTCTCTGGATTCTCTGCTTGAGAGGATGGAATTTTGTACATTTTTAATAAATAAGAAGAAATGCAACAGTTCTACTATTTTTTTTCCCCTCCTGCTGAATCAGAATATCCCAAAACCATTAAACATTGATTCTGCTGCTTGGGTCAAAAGAGATACTACAGTCCATATCCTCCCAGGCATTCTCCAGCTAAAATATTATCCTCTCCGCCCGCACAGCTGTTGATATAATACCCCCAGTCTAATACTATCTTGAGCGTAGTCCAATTTTGACATTTTAAATGTGAACATATTTATATTTTGGTTTTCAGAACAGTTTCTAGTGAACCACAGAAAAATTAATCAGTAAGTCTTCTCCAATCTCCATCTACTTTTATTTTAGCCTATTCCAAACCAACCTTTTAGGGCGGGACAGAAGATAAACAGAAAAGAGAATGTAATTAGTGTTTGGAGTCACTAGAAGATGAAAAATGGGCATGGTTTTGTATTAATTGATGAATATTTCAGAAGAAAATGTGAATAGCAGCAGCTTTAAGAGGTGTGTGAGGCAAAGGCAGATGGGTATTTGTGTGGAGCCTGCAGCCAAGGTAAACTCTACTTTTTTAAGGGGAAATATCTCTGTGGTTCTTCCCTCACTTTCTTTCTGGACATCAACTGGGCATTCACAACCGCAAAAATTCTGGTGGACCTAACCAGAACTCCAAGTCCTTCTGATCTCATCCAGTTCTTTTGCAAGAGCAATAATACATTCTTTAAAATTGTTTGAATGTCAGATGGTGTTGTCTCAGGTGGCTCTGTGGAAAATTTTATTTTATAATTTGCAATATTTTTCCATTCCCACAATAATTCAGTTACAGATTGTTTTGTCTGTCTTTTTGCTAGAACATTGAGAGCACTGTAGCAGGAAAAATACAAATTTGACAGGTAAAAGCAGTTTAAAAGCATATGGTTTGCCTATGCTGCATCACACAATGTCATTCTCAATTATAGACACCAAATCCCAACACTTTGAAAGGCTTTGAAGGTGTTTGACAGTTTAGAAACATTCATCCACATAAAAGTAGCATAATATTTTAAAATCACTGGTGAAGACTGATATGGAGATACCCGGTCCTGATTATTTTTGTCAGTGAACTTTGGGAAAGTGATGGGTGAACTTGACTCCTTCGCCACAGTAGTGTAGTTTGGTAGAGTCTCCAAAGTGTCTGAGCTGAAACTGGATCAAGAAATTTGGTCTAGGAAAGAATACACCACAAATGCATGGGCTAAATATCAGCAGCGATATCATAATTGATTGGGTTGGTGAATATTTGAGTGGGAGTGAGAAGAAGCAGTTGCCTCCTGGGAGATGATTTCCACTTCACACAACAAATGGATATTTCCACATCAATCTTCCCCATCATCAGAAAGAATGCCACAGCACCTCAATACAAACATCCTCCTGTTAATTATATTTTAGACCTGAAATACTGGGAAACAAAATAACTGGTGTTGTAGGAATTGTGGAAGCACTGTGACGTCTCCCCTCATTACAAATTAGGTAATGAGGTACTTCAACATGGAAAATCGACTTTGTGCCATCTGCAAAGTCATAATCTTACTCTTAATGCTTTAGTAGATTAATTAATGTAAATACAAAAGTCTGAATAATTGCTTTGAGGTCATCTTAATTAGAACTTCCACCTTTTAATTGGTAAAGAGATTAATTAAGATACACACTCAACTGTCCACTAAATCCCATCCCTTATATTTTGTGAAGAATTTTTCCATTTCTACACTAGTGCAGGTCGAGAATACTAATCTTACCTCACTCTTCCACTCTGCCAGCCACAAAGGGAGATATTCCACTCACACACATCCTAAATCCCATGGAAACACTGGCATCTGGCTGCCTGCATTCCCTTGTGTGGATGAGCTATGGAAAAGAAACAGCTGTCACCACTAAAACTCCATCTCTGGAAGTCCAGAGGGAAAAAATACAAAGGGGCAGAGCAGAGGGAGCAGAGCTCCAAGCTTGAAGGACCCACACAGAGATCAGCCCACTCAGAGGAGCACTGGATGTGTCCAAGCTGCTGGGTAGCCTGAGGAAGAGGAGCCATGGTAGGCAAATCCTCGGAAAGAAAAGACCTTAAAACCCCAATAGTGTGAGAGTTTCTTAAGCACAGCTTTCTTGTATCCAGAAGCCACGATTTCTCATTAGTTTCACAATCTCAGTACTAGAAACAAGTTAAAGTACAACTGCACTGGGTTTTCAGGGGAAATTAAGTGAGAACTGGAAAAAAAATTGGAAAGTGGCATTTCCAGCCAAGCGCCTTTGGCAGGTGTAAAGATTTCTGAGCTATTTACAGTCACCCCTTGGTTCTGCTGCTCAGTTTGTTTCATCAGATGGGGTCCAATAGACCTCTTAGTTCAAAGCAAATTTCATCAGCTTTTGAGTTTGCCCAGAACTTTTCCAGTCGAGGAAGAGGCAGACCTCTGCAAAAATTGAATTTTCTTGATGAAAAAAAAAAAAAATAGATATAGATATATAGATATATAGATATAGATATATAGAGAGAGATTTATCTTAGCTATCAACCTATGCCAAATCAATTCCTTCTACACTACTGGTCATGCAAAGACTTTTCAGGATAGTCTGGGGTCAGAGTGATTAATAGTTAAAGACTAGTTAGCAGATTTATTGCCAAATCAGGCACTTCTTACTTAAAGAGTTGAACACAAAGTCAACATTTCCCCTTCAAATTGGGATTCTGTCTTGTCCATTCAATGTTAGATGCCTGAGGGTGCTGAGTTGTGTTGTTACAAATAGTGTCTGTCCAAAATCCCAGATACACAGGAGGTGAACATGGAGCAGAGCTCCACTGCCTTAGAGAAAGCTAGGAAAGCAGGTCAGAGATTACCACGGGAAGTTAGAGCTTCTTTTGGTATTTTCTTTAGAGTAAAACGTATAAATGCCTGTGCCATAGGCTGGTACAACTTGTTGGGAAGGCAGCAGTGATATAAACACACTCATCTTTTTTCTCTTTTATCACAAAGAACACATTTCTACCACAGCTGCATATAAGAATTTTATAAATTAGAAAATGGGGTGAGGGGATTTTTGTAACAGATTCAAACTCCAAACATCTCAGAAACTGCAAGTGTAAAGAGGCTAACGAAACTCCCTATGCCTTGCCATGAACAGATGCACCTCTGCATAGTGTTTCCTTCAAAAATAAATTTAGAAACAGAAAGCATTCTACAGCACCACCACCACCATGGAAAGTGTGCACAGAGTAATAATAACACTGTATAGCATAGAAATACTGCACAAACCAACATCTGTACATTAATAAAAATATGTTTGCCTCCAAAATTATTTCAATGATCCGGCAAAGCCTTAAGTTGCTATGTTCATTACTATATCAAAGATAGATCAGAATGTGAATAATGTCAGTTTTTCACTAAAAAAACCACCAAACCATACATTTTCTCACATTCTGAAAATCAAGATAGAAGGTAGTTCCACGTGAGGGGTATGACCCAGCTGGCTTTTCCATTTCTTTTCATGATGAAATGCTGCTAAATGTCTGGGTGTCAACAAATGAAAACAACTGTGTGAAGAAACTGAATGTCTTTGAAGAAAACCCTGCCAGCTGGAGGAAATTGCCAGTCTGCAAAACAGGCATGGTCAGAATGCTGGACCTCCTGAATTTCATATTTTGGAGATATATTTTCAGCAGGTTTGTAACTGGCGGTCCAGGGCAGTTCTTGTAATAACTCTTACCACAGCTTTGAGTTAAAACTGGAGGCATGACCACCATCAGTGATGAAAGGTGATGGAATAACGTGTCAGCGCATTTCCTGACAAAACAACGCCTCGTGGGGGTCACACTCGACCTTTGTTAACAAAGGATTATGTTATTGTTGGGGCAATGTGCTCGTAAACCTACAGGCAAATGAGACAGGGAACCCACAGCTTTATCTCTCTGTAACGCAGGCTTGATAAAAGCTGAAGAGAGAGAAAAAAAACCCACAAGAGAGCGTTTTACAGCCTGGCAGGCCAGCATAAAGCGGCAGAATCTGAGAGCAAAGACAATAGCTCTCGTTTGATTCCTCCAGCACTCAGGAAAACAGGCCTGTGTTCTCTGAAAACAGCAACGGGTCTGCTTCAAAGAGCTGCTGGTGTTGCACACACGTTTCTCCTTAGCAGAAAACCCTGCAAAGTCCTGAACGTGTGGCTGAACGCTCAGGGCAAAGCAGCAATTGTTACTTTCAAGTTTCCTCGAGGTCCAAGTGGCTTTACTGAAGCCGGGGCCTGTGAAGGCCCTGGGAAGAAATCAAAGCACTTGTCCGAAGAGGAGCTTGATAATAATTCCCTTTTTGAAGTGAAGACCTCCATCCTGACCTTCTAGCTGCTCATATTCATTCCAGCATCGTTACAACACGTGCATTCGACCCCAAGGGAAAGAAGAAGAACATTTCCACACAGCGACTCTAAATACAAACGGGTCAGGGTTGGGAGCGAAAGCCACGCATTAGAAATCTGCTCATTGACAACCTCTGGGCATAAATAGCCTTTCTCTGGCAGGGCCCTGGAAGCCCTAAATCCTGTGGGGCTGTGTGGGGATGTCAGAGCGGTGAGCTACAGCCAGGTGTGTGCCACACACCAGCCAGGCGCTGAGGAATCGTGCTGCTGCCAGCCAGCTGTCCTGCAGTGATGGAGCACGTCACGAAACCAAGACGCGCACTGAAGGAAAATGACTCTTAGGAAATACGTCAGGACTTCTTTTTGGAGCTTCTTTAGTTCTTTTAGTTCGTGCTGCTGCCAGCCAGCTGTCCTGCAGTGATGGAGCACGTCACGAAACCAAGACGCGCGCTGAAGGAAAATGACTCTTAGGAAATACGTCAGGACTTCTTTTTGGAGCTTCTTTAGTTCCTCACCGAATGGAAAATGTATCGAAACTAGAAGAGATATAAGCAGCAATTAAAAAAAAAAAATTGACATTTTTCTGTTTAATGAAAGTTATTTATTGACTGTCTTTGCTTTTATATGGATATGCACTTTTAGGTAGGCTCTTGTCTGTCTTACAGGTCCTGGATACATAAGGGACAGATATGTGACAATTTAATATAAAATTGACGTCTTCATAGAGATTGCTTTCCTTGATATCACATAATTCATAATCTTTATTGTAGAAGGATCATCTCCTACCTAATCTTCATTAAAAAACAATCCTGAATATTATCCTACCACCTTGCCTACAAGAGAAGCAGAGCAAGGCTGGAACTAATTTGGGACCCAGAGTCTGAGACGTGAGGAGCTCTCGAGAGCTGACTCCATCCACCTCTCTATTTTTTTAAAGTTTTTGGTAAGAATATAATGGTGTTTGGAAGCAGAAATTCAGATTCTCCTTCTGCCAGCACTGCTTTCCTTTATTTTGGTCAGAACTGAAAGCTAATTATTTCCTGCTTCAAGAGCAATAGAGTGTTTACTGGACTGTTCCCTGCAAACCTATCAGAAGCGTTATAGCTCAGTAATAAATGAGCCTCCAATTAATTAAATTCAGCTCTCCATGCAGACAGATCACTCCAGAAATTGTTTCTTTTTTTCCTCCTTCTGTATCAACATGAGTTGATACCAAGCAGGAAGGAGGCATTCACTGGAGTTTAATATAAAATACCACGATTGCAGAATGTTGTACTCGTGGTGAAATTCATCCTTAGTGATTTAATGTTTGAAACTAAATAGATAGATTTCTGGTTGCACTCTTAAAATGTAATTTCTTTGGGTACAGACTTTGCACTCACCTTTTTTTTTTTTTTTTTTTTTTTTTTTTAATTTAAGTACGCTAAAATTGGCAGTGTAAAATCGGAGCTTCCATCATTTTTAATAGAATTTTTGATAACATTTGTCTCTTATCACCTTTAAATTACATTTTAGAGAAGAAACTTTCATTCTTGATCAAGGCAACGTGAAATACAACAACTATTTGTGTGTCAGAAAGAGAAAAGGATGATTTGGGGGTTTTTGAGAGAGTTTTTACTACAGGGGAGTTGCTGTGAAAAAAATAATTGAAGTTAGGGGGATGTTATCCTGAGAGTTAGGCTACTGGCAATGCTGATAGGTGCAAGATCCCTACTTCAGGCCACAACAACAACTTGGGGCACATTTTTGGATCCACAAGCTAGGGAAAAGTTCAGATGGTCATCAAAAGAGCTCATGATGGAAATAAGGAATAAATTGAGAAAAGTTTAGAGGGACTTACAAACTAAATAAGTGTGGGGAAAAAAACCCATTCCTATCACCCAAACTGAAAATGTGTCTTCTCCCAGAGTGACTCTAGTGGAAGAGTTGTCATGATGGATTCCCAAAGTCCCACCAGGGCACACCCAGAGAGCAAAGGTGCCTTTAGGATAACACCACTCCCAAGGAATCACCACCTAATGAGCAGGGAAACAAAACTCCCTCCCTTTTTTCCTGGCTTTCCTGGGCCAGTGAAGCGCCAACAGAGCTGCAGCCTGAGATCTTTGAGCGAGGGGAAGGGAGGAGGCTGCACAGAAAGCTGACCCATGGCAGGAGAAGCAAACTCCTCCTGGGGCTGCTGCCCTGTGGGGCCAGAGGATGCCAGAGCAGGTATTGCCGTGCTTGCCCGTGGGAGCTGTGGGGCTGAACACACCCAGAATTCTGCTCAGAACAGCCAAACCCGCACTCTGAGGCATCTGCATTGTACCCTCGCACTTTGTGTGACTTTCAAGCTGGAGTTCCTGCATGGAAAGTCATTGTTAAAGCATTTTCATCCCAGGCATGTGTCAGCGCCTGCTTTGACACGGAAAGGTACAAAGGATGAGGAGGTCTGCCTAAAATCTTTGGTGTGTCTGTCTTTATCTTGGTTGATAGCAAACCCACACTGAGCTCAATTCTCAGCAGCTGGCCGATTTTTGTTCTTTCGAAAAAGTGTTGGCTGCTCCCCCTTAAAGTGTGTGCACAGCCCTTGATTTGAGGCTTATCCCTGGTAAGAAATCACTTTTATTGAAATCTCTCAATAGGGTTCCGACTTGCCTCATCAAATGTTCTTTAGTAGTAATTTTTATGATTTTCATCCCCTATAATTTGTACTGGAGAACATAATTCAGAGCAAAAATTAATAACAGCAGCCCCTTTAGACAGTGTGGTCAAACTGATGCAAATTTTTGTTAATGGCCCTCTCATCTGATTTACCATTGTGCCTGATTGCCTTCCTGTCATTCTCACCTGTCGCCACTGCTGCCTGTCCAGCTGGGAAATCTCATTTCTGTTCAGTGACAGAGTTGGAAGGACAAACCTCCTGCTCAAATTCAATAAGAACAAAACAGCAGCAGAACTAAGGACTGGATGCAAAATTTAATCCAGGGTTTTAAGCATGTATTCCGTCGAGAGTTGGGTCAAGATAATAGTTGTTGATTACTTGAGGTTTTACTAATGTCGGAGTAACATGGGAAAAATTACTGGATTGCTTTCTGAGATGAAAACTGAGTCATTTTGTGGGCATGTCCATTTACTTACTGTACTTGCTTTCCATGATCATGCCAGGTAAAAATAGGAATGCATAAATATTTATGAAGAATATTGCTTAAGGAGGCACAGCCGGAGCATTACACAAGCGTTTGTATCTACACAAGTTCAGGGCATGCTCATCCCGTTAAAGGCTGCTGCTTGTGAGACAAGAGAGGAGATTTGGTCTCTGCAGCTCTTCAGATCTCCATTATCCAGGTGTTTCTTCAGTTCAAAACCCACATTTAGCAGGAGTGATTATACTGTTGTCACAAATTTATTAGGGATACAGGGATATTAGTCACACACATAAGATATAGAGTCCTTTATTAAAAGCTGTTAATGGTAATTAATTAAATTTTAAAATTAAAAGCTGTTAGTGGGCAACTAACAGCTTATTTATTTTATTTTTATTTTTATTTTTATTTTTATTTTTATTTTTATTTTTATTTTCATTTTCATTTTCATTTTCATTTTCATTTTCATTTTCATTTTTTAATTAAAGGTGAATTTGAAATGCCTGGTACTTTTGGAAGTTATGGCTTAGTTGTGATGCAGTCATACCAGCCAGGCCAGAATGCAGAATGACATTGAGGTTAGAGAAGAGCTGGTACTGCACTAACTGCCCATATAGATTTTTAAGGAATAAGCTCCATTTCAGTGTCTATATATATTGACACCAACTATTTCAACTTTAAATGTTCTGTCCAGAAGATTACGAATGCTGATGGTATTTAAAATGACATTTTAAAGACAAAAGGCGGCCGTGCTGGGCAGAAGTGATAGGTTAGGAGAATGACATCAGAGTGACACAATTAGTTAAAGGTTAAAAATAAGAGATAGCTTGTAACACATGCATACAGAATAACAGGGATGCTTATGGGGGTTCTACAAATTGTAAGGCTTAATCTAAGGCATAAATCAGATTGTTTTGCTGAACTGTTTTTTGTTTGCTTCACAATGTGTCTCTCAGGAAAAAAAACAAAACAACCAAAACTTCATTCTTTCTTTGTTCCAAAGTCCATAGGAATCCAGAAAAGCTGCCAGTAATGTGAAATGTAAAAGATATTACGTCTTTTCCTCTGTCTGTCTTCTGTCTCCCCCTCCTCTCCTCAGACATGTGGGAGACACAAGAGTCTGCAATTCTGTCCCAGGTATCAAAGGTATCCCCCATCTGAGAAAGGGGGGAGCTGAGCATGATTCAGCTGGGAAGGAAACATCCTCTGTGCCATCATCAAATGATGAGAGCTGTGGCTCTGGATTTTACCAGCCTTCGAATCTCCTGCTTTCAAACCTTTTGAGGGAAAGGCTTCACATATTTGTGAAGCCACAGGCACGTCCTTTTGAGCTCTAAAGGCTGTAGATGACTTTCATGCTGAGTTTTGCGTGACTTAAATCCGCTATCATGAATTTCTGGGAATGCTTGGGACTAGGAATAAAACTGATGCAAAGAGTCCAGCCAGATAATAACTGGTGTAGGGCTTTAAACCTCTGGAGTGTACTTAGAAGCATCTTACAATGAGCCACAATTTTTTTTTAATCACTTTCACTTTGTCCCTTGTGCAGCCCTACAATTAAAAAGTAGGTTATTATCCCTCTCAAAAACATAGCAGGGGTAGCAGGAAGGGATACTCTTATTTAGCAGACTGAATGGATAAGGTAGGATAAAACAGAAACCCATCTCACTGCTGCTCTTCAGGTCTTAATGAATGTGAATGGAGATTTGGGGGACTGGGCAGTGTTTTGTTCTGAAGGTCAGCCTGCAAGCTACTGGGTGATCTCTCTTTAACTCATTTGGATATTTTACAGATCTGATGTGGTACTGAGGCTAGAAGAAGATGAAAGATGTAAAAAAAAATTACATATAACCTAAAGCCATGCAACAAATGACTGCTTTCCAGGTGTACGCAGCTGTGTTAGCTCTAGACTGCCTTGCTTGCTCCTAAACCACTTCAGTGCCACCGTGAAGACCAACAGAGAGGTCTGACTTGCATTGCAACAAGACTGCATCAATCAAAGTTGTGTTTCATTAGACTAAACCTCGGGGTGACTAGAAACAACTATAGCATTTCACTCTGTGGTGTGGAATCCATTAGAGGTGCTTGAAAACAGTATCCTTGATAACAAATATTAAAGAGAGATTAAAAATAAAGCAGATGTAAATTCTACTTCATTGCTTCCTTAAGCCTCGGTAGGGAAAAGTCAACAACTAATACAAGTGCAATTAAAACATGGGAGTCACACTTGTGAAAAGAGTGAAGCCTCCAGAACTGCCATCAAAGCAGTCCCTGCTCAGCGGGGGCCCAATGTCAATGACTCAGCCCTTGAACATAAAACACAGAGTAAATGGGGTTGTGAACACAAAGAACACACCAGGCAAAGGCCAGGCTGTCCCTGACCCAGATGGAGAGGTTCGTGCGCAGCAACGTGGCCCACAGCATTCCAACACAGTTCTATATGTTTCATTGATTAGAATAAAATGACAAAAAAACCCTAAAAACACAAAGCTCGTGATCCTGAGTTTTGAAATATTTCAGACTAGGAACACTCTTATTTGAAGGGGCACTTGGCTGCAGCACTTCCATTTTTGTGATACACCCAGTGTTACTTGGACCTCATAAAATCATTCTGTTTTCTCAAAATATTTTTCAGAGATTCAGCTTGAAACTGCAAGCTGATGTTCAGATATTTTTTTTCCTCTAGAATGTGGCAGTTATGAAGAAGCAGAGTTTATTCTGTGTTCTGTTGATCACCATAGTAACCTGTGCTCTCTGTATTTAATAGGGAACAAAAAGTTATTTATTTGACAGGGACAGAGCTCTGGGAAGCAATGGTTTATGAACACTGGCAAAATATTTTAATGGGACTATTTGCTTCTCAAGTTGTTAACGTGTACCGGTAATTTGCTCTTTATCTGTCATGAAGACCTCACAAGATGAAATTGATTGCAGTTAAAAGGTGTTCATTAGAGTTACAGCTATTTTCTACTCTTAGCAGTTGTTAAACTAAGCTGGACGGTGCCCTGTTCAGTCCAGATTGTTTATTCTATGTAAAGCACAGTAAAGGTATCTTGCTTGCTGTTGGGCTTCTTTTTGTATTCTCAGGAACCAAAGGCACTCCTAAAGGGCAAACAAAAGAACTGACAGTTGCTATTTATTGAAATCATGCTGCCTCCCATCAGAACACGTCTATTTTTTTTTTTTAGCCCAAAGGGTGAGATTGCCCACTAGGTTTTAATTGCTCCTTTGGTGGTGCAAATTGATTTATTTTATGAAATTACTTTCAGTGATCGATCTTTTCGCCCACTTACTCTTACCAGGGATCAATCCATTGATCTGCCTCATGGAGGTGGCCCCACAAAATGCAGAGGTGGCCCAGATGTGGCAATAACTGGTATCCAGCGTGGGGCAGCGGAAGCTGGAGTGGGTTTTTTACCCATCCCCTTTCTGTGTGGGACTGATATGAAATCTGCCTTCTCATCGAAACTTTCCTTGGGCAAATTTTGTCTCAGGCAGGCTGTAGGGAACCAGGGTGGCTGCCCATGCAGGTTTTGCTTTGTGAGGAGAGTTTCTGCACTCTCAGTGCCCCGTGGGAACACACCATGGTGCGACAAATCCCCAGGAAGGTTTATAAAGGAATCCATTGGGAAGAGGTGTGCTCATCACACTTCTCACCTCTGCCTGCCATGAATGCTTCATTATCAGACATCATTATTATATAGCTATAAACCACTTCATTTTTCCTACCTCTACAATTTACCTAAACCACAATTACAAAATCGTATTTTTAGGCAATGTCCAGTCCCTCGTGTGTTCTTATATTCTACCTATCTTTTCTTAAGCATTTTATCATTCTGCAGTGAACCACATTTTACAATGCATGCTATTTCAAAGCTTGAATTTCACCAGTCCTGCAGGGATTGTTTTACCCAGAAGACTGAATTTATTTCTTCTAGCTCAGGAAGAATTTTGATTTAAACTCTGAGGTATTAAATGTATTAAAATATATATATATATATATATATATATATATATACACACAGCTATTAATTCCAAATTTTCATTTTATTGGAAGCACAGGTCCAGTACTTAATGTACTTATTTTATACAGTTAAATATACATTATATCCTGCGGAGGCAGATGCAATCAATACCAAGCAGCAAGCAGAATGTGAGTATTGATTGTACAAAACCCCCTTTCTCTCTGGTGTTATCAAGCAGCTTTTCAAACCTCTATTCTTAGGAACGCCATTTGGAGCATTGTGCATATGCATGTGTAAAATGAACTGCTGTTATGACTTCATCTGTGTGTGTGTTGGCACTGCAGAGAGTTCTGCTGAAGTAATAATTTGGTGGTACCAAGAGACAGAAAATCCGATCACAATTCAGCACAATTCAGATGGAGCTGCTGAGTAAGTGCGTTGTGGTTCTTTTCTGTCTTGTAAAGAGATTAAATTCCATACCTGGATAATATTTCATAAATACCACACACAGAGTACTTATGAGACAGATAAGGCAAGGCTGGTAGCACAAGCAAGAATCAGAGGAAATGTTTCCTGTGACAGATGCATTTTTCTACCGTAAGGAGCTCACTGGGAAGGCAGAGGTTCTGCCCCAGAAAAAAAAAAAAAAAAAAAAAAAAAAAAAAAAAAAAAAAAAAAAAAAAAAGGTTAAGTAAAATTTTAGCAATGCTTTTTAATTCCAAAACCTGCAGAATGCAGGGGGCCTGGGTGTGCTGTGGTTGATGGTTTAACTTTGGAGACCAGGTTCAGAATTTTCAGTGGCTTTATAGCAACCTGATACTGCATCAACTCCACTCTAGATGTTCGAAGACATGTAAGTCTCATTTTCAGATTTATTTAGGGCACGTCAAGACAAAGAGACAGGCTTTCACTGGGTTCACTTTGAGATGGCCAACACAAACTAGTTCTGAACAATAGTTCAGAACAATCATTCAAGATTACAAATCGTTCAGGAACAATATGACTTTTCTTAAAATATTGAGCCTGGCTGAGTTTACCAAACAGTCACTTAACAAACTTTAGTCAAGTGCAGAAGCACAAGATTCTTGCTTAACTTAAAGCACAGACAGGTATAATTTCAGTTGTCATTGCAGCTTTATCTGCAAAACAGGACTGCAAAATCTATCTTTCACAAAGCTGGGGTGCATTTAAATAATGTGATATTGGATACATGGGATATACATTGGATATATGGAATACAATAAAAAGGACTTGGATGGAAAACTGCATAAATGCAAACCATTAGATCATTAAAGCCCACTGTTTATGCTCTCGCATTCTGATGATGTATATTTATATCCTTTTTCCAGAAAATAAAATAGTTATTCCTGAGGTAACAGTGAGCAGCTTGTAGAGAACTCACTTATAGGAGCGGTGCATAAATTATGCAGCAAAGAATTTACAGAGATATTTCTTTTCCTTTGCAAATGTCACCATTGGAGAACACTGGTGACAGATATCACACACAATCCACCTTTTGTTAATTTACTCAGAGCCACAGTACACAGGTCACACATAGCAAAGGGAAGACTTTAGCTCAAGAAAATACAACTGTAAAATGGATTTGCTTGCACAAAGGCATAGAAGTTATCAAATAAAGCAGGAAGGCAATATTGATTTTGATATAGGCACCCCTAAAAATACAGGCTTTGCAGAGTCAATACTGTCTTGATTTAGGTTCTAACCCAACCCAAAAGTCTCAGACTCGTCTCCATCCACTTATTGATTTGTCTGGCATGCTGAGGGGTTTTTTTGGTGGGTTTTTTTTGGTTGTTGTTTTTTTTTTTCCCAGAAATGCTTTTTTGCTCTCAAATTTTAGCTAGCTCTCCCAGAAGAATGTCTCCTACAGTCACAAAGAGCAATTCTGTTCCTTACAACTGAGCTATTGACTATGGTAATAAAAAGGAAAGACAGAAGTCATGTCAGCTTAGCTTCTCACAGGACCTCACAGTGCTCCCTCATTCAAAAACAATTATGTAATCAACAAGCAATGGGAAATGAATTGCAAAATATCAACGGCCTGTAATTTTCTATCAGGTATGATAAAAACTATAAAGCTGGGCAATTCTTGAGAAATAAAACACCTTGTAACTACCACCAAAGCATCAGTTCTTTGATATTTTGTAATAATACCTCTTCTATTTTATTTTTTTTTCCTCTCCTGCTACCTGACATCTAAATGCCTATAATTTTAGACATAAAGACCACATGTCAGAAAAAAAAGATCCACAGAACAAGAGCTGCAAGGTGTTATTTTTGCCATTTGCAGGCAGTAATTTACCTGATGTGCATCTTCAACACCTTTGTCTTTATATGGGGAGGCAGAGGTTTAGATGAAGGAGCACGAAGAGACAGTACAGCTCCTTTAACAAGCCTTAACAACTTTGTTTTTATTAAATTTGCACAACAAAATTGAAAACCTTTAGGTAGGGACAAAAAAAAAAAAAAAAGCCCTGGTGATGAATTATCAAGGAAACTAATAGAGGAAATAAAGCCATGCTTAGAAGAGATTAAAAAAGTCATAAAGTTTTTAATAAAAGTAGGAGGCAGGAAATAGAAGGAGACATAAATGATTGATTGAGGTGCAAATGTATGCGAGGGCAGGAGGAGAGCGAAGGGTAAATTTGTCTGGGGAGTAAATCCACTTTGGTCATTACAGTTCAGTGTGGCCATGAGCCAGAAAAACACTTGAGCATGCGCTTGGTTTTAACAAGACTCACTCCTGAAAGCTGAGCTCTGCTGACTTGCTCAGACTGAGCAGTGTCCTCTCTTGAATTGTCTCACCCCACCTGAAAGCCTGTCAGGCAGCAGACTGGAAGGTGGAATGGCTTTGGAATAGTTGTCTGCCTGAGGAATCCATTCTGGACACAGAAAACTGCACACTCTGCTTTCGACGGCGGAAGGAGCTTAGAAATGGAAACCTATTCTGGCAAGCAGAGAGGCAGCCAGAGAGGATGGGACGTGGGGATGATGCAAGCTTTTATCTGCTGGAAGACCATGCTGAAATTCAGTGAGACGTGGTGCATGATAACCTGAGTCACTGGGCCAAAATGACTGTGCCTTTAGTGCTTGTTTGAGCGGCTCCATCAGTGGTGCCTGCGCTTGCAGGCTGCAGGGTCCCAGGGGAGAAGGACCAGCTCAGGACCACCCGCCTCTGAAGACACTTTGTGTCGCAGTCATTAACTGCTGATAACAAGAAATTAATTCTCTGATTGTTCTTTCTACCCCAAGTTTTGGTGAGATTTCTGGCCAGGGCAAAGGAATGATTTTGGAAGCAGTCTGATTAGATCCGTGGTTCTGAACCATTAATTTGAGCTGATTATCTTGTGAAAAGACCACAAGTTTAAATCTCACATATTTTTAACCCATCTTCTCATCTGTAGGAATCCATTCTTCCTCCTCTCTAAGCTCCAATCTTACATTTTCTAAGGCAGAAAGAAATACCATCCTGGCTTTTCAGAAATGAACAAAGTAGAAAAGATTAGGTACACAATACAAGTCAGCATCACCAGGTACCATATTTATTTTTCTTAACTCTCTGTCCTGGAAAATGGGGATAGAAGGATCACAGCTTTCATTAAACAATAAAGTTAATTTTTAGTTCTCAAGGTTTCACAGAAAAGCATTGAAACATAATACTTGCAATGTCACCACAAATATCACTTTGACTTCTTGAAATTTCCTCCCTTTTGAGCAGTGTCTCTGAGGATGCAACAATTCACTTATATAAGCAATTTGCAGAGTAGAGGGTCCTGTTCATCTGTCACAGAGCTCTTTATCTTCTAGGAAGCTGTGCTGATGCACAAGAGCAAACATCTATATATTAATTAAACCAGTATGTTCACAGGATATTTTTTTCAATTACTACGTTTTATTAGTAAGTTACCAGGTAAAAGGTTTCTTTGAAACAATTCAGACGTTGAAATTAAAAGCTGTGTGTCTTTTTCAGCGTTTTTATGTTGCATTTCTTGTCAGACTCTCAGTCAGCAAGATGAGGTGGGTGATAATTATTCAGGGTTGCCAATTAACCTACTTAGCAGGTCACACAGGTAACTGGCATAGATTGTGTCACACTTCATTACTGGGATAATAATTTAATCACCCAGTGCATTGACTGAAGGCTAGAGAATCTGGAGAATAAATTAAACAGGAAAATAAAATTAGTATCTAGACAGACATTATATTTAAATACATGAAATCAGTAAAATTACAAACTTAACACTCACTAGTAGAAGCACAGTAAAGTCTGGGATTGGGGCTGGGGGCATCGAGAGTGGAGATTTTCAACCACAACTCCCAGCCTGAGCATAAAAAAGGTTCTATGTCACCTTGCCACTATGAATGAAAGTTTCACCCACGCAGAGGGTGTAGGCATGTGTTATTCTTTAGCATTTAAATAGATCTGCAATGGAATTATCTCAAATGCAGGGTTAGAACTCCGTCCCGCCCAGGCACACGTGCCCTGGGAGCTCTGGGTGACAATCCTGGCCTCTCCCTTCCTGTACATCCCAGTCTTCCTCAGTTCTCTGCGCCTGGATGCAGAGCAACGCAAAGGAACATCGGGTAAGGCCACATCATGGATAAAAGAGTATTGCAGGATCTGTCAGGAAGGACAGGAGAGATGAAAAAAATTGCAGTAACTGTAATTGTCAAAGTCATGGAGTCTGTGAAAAAGCTTCTGTAGGATAATGTTCTGCATTTACAAGGTGAGTGATGAGTATATAAGAGGTAGGAATACTCTGCCTGGAAATAGAAAAACCTTTTCTGTGCAGATGGAGAAAAAAATACTGGCAGGAACAATAACATCCTTCTAAGTGGTGACCTATGAGTTTAAAGCTTGTATCTGCTTCAGGGAGAGGTACAAACTTGCCTAGAAATTATCAGAGTTTTAATATTCGAAATATACACTGGGGAAAAAATAAAAACCAAAACCACTATCAATGCCAAGATTTAGTTAGTCCTGAAAGTGTGAGGTGTAAGATGTCCCACAGCACAGACAAAATTCCATGCAAGACTGCAGGAAAAATGAGAATATGGTGAACTTGCCCTTGTCTTCATGGGCAGTTTCAGTGGTTTACTGTCTGCAAAAACAGGAGGGCTGTAAAAGAAGCCATCACTCCTCTGAGCAGTGGATCATTCAGTTTAAACATATCTCATAGATGTTACAGCCAGGAATTACAGCACACTGCTCCAGGACTTGTAATTTATTCACCCAGTAGGGAAAAAAAATGTGACTTCAATAGCAGCACTTGATAGGCCTGTAAAATGAAAAACAACCAGCATAAAAAAATAGCCAGTGGGCCAGGAATGAGTGTTGGTTTGGCCAGGAATGAAAATTTGGTTTGGTTTGTTATTTTTATAGCAATGAGCAAAACCGCATGCTTATATTAGTGGATGTGAACAGATCACTCATTTATGCTGTCAAATATATTATTTTGAATCATGAATTGTCTTTTTACCGGAAGAGTAAACACTATGGCAGAAAGGCTGAGCAGATCTATTTCAGTTCTGGAATTACAGAAGCAACATGCAGCTCTTAAATGTCATTTTACTTGTTCCCACAGAATGTAAATGTTATAGTAGTCAATAACTTCTAAGACCTTCTTTTCTTGTTTTTTGAAAAGGCTTAAGCAGGGCAGCACTATTTGTGGATGCTACCCACTAGCTCAGGAGTGCCAGATAACAGAAACTGCGCTCAGAGGAAAAATCACTTTCACCTAATTAGTAGAAAACTCAACACTGATGAGTTAAACTTTCTCATTAAAACTGACCCTGGTAAAAAAAGCGACAAGCTTGAACAGAATATGTTTGTTTATTTATTTATTTAAACATAAAGCAAGAGCTCAAAAGTCCAGGATAAATTCAGTGTAAGGGCCTCTCAAGACGTGTCAGCAGTTACAGAAGACCCACAGCTACCAGTCTGCTTTTCTGGTCCTTGGGAATATTTCCAATGTTTTCAGTTTTCTGCTATTTTTTTATGAATCAGGTACAAGAGTAATAAATGGCTAATGAAATCACACAGGCTACAGTCACAGACAAAAGTGACAGTGGGTAAAGGAACTCCATCGGAATACTGAACATTTCATTACTCAGCTACCTAGAAAAATCAGATTTTATGAGTGCTTTGGTAAGGGATTGTTGACTAACTTCCACGGTGGTGTGGAGAGCCTTCCTTTCAGAGGTTAGCTAAGGGCACTAATACAGCCTCAGCAGCAGAATTCCCACTTTGGGAAGTCAGGATCTATCCTGAGCAGGGTTTGAAGCCCAGGAGCGAGCACCAGTGTGTGTCTGGAGGTGCCTGCCCTGCTGTGGCTGTCAGGAACCACTGCATGGACTGAACACACTGGAACTGCATCTTCTTCAAAGAAGGATTTCTCAGCATGAGAGCAGCTCTGAGTGATCTCCGGGGAAAGGATCAATCAGAGACCTCTGGCTTCCCTTCCTTTATTACATTTTTCATTACAATAATGTTCCCCATTGTTCTCTCATTTATAATTCACAGTCAGTAATTGTCACGAGCAGTAACCCCATCAGGCTGTTGTCTTAGCACCACGTTACAACATTTCATTTTAAAACAGTGCTTTGCAAGGACACCACCGTCCCTCAGGTGCAACCATCCCCCCTGTATTTGTTAACTAAAAATATAATGAGAAGCACTAGCCCGTATTAAAGTACGATAACACAGGTTCAGAGCATTTTGGGCACATCTGGGCTGGTTAAAAGGTTACTCAACACCTCCTCCCAGTAGCGTGCAGTTTGAACATTCCTGCTCATTCCTCCTTCATTCCTCTCCTTATTCAGACTAACCCTGACTTTCATTCACCTGTAGAGGTGACACTGATTTCTGTCTGCCTGCAGAAATTGAACCATACACCCCCTGGGACACCTTGGGGCAGGGAACAGAGTGTCTTCTTCTGCCTCTGGTGAAAATGGCGACTGCTCACAGCTGCTCATTTCCACTGCAAGGAGAAGGGCAGGATTTAATCAGAACAGGGGGAGAGGAGGGGAGAAGGCAGGTTCTGAGCTTCTCTAGGGGTAGAACAACACCTCCCCAAGAGAGGTAATGCAGTACTTACCGCACCCCACCCCAAAACAGAAGTGCAGGGCAGCCCTGCACCCCTCCCAGCCCTCACCCCCTCCTTAGGGAGCGCTGTCCCAGGGGGTACATCAGCCACAACCTCGGGGGACCCTCAGCAGAGCATCCCCCCTAATGCCAGGCCTGGCAAGGCAGGGCACACTGCTTTTCTCTCACCGTGATTGCCCGTTTCTCTGGACAGCAAAAATGGGTTTAAGTCACTGCAAGCTGCGAAGAGCCTGGACCACTCCATCCCACTCCCTAGGCAAGCGTTTTACACCAGGTTGTATTTTCTACAAACAGAAACCATATTTTATACTCAGCACAGAGCACAGCAATCCCTCTCCAAGCCCTGGTGGGAAGAGCTGTGCTGGAAACTCGGTCTAGGACACGAATTAGTCCCACATAACTTTCCATGCTGAAGGTGTCACTGGCTGCCTGCATCTGCTCTGGGCAGTTCTGGCTCAGGAAGTGACAAGCCTTTTGGTTCAGGGCTGCAGAACATGGCTGGGTTTTTGTTTGCCTCTGTGGCTTTCCCAGTGCTCACAGAAGAAAGCCTTTATCCCTCAGTAAATGAGGAGCTGAACTAATACATTGTCAAGGACTCATTGCAAAGAGACACTTTACTTCTCAAGATAGCGCCAAAGATTTCCAAGTGTAAGAGCCTGCAACAAAATAAAGCGTTTTAAATATAATGCAGTGAGTAACCATGGGCCTTCCATAGTGATCACCACTTGGTGAATGTATAAATAGAATAAAAGCAATATTGAAGCAAATAAATGACCTCTGACACAAAGAACGGACTGCATTTCATATTACTTTACTTAACTGCCCCCTCCTTCCCCCACCAAACAGAAGCTTTATTGACAAAATGTGCTCTGGTGATTTAGTCCGTAGACTTAAAGAATGTGCAACTCCGGGAAAAACTGAATTATGGATTCCATTTGTCAGATGAGGAATGGCATGTAATAACTTAATGAACTAGAAGCTTATTAGTTGTAAAAGAGAGAAGGCGTTGTCTATCAATCTCTTTTATTTTTTTTAACTCAGAAATGTTCAGGTGGGTAAGCATCAAAACCCATTCCACATTTATTATCTCATGAATACCAATATGTGCCGGAATCTCAACGAGCTACAAAAATATAGCTCAGCCTCTAGTTTAATGTGCATTTTATTAGTCAGTTTTGGAGGCTCTGTTTGAAACCCAAACCATTAGAATACGTGCTCACAGATTCGGCCAGCAAAGAATTTCACTTGCACACAATTCAGCTACCCTGAATTCATCCAAACTGTGGGGTGGAAGAAATTCAGACACAGTGGGGTGAAAGAAATTCAAACACAGTGACAGTGACAACTGTGTTTCAATAGCTATTTATTGCTCTATGGACACATAAATACAAAAGAACAGTAAGATAACAACTTTAACAAGAAACTTGTAGAGAAACCAGCCTGGTATAAGATGGAAGAATCGAATTCTTGGCTGTTAAAGAAGTTTTTTCTGCTTTGAAATGTGCACAAATTTACCTCACCTACACTTTCCTGTGGATCTATTTATTCTGCACAATTGAGTGACATTTGGATGGTGATATGTATGTGTGAATATGCACAAAAATTACAACAGTAATGAAGTTTAAAATCCATTAGATGCTTCTCCCACTCTTAGCTGATATCACGCCTTAAAAATACGCTGTAACAAATAGGAATTAGCCCTAAATAAATGCACAGAACACATGTGAAGGTACCAAAAATGGCAGAAAGCAGGAAATTCAAAGTTCAAGCCAATGCATATGAAGGTATATGTAGAACAAAGCAGTCAGGTTCTAATCTGTTAGCCCCAGTATTTCATGTACTGCATAGATCCCCGGGTAATTGCAATTTTAACCCTGCACAAGATCGATCTGTTTGCTTTGATTTTCTTTTCCAGAAATAAAAAATAAACAAGGAAAGAAAATCTGCATTAATTTATACCTTTAGTAGGCTCCTGTGGGTGAGCTTTTTTGGTTTATGGGTTTGCTGGGGGTTTTTTTTGTGCGTCCAGTCTTGCAGCAGATGTCTTACCTACAGCAGGCTGTTTAGAAGAGCAGTCACTGCCATTTCACTCCATCAGGTAACAGCACACTATTGACATATCAGACCAATTTAATACACTTGTTTTCTTTATCCATTCACATCTCATCTCAAAGGTCCCCGGCGCAGCGGGATTTGGAACTATTTTGCGCCGAGCACAATCGAAGGGCCTGTAATCCAATAATTTGATTTTCTTGCTGGAGAGAACAGGAGAGAGGGCAAGGCATCTTCCTCTTGCTCCAGCAAGTGAGCTGCAGGCCTGCATTAGGCTGGAAGTTTCCTGTGTAAAACATACCCCAAGGGCAACAGAAGGCCACTTAAACACAGCTTGGAGGGCATCTCTGGAACATGGCTGTGGCACGCTGGCTTTCTGCCCAGGAGTGAATTCCAACCATTAGCATCGAACACTCATCCTGAAGCTCTCAAAGGGAAATTAAATGCCATCTATCAAAGGAATAAACAATAATAAAGTAGCGCAAGTAAATTAAAAAAAAAAAAAGAAATTGAAGTCGTTTATACTGTGGATCATCTGTTCTGGGTTGCTGTTCCAGGCTGGTCGCCTCAGATTATCTTTCAGCTTATTTTTTCACTTTGTACATGTAAAATACACAAATTGAGTTTATTCATGCTCTATGCTACTCGTTACTAAAAAGAAAAAATAGTTGTAAATAATGCTTGCTTTTCCTATGTAAATAATTTTGTTTCCTCCTGCTAGTCATAGGCTGAGTCTATATGAGTTGTGCCTAAACAAGAATACAAAAAACGGTTAAACATGGAAAAATGTACCTTTAGATACCTCAGCTGGAACTGCACATTCTGGCTTAGGCAGTCAAGGAAAATTTCAGCAGGCTTCAGAATTTGGAAAGCTGTGAATTTAAAGTAAATTCACCTGTTAAAAGTGCTCAAAGCAAAAATAAAAATTTAAAAAAAAATACCACAGTAGTTTGGGACAGAATTTAAAAGGGAAATTTTCAATAAGCAGAATTTAATTATCTAACTGAAATTTTTGCTACAGTGTCCTGGCTAAAACTTCACTTTTTGTGAGAAACAAAAAAAAAAAAAAAAAAAAACCCAAAACCAAAAAAGCAACTCTGGGAAACAATTATGCTTTGTGTGAATCACAGCTATTACAGCCATAAATTCAGCCTTGTGCTGAGATGGGGCAGTATTGCAAAGGAGAGCAAAGGGAAATATCTCACTTACTGAATATTAGTCTCATTTCCTAAAACAAGTTGACTCTTCCCAGGAACTTCTTTCCCAACATTTCCTTAGGGCACGAAATAATTGGCTATTAACCAGTGTGCTCTTGACCCAAAGAATGGAGCAGAAAACATGCAGGACTTGTCTGGATTACTAGAAGAAAGAAAAGAGAAATTAGAGTAGATACACACTGCCTGAGCCCGTGGCTCTCTTCATTTTGCTCGTCGGGACTGGAGGCATTTACCTGCATTTATGGCAGAGCAAAAGACCTGAGGAAAAGAGCAGGCAGGAGAGAGGGGAAGGGAAACTAGAACAGCACAACCTTCTCCATTCTCAGATTTATTTCCCCCTGCCTGCTTGCCCTGCATTTAGTGTGGGGCTGGGAAAAAGGAAGGCTGCCAGCTCCATAGCATCATATCGCCTGAAGCATAAAGGGCAGCCTGTCTCAGCCCGAGGCAGCAGAGGACTTATGGAAAAGCACACTAAGAGGAAAAAAATAAAAAAAACACAGCAAAATCTTACTTATCATAAATCCTGTGCACAGGGCTCTGAACAAGTGATAGTTCCTTTTTTCCCCCCTTGTTCGTGGGATCACCTGTGACCCAGCAAAGCTTCCGAGGTCCCCTGGGCGCTGCCCCGAGCACCCCACGGGAGGAATGGCTGAGACCACGGCACGTGGGGACAGTTCCCATGGCCTGCAAGGATGAAAAACAAGTCTTTAGTATGCACCAGGCAGAGCCAAGGGCTGAGCCTGCTGCTAATGAGCGCTGCTCTGAGGGCACAGGTCACGGTTCTGTAAATTCCGTGCTCCGGGTGCACCTGAGAACAGCACACCAGCAGGCAGCGGCGCTCACACACCTGGCAGCACAACCAGAGTGCTGGGGCAGGAGCGTGAGCCGCTGAGAAAGCCTCTGCCCCTCGATGTCAGCTGCTTCAGAGGGGCTGTGCAGGTAAAGAATTCCTTCTGGGGCTGGTTGACCTCTGTTGCACCTGCCCTGCTGGACAGGAGGGTCTGCACAGGAGGGTCTGGACAGGGGGCAAAGTTCACCTTTGCTGAAGGTCCAAGCTGGTTCAGGGTGGCTCACAGTGACCCCCAGTGAGTGCCTGTACACTGCAGGGGATGCACAGGAGGCTTTTACCTGAATTTGTAGTAGAGCAATGTAGACAAAGGTTCAGGGATGGGCTGTGACCTCGCTGGAATCACAGCAGGGTGGGGCACGAGGCTGTGGGAAGGGAGGGCAGTGGTCAGCTGCCATGAGCGCTGCCATGGATGGATCCAGCTCTTCAGGAAGTGCAGGACAGGACACGGAGGGTGAAGAGATTCCTTGGATGTGAGATGTCGGTGCCTTGGGGCAGGTGACGAGCCAGCTGACAGCAGGTCAGGACCAGAGGCAGCCCATGGTGGGTGACACTGTGGTCAGTGTCTCTGACCAGGACGAAGAAGATGAAGCAAAAAACTGAAAGCATCATCACGCTCACAGGACATCAAGGCTCAGAGCACTGGAGGCACAGCGAGTGTTGTTAATGAAGCAGCAGAACACACACACACCACAGAATGCTCCTGGTGGACCCCAGCTTGGCTCTATCTACCTCAAACAGTGGCTCTCATCCTCTGCATGACCATTCTTCTGCCCTTCAGAGGATGGTGAGCACTACTTGTGCAGACCTCCCCAGCAGAATCAGTTTCCTCATTGTCTTACACCCCACCAGAATGTTCTGCAGCAGAAAGTTCCAGTCCCCCCCAGCCTGATCAGTGTTTGATGCCCTGAAGGTGTAGCACATGCAGGCAAAGTGCATTGGCTCCAAATTTAGAGAAAAACTTCCTTTGCATATGGGTGAAAAGGGAGATTTTCGGCATAGGAAGTTGTGTGTGTCCATACACCTGGTTTAAATAAAGCTCCCCCATGATTCCAGGTTAGATTTCACTCTGCTGCAAAAGCCTTCACCTGCCTTATATCCCAAAGTGTCTGAATAGCAAGAAAGGGATTTGCAAAACGTTGCTGACTACTGTAAAAGGAGGAATAGTACCCCAAGCACCGTGCTTCCCCGTTCCTACACCTCTGTGGCAGGAGTTCCTCTGGGGTTTTTTTGCAGTCGGAGTTCCCTGTATCACAGAATATTGCCTGCAGAACCAGCTTTGCCACAGCTTATAAACAGTTTTACAATATCTTACGGTGGTGGAGAGATTCCACAGCAATCAGAAAATCCTATAGTATGTTCTAGGGATGTGGGACAGTTTCAAGAGAATTTGAGGGAGGAGTGTTAATATATTGGGAAGAGCTTATAACTTCAAACACAAATTAGGACACTTAATTTTTCTTTAAACCCTATGCCCAGCTGTTCAGACACACACACCTATGTAATACCCTTACACACACCTATGTAATACCAGTGCCCTGCTTATTCTGTATTTCAGTAACTTAAACACATGGCAAATTCCCTCATGCTGCAAATTTATCTTCATTGAGCTATCTTTTGATCTTGGGCATTAACTCTGATCAGCACTAAGGCAGAGACAGTCTATCCAATTAGCAGGTGACAGCCTCAGAACCTCGGGACGCAGCACCTCTGTTCCACTGCCTTCCAGGAGATTTGCCCTCAGCAAACACATTCGATGAACCCAGCCACGGTATTTGTCTGCCTGCCTCAGCTGGTCTGCTCAGATGGCATTTTGCCAGTTAGCAAGGTAAAATACTGCTTTCCGGAGGTGCCAGAAAAGGGCGGCTTTAGGTGCTTTTTACAGGGCTTGCTAAGGTCTGTTAATGCAGCTTTCTTCTGACTCTAAGCAATCACATGAAGCATCTTGACTTCCTTTGCATAAAAAGCAACTCGTTATCAGACACTCCCCTGTATGGAATCCAAACAACAAACAACTAATCCGTTTTCCAACATCTGTAAAAAACAAATTGTCCTTCAAAGGAGATTGGGTTTGTGCTTTTGCGTGCTGCTACCAATGCCATCAAGGAAACTCTTTCACTAGGTAGTTACACTTGGAGCAGTGATCACCCCATTCTGTGGTTTCCCTGCTCAGGGCAAGGGCCTTCTGAGCCATGGTCAAGGTTCCTGAGCAGAGATACCAAATGTAGTTCTGCACTGAATGTCAAATAAACCAAACACTTTTTTTTGTTGGCAATTCCAAAGCCACAGAGGGAATCCGCGACTCAGCTCCCATTAAAATTCACCAGTTAATTGTGAGCACGCCTACCTCAGTGCTCTGTGCCTCCAGTTGATCTGTTTGTGGCTGTTTGTGTCCACTGATTCCTGCTTGCTTTGCCACCGCAGCACCCCAAAGCCACGAGAGCAGGAATGCCAAGACTGGAGACTGTTCCGCACGCTGGCTGAAATCAGCGACTCTCCAGATGTTCTGGGATGCCTGAAGACAAATGAGGCTGTATGGAAGAGCTCTTGGGTGACAGCAGGCGTGAAATGCCTCAGTGTATTTCCTAAGAGTGGCACACAGCTGGGAAGGACAAGTCAAACTCCAAGATCCAGTAATGGTCCCAGTGATTTCTGAAGCTAAACTTGACTGACTGTGCGGTTTCATTCACGCTGCACCTCCAGTGGGTCATTGGTGCTGAACCCACTGGGTGGTCATGTGAATAGAGATCTGAAACATCAAGAAAAATGCAGGGACCTGTGTTCTCACAGTAGTTTCTACTTGCTTGCCTTTTCCCAGTTTGGAATCACCACACTGTAGCTTTGAGGGGAGTTTGGGGGGTTCAGTCATGACAGAAGAGTGAAATCTCCAAACCAGGCTCTGAAACTGGAGTCAACCCCCCTTTTCTTCAGCATTCCCACAGCACTTCCTCCTCTGAGCCTCTTCCCGTCTGACTGCTATTTTTTATTAATATTTTTTGGTGTGACATGATTGATCAGAAGCCTGTCTCGCAGGTCTCTGTTCATTCTAACTCTTCCCAAGAATTTTAAATTCAGTACAGCAGATACAAAAGCAAGAGCCAGAGCTAAGATGAGAAGAAAGAGATCATAAGAACAGAAGAAAAGAATCAAGAAGAAAATCCTGCAATCCATGGAGAACATTTCGTGACTGAAGTGTGTTGTACAGCAACAGCAAAAAAGTCACAGAAAACTTCTTTAATCTAACAAGGAGCAAGGAACACCATTAGAATGAGAAGAGCCATGTTATTATGCTGAAATTACAGGGCCTTTCTTGAGCGTGCTCAAACCCCCTCCTGCCTGGATTATTGCTAAGGGTTAAGAGAACTGAATTTTTGCTGGAAATAACTGAGAACCCAGCTATTTTCTGAAGGAGTGTGGGAGAAAGGGCTGGAAGTGAACTCAGCACAAGGAAACCTGGAATGGGGAGGGAGGACTACAAATACAAATTTACTCCCCTGTAAAATCAATTCATCCAAAATTGAGTGAAAGAACAAGATGATATCGCCCTCCTCCCTCCTACAACACATTCCATTCTTCAAGTATATTGACACTGAAGGGTAAGCATGATAAATAGCTCTATTTTCAGTAACAAAAAGAAGAAAGTTATGAGACTGACTCCAGCCAAGAGTTTTCTCCTGCCTCGAACCTTGAATGGTCTTCTACAAGGAGATTTTCTATGTGGCAGTGTTAGGCAGCCTTTGGAAACCCTCTTTGGGGGCACAGAGGGGATGTTTTTTTGCTGGCCCACAGGCAGGTCACTTAATTATTGTTGTCATATCGATACAGAAACATGTTTTCATGCAGCCGAAATCAACCCTCAAAGGACAGTTCAAAAGGAGAGTATTTACCTTTCTGGATCCGCAGATTCATAAATGGGAACCTGAAAATAAAATAAAATAAAATAAAATAAAAAAAGGGTTTTGTAACTTCCACCCCCACCAAAGTTTAGGGCATGATCATTTTTGCATGGTCATGCCCTAAACTATTTGTTCCTTTATTTTCCAAACAGAGTAGCCAACTGAAAACCAAATTCGCATTTAGTGCTTAAACAGTGAATAGTGTTAGCAGTCAGTTAAACAAAAATAAAGATTAACTGTAAAACTCACATTAATATATAGTAATATCTGACGCCTAAATTTTAACAAAATGTGCAACACTACTCTCATTTTATTTAAAATGGAAATTAGAATCTGTCTATCAAAATGGCTTTTAATAAACTCAAAAGGACACAAAATGTAAAAAAGTGTATCTGAATATGTCAGCAAAGATGAAGGTAATTAAAAAGGGTTTTTTTAAAAAATAGTAGAAAAAATATAGAGAAAACAAATCCAGTTAATTCTTTTCAGGACATAATTAACCTTAAAAACAGAGTCCCCAGCCTTTCCCATGGATTTCAGTGCAAGGAGAATGTCCCTTGTTACAAACTATAGGTCTGATTTAATGGGGTTTTGATTGAGGATAAAGGCAGAAGAGTCAGTCTGTGGTACCCTCTCTTTGCACTGAAAAGTGTCCAATTCCAAATGCACTGAGCTCAGCCATCCCAATTAACGTGTCAGCTGCTATTCAGCATGAGCAAAGATAGCACAAAGGATGCAAAAGAATCAGCCATTACAGCACATTTACAAAGGCAGCACAGCAACTGATGTTGGTTAGGGGACAGAGAAGCAAAACATCTGTTATTTAAACAAAAATATGAAATACTTACGTGTATATATCTGCACACACACATATCACAAAACAAAATGGTATAAAAAGGAGTAAAAGCCCTTTGCTCTCTCTAGGACACTCTCACGAATCTTTGTATGGACATAAGTGGAACTCCAGCTGAAGCTGCAGTATCTCGATGTTGGAACAGTGTCTTCTTGTTGCAAATAAAAAGTGTTAAAAATGAATGCCCAAAGACCTTTTTTTTTTTTTTTTTTTTTTTTTTTTTTTTTTTTTTTTTTGCAGGCATCTAGATCAACTCATCAGGTATGCAGAGCACACACACCCCCTGATCTTACGCTGCTGTCAGCCTGCCAAAACCCCTCGTGGCTCTGGAGGAATTTCTGTGCTGAGATCAGGATCCCACTGGGTCATTCCCTGCAGTGGTGCCTGGCACAGATCTGCCACTGCCATCTCTGGGGGTTCTGCCTCAGCGCTCGTGGCACTCTGCTACATCCAGGTTAAAGCACCTGAAACTTCCTCCTTTCCCACATCCCTACTAGTTACTATATTTTTTAACAGGGAGGATGAAAGTGACGGAGAGAATTCCCTGCCAAAGGTTATCTCCAGTTCCTGGTGTGTGTCCTTCTGCTGCCACATCCAATAAATCCTTAACACTGCTCCAGGCAGGCTTCCCTGGGACTGCTCCTGTGGGGCAGGCGTGAATACCTGCTGTAAAAGGGAGGACAAGCTGGGCTGGCACCACAGCCCCATGTGGACATGGTCAGCCTTCAAATGCTTGTGAAATGATCTCCCAGCCTCGGCCTTCCAGGGCTATTGCTCCCAAGAATTAAAGAGACACAGCCACTGTGCTCAGCAAGAGCAAAGCTCACCCAGAGCCGTGAAAATCCCCCAAAACCCCCCGTGCTGGTTTGAAGTGTCCCATAGAAAAGCCAGGGATGCTCTGCTCCTCTCAGCCTCCCTGAAGAGCTCCAGTGCTGGTGCTGGGGCTCACTGAAGGAGCCACTCTGGGGGTTTGGATTACTGTGCTCACTTAGAAGGAGCTTCAGCCACTTCTGCGAGCCCACGTGGATCAAAATTACAGCAGAGGCCGCGGTGTAATGTGGGGGCAATTTCTGCCTCCTCTTATCTGGCAGGAAACTCATCCCCAAAAGCTAACACAAGACAATCATAAAGTCCTTCATAAGCTCTTGAAGATCCACCTCAATTTCCTCTGCAACAGCTGGTGTGGGTTTACAACAAGTGATAATAAACTGGTACACAGCCCATGCTCTTGTTACTGGCACAGTGATGGACTTTGCGTCCTTTTCAACATTGTGAAGCCAGATGACCCAGGCTAGCAGCAAGAGGATGCCACCATGAAGCATAATTGTTTTACAGCCCCTATTTAATTTTTGGAAAATCAAAATTTATGGCAATCACTAAAGCAGATTGATTAAACCCTAACCGTAAACACACGATGCAACAGAAGTTGTTTTGCTGTCATCCCAAGGAAGCATCTATTTGCAAAGTACGTGGCAACATCAAAGAGCTCTCTATTGATTAAACTTTGAAAATAAAATTGCACCACTTATCATATGCTGTTTGCAAAAATGCCAATCATTATAATACTCACATAAGCATACTGCGTCTTCCCCCTGAACTCGTTAAATTTATTACTGAGACTCTATCCCGAGCTGCCTACATGTGGAAAAAATATCATTCAGATAAGGCATTAACATTTATAACCAGTATTTAAAGCTGTGCATGGTGTCATCTCAGATGATAAGGGTCTTGTCAGCGTTTCCAGTATAAGCCTCGTTTCAGAGAATGGAAGAAGGGAGGGAGTGGCAACCTTGCATTTCAGCAAGTTTAGGTGACACCAACAAGAAGCCCGGCATACAAGTCGTCAATCTAATTGTACCTGTCTTTTGGAGACAGCTGCACCTTTATGCCCACACTGAGTTCAAAAAAACAGCGAAATTCTCAACGCATGGTTGTGAGCTACCTGGCAAGCGCTGTCATTCTGCTCGTGCATACAGCATCCCACACGGTTATAATTCTAGATCTAAGCCTTCATATTACAAAAGCTCTTAAACAATGGAACAAAAATGATATGACCCCTCCTCACAGTTATACTGGCACCCTAGAGGAGAAAGAAAGAGATAAGCAAAGCAACTAACAATACAACAATGAGGGCTGGTTCATGACTCATGTTATCAGATGTCCCCTCAGTACCAAAATACTAATGCTGAATACAAATTTGAAAGGATAAAAAAATAACAACTAAAAATCTTTTTTTTTTGGAGTGAGAAACTCATAGGTGCAATGCATGTGCCATGAGCCCGATTCTGCTACAGCGTGATTTGCTGAATGACACCTGTTAGCTGCTGATGTTTAAGTATTCTGCCAA
This sequence comes from Hirundo rustica, assembly GCF_015227805.2. Lineage (NCBI taxonomy): Eukaryota > Metazoa > Chordata > Aves > Passeriformes > Hirundinidae > Hirundo > Hirundo rustica. The sequence goes on from NC_053470.1 coordinate 5,778,732, forward strand.
AAGAAAAGATAATTTGGGTATTTGTATTAGTACAAAAAAAGTTAACAAAAGACAAAAGTAGTTGTTGTAAGGCAAGAGAGGTTTCTGAAAGATGCATCCCTAAAAAGGAAGGTACTGAAGTGCTTTTACTTGAGATGATCTGGACCACCGGACATAAGTAAATCCATGCAAAGGAGGGACCTCAGCTTCCTAAAATTCTAAGTGCATCAGTAACACCAGCTAGAAACAATAAAGCCAAGCACCTCTGTCCTCAAAATCAACAATATCTCTAATCAGAAACCTCAAATGCTTACCAGTGTAGCGGCTGTAAAGCAAAAAACACCCTGAGCAAATATGTGTGCAAATGGATTTTCCAGATTCCAGGCCACAGTTATTACCGAGGCTGACTGAGCTGTCCTCTTCTCCTCCCAGCTTTACTTGCTGCTCAGGCACACAGTGGACATAAAAATCTCCTGCTGTGCAAAGGGTTTTATTGCTTTACAGGAAGAAAGACTAATAGATGGTAAAAAAGAGGCCATATAAAGGATGGGCAGTTGTTAAAAGTTCTGTGCTTTGGAAATGCCACAAGAGCTACGGAATGCATGCACACACTTCATATCGAGGCCAGAGCCGCTCCACTTCCCATGGAACCTCATGGGCTGGAAAGGCACCACACAAAGAGCAGGGTCCCTGCAGTGCAGCAGTTGGGCGCACGCTCATCCAGCGAGTATTCCACAGGTTCGGGTGTCCCCTGCCACCCCCTGGCACCTAGGCTGGAAAGCAGGTGACTAAATACCTTCAGCATCCAGAGCTGGACGACTGCAGTACAGCAGAGGTACTATTCTTACTGGAATACTGATACATGGGATCACTGATTCCTTCCCTTCCTCTTGCCCTTCCCGTCAGTGTGCGTGTTTGGCGTATTTCTGGAATGAGCCTATCAAGGCAGAGATGGTTCTGAGGACAGCCAGGAAACAACTCCAAAGGCAGGTAAACAGCGATGTTAAAAATGTTGACATCAAGCAGATTTAAACACCATCAGAGTTTGACCACTGTAGAGTTTGACCAATGACACAGGAGATTGTGAGAATGCCTATTTCCTACCCAAGCACCTCCATCTCACCATAAAATGTTGTACTAGACACTCAGGATTTGTGTGCTTGTGTGTAACTCCCCAGGGCAGAAGTCAGCTGGAATCCTGGCCCCATGAAGCCAGAGGGAGATCTGTGTGTGGCTGAAGCCTAGGTCAGGATTTTATGTATATTTATGTTGTGTTCTGTGCAATAACAACTCAGGGGAGCTACTTCAGATGCCAAATAACTGTTAAGGTTTCTGTGGAATTTGAAACACTTCTTAAGTGATTCTCCCCGACAAATTAATGCAGCCACCATTCTCACAAGTTCTAATTGTCTCATCAATTTCTTTTCATGCCACTTGCAGTTATACATCATGCTTCAAAGTCAGCATGTGTACAACCAGCCTCCACAAGACAAACATTACAGGGTATTTTTCAGGTAAATTATTACTGCTCAGAGACAGAGAAGTTTCTGGCTAGAGTGATGTGGAAAAGACTGCAGAGAAGCAGGGAATGTTTTTCTCTGCTCAAAAATTGAAGCATTTAATTCTCAGAGAATTAACTTTTTCATCCTTGGGAAAACTTGTGGGTCAAGATAAAGGCAGTTTAATAAAGCAAAGTGACGGGCTGCTCGTGGAAGCAAAGGGAAACAAAAGATTTATTCCCAGCAGGTGCTGTCCCCCCACTTCCTGGGATGTGTGTCCTTATTTGTGGTGGCTCCAGAAAACAAACATCCTTGTAACAAATGTCATCCTCTCCTTCTCTTAGCTTCTAGTGCTGAGCGGATGGTCTGGGGTATCCCAGCTGGGGTCAGCTGCCCTGGCTGTGTGCTTGTCCCCAAGACCAGAGCCTCCTCCTCCTCCTCCTCCTCCCCAGCCCACCAGTGAGGGGAGGATGTTGGAGAGACAGCCCTGAAGCTGTGGGAACACTGCTCAGCAGCAGCCAAACCCCTCACAGTGGTGAATTATCCACGAATTATCCATGAATTCCGCACTCCCTCCTGGCTGCCGGTGCCCAGCCCAGCACTGAAATGAGGGAAATGAGCTCCAGCTCAGCCAGGCTGAAATCTCCCATCCTCAGCCCCTTATCCACTAAAGAAGTGGGAATCTAAAATCCCTCACAGCAGCACCTTCCAGCAGATCTGGCTCCCAACCTTTGTGAAGGTGGGGGGACCTTGACTGCCAGCCAGACGTGCACACACCCTGTGCACACGCAGAATCCCGTTCCTCTTAGAAACCAAGGTGAAAAACAAAAGCCAGGTGAAAAACAAAAGCCAGTGATTACCCAGTGGGCAACCGTTCACAAACATCTCATGGAATGAACTTAATGGAAGGAATTTTTGGGGGCACTTGGGGTCTGAAAAAATGCTGTTTTCTTTTCTACTCATCTCACCTTTTTTTTTTTTCCTTTTTTTTCTGAAGAGAAACCAGAACTATGTGACCTCTGTGCATAATGACAACTCGATGACACAGCTCTCATTCTGAATGTGGAATATGAAATGCTCACCGTGAACTGCTCAAAAATAATCCCCAGGCCATGATTATTCATAGAAATTATTTGGTGAGTAATTTCAATTAAATAAATTCAAGGAATCAAGAAAAATAGGCTAAACTAATAGAATGCATTATTTATGATGAATAATTCATTTGGAGGAACTTTCTCCCACTATTGCAGAAAGCCATAGGGCACTGAAGTCTCACTTAAGCCCTGTTTTGAGGTCTTAATTGGGGGCTTTCATGATGAATCACTCTAGGCTGGCCCTCTGCCCAGGACTGAATTTCACCCATTGCTCCTGCTCCTCACATATTTCTAGATATGCCATTAGCACAGTGGAATCTGTATTCTTTCAACTTCACTGCCATAAAAATAATGAGAGGGAGAGGTTTCATTATGTTTCTTTTACTACTAAAAACTAGAGGGAAGAAACTTCTCACATCAGCTCACCAGACATTCAACAGTGAACGTTCATCATGCTCATACAACAACTGCATTATGCAAATATGAGCCCCCTGTCCACTGAAGGAAGGCAAGAAGACACAATAATTTAAACAAGGCTCTCCAAATCACAAAAACCACTTGTGTGTACTTGTGCTTGCATGATGGGTCATTTCTAGTTAAAAAACATTCACGGCATATAAAACATGGATTATGACTCTGAGGAAATCTGAAAAATTGTGCTTGTAAAGGGTAGTGGTAGAAATTAATGTAGACACACATCTGGGGCACAATAAATCATAGATCCATTGTGGTTTTAAAGATGGGAAAATAAAACCCCACACTTCTCTTTTCTTCTTCTTTTTTTTTTTTTTTATTTCGTTCTTGTTGCTCGGCAATGCCAGCACAGAATATCTACCATCAGGAAGATTCATCTCGTTGTTGCTATCAGAGAAAAGACCCATTGACACGATGAAACAAAGCACTTCCAAAAATATTTAAACCACTCAATAAAACCTAAGTGCAGGCTTTGAAGCTGAGCATTTGTTCAAAGATCTGCTCCAAATCCCACTGAAATCAGTCAGAGTCCTTCTCTGACACCAAAGGGCTTTGGATCAGACTTACTACTCTCCTGAATAGGATGAAGACATCCATAAATATTAATTGACTCGCAGTGCTTTGCTGGGCCCTGTGATAAAAGGTGTGAGTGTAGCAGGGGAGTGGATATTTGCTTTTCTAGGCAAGAAAGAAAGAAAAAAAAAACTGGGCTAAATCTAAACTAATGATCAGTTCTTAATTGCAGTGGTGAGTCTGTCAGTATCCCCAAAGCACGGGCTGCCAGGGATGCTCTCTGACAGACAGCTTCTCTATCACATTTCCTGCTGAAACCAATATTACTGCCATTGTAACACACTGAATTCTCTCCTTAAGACAGTCAGGATTAATGATACAAAAAATCAGAAACTGGTAGCTCTGCTGCTGCAGTTTGTACCACCAGGGTAGAATCTGATATAAAACAGATTACCCCAGATATATTGAAACAAATCGTGACCGAGTATCCTTGCAAAAAAAAAAAATAAAAATTATGTTGCAGTTAGATAACGGGTCTCAAAAATTGGCCAAGGTCTGAGTCCTTGCAGGAAGCAAAAACTGAGGGAAGAGTTAGAAAGCACGCTGATTTTAAGTCATAGCTCATTAAATCTTTCCATTTATACAATAGGTAGCCATGAAGTGTCAGTGCACAGCACTCTGAAGTAGGCCAGCTCTCCATATGCTTGCATGGGTGGGAGAAATGGAGCTAAAAATTGCAGCTGGAAACCAGAGAAACCCCTCCCAGCTGAGGGCACAGGCAACCCCTGACTGCCAGCACAGGGAAACTCAGCAGGCACCAGCCAGCCTGGAGTGCCCCTCTGCCCTCAGCTGGCTCATCCAGCAGCTCTCCTTCCACCGAGGCTCCATCCCAAAGGTCTCCTTCCCTCCTTCCCTCCCTCCCTCCCTCCCTCCTCTGCCTCTCTCGGCACGTGTGGCTCCATCCAGCTGCTGCTGGGCAGCCCCGGGGGCAGGGATGGACACCGGGCACGGTCTGCCTGCTCCTTCCTCCCTGCCTCTCCTGCCCACCCTCCTTCACCACCCCCTGCTCCTCCCTTGCCCAAAGAAAGTGGAAGCCAGAGACTCCTGCTTCACCCTGTCCCATACAGCACTTCCCAGTGCTGCTGGATGAGATAAAACCGTGGGTTACAACAGTATTTTGCATATTAGCTGCTAAATCTGGAAACTGTTTATTTCCTTAAGAATTCCTTTTAAGTGAGGCCCAAAAATCCACTTTACAGTATAGGAAAGGCACCCAAAAATGGCATAGTTATGGAAGTAGAATGTCTCCAGCTACAAAGAGACACACACATACACAAGAATACAAGGTACTTGCTGGAGAGCAGAGATGATTATCTCAGAACCCTAAAAGCCTCCATGGAGCAGGCATCTCAAAAGCAGTTCAGGATTACGGGATGAGGAACATATGAGATCAGTAAATACCTAAATTTAGAAATTCCCATTGTTTAACTGCACCAGCCATCACGTTGCGTTCACAGAAATCAATATTGGCTCCTACTTATACTATGTGAATAAACCCTTCTCTACTTGCCAGCAGCATCCAGGCTACCTTAATAGATTCTAATGATCAGTAAAACTCGTATCCTGCCCTCCATCCAATTGAGTTTTTGCTTTGTTTCTTGCTGCCTTCATTTCTTTATTCCATAAGGCTTGGTGGATATGCTCTTTCCTTCCCTTATATACGGAGAAGCAAAGCCAGAAAAACCTCTAGGTAAAGATGTGTAAGTTTAGCATCCACCTGCAGATACAACGTGGAGAAAGAAAATCATCTCCACATTTTTTCCAGACTTTTCCTGCTCCTTGATATTTACTCTCCCAGAAGGACAACAGCATGATGTGCACTAGGCAGGAAGGGTAATGATCTGTGCCAAGTTTTATGTGCTTATGCTTCCTGCTGTGGCCTGGCTTTATTTTCCCCTGCCAGCAGACAGATAAAGTGGTGGCTTCAGGAGCGAGCCGGAGCCCAGAGCTGTGCTGGTGTGTGTGGAGCAGCACAGACCATTTTGAAGCAGGTTAAGGCTGGCACCAGGCAAGAATTCAGCTCATACTTGCTCTGCAGCAGTCTGGGAGTGTCCCCATGGGAGACAGGTTGGGGATAATTAAGAGTTCTTAAGCCAGCAGACAAGGATATTACAAGGATAAACATTTCAAACTGAAGACTGTTAGATGCAGAGCTGTAAAAAAAGCCCTTTTTTTTTTTTTTTTTTTTTTTTTTTAACCTGTGGAGAATGAAGCCTATTGGTTTACCAAACCAATTTACTGAACTCGATGGCAGATTTTCACCATAGGCAGTTGTTAAAATATGCCTGGATAAGTTATTGGGTTCCATTTTTTTTTTTTTTTTTTCTTTTTCCTATGAACTATGATCTCGTTTGAACAGGAATTAATTCCACTTTAGCTGATGGCTTGGGTTATGCAAGACCCAAAAGCCACAATGGTTCTATTTAGCCTCATAATCTATGAATCTGTACTCAGTCCTCATAACTTTGCACCAAAAGGAACATGAGGGAACAGAGCTAAATATTTGGGACCTCCACAATGCTTAAAATCAGGCATAACCTTGAGTTTCCCCAAGCCTTTGTGGGCTGCTGTACCAACCTGCCTCCTGGCCTTCCATCCCTGGAGGCTCCCAGATAGTCACAGGCTGGAAATGCTCCTGCATTCAACATATAAAATAAAAAAAGGCTGTAAAACAGGCGGAGGAAAAAAAGCTGTTCTTTTATACTCTGGTTTTAATTGAAGGGATTATAAAACACTTCAGGCGTGCTGAGAAATCAGGGCTTTGTTCCTAAATAAAAAGCTGAAGCTATTATATATATATATATTTTTTTTTTTTTTTTTAAATCCTTGTTCCTCCTCCTCCAACCACGGTTATTATATGCATGCATTTGCAGTGTAATAGAATCAGTATCATCTCTGTGTCTTATTGCTGTTGCAATCCCCTAACATGCTGTTCCCTCCATCCCACATGAATCTGGTAATTACTGCTGAGGCACGCCACGCGTACGCTCTCCCTTCCACGGCAGCAGCAGCAGTGCCACAAACACATTTCCTCCCTATCAGTAAACACAGGAGAGTGGGACAGTGCAGCTCCAGGACGTGGTCCTTGCTCACCAGAAAGCTGCACCTGGCTGGAACTCGTGGGCATAAAACAAACAGGAGCTGTGAGATGAGGGGAAAGTGCTTTGGATTGAGTTTTTCATCGCTGTGAGAGCCGGCAGTGCTGGGCTGGGCTGCTCAGGTGAGATGTGGTGAAGGGAGGTTACAGCAGCCCCTGTGTGGTGCCAGTGTGGGCCAGGTGTGTGTGTGAATATGCTCCCTTCTGAAAACAATAAAACAACAACAAAAAAAATCAGCCTGGGTCTCCTTGTACCCTCTCTTTTTAGGCTCATGCCCCCAGAGTGTGTTAGAGCTGAAAAAAGGATTTGCAACAGCCTGTAACTAGTCCAATTTTGCTCCCCAAACACAATATCCTCATGTTTAGAGCAGGAAACAAGCAAAAAATCTCCCAGAATGATAATCTGGCTGCTAATGTATTAGTGTTGTAGAGCAGCAGATATACAACACGCATCTTTCCTGATCTGAGCAATTTTTGCTCCTGAATTCAGCTGGATAAGGAGAGACAGAATGGAGCAGCCCTGAGTGCATTTCAGAATCCCAACCTGCTTGAAATTCACACAGCACCACACCAAGAGCGTGCTCCAGTGTGGGATGCTCCCGCTCTTGTCACAGCCTCTCCAAGTTTCAGACAGGGAAGCTGCAACTGCTTCAATCCCAAGCTCCAACTCCAGCACTATTCCTGTCCAGGAGCACTGCAAAGGCATCTGTGCTGGCTGCTGCAGGATGTTACCTTTTCCAGCCTCAGGAGAGAGATAAGAATAGACAGTAGAATTTCTGCTGCTCCTAAAATGTGGGCTCTGATACACAACGGCTAAAGAACACCACGAGATGACAGCACCACTTTTGCCAATTCCAAGAACTCTTTTGGCAGCAAACCTTTACATTCTAGAGACTGAGTAAAGTGAGTATAGTAGCCTATAAGATTCTGGCAATAATGCACCCTGCCCTGCTAGCACTTTAAGAATTCCCTGTCGAGTGCCTTTTTGTCCCCTCCCCGCAGTGTGAACCCAAAGTTTTACCTTCAGACAGAGCTCAGCAGCAGCCATCCCTTCCCATCACACAGATGTGTGCCCAGAGCACGGAGCTCAAACAAAGTCACGAGAACCCAGACCCAACACCTTGTTCTTTTTCAAGGCAGCCGAACGCTACAGCACAACATTTCGGTGGGGCAGTGGGGCTAACCCAGCCCGGGAATGATGGTGTTGGACGCGGTTAAATCTGGTGCTCAGTACTCGGGCTGCAGGGATCGAGGCTGGGAGCTGCCCCTGCCTAACCCGGTCTGACGGCAGGTGTTGAACTTCCCTGAACGTGTACGGCACCAGAGTGCCGGGCACAGCTCGGCACGGCGGTTTGGGAAGGAGGCTGCTCCGGGCGGGGCGGGGGATCCGCGCTGATGGCAGCACCGCTGCTCCGAGAGGCAGAGTGTGCAATGTGAGCGATGCGATGTGCGGTGTGCGGTGTGCGATGTGAGATATGCGGTGCGTGATGTGGAGTGTGTGATGTGCGGTGTGAGATGTGCGGTGTGAGATGTGCGGTGTGCAGTGTGGGATATGCGGTGTACAATGTGCGATGTGCGATGTGCGGTGTGCGGTGTGAGATGTGCGGTGTGCGGTGTGAGATGTGCAGTGTGTGATGTGCAGTGCGGGGTGCATGATGTGCGGTGTGCGATGTGGGGTGTGCGGTGTGAGATGTGCAGTGTGTGATATGCGGTGTACAATGTGCGATGTGCGGTGTGCGGTGTGAGGTGTGCGGTGTGTGATGTGCGGTGTGAGGTGTGCGGTGTACAATGTGCGGTGTGCGGTGTGCGGTGTGTGATGTGCGATGTGCAGTGTGCGGTGTGCGGTGTGCGCGCCCGTGCGGCGTGTGCGGAGGATGTGTGCGGGCCGTGCGCGTCTCTGTGCGGTGGGTGCGCGTGTGTGCGCGGTGCGTGCGCGCCTGCCGGCCGGCTGCCTCCCAACAGGCTGCTTCACTTGCTCTCTCAGGGCGCGGATTCAGGGACTCGGGGCCAAGATTTCTCCGGACCCAGGTAAATCCGCTCGTTACCTTATTCCCCTTCCCGGCTCCGAGTGCCCGCGCTGTCCTGCAGGTGCTGTCAGAGCGCTCCCGCGAAGAGCAGCCGAGCCAGGAGCGGAGCCGGCTGCCAGAGCCGCGCAGGGAGGAGGGGGGAACGGGGACGGGGACCGGGACAGGGGGGCTGGGAAAAACGTGTCCCCCCCGCCCCCGGCTGACGTCAGCGCGGCTCCGAGCGGGGCACCCGGCAAAAGCGGAGCGGCGCGCACAGCTCCGCGCACAGCTCCGCACACAGCCGCGCACACAGCACCGCACAGCCGCGCCCGGGAGGGGACGGGACGGGGACGGGACGGGGACGGGACGGCGGTGCCCCGCTGGGCTCCTGCTGAGCCGTGAGCGGGCGATGCCGCTCGCCGCCGGGCTCCTGGCTCCCGGGGCGCGGCGGCTCTCGGCCACTGCCCGCACTGCCCCCTCGGGAGCCCCGAGAGCAGGTAGGAGAGCGGGGGGCCCGGGAGGGTTTGCCGGGTTTGCCGTCGGCCCTCGTGCCCCCCGGTTGGAGATGCCGGCAGGCACCGGCAGCCGGGCGCGCCCCGGCCCCGGACGGGCAGCGGGGTCGGGTTGGCGGTGCCGGCGGCCGCCGGGGGATCGAGCGGAGGGAGGGGGATCGGGAGGAGAGCCCAGCGCTAGGGAGCGGGGTTCGGGGAGCTCCCGCACGGGGCTTCCCCCGCAGCAGCTCCGCAGGCGCTTGCCGAGAGGAGAAGGAGGGAGGAGGAGAAGGAGGAGGGGGGGGATTCCAGAGGAGTTTGGAAGTCGCTGCCTTGCAGCTCCCCTTCCCCCGCAGCCTTCCGACCTGCTTTCGCTCTCGCCGTGCAGCCTCTGTGAACCCCGCCGTGTTCACTGGGGATTTCTTCTTTCTCTCCTCACCTGTCTCAAAAGGTTTGACTGTAGGTACCAAAGCGGGGACCGACGGCGCATAAAGATGCTGAAGGGTGCTTGGTTGCTCAGTTTGTTAACAGTGGCTGGGATCTCGTGGACAGAGAGTCGCAAACCTGCCAAAGACATTTGCAGCAAGAGCCGCTGCCCTTGCGAGGAGAAGGAGAACGTGCTGAACATTAATTGTGAAAACAAGGGATTTACAACCGTCAGCCTCCTCCTGCCGCCCCCGTCCAAGATCTATCAGCTGTTTCTCAATGGGAACGCACTGACCCGCCTGTTCCCCAATGAGTTCGTCAACTATTCCAACGCCGTGACCCTGCACCTGGGCAACAACGACATGCAGGAGATCCGCACGGGCGCCTTCAGCGGCCTCCGCACCCTCAAGAGGCTGCACCTCAACAACAACAAGCTGGAAGTGCTGAAGGAAGACACCTTCCTGGGCTTGGAGAGTCTGGAGTACCTGCAGGCCGATTACAATTACATCAGTGCCATCGAGGCGGGGGCGTTCAGCAAGCTGAACAAGCTCAAGGTGCTGATCCTCAATGACAACCTCCTGCTGTCCCTGCCCAGCAATGTCTTCCGCTTTGTGCTCCTCACTCACCTGGACCTGCGGGGGAACAGGCTGAAGATGATGCCTTTTGCTGGCGTGCTGGAGCACATTGGAGGCATCATGGAGATCCAGCTGGAGGAAAACCCTTGGAACTGCACCTGCGACTTGCTGCCACTCAAGGCCTGGCTGGACACCATCACCGTGTTTGTGGGTGAGATAGTCTGTGAAACCCCCTTCAGGCTCCACGGGAAAGACGTGACCCAGCTCACCAGGCAAGATCTCTGCCCTAGGAAAAGCTCCAGCGATTCAAGCCAGAGGGAAAAGCACCCTGTCCTCTCAGACCCGCACATCTCGAGGCTATCGCCCACAGCCAACTCTGCCATCAATCCCACCAGGGCCCCAAAAGCCAGCCAGCCACCCAAAACTAGGAACCGCCCCACCCCCCGTGTCTCTGTGTCAAAAGACAGACAAATATTTGGACCTATCATGGTTTACCAGACCAAGTCTCCTGTGCCCATCACCTGCCCAGCTGGCTGCATCTGTACGTCCCAGAGCTCAGATAATGGCCTGAACGTTAACTGCCAGGAGAAAAAGATAAGCAACATCTCCGATCTCCACCCCAGGCCAACCAGTCCAAAGAAACTCTACCTGACCAGTAACTATCTGCAGGTCATTTACAGAACCGACCTGGCAGAGTACAGCTCTCTGGATTTGCTACACCTGGGGAATAACAGAATTGCCGTGATACAAGAAGGTGCCTTTACAAACCTCACAAGTTTACGCAGGCTTTATCTTAATGGCAACTACCTTGAGGTTCTGTACCGCTCCATGTTTGAAGGGCTGCACAGCCTGCAGTACCTCTACCTAGAGTACAATGTCATCAAGGAGATCCTGCCACGCACATTTGATGCTCTGAGTAATCTTCATCTGCTGTTTCTCAATAACAACCTGCTCAGATCCTTGCCTGATAATGTCTTTGGAGGCACTTCCCTCACCAGGCTCAACCTTAGAAACAACCACTTCTCACACCTGCCTGTGAGAGGAGTCTTGGACCAGCTCTCGGCTCTGATTCAGATAGACCTCCAGGAGAACCCTTGGGACTGCACGTGTGACATCCTGGGGCTGAGGAACTGGATAGAGAAGGTCACTGACCAGAACAACCAGCAGTCCAATCCCCCCGTGGTTATCAATGAAGTCATCTGCGAGTCTCCCACCAAGCACTCTGGAGAGCATCTGAAATTTCTGAGCAAAGAAGCCATATGCCCAGAGAACCCCAACCTGGCAGATTCTTCTGTCCTCTCCATGAACCAGAACACAGATACCCCCCACCTCGGTGTCTCGCCCAGCTCCTACCCAGAATTACACACTGAAGTCCCGCTCTCCGTCCTAATCCTAGGCTTGCTGGTTGTGTTTATTTTGTCAGTTTGTTTTGGGGCAGGTCTGTTTGTCTTCGTGCTGAAGCGCCGGAAGGGGGTGCAGAGCATGCCCAGCAGTGCCAACAACGTAGATATTAGCTCATTTCAGCTCCAGTATGGGTCTTACAACACCGAGACCCACGATAAAACTGAAGGACATGTTTATAACTACATCCCCCCTCCTGTTGGACAGATGTGCCAAAACCCAATCTACATGCAGAAGGAAGGGGACCCAGTTGCCTATTACAGGAATCTCCATGAGTTTAGCTACAGCAGCCTCGACCACAAAAAAGAAGACCCCACCGGTCTTGCATTTACCATCAGTGCAGCTGAATTACTGGAAAAGCAGTCCTCACCAAGGGAACCAGAGCTGCTGTATCAAAATATTGCAGAAAGGGTCAAGGAACTCCCCACCGGGGGATTAGTTCATTATAACTTTTGTACCTTACCCAAAAGGCAGTTTGCCCCTTCATATGAATCCAGACGCCAAAACCAGGACAGGATAAATAAAACTGTTTTATATGGAACTCCCAGGAAATATTTTGCAGAACAGTCTAAACCTGAGCATCCTTTACTCCAAGGAAAGCTACAAACAGAACCAGACTACCTCGAAGTTCTGGAAAAACAAACTGCAATCAGTCAGCTGTGAGGGGGGAGGTGGGAGACAAAAGGAAATTTTTTTTTTAAATGAGCTCAGCATCACATTTCTTTGGGTCTGAACTCAGTACTGCTGTCATCTGTCGCATCCCCAACATTTCCACTTTTTTTAAATCAGAGAAGGAGTGAGAGAGAAAAGGAACCCTTGCAGCACAGCAGGGATGTGGTGTTGCTTTTACAACGTTCCCTTTAAGTTATTTCTACGTCTCTCTCCTTTTGACCCTTCTCTAGGAACTGTCATTGCAAATGTATCTTTCTGTAATGGATCTTGCATAATTCTTTTTGATTTTGAAAGAAATGAGGAAGGGGTTCTTTGGGGTTTCTGTTGTTTTTTTTTTCCTTTTCATTTCAAAATGGAAACTTAATGTATTATGTAGAAGATCTCCAAAGATCTTTTTTTTTTTTTTTTTTTTCTTTTTTTCCTGGACTGTGACTTTCTTTTGTAAATAATAATATACAGTACTGCTGTTTCAATTACCAACTATAGCCACTGGGCGTCACTTTTTTGTGTTAAAGTGCCTTTGCACTTTAAGTACATTATTACTTAATTGTTGCTCTTAGCTTTGATAAATTGAACCTATTTTAATGTGTTGTATTTTTGAAATTAAAAAAAAAATTGTAAAATAGATCTATATGTCAGCTGCATTAAATCAGAAGGTTTGATTTATAGGAAAGCTGCCCTTCTTTAAATGACTCTAGTTCTAGGACCTTACAGACTCAAATGTAAATTATTGGGGTATTTTTTTCCCTCTAGGTTTGTTTAGAGTGACTCACTGATATCAACTGGAAGGATTTAGCAATGGACTAGAGGTTATCAAATGCCTCAGCCGGGAATAACAGCTCATTAATAAAAGATGTTTAACACAATGTCATAGTGAACTGAACAATTAATGTCCTCCTTAATACATTGCATTGCAGCTCTAACACAGTAATGTTCAATGGCTTAAGATTATTTTCATACTTAACAGAACATTACTCATAATATTCTATACATTGGATTAGGTATTTTTATACATTTGGTGACAGAGTTTATATTTGTAACTTTCTGGACTGAAATTAACAGGTCCTCTTCCTGCCAGATACATATTTGTAATTTTTATTTTTTTTCATAAGCAGGGACACCAGCAGGGGTCATCCCACACCTCATTAAATTTATTAACATACAGGCAAATGAACCAATGCCAAAGGTAAAATTTGAACCCTGGAGTCCTCCAAATCAAGGTAGCTGAGATCAGTACGTGCATCCCACTAACTTTTGGTAGTCTGAATCATATCTATGTGCTTTTTGTCTCCAAAGCAGAAGTAATACTGCAACAATTCTCATCTGTTAAAGAAAACTACCATTAAGTTCACTGTCTTGAATTTTATAAAATGTTTCAAGTGAACTGAATCCCATTCTCAACACTGGTTTTCTTAAGCCCATCAGTGAACAAATGCAGTGAGTCTTCTCCCTTCCCATTAACTCAGGCCTGTTTTGCTTCAAGCTTTGTGTTATCACCTTCAATTTACTTTTCCTTCATGGGGAATGTTGAAACCATTTTTATTAACAAGCATACAGTCAAACTTTATTAAGCCTTATTAGCTTCTAAATAATTTTTAGATGCAAACATTATTGTGCAATTTAAACAAACAGTCCTTATTTACAACAAAAACAGTTTTGTTTTGTCTGTTCTAAATCCTTATGCAACTGGGATGGTGATCTGCATATAAAGTAGGCCAGGCTTTTCAATTCCTTATTAAAGCAATTGATGGGGTCTGAAAGAAGCACACTGTTTCCTTTTCATAAATAGGTTACTGCACATAATAATCCTTTATTATCATGCAGAGATTGAAGTGGCCTCTGCTGACTGATTTTTAGAACTTTACTATAGTTAATCATACAGTATCTACAACTTGGAGAAAATTTCAGCAGTAGCATTTAAGCTATAAATAACTGCAATCAATGTTGTTCTAATCAGGACTTTGCCAAAAGGAAGTTGTTTTGTATTTAAGAGCTAAAGAGGTTTTGCAAGTGTATTGCCAGATATCTGAGTCACTTAGTGAAACGTCTTCCAGTGATTTATGTGACATCTGAGTACATTAATATGCTAACGTGTCGATTCTTTATGTTTAAAATCCATAGCATCTATGGCTGCTCATTAGATCAGGTTTAAAACTGAAGTGCTACAATGAACTGCTGAGGATTCAGTCTCCAGAATGGTCTCACGTCAAGGAGGAGGTGAAATGGTATCACTTTAGTTGGACTTGGAACATTTGACTGGAATTGCATCCATCTTTGAGCGAGGTACTTGCTTGAAACCTTCCAGCACTGATTGTCTTATGGCTCCTTCCCCTGGGTGATTAGAAGCATTCATTACTGAAACACTGAGAAAAGTTATAAGTATTATTTTAAAGGAAAGTTATTAACTCTTTCCAGGTGGAATTTAGAAGTGCCTGCAGAACAAGTACCATGTTACATCTGGCAGCAGCTAGGATATTATTTATTATTCTCCAGTGAAGCAGAACCAATTACAAAGGGTTTCTTCCTCAGGAAAAAAAGCTGTTCTTTCCAACAGAAATGTTTTCAGTGTTCTAGTGTTTGCAAACAACAGAGATAGTGAATTGATTCTTTTAGTAATGTTATATTGTTTGGTTTTAGTGCTTCAGTCTCAGTGCTTTGATGTTTGCCACACTTTACAGAGGTTGCTGCTGCTTTACACTTCCTTAGGTTTCCTAGCAGAATTTATTTAATGACTAGATCTTATTTTGCATCGCCAGTACCAGCTTAAAAATTATTATTGCTGCAGATCTTTTTGGTTTGTTTTTATACCCTTCAGCTGACAACTGTTAAGGAATTCTTTTCACAGAGTGCCTAGGTGAAAGAGAAGATTTTTTTTTTTGGTTACACTTAAAGAGATTTGTTTAACAGGGAAAGTGTGTCGGCAGCTGCTGTATAGGAGGTCTCCACATTTCTTCAGCTGTGCTGCCCTGGAAGCTGCTGCTTGTTAGGGGAGAGCTGCTTGCCTGAGTCGTGGCTTGATAATGAGTCTAAAAAAAAAAAAAAAAAAAAAAAAAATTCTTTCACAGTTTGAAAAGTTGAACAGTGATAATTATGCAACCAGGTTAGCAAAGTTGTTTTTATTCCCTCAGGAAAATGGGGTGCAAATGGTTTCCTTTATTCGTAAGTTTTCTTTTGTGAAAGTGAACTTAATGGTCTTTGCAGGAACAGTGCAGACTGAAGCACTGTTGAAACGATGCAGTTATTTCTAGGGAAAATGAGGAGTGCTACTCTTCCAAAGCATGAATCCAATTTTTTTTATTTTTTTTTAAAGACCTTTCTAGGTGAGTATTAGATAAAGTTTATCAACAAAGTTCCCTTTTCCTCCCCAGTGACACAGAAAACATGTCACTTTTTGGAAAAAGTGTTCTTTGTGTCCTCAAGCCTGCTGCAGAGCCGCTCCACATGCCCGGTGGTGCTGCTCCTATCTGCACTCTCTGTCTTCCATCAGATTTTACCTTTTTTGGGCTCCAGCATTTGCTCAGCTCCTAGCTCACCTCTATTACCTGCTTCCAAAGCCCTCATCACACCCCGTCTGTCCCTGAGGCTCTCCATCCCTCTGCAGAACCTGTTCCAGCTTTGAAGGAGCTGATGTCCCTGCTCACCCAGAGCTCATCCTTCCCTCCTGCCCTGGCACTGCTGTGCCAAAGGAAACACCTGATGCCAGCGGTTTTCCCGGGAGCTGTGCTGGAGGAAAGCCTGCAGAGCTGTTCCCTCTTCCCCTCCTTGGACAGAGAAGAGAAGCCTGAAATCACAGAGGGTTTCAGCTTCCACGCAGGATTCCCCGTGTGCCAGACACAGATTTGTGTCTGCAAGCAGCACGCCTGAGCAAGAGCAAATGCATGAGCTTGCTGAAAACACTGGCACCACCTTGCTCTTTGCTGTCCCTTTGGTGAGCTGTCTTCAGCACGAGTTAACCTTGCCAAAATTACCTACTAGAATTTTAAACTCGAGCTGGTGCCTCTGGAGTAAATAGCAAAAATACCTGGCCATTCAAAGGGGACTGCTCACAGCCCAAGGGTGAATTGGGCCACAGCCTGGCTGCTCCCTTCCAGGAGATGCAGAGAGGACAGATAATGAGTGCTGAGAGCAGATCATCCCCACAGAGCTGCAGCCAGCCCAGCCTGGCCATTCTCCAGCACACCTACAGGCAACATCCATGCTCTGCTGAGCATCTGCCTGTCTCTACTCCAAGAATTATTTTTTTTCCTGTCCATGAGAGAAGCATTTCCTGTGGAGTTTAAACCCTGCTTTGGTCAAAAGCACTGACTTTTTATAAGACCACCTTGTGCTTAGTTTGGTCGTCGTCGTCCTTCTTCTTCTTCTTCTTCTTCTTCTCCTCCTTCTTCTTCTTCCTCTTCTTCTTCTTCTTCCCAGCAACGCTTGAGTCTGTAAAATAAAAGTCGCACTTTTTAAAAAGTTTGCAGCTGTAATTAGTAGCGTCAAAATAAGGATACCAACAAGTTAAATGGCCTAAAAAGAAGTCTTACAGGATACTGAGCTTGTATAGGAATACAATAATTCTAAACTGCTCATGAGTGAAATGAGATACTGGAAATGTTAATGAAACTTCTTACAGGCTAATCACTGATACAGTTTGTGATTTTTCATATTAGTGTTTTTGCAGACAATAAATGTCATTTAGCAAAGAGGAAGAAAAATAAAGTCCTATTTCCCAAAGACCTCCTCCAACTGTAGAACTTCAAAATAGCATGAATTAACTTATGCAGACGATGTGACACTTCTTGTGTATTTCCCATCACTTTTTCAGACGTTCCATAGGAGTACAAAAGTTATTCTTTTCTAAGAGGATCATTAAGTCTGTTTGGATTATTGATCTCATAGCTTGTCTGGGCACAAGGCCAATCATTTTGACTAAGGTTTTTAATCCTGGCTAATGAGGGAGGTGGATTAAGGAGAAGGTTTTTGTTGTCGCTTTTTTGTTCTTGAAGGGTTTGGTTGGATTTTTTGAACCAGCAGATTGACATGTTTATGAATGCAGATGAATAGATCATTCTGAATGAATGAAATGTTGGAGTGGCAGTCGGAGATGCAGTCATCCTCGAGACCAAATAGGCTCAAGAGCATGAGTGAAGTTTGAAAAACAGGACATCATAAAAGTGGCTTTCTTCCTGAGATCATAAACACAGAGGACTCCCCTGTGAATACAGATTGGGTTAGATGCTGTTAACCATTTGGAGGGATGAAATTAGAGGCCAGATGCACCTCGTTTATGTTTAAGGACACACTGAAGTGTTCAGGATTTGTTCTCAGCCCTGGCTGTTCCCCTGTGTGCTGCACACACCTGAATTACCACTGCTTATGCGCTCGCTTTGAGAAAGTAAACAAGGTGAAGTTTGGAGGATATTTGCAGTATTTCTGAATGGTTCTTATTTCTGTCCTTTAAAATGAAATTAACTAACCACTGGTCTATTTAATGCCACAGACTTTTAATTTCTAAGGTCCTTTGTACAAACTAACCTCTCAGCAGAAGATCAGTGTATGTATCTACTCACAAAATGAGCAACACAAGGCATTGTGGCTGATCCCAAGAAGGAAGCAATCAAGGTAATGTAAATACCTGTTTGCAGTATGACAAATCACATCAGCATTACAAAGTTAGGCCATATAATGACATCAGGACTCTTTGTGGTGACAGAGCAAGTGTGGATTTGTGTCTTGAAAACACAGGTTCCCTGTGTCTCCTCTTCTTGCCCTGCCTGTGCATTGCTCTCCAGAGCCAGAATTATTAATCACCTTAATCTTCTGAGAAGGGGGCAGAAGACTTTGCCTCTTTAAAAAATACACCCTGCATTGGAAAAAAAAAAGCACAGCTAATGTATATAGACCTGTTGCAGTTACCTTCTCTTGAGATAAGACATATTTCCATACAAAAGCCTGGGAAAAAAATCCCCTTGAGATTGCTGATAATGTGACAGAGTCTATTTTAAAACATCTTGATTTTAGTTCTGAAAGCCTCTCATCTGAGAGGCAAAGGAGGTGCAGTTAAGGTATTTTTTTGTCCTCGTGCTATTAAGTTTTGTCCTTTTCCCCAGGGATTTGTTACAGATTTGATGCACGCCAGCATTTTGGCCAGACAGCTGAAATGAACACAAAATTTTTTGAGAACTGTGAAAAATATAAAGACTACATGAATTTTCTTCTAATAGCAGAAGAACACACAACATGATGTGGAAGCAAAGCTGCCAGAGAGGTTTTTAAAGATTCCAGGGGACAGTGAAATCTGAGGAATTCAGGTGCAGGTGCAGAGTACCTCTGTTAGTCTTACACCTGAGTGCCTTCCGTGGGATGCCCTGGATTGGCATGCAGTGACAGGAATCTCACCAAATAAGAACAATCCCATTGAGCTCCCCAGCTGTGAGCGGCAGAGGGGAGAGAAAAATGCCTTTGTCCTCTTACCATCACTTAAAATGCCATTTGGGACTTTTCCAGACCCAACGCTCATTCCCATAAATCTGAAGTCAGCAGACTCCAAGTTTATACTTAAATATCAGGTTTTCTGTAATATTTGAGTGATGCAACATTTTGGCTATCACATCTCTTTCTCTTGGGTGAGGTTTTGCTTGGGTTTATTCTATCTCTTCTAAATTTTAATTCTTGATTATTTCTGATTGTGTTCTCGCTATGGAGGGCAATGGAAAATGCTCAGCAAAACCTTTGGGTTTTCTTTATCTTATTTCACAAGTTCCTCAAGTAACAGGCAGCTGAGACTTGAACAGGTCAGAAGTTTCAGAAGCTCAGTGATGCACTCAAGTGAGCAAAGCTTTACCAAAGTTTTCCTGCTCCTGTCACAGCTTCTGTGTTCTACGAAGCTGCTGATTTTATTCAGATGAATTCCAACTTGAAACACATTCACACTAATAAGTATCTGTGTAAAACCTTATAATATTCAGCTTACTTACAACAGAAAAGAGAGAGGGAGTTAGAGGTTGGGAAAAGGCTTTCAAATTCCTGGGTTTTTTTGTTTTGTTTTTTTCCGGAGGTGTTTATTATGATTATTAGGGAATCAAAAGGAATTCTAACAGTGTTATGTAAGGTTGGGAGCTTTTTTGTGTTTTTGTGCAAGGTAGTGGAGGTGGGGGAAAGAGAGGAAAAAAAGGTAGATTATAGTTGTCTTATCTGTCAAGTTGTTGAAAGGAGACTACCAGAAAGCTGAGGAATTCAGAGTTTATGACTCAAGGAGGTCACAAAAATGCCTGCATTTCTGTGGAACATCTAAAGGGAAATTGTGCACAGGCTGCTTTCCTAAAAGCTGAGGGAACGGGACAGGCTCTCGTGGAGAGCTGAGAAATCCCAGCCTTAAATTAGAGCAGATTTACTGTAATTCAGATATAAACTTGGCTCGTGTGAAGAGGTAATGGAAGTGGGGAAGGTACTCCATGCTGAAGTTCACACCTTAATTGGTGGCATGGTTTGTAGCCTGTATTTTCTGTAACCATATTTACCCTCACATCCAACTCATGAGCTGCTTACCAGAACCGAGTAGGTAATTCTTCTATTTATTGATGTGGCATTCTTTTCCATAATGCAATATTTACAAATTTGTTGGATGGTGACTTAAGTTTGCCATGGCTTCTTTTTGCTCTCCAAAGAATGCACGGGGGTAATTCCTAGCAGTAGAGTCCTAATGGATATTTCATAGTGAACACCTACAATTGAACTACCAAGGACTTTGTTCATATTATCTTTTCTTCTGTTTTGCTTAGGTAGTGAAGCAGTGGGCCTAGTTAAAAGCTCATTTGCTGGGAACTAAAAAGTAATGATCTCTTTTTAGTTCTGCCAGTGACCTTGCATGAGGCCTACCTGTGTCCCCATGCTTTAATTTCTGCATCATTAAATAAGGAGGATAATACTTTCTGCCTTAGCCTGGTGAGATTTACTGATGAGAAATGTGAAGTATAATTGTTTTACAAAGCCTTTATAGCTTCATCCAAATGCAGCAACAGTGCACTGGTTTTTTTTTTCCCTGGCATATGTTTTTTCTGATCTAAGAATGTGGTGTCGACGTGTCAGATTTAGTTTTGTCTTCTGTCTTTGCAGTTAAAAACAGACCATGAAGATTACCTTGTACAGGGAAAAGATGCTATCTCCTTGTAAAAGGATGTGAGATATATGGAATTAAACAGGGAGGCAAAAGCTACAGTTTGTTTCTAAACCTTTGAAAATACAGAGAATCCCATCTCCTCAGTTTTCCCTCTCTGGCTGAGTTCAATCACCTTGTCTGCTTCTGCCCTACAGAAATCATGCAAAAATAGTTCTCAGCCTACCAGTCATTTTTTTATTCACCTATGTCTGCATGAAGTCAGTTGGGCTATTGCTGACAGTTTTTATGCTGGCAAGCGAGCCAAGAGAGGCTCTGAGTGGCAGACAGCTGCTGAAACAAGAGCCTGGCACTCTGGGGAGAGAAAGAAATTCATTCAACTTTCCTTGTCAGCCTCTTCCCTTCCACTTTAACTTCTTTCTTTCTGCTCTACAGTCACCACAATAATTCTCTTGTCCATTGAATGCAGACTGTGGGCATATTTTGCCATGTATAGCCCAACTACACGCTGTAAAATCCAACCCTGTGATGGAGAGGCCACCATTTTCCACAGACAACCTTCCATGGCATGCCTGGAAATCTGATGCTCCCGTGCAGGAGAGCAGATTTCTAAATGCAGGACCACAGGAATCTGTGGCACCTTATCCAGTCAACACAACAGAGACAGAACTTCACCTCCTCTTTGAAATTTGCTTTTGATTAACCTACTACAACTCCTTCAGTGGCCAGGCCTTTTGTTCTGCTTTATGTCTGGATATTATGCCCATCTAAATTTTGAGAGTGCTAAGACCGATGCTCTCATTTTCTTGCTGATTCATAAAATGGGGCATGAACAATTATCCCTGGTTTCTAGACTGCAGGTGACACAGGGATTTTTGGCTGGATGGAGTAAGTGCTCTGATCCCCTGCACAGTTTCATACTTCTAGGTAACTGGCAGTTGTTCAGAGACTATTTATGTAGAACAGAAGATATGTGGTACACCCAAATTGTTTCTGGTTGTGCAATGTAAGCCATCTGTCCTGGACCAGCAGAAGTACATCCAAAGCAGTAGTTCAAAGTAGTCGTTAAAAAGACTCATTATTCCTAAATTCTGGGAGAAATCTGAATCGAGGAAAGTAAGTATTCAGTGATCCTTTTAACACGTTCATCTTCAGGATTTTTTTTCTCTCCTAAGAAAACAGAGTTTATTATTTAAGGAAGGATATCCAGACCCTCACCTGCTGTAAACAGAGTTTCCTTCCATAAACACCACACAGCTGGTTCACAGCAGCTGAGGACGCAGCTGCTTTGTTTTGTATCAATCAAATCAGCATTTACACCAGCAATGGACCGGTGCTATCAGGGCAGTGTGTTGTTCACTTTGATTCCACTGCCTTGGAATTTTAAGTCACATTTGAAAAGAAATAGATCTTTGAAAGTTCACCACCTAGTTCATTTTGAGATGTAAACGAATAATTTTTGTACTAAAACTCTTTGGTTGATACATTTATGCACTTGGTGCTTCACAAACCCTTTTAATTTTCAAGCCTTAAGAATTAGTAACACAACACAGGGAGGCAGACAGGCGTACTTTGTGTTCTCCTTTTGGGACTCCTCACTTATTCCTAAAGATCAAAGCTTCCTAGCAGCTCTTGCATCCCTGTTCTGCCAGCCTCAGAGCTTGGATGTGAGTCTGTAGTCAATTGCAGCTGCACTGTAACAGAAAATGTCCTCTCAAAGAAAACCAGCGGAGTCCTGGGTCATGCACAAAGTCACATCCAGAAAGTCACATTTTCCCAAGGATGGCCACAGCTGTTTCTTTTTCTTTGTGAGCAACACATTGACTTAATCTAAAATACACTACCTTATTATCATGCAAATATTTATGCCACATTAGAATCAGACTGGCTTTCTTCACAATAGATAAGCTTCCTGTGTTATTGCAGATAATGAAAATCCAATTTCTGAAAATGTTCTCTTATTGTTTCTTTCTTTCCTCTGCTTTTTATTAGTGAGGAACTTGCAATTATTTGCTCTTATTCAGATGTTCCAGAGGAAGAACTGAAGTCATATTTCCCACACATTAGGATTCTGATAATTGAAATTCACTGCTTTCTCTTCTTTCTATTGCCTTTAAATAAAGGAATGTACTAGGGGAAAAGCTCAGTCTGGAATGATACAAGTGCAAGTCAGGAATAACTGAAAACAGTTTTGATCACCCTTTGAAATCCTTGATTAAGCAATTTTGCTAACACTCAAAGAAATTCACTGGAACCTTTTGATTTATTGCACAATAGGTAGAAAGCTGCTTTTCTTCTTCTTCAGGCTCTTACCCTGCCAATGCATATTTGTTCTGTAAGTAGCACTGACATGAAAAGTCTGAAGTTGTCCACTTTTCTCCCTTTGACCAAAGTTCCCTTGGTAAACAGAGAACCGCCAGGAGAGCGGCGTTAATCCTCCAAGTCCAGCTCTGTGAAAAAGCCACACTGAAAGCTGCGAAAGCTTTGAGGGAAATCAACAAAACTTTGCAAGCCTTGCCAGCATCTTTCCAGAACAGTTCCCCTTATATGAGATTCCAATTCAATAACAGCCTTAACAGTTCCTTCCATATTAATAAAATATGAGCGTGGAAATAACAATGGCCTGTCCCCGTCGCTGAAGGAACTCCACTTAGCACATGGATTGTGATGTTGATTGCAATGCCAGTTCTCTGATCTGCTGCGTTTTGCTTATTAATTAATTGAATTAATTGAACTGATAAATTGAATTTTGCTGCCTCTGGGCTGAGTAGTCAGGCTGAGTAACTGCTTGGCTGCTTCTGCAAAGGGGAAGGAAGGGACAGAGGAGGAACTGTGAGGACACAGGAGGAACAGAGGACACAGAAGCACAGCCTTGAGGTGGTGTTGAAGCCAAAAAAAAAAATGAGAGCTCTGGCTCTGCCCTCCTAGGGGTGTTCCCTCACACTCTCACATCAAGACAGGTTCCTCCAGCATGGCATCCCATCTCACATTCTGCAGTCAGGTTTTGATGGGCTTCAGCACAACCCACCCAGACAGTGGCCCCCAGGCTGCCAGCTTCCCCAGGAGCTGCTGGCAGGGCACACACCTTCAGACCCTCGCACTGGGTCGATGTCTATCCACCCAAAGCTGTGTGCGCTCCCTTAAACCTGGCCAATATTGTGAGAAATCCGGTGGTCTGGTAGAAATCCCATCCTACGGGCTTGGGAATTGAGTCTGGAGAGCTCTGTGCCTCATCTGGCTGGGAAAGTGGTGAGGGCACAATCAGCTTTCCTCGAGAGAGAGTCCTGGGAGCCTGCCCTGACACTCCTCATCTCACTGCACTCAATGAGATGTCACTATCATTAGAGAAAAGATAAGCAAGAACTCTCAGCAAGGGCACAGAGGGAGATAAATATTAAAATGGTTATATAAGAGGAAGTGCTTGGTGTTGGAGGCCAAAGAGGGCTCTGGTGGTGGAGCTGCTGGAATAGGAACTGGCACTGCTGGGTACAGCCCTTGTGTGTACCTACACTGCTGCTGCCACAAAAGCACAGAGCAGAGGTCTCTCACAGTTTCCAAAGGTTGGGCTCCTTACATCCTTACTCATCCTGAAGTTCTTCTGAATTTACAGGAATGGTGAAGCTCTACTGGATGAGCAAACGTCACTCTGAACGCAGTCCCCAACCCCCTGTGCAAGCAAACATGTTCCTAATACCATGTTATTTCCTAAATATTCTTTCCTATGGCATGGAAAACATGGGGGACGATTACTTTAAATAATTGAGCTCCACTCTGTTAATATTCCAGCACATGGTACTGTACTCCAACACATTTTTCCTCCTCTATAACTAGCCACGCTCAGAAATCAATCTCTTTTGAATGGGGGAGTGGGTGTGAGTTTGTGTGGGGGGTGTTAATAAAAGCCTGACATTTCTAGACTGGGATAAATAGTAAACTTTTCCAAATATATGAACAGGACCATCCTGATGAGGAGAAAGGAGATGAGACTTCCTGATGATCTTAAAAGTGAAAGAACAAATGAGCCCTGTCTTCCTCATTAACTGACCCTGGCTCCAAGTGCTTTTTGATAGTACAGAGGGCAGAAAAAGCACTGGACTCTCCCTGCCCTGAGAAAAAAGTGGGTCACATAGCACCACCATCAATTTTGAAACGAAGTTACTCCCTTGGAATCAGTGATTGTTCTTAAAAATTGTGCACTGCTCTACCTTTTTAATGCAGAGGAATTATTATCACTTTCCCAAACATGGCAGTACTGTGCTCTCTAGTCCAGTGCAGGAAGAGATTTAAATTCCAGTGACAAAAGGAGATGACCTGTGAGCATTGATGCCTCCACAGAGGATTCTCCGTAATAAGTGTTGCTTTTTTTCGCTGCTCGATTTTGTCATTCATGTGGGATTCATGTCATTTAACAGCAGCTACCTGAGCATGAGGTATCTTAGTTTAATCATCAGTGCACTTTTTATAGTTAGCAGAAGAAATCAGTCCCACCATGAGTTGATTCATCTCACCCACCTCAGCAAATTGTCATTGTCTGCACACTGTGTATGCCTTTGTGAGTTACATCAGTTCCCAAGGTAAATTAATAGCTAGAAGTCCTACTGAACAGGAAATGGATGAAAACTCCAAGGCAGGTGGGGTTTTTTGAGTTACATCCATAAGGATCTTCTAGTTTCTTCTAGAAACACACGAATTTCCTGTGTTTTAGTGCCAAAGTGAAAGTCCTGTCAAGAGAAAAAAGCAATCAAGGTAAAGAAGAAAAAAAATTCTGATTTTTTTTTTTTTTTTTTAATGAGAAGGACATATTTTTAGTCCTACACCTCCTTCCTTTATGTCTAAAATTCTGTGCTTCCTGAGCCTTAAATCTCCTCCACCCACCTCTGTGCTTGAAGACACTCAACTCATATAATGCTGTACCATATTTTCTGTCTATGCCCAGATTCCTCCTCTGAAAACTTTAATTTTAGCAAGATTTAGCCAGTCCTGGGATCCCACATAGATTCCTAAGATATGGCTCCTCATGTCCTTTCTTACCTCCTTGCAGGCAACTGGGCTTTTTCAGACGTGTCTTGCGATTTGCAGTCACAGCTGAAACAGAGGGGACCCGGCCACAAGCGAGATTTTGCAGCAGACAAATTGTCAGTGGCACCAGCAGAGAAATCCCATCCTCTGCAGCTGATAAAGGCCACATTTGGATGTATTTACACAGAGGGAAAGATCCAGCGGTCTTTAGAGCAGCAAAGACTCCTGTGCTTCTCACATGCTCGACTTAAGAGACGTGCAGGAGAGAGAAAGTCTTCTGGAAGACGCCAAGGAGTTCCTCCCATGAGGGGACTCAGAGTGGGTTTGTACAAGCAAAGAGCAAGCGAGAGGTTCCACCAAGTGCTGGGTGCCCGTGTTGATCACTGCGAGGCAGCACCAGCCACGTGCAGCTGCTGTGAGTATCCAGCAAAGGATTTAAAATTATTCTGCCTCGCCAACCACGGCGTTATGACGGGCTGTTTATCACAACAGTTGCTGCTTCCAGAGAGTGACCTCACTTTGCTCTTACTCACCGAGACAAATCACTCCACCTTTTCTACATGTCCTTTTTTAAATAAAAACACCTGGCAGCAAGAGGTGGCATTTTCAAAAAGCTTACTGGTCTAAGTGTTGAACCACACCATAAATTTTCTCTTTAGCAGCTGATCATAGAAGAAATGAGTGTATTTTTGAGGCAGCTAGTGCTCATTTATTTTTAAAGCTCTGAGCAGTTCTAGAAGGTGTCTAAATGGTCACTTTA
This sequence comes from Hirundo rustica, assembly GCF_015227805.2. NCBI lineage: Eukaryota > Metazoa > Chordata > Aves > Passeriformes > Hirundinidae > Hirundo > Hirundo rustica. The sequence continues at coordinate 5,804,896 of NC_053470.1, forward strand.
AAAGCACAGACATGAAGGGCTATTGTTACCTGGACAAGTCATGTGAGTTTACACATTTTGGTGATTTATCTCCCTTGTCAGTATTTTGACACCTATTTGTCCAGACAAACGGTGCCTCAGTCAGTCAGGGAGCACTGTGTTCCAGGAGGAAAGACAAGACCATCCTCCTGATCCCCTGGGGCCTCCATCCCAGCTCCCAAAATGAACCCCAAGTCTGAGTAGCAGACTCAGGAGCAGCAGAATTTCCAAGGTGCTCACATCAGGAGCAAGGTGCCTCTGCAGCCATCACACTCTGTACCCTACAACTTCTCCTCATCCCTGCTGCAGAATCAAGTAAAGACAAATGATCAATCAGCTGGGGATGTCCAGACCCCCTCCCCACAAGACCTTCCTCCATCCACCCCTTGTGATCTGTGCTGACAAAATGTGTAATCAAAGGCTTTCCTGGAGGGGCTTTTGAACATCTTAATCACAGAATCAACACCATCAGTCTTCTTTTAGAAAGCAGTGGATATATTTTCTATGGCAAGTAAATAACCATTCTTTTTCATTGCTTTCTGCAATAATGAAGATGCAGGTTTTACTCTTCAGTTTTGAGCTAAGCAGACAGAAAGACACTGTATTGGTGCTGTAGGTGAGCTTCTTGTCTCCTGCTTCACACACATCCACACTTCTCTCCTTTACAAAATAAACCAACAATAAATAGCCCTCTTCTTCACTTATGTTGGCTCCTCCAACAGAACACTTTCAGGTATCAACTGATCAATTCATCCATGCAATAACTGCTAATTGTGAGCTTATCCAGAAGAACTATAAGGAGGAAAGTTGTGCACAAGTAGAATGCAAATGTGGCAAATGGACAGCAATGCGTGTCACTCTCTTCCTTCCACAGCAAGAACCAAAAACCAAGTAACTCGAAACAGTTCTTTGACATTCATGCAGGTGAGAAGCTGTGGAAGTGCTGGAGGAGCTCAGATCTCTGCCCACTTCAAGGCCAGGCTGGATGGGGCCCTGGACAACCTGCTCTGAGTGGAAGTTGTCCCTGCCCATGGCAAGGGGTTGGATTTTATGATCTTTAAGGGTCCTTCCAAACCAAACCATTCTATGATCCCACGTGAGTATTGCATAGAGAGATGTGACGTGGTAAATATCATCCTCTCTACAGTATTAGCAATGTAAAGGAGTTATCTTTTCTGTGAAGCTTGCCTCTTTACAGACACACAGAAGGGAGGCTCAAAACTTGTCATTATTATATGGGATCATAACGAAGCAAGCCAAGAGTGAATTTCTTACAACTGATTTGGATTATACTTATCAAATCAAGAATTACTCTGTGGAGAAGGAAGTTTTGTGAAACAATTGCACAACCTTTCCAGAATAAAAGGAGAATCAGGCCTACAGGTTAAATTTAAAGCATGTTTTAGGAAGCAAGCAGACCTGATCAAATGTCGAGAACCAATTTGTTCATGTGAGATTTGCCAGCAGAAGGCTCTAAAGTCAGTCAGGGCTTAGTTTCTATTTCACAAGTCTTGATCATATCAGTGAGCTTCAGGCTATTAGATTAACTTGCACACTGAACTTTCCTGAAGACAGAAGGAAGAAAAAGATAAGGGAGGAAAAAAGTGAAGAAAAGCCTAAAATAAAGGCAAAGGAAATAAAAAGCATGAGGTATAAGATCTGTAAAGAATAAGTGTTGCTAGAATTTAAAAGAAAATTAAATAATGGAGGTGGGGGAGGACGCCAAAAGATGGTAGGGGAAAACAAACATTTCTGATTAACAGGAAAAGAAAGTGAGAATTTGCTGGGACTAACAGAGGGAAGACAAAGCACCCAGTATTTAGTTGACTCTAGCTGGGGGATAAGCCAAACATCAATGCATAGATTTTGCCCTGCTGGCTAAGCAGTGATTAATTCCATTCCATTTAAGCATTTTACAGTATCCTTTACTTATTGATGGAGGTTGTGATCTTTCTGCCTCTGCATCAGCTTGTGGAAAATGCTGTTACAAATCAAGTAGGACCTACTCTCTGCACAGTTGTATTTACTTTACTTATAAAATTAATTTTAAAAATTGCCACAAGGTCAAAGGAGAATTTTCTGTTCAGGCTATCCTGGATCAGATCATTACTGCTAAAATTATTAAGATCCCTATGGAACTGCAGTAATTTACACCAGTGAGGAATCAGGACTCTGTTAAAGTACAGCCTAAAGCAGATACCTGAGAGAACTGTTAAAATTAAAAGTGACATAACTTCACTGAAGTGAGAATATTGTCTGTGCTGAGACCCATGGAGTGCGGTTATGTGAACCAGGTCCTATTATTGCTTCATGCTAATAATTAACTTCAATATATCCTTGCTTATCACACTAAATTTCAAAAACATGCCTATCTTTCATTTAAGAGCAATTTTCCTGTAGTTGAATAATACTCTTTTTTGCGTTTTTCTTATCATTTTTCTTTGATCTATGAGACACCTTTTAAAACACATTGTCCAGACCATGGCTCCACCAAAGAGCTGATGCTGAAATATTGCCATGGATTAATTCTCAGGGAGCATAGGCAAAGGGCAAGAATATGGGAACACTAGCCTGGCTTAATCCTGCAGTTCACTTAACCTTTTAATCCTTCCTCCTTTCTATCAGTGGCCAGCACAACAGTTTTTTTAAAATCTGTGGTGTATTCAGTCTTCTCCATTAAGTATTTCCTTACTGGGACAAGCATGGAAGTGAAACACACAGCTTATTACCTCTTTCAAAAACAATTTCAAACACCCTCCTTATTTTTATTCCTCTTATTAATTAACTAGACTTCTTTTGAATGCAATTAAATACTCGGTCTGAATGGCTGGGGGTTGTTTTACAAATAAAGGTGTGGGTTTTGTTCAGAGTTCTCAAATTACTCATTGCTGAGGGAACATTTCCCTATCAGCTCTAATTACAGTGTTTTACATGTTATTCCCCATCCTATTCCTTATGGTTCTTAATGTCTTTTTGGACTTCTGGCCATCACTAAAGTCTTCATTAAGCTGTCTGTAACAGCATCCAAATCTCTTTCCTGAACTGAATAATGAATTCTAAATCCTCTGGGCTTTCACAGAGGTTTTAATGCTCTACATGGATGGAGGGTGAGCTTGGTCTGCTGTCAGGATCCTGGTGGGGCTCATCCATCAGTCCAGACTATGGAATGAGACCACGGGGCCACCGAGGCTGGAAGCACTTCGCCACATAATTGATGTTTAAACCAGAAAACCAATGTGAACATTTCTCCATCCCTCACACATAAATCAGTCTTCCTCTGTGGTGGTTGACCCACTCTCAGCAAATTTTGCTGCCTTCTTATTCATCATCTTTTTTTCAGGAATTATTTAAGTATATTAAGTAATTTTGGACCTAATACACCAAGTTAAATTCTCGGGTTTATATTTAACTTGTCATGAAAAAAAAAAAAAAAAAAACCCTTCATTTTCTGGCTCCTCACATATGAAATCCCAACTCAATATTTACATAACATGGAAGACACTTTGTGAAAATCCCAATATGATGAAAATCAAGGAAAATGTGTCCTAGACTTTTTATATGTCTTTCTATTTCTTGATTCCCATAAAATATGAACTGGTATTTGTGATGAATTTATGATTTTTTTCCCTGTAACAGAATATGTTCTTATAAAGAATAATTTTAAACTAAGGTATTAAAAAATACACCGAGATGCAGTACAGAACAATTTAAATGCTTTAGAAATAGCAGAGGTTACAGTGCAGCACCAAGGTGCTGAGAAATCACTGGTTTGCTCTGCTCTAAATTTAACTTTCCACTGGTTTTTCATTTTTCAATCTTTAGAGGAAAAAATGGTTTAATTGTAGTTACAGGTAGCAAAGAGAGACTGCAATCTTCAGATATAAGATTTAATTATTAAGGCCTTTTTAGCCATCATAACAAGAATCTAGCAGAGCAGGACAAATAATCTTTTAGGCCCACCCTTTCTGCATTATAGAAAATAATAAAATGTTTGTTCCTGACCCTGACAGCCTCCATGATCCCTTGGCAACACTGCTACAAGGAGAAGACAAATGCATCATGAAAATGGGGAGATGAATCAACCAGGCTCCATCAAACAGGAGAGAAATAACAGCAAACTTCTGGAAATTGAGCTTAAAATCCGGTGAGAGGTGTGGAAACCTTCACAATATATCAGAACTCTAGCATCTCACTAAACATGCACATGGAAACCAGGAAACTTCCTAAAGCCTCTGTGTGCAGCTCCCACAGATGGGATGGCATTTGGTTCAGGAACACCAGTATTTTTACAGTAAAATAGTAAACAACAAAAAGATAAGGTTTCCCTTATTGTATTTGACAATCCCAGAAATCAAATGGATTTAACTGACAGAGATTTAAACAATTTGTAGCATTTGATGAAGATTTCTTATCTGGTTTACATTATAAAGTAAAGAATACACCTGTAAAAGGATGTAAGAAAAGGTTTAATCCAGGTGCTTACAGAGCAGGATGATGCTTTCCTGCTGATGCCTTGGGAAGGCTGAGCTGGAACAGAGACTGGGCAGAGCCAGAGAATAAAGGAGATATTTACTGAAAGGCCTTTAGGGTACAGCTTGGGCAGGACAAGAGCCTGGCCAGGGCTGCACCCAAGGTGGAACCAAAATGGGCACAAAATGGACAAAGGGTCACGAGGTCTCACACTTGGATCAGTTTTGGTCCATTTGCACTTTGGGGTTTAATTGTCCCATTCCAGCTCCAGGCTGTGAGGTCCCATCCTTCTTGTTCCTCCCTCCAGCCACCCTTGTTTGTGCTTTTGGGGCTGAAAGTTGTCCTTGGTGTGCAGCAGGAAAAGGATTTGTTTTGTGTCGCTGCTGTGTGCAGAGAGCTGAGTGACCCTGAGTGTGAGCTCAGAGCTGCACCTGGGCAGCACAGAGTGTGAAATACAGGAAAGATAGAACTTAAGGCATCACTGGGAATGCTTCACAGGTTTCCATACTAACTGTGTGTATTATAGGACTAAGCAGAACTGCAGGGAGACCATTCACAAATAATGCATGATTGCCTTCTATTTACAGCTTGTTGAGTTCATGGGATGTGAATAATTAACAGAGCTCTGGGAACATTAAAAACTTTTTTTTTTTTTTTTTAATTTTATTTAGCCATGCTTTTCACTGACCAAATGCCCAGGGCCAGGCTGCCCAAGTCCTTTCAGCAGAAGCTCCTCAGCTCACAACCACTCTTGAGCAACATCTACCTGGGGCTCAAGGCCACTCACTAAGGAACTATTCAGAGTCATTGGTAGGGGCACCACCAGGCCCTGCTTAGATGATAGGTGGTTTGCAGCTGAACGTGAATTTTCCAGACATTTTTTAAAAAAATGAACCTTCACAGTGCGGAGTTTAAAATGTCCTTACTCATCCCTGACATCCAGGTAGTTCTGGTTCAGCCACAGGCCAAAGAAATTGCACAGTGCAGATAAAATAATCCATATAAAGGCTATAACCTTCCCTAATTTGTACTAAGAGGATCATTCAAATGAGCTTTATATAAGTTGACAAAGGAGATTTATGGCACATTTTTAAAGTGAAATGTCTTCGTTAATGAATTAAAATCTGTAAAGACTGTGCGTGTGTACACCTGATTTTGTGGAGGTGTGAGATTTACCTCAGCCTGCAAAATTCAGAGTGGTGGAGAGGAGCAGCACAAACCCAAACCACCTGTAAGTAAATTAACTCACCCTTCGGAGGCAAGTGACCATTCGCAGCTTTTCCTATTCCTACTGCACCCTTTGCTACTACCCATTATCAAAAAAGATTTGTAAATACGGGGAATAAGGGAGTGTAATAGCAATTTTTGCCCTAGATTCTGAACTGCCCAGTGGGTGTCCTTCACATTCAAAAAGCTTTCCTTCTGCCAGTAATGTTGAGTCCTCACATACGCTCTGCTGTCTCTGTTTTGCCATGCACAAGGCTAACTGCAAATGTGAAGGATGTTAAATGGTAAAAAATATATATTTATTTTGGTTTAGTAGCCAGCAAACCATGTTTATTTGGCACATTTAAACTAAACTACACCAAATTACTAAAAGAGAAGAAAAGCGTGATGCAAATGAGATGTATGATCAAAGATCAGATTTGCTGCCAAGCCACAGAAAATAGAGTTGGTTAATACTCAACTCTAGCTGTCATGTAAAAAACACTGAGGAAAACATGTACTACGTTAAATGCTGCCATGCTTCTGTGGTGAGATCATTTGGACAGACAGATGATAGAATTATTTGATACAAAGTAAGCCACCATTAACAGTCACCATATGCTAACACATATTTCTATCTATTTACAGCCAATTAAGAACTCCATTATCCAGTTATTTTCCCTTCGTGCTAGCTGGTAGGTTAAAAAAAAAAAATTAAAAAGAAGCACTCAAGCCGATTCTAGCACAGCAAATCTCAACCACATTTAGTTGACATTACCTCACCTCATTTTATATCTGGGGAACTCAAGGGGATATTGCTTTCCCTCTTGAATGGCACAGGCACAGACTGAATCCTTGTTAATAAGAATTGAAGGAATTCATGGAGAAAAAAGATATTGGTAAGCATGAAGGCTCTACAGTATCTGCCTAAAAGTAATAAGCATCACTGGCTGAAAATATAAAATGGCTTTATTTATCAGAACAAATATCTCCATTTCCATGTCTCCTTATTCATCAGAACAAATATCTCCATTTCCTTGCACCCCTTCCCTCCCATGGCCACAAACAGATCTCTAAAGGATCACATGAACAAGTCAACAGTGTGATTCCTCCTCAGAATATTTGCCCAGCCTCCAAAAATTCATATCACAGAGCCTTCCTAAACCACAAACACAGAAAGGTGATGACTTCCAGAACTAAATCTGATAAAAAATATGGAGCAAGACACCCTCAAGATTTAACAGAGGGCCATTAATGTAAATGTAATCGCAGTGGATTTGTTACTGAGGAGGTTGTAGAAAATAGAAACGAAAAATCACTGACTCCAGTAGGTTGTGCCAGAATGCTCCAGGCAGTAATACCAACAGAAGCATTGAGGTCAGCAGGAACGAGCAAAGGGAACCACAGACTAACAAGCAATGTTACTTAAGCACAGCAAAACAGTTGATGTCAATGCTGCAGAAATGGCAGAAGCCAGGTTGGAAACAGCAGCTAAATGTGCTGGGGCGAGTGCCATGCAGCCAAATGCCATGATATTCGTAGCACAGAAATACTGATAACTACTAATTACAGCGTCCTAGGTGTGTAAACCGGCACGTACTTGTTACTCTGGTTTTTCTGAGTTTCTTTATTGGCTTTCTGATTTTCATAAATGGAGTCAGATCTTTTAGTTACTGTAGAATATTAGAGCAGTTTTTTACTTTTCCCACAGAAGTAATATAAACAAATCCTTTGTTTTTCATTCTCTGTCTTTTGTTTGCATATTTCTAACCTAAAAACAATTGTAACTGACAATTGGTCTGGCCACTGAGGCTGAGGGGTGGAAACCCCAAAAGGCCAATCTTCTGCTAGACCCACAAATGTATAAAAAGTAAAAAAATAAACAAAGGGGTCTCTTCTCTTCGCTCTTTCAGCTAGGAGCTGGATCAGAAGAACCTCTGCGAAAATCTCTTGTCTGCGTGTGATTGCTTTGTGTGTCACGGTGACACGTACTCAAACACCACTGCAAAGGGCCAGAGGTGCTGCAATTTCCCAACAGTTCTGTAACCTTTGTGCACGTGGACAGGACCTGGCAGTCATTGTGCATCCAGCTCTGGCACCAAACTGATGTATATATTGTGTATATCTTTAGGGGAAAACCTTATGGACGAATTTTTAGTTATCACACCTTAAGTTTTCCTTTATTGATTGGACCATGGGAAACAAACAAAAATGTCTGAGAGAAGAATCCATGGAATGACCTGTGTCAGTTTTCAGAGCTTCCAATCCCACACCATCCATGAGGAATGGGGTTTCTGTTCCCACTGTGGTCTGCAGAAACAAGGATCAGCTCCTCCCAGTTGCTGCCAGCTGGACTCAGAGTTGTCTGAGCATTCACACCAGGGAATTGCAACAGCTTTCCTCTCCTGTGCTTACACAGCAATCATTTTGCAGGGAATGGCTTTGATAGCATTGGCTTTCTATGTGAAAGTTTAAAATTTCCTCTCTACACTGCTGTTTGATCTCTAACCCAATCCCTTCTCCACTTAATCTTCCTTTTGCTACTGATATACTTGAAGAAACTCCTCTTGTGGTCCCTGAAATCTCTTGCCAGATTTAATTCCAGGTGGACCTTCCTCTGTGCATCCCTGCATATTCTGAAAACATTCCTAAATGTGGCCTCTCCTTTTTTTACACATTCCGTAAACTTTGTTCTTCAGTTTGAGTTTTGCCAGAAGCTCCTTGCTCATCCATGCAGGTCTCCTGCAGGAATGCACTGAAACCTATTTCTAGAATATTGAAGGAGTAAAATATGCTCATTGTAAAGCCTGAGATATTTTCCAAAAGCTGAGAATATAATCCAGAACACTTTGAAGATTTCCCGATTTGGCAACTTCACTGTGATCCCAAACAATACAGCAGACACTTTCTAAAAATACTGTCTATTGTGTATATTTAATACTGACATCAAAAATAATTCCTGTCAGCAGACAGTTTAGAGGCAGGTTATTCCGATTTCTCTTAATTTAAGTGTGATTTAACAGAATTTAAATAGTGTTTTCTTTCCAGCAAAAGACATAGCCAAGCCGCACCAAGTAAAAGACTTGTTCTGTTTCCTCATTAGCTCAGCCTTGCTGGAAATAAATGCACAACACTTAGCTAGCTGCTCAGTAAAAGAAATAATGCAAGATGTCAAATAGCTGGTGGTGTGAAGCTTTTACTGGAAAGTGTTAGTATCCAGCTACAGCATAGAAAAAAGCTCAGGCTGAGTTTTCCTGCTGCCACCCGTGCTGTTGCTCTGGCTATGTGAGATATCCCACCGAAAGCAAACTCATTTTATTTCTCTTCAGGAAAATGGTTGGGTCATTTCAACAGTACCTTGACCTGGCTGATTAAAAGAATAAAGGGGGAAAAAAAAAGTTCTCTCAATCTCTTGCAGCGGATTTTTAATGGATGGGTCAGTACAGTGTGAGTGTAAATAAAACCAACTAACAATCACCAATGTGCATGAAATTTAAAAGGCAAACAGTTGTGACTTGGAAAGAATAAATTCCTCTGAAAGTCTGAAATTCCTCTGGGTTTCACACCACTGAGCCAACATGTGTCACGTGAGAGCAGCCTAAAATGAACTGAGAATTATTCCCACACAAAGAAGAAATTTTTGATAAAGAGAATTGTACTTCAGTAAAATCCATGCCACTTGTTTCTCCTGACAAGATGTGTGTTATGAAATAAAAGTTGCTTACTCTGAAAAAATGTTAATGCACGTAGAAAGCCTTCTTATCCTTTTCTTGATGACATCAGATGGAAATAAATAATGCAATAGGGCTTTCCCCTTGCAATAATTATTTTATGTTTTTAAGTTATCTGTTGTGAACACAGTGATAGCTAAAAACCCTACTGATATCTAATAAACTGTTCACTTTTTAATAACCAGTAAGTCAGCATTTACATTTGATCTTCCTCCAGCTAATACTGAGTATGATCCACTTGTACCAAACAAAATCTCAAGGACTGGAAGATGTTCAGGATCTGTTGGCAAGGTCACGCTGGCTGAATAATGCATTTGATTTACTCCGCAATGAAAAATTAGTGCCTCTTATCTCAGTGAAGTAGGTGAATAAAAACACAGCTTTAAACAGCTGTTTTGTACTCTCCTGTGCACTCCAGTCCTTACAGGAAAGTTGACTCTACATAAATAGGGAGCAAAACGTGCACTAACTGTGGTGTCATAAAACCTGTCACTTAAACCCTTATCAGCAGCTGAGGAGTGGAAAGCAAAAAATGCAACCTCAGCCTGTGAGAAGGGCCCCAGCAGACAGGCGAGAAACTGCAGGTAAGCAACTGTAAATAGTAATATTGTAAATATAATTGTAACTATTTCAGGTAAATAGTTAAAGATCTGAGCAAAGCTAGAACAGCGAATGTTTGGATAACAAGTAGGGAAAAAAGTCCTGCAGCTTCTGTAGGTAGAAGATATTCCCTTTAAAACCTCTCACAGCTTTTTGGAGGAGTCAGCAAGCATTTGGGTAGATGTGGCGTGCTCAATTCACTGCCCTAGAATTTTTAAAAGAGCTTGTGGAAGTGCTCTTGAAAAAGGAAAGCTCTCACACAATGACAGAGAACAGCTTTCTTGCAGATCAGTAATTGATTGAAAACCAAGAAACACAGTTTAAAAAGAAATAGACAGCTGAGGATGGTTGCCACAGAGGCCCAGTGGCACCCATTTTAGTAAACACATGCTATTCAACATATTTATGAATTAATAGCAAAAGAGAGTGAGCAGGGAGGTAAAACATTTCCAGGTGATACAAATCATCTGCGATCGGATGAAATGCAATGTTGATTGCAGCAATCAAAAATAACAACCTCAGCGTTTAAAAATATAGGACCTAATTCATTTTTTTTTTAACCACGAAGAAAAATTGAGTAATTTTAGAAAGTTCTCTGAAGATCCCTGTCGCAAGTACAGAAAATCAAACAATGCTAAATATTAAAGGAAAAACGAAGAACAAATCAGAAAACATATTAGGTGCCTGGAGTTCCATCTGTCTTGATTTTTGCATGAAATTCTGATAACAACTCGAAGAAGAACACAGCAGAACGAAGAAAGATACAGAAAAATAATTAGAAAGATGATCAGAGGTATAGAACAGCCTTTACTTTGAGAGAATAAACATACTATGACTTAAGGTTTGAAATGGGATGATATATTACAGGCCAAAACAAAATCTTGAAAGATGGGGAATTGTCAGTTTGCACGTTACAAGAAGTAGTTCCTGTCCTTATAAATGAGCAGGTAGCAGGTTTAAATGTAAGATTTCCGAGTGCCACACAGTACTGTGCAGATCACAACAGGTTTCTGATCAGTATTTAAGAACAAACTCAATTCAGAGGTCTGTAATCATCTACTCTGCCTCATTCTGCTCCTGAACTCTTTGTGCCTGCTGGAAGAAGGAAAGCATCACTCTGCATTTGTCCCCTGTAATTCTCATCCCTTGGTACCCACTGCTACCCCATATTCACTACAGGCCACTGATGGACACTGCAGGCCTTTACACTTCAAAAAAAGTTAAATTTTGATGTATATTTGTGCTAAACAACATCCCACACCTTAAAGCAAAGGGCAGGTGGATTATTTCATTTGCCTTTTTCCGAGCATTGGGATAAGCTTCAGTTTCCCCAGTGATTCTCTGCAATCCTGTAAATCCCTTGACTACAAAGGCTTTATGAACCTGTTGGTGAACACTGTAGGACTTTTCAAGTTTGCAGTGAGCTGGGAAGGAGGGAAGTTTTCTCAACACTGCAATGTAGTCAGTCAGGACTCATATTTTGGCTCTAGGTGCTCATTTACAAATGAGCAGTTCATCCCACGATGAGACAGAAAGGAAGCAGCTCCAGGTTCGTGTCCCAGGGCTACAATGTGAAAGGTGTCTCATTGACATGACTCTGCTCTAGACTGAGTAACAGCTCCACTGACAAAACCGAGAAAAGCAGAAGCTGAATTTTTCCCTGACCCTCCACACTGTCGTGGCTAGAGTGAGGAGGCTGTGAAAAACAGCTAAATGTGTTTAAACTACCTAAAGCAGAAAACAGAGGCATAAGAGAGGACAACGAGCACTAAGGAGATAGAAGGCTTATTTATGATGGCACCAAATAATTGCAGTTCTCAAAGCACTGAGCAATAAGTGTGAAGAAAGCCTAACCTTAGCCTGTTGTGCTGTGCAGATGGCTCTTGGGAGAAGGAACAAAAGTCTCTTTGATCATTTGAGGCTAGGCAAAGAAGTCAAATATGCTGCTGCAGCTGTAATCCCGTATTGGCAGGTCAAGGTAACCTGGCATGTCTGCTCCACAGAACATCAATATTCTCTTAGAGCACTGAGGACGTTATTATGAGACGCCTTGTAACTGGACTGGCCTGTGTATCGTGCTTTCAGCTAAGACAGACTGCTCCGAAATTTATGAAATCTCATGGACAAGACAAACCTTCAGGGCCTTGCAGAGGTTTCTGGCTGGATTTTGTTTTCTTGCATCGACTGCCAATATCTGTAAAAAGGATGAAGAGTATCTCAGAATACTTAAGAGAATGCTTATTAAAAGCATAAAAAGGTTAAAGAAATCGGCTGCGTGCCTTGTTTCAAAAGTATACAGCATTATTTTAAAAATAAAATGAACAAGGTATATTTCCTGGCATGTAGCCCAGCAATAAACATGAATTTAGTAACATCTAAAAAATACTATTTTTAACAGAAACAAAGTATTGATTGAATTCAGAGACATTCAAATTATGTTTTTGACTTCTTTAGATGGTAAGGCATCATGTTCTGCATACACAGTGCATTCTGGGGAAGAAACAGAATGTTCTTTACAATCACAGTATGTCTAATCTCTAACCGTATACACACAAAATATATTTCATAATAGGGTTTTCTTCTGTTGAAGAATCAATTACAAAATACTTCAAACAAACAGTAATGTATCCTAAAATCCAGGGCTTTACAGCAGAAATAGTAAGCCTGAAGTCTGTTGCCCTCATTTTTGTGAGCTGGCACAAATTTCTGCCTTGGTATTCTCTAGATTCTGTCTGCATAAATGTTGATATATATATACTGTTATACGGGGCTAAGGGTGCACCTATTTCCCTTGTGGTGCACCACGGAATAACCCTCTAACTGTTAATTTCATTCTGCAGTTGCCAGCATAAATTATATCCCTCATGGCAGTTCAGTAATGAGTTCCTATAAAAGCTAATAGAAAGTCTGTAGAAAACAAAAGAATGACTCCTGTTGATTCCAGCAGGCCCTGTCTCCATTTTTAAATTAAAAAAAAAAAAAACAACCAAAACTTTAAGATATTGCCTAGGTACTTATTTTAAATGCCATATGAATATAAAGGCTATATTTTTAAAGCTTGGAAGCAAACACCTAACATATCAATTTTTTTTATTAATGCAAGTAATGGATATGGGTCACTAGAAACATTACACTCGGGTAGTGGCAGCCAATAGTTTAATTCATCCAAAATAATGGAATGGCCACTTTCCCCCTCTATTACTCCCACTGGTTATAGGTCTAGACAATGTCACATCACAGAGCAGCAGTTAACACCAGGGCAATCTGACACAAACCTGGAGCTATTTCCCTTTGCCTTCTCATGATGAATTGCTCATTTACAAATGAACACCTTGAGCCAAAGCGTTAATGCAGAGTTCGCCTGCATCCTGCTGTTTGGAAGAATTGTTGTAATGACAAAACCAATTAATATTACATAGGTGCCCGCCTGATGTGATTTGTCATTGAATAATTTAATTTGTTACTAGTTAATATTCACGGACTGCGGTCTTCCAAATTAAATCACATTTCAAGATGCTCAAATTCTATTAACCTTTATGTTTGTTAATGCAGGCTGTTACTCAAAAAAAAACCCCATACATTTTTGTCAAGACAGAGCAAATTTCTGGGACAAGGGAAGAGATTTAGATGAACAGCAGTAAAACAAAGCCTGTGCTTTTACTGTTCAATAACAGTCATTTCACAGAGAGAGAATGTATTATTTTAAGCTCAGAAATGTCTCTGTCATTGCCATTTTTGTACCTGTACTTTCTCCTGCAGTGGTAAAGGCTTCCAACATCAACACAAGTGTGGCACACACCTCTGCAGACCAGAGAGAAGGGACAGCTGAAACACTGTGCCCACATCATGGCTCAGCTTCTGTGAGCTCCCACCCAAGCAGGGTGAAGAAATAATGATTTGCAGCTGATGAAGGCGCTGCCTTGAGAGTGATGGCTAGGAAAGGAAAAAAAGCAAAATATTAGATCCATTTCTGCAGGGCAGAGTCCGTGTTCTAAAGCAAGAAAGGAACTGGACGTATCCACAATAAAGCTGGCTGCAGTGAAACACTCCAAGGCACAAGAATCCCTTCAGCATTCAGGATGTTAATCCTTTGGTGTATTATTCTTGAATATTAAGACAGAATTATCTAAATTAAGGACCTGACCTGAAAATCTTTTCCTCATCACTGTAATTACATTAGGAGATGTGAGAAGGCTGCATTATGCCAGCCTACAAAGAATTCCTAATAATTGCAAAGCACCTTCAATATCTCAATCACTTATTTCAGCTCCTGAATACTTTTCTTTGTTTGTTTTGCCTTTGGTAATCCCCCTCACACCAGAGCTGTTGCTGATTTTGTCACAGCTAATAAGAGTATATTTTTGCCTCTTTTGCAGGAACGAATGCTTGATTTGGTTTTAAAAGAGTTTCCAGGCCTAGATGAGCAATAAAAATGTTCTGAATAATGACATCCAAACACACACAATGCATGAGCTTGAGATTTGGTTACAGGGCACTGTACACACGATTATAACACAGCATAGCTTTGAAGGTCACGTTTTCAGTCTGCTAAGTAGAATCCCCATCAAAGCTGTTGCAAAAAATATTATCCAAGAGCGTGCAGGAAGGAACACCTGATGATTATGCTCTCTGCATCGTGGTTAAACCGGTTTATTTTTCACTATACTATAATGAAAAAATCCATACTTTAGACCTTCAAAGCTAAAGACCAGGGAATGCTGGGAGCTTTGTTTTATCGTGAACTTTTCAAGCCAGAGACAAAAACTTCTTGCAGTATACATAAAACAGGTCAGGGATGCCAATTACAATATTATTCCAGTCTTTCCAGCGCTTCAAGGGATTTCTATAAAAATCTTCTTCAGAAGCTAATACCTGAGTGTTTTATTAGCACTTTATTTCAAATGGCAGCGCTCATCCCATTTCACTTCTTTCATTTTCATTTAAATTTCCGTGATTCAGATTTCCATTTATTCCCCCAAGCATTTTGACTATAAGGATAGATTCCTTGCAGCCTGAAAGGAGAAATGAAAAAACCCAAACCAGTGTAATTAAAGATGGCCAATTTGTATTTGTTAGTTGGCCTGGATTGCAACAAGATATTTTATTCTGTGTAGGCAAGCTATTAAACAATTTCTTTTGATTAAAACGTGTTGACATCAACCAGAACACATAAATGACAGAAATAAGGATTAAAAAACCCTTCTCCCTCAGTGAAAGTGTATGCTTTGCTAATAAGTTAATCAATTTAGTGATGCTTCTAGGGAAAAAAGGTTTCTGTGAAACACTTCAGCAGATCACCCGTTGTTCCATTCATTCGAGCCTTTCATGTGTCATGGTTACTTAGTTTCCAAAGATCATATAAATACCATTGTCCTTTCTTTTTAATAGCATGAGGGACTTTTCAAGTCATAGCTCATTTCCTATCTTTCATTATCTATTTTTCCAGTAAAAACACTGAGTGTTAACAGGTAAGAGAGAAGTCTGCTGGTAACTGTAACTTAGAATTTTCTCATCTTCTTTTCATTTCTGAGGCGTTGATGTCTCACTGGAAAAAAAAAAAAAAAATTCAAAAAATTGCCTTTGTGCTTTCTCTGTCAGTATTTCTCCTGGATATAAGAATCTGACATTCAGAGGACGTACCTAGGAAACGAATCTTCCTCAAAGTACCACCAAGTTCCATCTAAATGTTTTTCTGATTGCTTCACTGAGGCAGTGCTTTATTAGTCTGTTTATAGGTTTAGATCCAAAGATGGTTTTTCTAAAACATAAGCTCAAAAGGTAGACATGATAAAATTCCAATGGTTGAACAACAACAACAAAGGAACAAAATCCTTCCCAGAGCAGGGATGAGGGTTTAAAGATATTTTCTTGACCCAGTAAAAATTAGCTATAATTTCACTCTCTTGATCTCTAAAGATCCAGCCACAGACCTGATCCAAGAGCCAGGAGAAGCCAGTACCACCAAACTTCCATGAATCACGGTGCCATTTATGAGCTACAGCACAGAACAGTACAAAAAGTCAGAGTTTCCAAGTGCCTGCATTTGACAGAATGGGCAAAAAGTAACCATGGGAAACCTCCAGGGGTGGGAAACCAAAATTTAGGGTCATGGATCTGCATTTCATAAAGGGATTTATGTGTGCAGAGATTATACACCTTTGCTAAGAAGTGAATAAAATACCCCAGCTCCTTGGAAGGCAAAATAGCTGCAACCATTCAAGGGACAGTTCTAACACAATTACAGCAGCAAAGAAGAAAACTAATCACACCCCTCATTGAAGCACAAAACTGGTAGACCCATCCTAACCCTCTCAAGTACACTTAATAGGATTGTTTGCAGAGCACAGAAAGCTGTTGACACAAAAATCTCATAGAGCTGAGCTGTGTGAGAACAGAAGGACCTGTAAGCACCACATGGGATATGTGTATTTGGAGAGATTTGTTCAGGGGGAGACCCTTACCACGGAAGGAAGCATTCAATCATTTAAAAACAGAGGCTGGAAGCCATTGATTGAATCCCTGGCCCTGAATAATGATAATTCTGTGGGTTATGTCAACTGCTAGGTGAGTTATATGTACAGTAGGTCTAAGGCTGAGTAACTTCAGATAATATTGGCACAGGCACAGAGCAAAGGCAGAGCAGAACCCAGCAGCTCCAAAAACATACTGAGTAACCTTTCTTGTAGGCGAAGGATGTTTATTCATGTACATCAGAGTATCATCACTGTGAACACAAAAACCTCAGTGTATAGTGCAAATGAATGGCTCAGTGGACTCCTTCAAATATGTGCATCTGCCTATGAAGCTGATAAGCAGCTTTTGGAGAAATGAGAAACACAAAATGGTTTTCATTTCCAGCAGTCTGTGAGGTTCTAGGCAGACAGCTGATGTGTCTTTGATCTCACAAACAAATAACTAGAAGTTCTCTCAAAAGGGAATAATCACAGTACCCTTAGACTGAATTTGGCCATGAGACACCATTGCTCATGTTGGGCTAGAAACAGAAATTCATGAATGGCAGCAAAAATTACTGCCTTTAAACTCGTGTCAGGCAGTGATGTGTGTTTTGGTGAAGAGCACTCAACACTGAAGAGCTGGCAGACAGAAAATTCTGAGATAGTATTGCCCAGCATGAGACGGCAGAAGGGCAAGATTAGAACCAGTGAACTCAAGGAGCACATGAAATAAATCTTTTTGTCTCAATATATTAGCCTTCATTACCGCCCATGTGTGACAATTTTGTTGTGCAAGATGCACTGCATAGAGGAATGAAGGGAACAACTAGTTTAGGGACCAGAAGATACAGATATCCTGCAAGTGGCTGCTTCAGGATCTTGGTTCCAGATGTTGAAAATCCCCTATGATGCTCACAGAAGGTAGCAGAGGACACTAATCCTTACAAAAAAACTCCTTGGTACTTGTGTTCTGCATTAAAACAAAAATCTTTGGATATTTGTTCGTTTTTATTCTGATTTTTTGTTGAAGGAATGCACATGTCAGCAGTAAAAAAAATATGGCACAAGGATTTTATGCATTCTCATTAACTGAAAAGATCACTAAGAATTCCTTCATGCTCATTTTTAAAATCACTGAAGTAATTAGCTTGAACTTTGCAGAACCTTACTGCCAGCTCTTCTTTCCTCCAGATTTCTTCACCTTCAGAGGTGACAATCCCAATGCCGTATTCCTGAACATCACCTCACAGACCTGTGACAGTGTTTTGCTCACAAATTACTGGCTGCTTGGATTAATGAAGCAAAGCAGCCCCCTCCTAAAGCAGTTCGTGATCAATTTTCTACCTGCGCAGAGAGCTCTTTGAGAAGTACGAAGCACCTAAATCCGGCTAAAGAGATTAATTTGCATGAGGCTTCTCTCAGCTATCTGGAGCTCAGCAGCAGTGTGAAGTGAGAGGATCCTCGTGCTCTGCTGTCCATCCCTCCCCCTCACTGCAAGGCTGGGGGTGCATTAAAGCTGGGGGGAGCGCTGTGGCACTGGCAGCTCCCAGCGCATCCGGGGCTCCTTGCAGACAATGGCCAGACAGCCACCAATTACAGCAGGGCACGGGCGGCTCTAAATTACTGTGCGCCTAAAGGAGCTTCATGATGAGACAATGAGAGCCAGTTCTGCAGGAGAACCCCCATTCCAGAGCTGAAAAGGCCTTGGCACAAGAGAGGATCTCGCTCTTTTTCAGCGCTCCTGCACTATTTTGGGAATCATCATTCTTCCATGCTGAGAGATCATTTTCTAAGTCCTCTGTGTTGCCATAGCAAAAGCCATTTTTTTTTTTTTTCCCCTCCCAATGTCTGACAAAAGAGTCTGTGCAATTACAGAGGAAAACAGTATAAACAACAGTTTTAAAAAGTGTTTTCTATGGCTTCACTTTCTGATCTCTATTAAAGTGCAGTTTAGTCTTACCAAGGATGTAAAAATATGTCTGAATTCTCTCAGCTGTCTTCAAACCTGGGGATTCTGAAAAGTGCTAACCTTGCCTCATGACTGAAAATTCTATGAACAGGAAGAGAATGGCTGGTGGAGGGGAGTACATGACTTTTCAGGGATGCATTTTAAGGGATGCATTCCATCCACTCACAGCTGTAGTTAACAGCTATAAAATCAGGACAGACAGCAACCACAGAGCAATCACAATGCTAAAGTCATCAGAAAAGAAATCACAACTTTCTCTCCTTCCAAGAGCATTGGAAAGTCATACTTGGAACTGCTTAACACAAATACAGGTTCTTACACCTCAAATTGCCCCAAAATGCTTCGGAGTAAAACAATAACCTGCACACTTGCAGTTATACTAAGATCAGTTTTAGACTAAACTTCAGGTCATTGAGCCCTGCAGGTACCTGGGGTCAAGCATTAGAATTTCACCCCATATTATTAATGTGCAATAGAAAAAGGCCTCAATCATTATAATCAGTCACTTAGCACAGTATGCAATTAAATATTCAGCATCATCAAATGTTAGTTACACAAAAGGGGTCAGAATGCTGCAGCAGGCACACAAACACTACAGCCTTTAGTTTATACCAATTTGCATTCTAAATAGGCACTTGACTTTTCCTCTGTGACAGTCTCACAATTGATTAGATAAATATTTTGCAGTAAGCCACAAGAATGCAGGGGCATAAATCAAGGTGTCATTTTAGACTCTGAGAAATCTTTAAACGACCAAAAAAGAAATACTATTGTTGGAAATAATCTGTTGCTTTCAGAGCAGTGAAGTCTTGATCCAGCTCTGTGAAACTTCACCATCCTGTGCTTGTGGTATGTCAATTCACTGCAAGAAATTTCTGATGTACTTAATGACTTAAACTCTTTTAAGAGTTACTGCACGGCTTAAGCAGACAGTCCAAGACATTCTTATCACTTAAAGGGTTTAGAAATCTGAATAGGCTACCCAAAGCTGTCAGTAGTTGTGGTTGGCAATGATATAGACTAATTTTTGTCAGAAAAAGAAAATACACATTGCCATTTTCCCCAAATCAATGTGGATTCCCAGTCACTGAATTGGGAAGGCTGTGGGAGTTGTTTTTGTTTGTTTGTTTGGCTTTTTGTTGTTGTTGTTTCTTTTTGGTCTTTTTTCCCTTAAATTTCCCAACATAAGTAAAACAACTGAACACCAAGGGGTTGTTTTGTGTTGTTGTCTGGGTTTCTTTGGGTGATGACAACTCATTTTGCATTCCTTACAAAATTTTTGTCCAGAAGGAACTGACTCTCCTCCTAGTTGAAAGTGAATTGGCAATACCCACCAACACCAGTTATTCATTAAAGAAACTGTATTCCCTCAGTGATTTAAGGGTTGCAGGTGGACTGAAAAAGCAGATTAGAAAAAACGTAAAAACTAAAATATATATGGCTCTTTTCCTTCCATTGCACACTAACACAAAAACTGGTAGGCAAACTTGTACAGCTTCAATTTACACCGTGTGACCTTCACTTCTTTGGCATATTTGGGATGACTGAGATAGCATCCCAGGAATTTATGAGCTGGTTTATGTGAAAAATGATTTGTCTGAGAGCTGATCCTTGAAAACACTAAAAATAAACAAGCCCACTTTTCAAGCTGTGCTAAATACTGTCTTTGAGTGCAAAGCTGTGTTTATCTGGGAGCTGAAATCTGAGACACAACTGGACTAAAATAGCGCGCTGATTGTTTTCTTTACACTGCACACAACAAACGATATCTTCTTATTGCTTTGTGTCTATTTTGTGCCTCTCAGGAGGTATTGCATTAAAAAAAAACATGGCAGGACACCTGATTTTGCTTGAAAGGCATCAGTCACTCTTAGGCTGTGGCAGTTCTGTGAGGAAGAACTAAAGGCAACACCGTGGATTGTACTCAGCACCTTGGTCAGCTCTGAACACAGAGCTGCATTGACCATGCTGCTGCTCCTCCTGCTCTTGGTCACTTCCCTGTGCCTCCCACCAGCCCTGGGTGCATCACTGGGTGTTTCCCTCCTCATTTCCAGCCACCGTGTGTCTTTGTCTTTGTCACTGCACTGCAATCCATCCCCAGGGCGGTCTTTGGGAACAGACTCATTGAACCTTCTCCGTAACATGAATCTCGAAGGTTTCCCTGATGAGAGAGAGGTCTGGGAATACCATTTGTGGAAACAAAATCCCACTTGTTGGAAAGCTCAGGATATCGAAAAGCACCTTGCAAAGCTACTTAATTATACATGAGCCAGAAACAGAAACTTGGACTCCTCCAAGTGTCACCGAGTTCACGTCTGACTTCCCAAATCAGATCTTTTTATGCCACACTGACGCAAGGTGGGCCAAATTTATGTCTCTCTGAACACCTTAATCTTCCCACTAGTATCCCAAAGCATGGGCAGAGCAACACTCATAATTAACAATTGTGTCACAGTCTATAAAAGGTTCCCTGCTCAGGAAGCTGAAAACTGAGCAGAAATGAAGCCAACACTTGCTGTTAAGGGCCCACAGCTCCTACGCTGAGCAAATGTGAACAAAAGCCAGAAAACTTGAGGGTGGGGGAAGAGAAAAAGAAGTTGTAAAGCCCTAATGATAGTTGATGGAAGTTTGACACATTCAGATGTGCCTTCTGATTCATACATGCATAAATGCCACATTTAATTTCTAAAGAGATCCAAACTGCAGCTTTCTCTCAGTGCTAGTGGTAGTCATGCATCTCAGCTTTATCTATTAATACATTCTTCCAGAGAAGCAACTCCCATCCCAGCCCTTGACTCTAATTTAAGGCACAGCTGCTATTTTCACATCTTAGGTACTTTGGATTTTGTTCCCTCGTCACGCAGAACGTGACTCAGATATTGACTGAGAGGAGCAGCACCACCCTCTTACAATTAAAATTAAAACTCTTTTGCATTTAAAGGAATGAATTAAAGCACTAACTGTCTCTCTCATGGGATAGAAAGTGAAGGAAAGGACTTCATTTCTTCATTTTCCCCAAGGTGACAGGGCATAAGGACATGGCTACCTTGTGAATTCCAGCTGCCTGACACTTGTATCCAAAACTCCAGCTTTGATTATGAAAACAAGAAGAAGGAATAGGATCTTCTTCTTCAACCATCACCATGCTTCAGGAGAAAATAATTAGATGTCTCAAATATAGGAAATATGTGTATAAAGCTCATGTGCAACTTGAATTCATACGGCTCAATTAAGAACAATTACATCACTCATAAGATCACTTTAGTAAACCACTGTAAAGTAGGTAAATCTTCCAAAAGAGACCACAGTTTTTACTGTTCCATTGTGTAGTTCTCCTGTGTTTATTACGTATTAGCTCTGTGATTTTTTTATAACCCACAGGAAACCACTTAAATGAAAGGAAAAATGAACTCATCAGGCAATCCTGGAGCTCAGTAATGAGATATTTCTTTCTGCTGTGGGAGGAATTCAGGTTCAGTCACAACTCACCTGTCCACGATCTAATGAAAGGTTCAATCACTGAACAGCAATCAAGGACACCAGGTGGGTCAGTTGTGTCAGAAGTTCTTCCATTCCTGTTCTAATCCAAAGTTATCATTGCCTCCCAAACCATTACTAACAGCTTTTTAATTAATTAAAAAATTCATATGCTCATGACAACCATTTAATTAATATATTCTTTAGAATTACCCACTCCACAGTCCATTTATTCCAGTACTTAAATATGGACATATGGCAAGTCACAGGACTCAGAACTGCTGTTACTGGTTCTCTGCAAACCTCGGATGATGTCACTTTTTCACGCAAGCCATTTTCCTGCAACTTGGTTCACATCTACAAATGGTAAAGGCATTTCTTTTATTTCTCATCATTTATACGTCTACCTCGTCTCCTAGAAACACCAGTTATTTTTTTTTTTTCATGCAGAGTCTCCCAATAGACAGATATTTAACCCACCCACATATCCTAGCTAGCCTTAATTAAAGGCAATGACTGTCTCTTCGACCATGTTTCAGTTAACTCCAATGTTCTTGGTTCCATATTTGCTGCTTCAACCAGGCTGGCTTCTGTCAGCAGATGGGGTCCATTTGCTCTTTGAGCCAGTATGGACTGAAAAAGTTTAGGTCACGTGCAGAGAGGCATTCCAGTATTTCTGGGAAGTGGTGAATGCTCTGAGCTTCAAGGGTGTGAGTTATGACACCTCGACAGAGAGCTCAGCTCCACAGCACAAGCCGTAGAAACTTTCAGTCTTTCCCCACCAGCAGGGGAAATGAAAGCCATCTCACACATCATGCTGAGCATGGCAGAGCCATGATTTACTCGGTCCTACCGCGGTGAAAGATAATTACACAAATAAGATTTACTAACGTCAGGAACGCCGCATTGCTCAAGTCAGCAATTTGTGCTCTTTTCATCTGGAATGAGAACTTCCACAATGCAGCTCTGCAATGGCAAACCTGACAACTGACTGCAACCACAGCAGAACATTTACAGAACCACACATTTATAAAACAAATTAAAAACTTGTATTTACCTTTGAATGTGAAGTTAAGGCATAAAATGCAGTCATGAATACAATGACAATGGTTATCCTTTTTTTACCATTATTATCATTAACTGACAGAATAGACACCTAATTGCCTATAATTAAGTCTCTGTAACAGATTTTTTTTTTGTGTTTTGCATAGCTGATTCAACAAATAAAGTGTCTGCAAGGTATTTGGCTAGTCAAAGATCTTTTCAGGCTGCCAATGATCTGATGGAAGGACTGCTGTGACCAGATGACACAGTCTCTGTTTCACAGCCTGAAGTCCAAACCGTGGGTTCCTTTATCTTTCTTCCACTCTCTCACCACTACACTTGTATTAGCCCAGCTCCAGTGAAGTCTGTTTTGACACAAATGTTAGTGCTGACTCTCCATCGTGACTCTTGCTGTGTACAGAGCCAGGTCATAACCTCCGGGGACAAAGCAATGAAAATCACAGTCCCCTGTTCTATTTGGCCTGGGCTGCTTTCCCCCACCCAAATGACCCTGTGATCCCTGCAGCAGTGAGGAATCTGAGAAAGCAGAAATGTACATCTCAGCCAATGCCATTGTAGAATTAACTAAAGCCTCTCCTGCAGGACAGTGCACTGGAAATAACGGTGAGGAGAATTTTGGTGGACGTGATTTTGATTTTTTTTTTTTTTTTTCAAAAGGCAAAAATTTTCTTTAACAAGTTAAATTTCACAGTTTCTTTTCAAGATACAAAAAAAAAAAAAAAATCTAGAATATGCACAAAAAAGAGGGGCAGAGATATGCAAAGGATAGGATGGAGAGCATTAAAACCAAAGCACTGAACTTCACAGCCCGAGGTCCAGACTCAGTCTTGAGCTGGACATACATTCCTCTTTAAAAATTTTCCTTCAGCCATTTTTAAGTTGCATCAAGCAGGTGCATGTCAGCATAAACCATTGCTGGAGTTTGAATTCATAAATATCTAAAGTTACTGAATCTGCAGACCTCAAGAAACTAGATTACACTCTATTTATACTCATGGCCAGATTCTAACCTCTATTTTAATAGGTTCAAATTACAGTAGGTTTGCTGGCACAAGTATTTTCTCTGTTTACATCGGTTTATGTGAGGTCAGACTGCATATGAGAGGAGAGAATGAATGGATCAGTGTGAATTTATACTATAGTTACAAGATATTGAAGCAGAATGTGATAGCTCCCAATTTAATCCTGTTCCAAACAGAATTTATTTATTTAAGATACTTGTGACAAGGGAAGGAATCAAAAAATGTCAGCAAAACAAAACTTCCCTGCATGAAAACTGTCATGTCAGATAGGCATTTATAATTTCATTTGCCCATACTTAAATTGCCACCTGAGAGTTACCAAGATTCCAGGATTAAGCTAGCAATCCTTTAGCTCTAAGAAACCCATTTACACACATATATCAAGCATAGAAAGTTTCAAGTGCATGACATATAAGCCAGTAATTTTACATCAACCATATTAGCTCACTGAGCCTAAAAAATGCTTTTATAAAAGATTTTGGTTACAGTGAAATGAGTTTTCACGTTCAAAATATACAAGATGATAAGCACACACGAACACCAGCCAGCTGTATGTCTAACAAATAACTGACAAAACATTCTCAGCTTATTGTGATTTCACAGTCTGTACTTTTAGGGGGTTTAATAATCAATCTGCATGTGGCCATCAAACAGCTGAGAGAGAACATGCATTTTCCATTGCCCAACAGCAATCTTTGAATGACCGAATCGCTCCTTTTCTCCAACAAAAAATCACTTCAATAAAATTCAATGCAGGATCTTGGTGGATTAGTGGATGGTTTGAATGCAGAGCTTGGTGTTGGATGTGGTTTGCTCAAAAGAGACTAAAGGCAGAGTTGCTTCAGGAAATAAAATCACCACCCAGTTTCCCAGAGAAAAATACCAGATTTCCCATGGTCTGTTCTGGGATGAAGATACCTTAAGGCAAGAGAAGCACGGTCAAATTGGCTTTTCTTTCCCCGATTGTCACTTTCTGAGCATTTAGAAATGCAAAAATTGGAAAATAGAAATAATCTGAGAGCTCGCACAGCACCCAGCTGAATTATGAGCACTTCAGCAAATATTTGCTCATCCTTGTTGCTCTGTGGGAGCCAGCCCCAGGAGAGGATTAGCATTCACAGTGAGACTCCTGCAGCCACTGGCTCCCCACTGTTACAACACAGAAATTATTCCTGCTCATGATAAAAATGATAGCGGCCCCTAAAGAAAAGGATAGTCGTAAACTGTACTGCCAAAAGCTGCTGGAAATGAAGCCCCTATTTCTTCCTGAGAAACTCTGCGTGATGTGCCAGCTGTGCAGCAACATTCCCAACATGTCCCAGCAGCCACACTGCTGGTTTACATGTCAAAATATCTTAAATGCTGAAAAAGAAATGATCGAACCTTCACTTTTAGGATAATCCCTACTTTGTAACACTATCCAGCAATGACACTGTGCTGTGAGTGTAATGCAAAATGATATTCATTGTTCATAAAGTCTTAAATACGTGTGGGATGTGTCTCAAAGCTGTTGTCTCTAATCAGCCCCGTAAAGCCTGGCAACAGTCTCTTCAGCAAAGACTGACGTGATTAGTGCTCTGATGAAATTCTGGCTCTGTCTACCTCCGAAAAGGACTTGAGAAATACACGGGAGCATTAGCTCAATTTGCCAGCCTCTACAGAAAAGAGAATGTAAGATCTTGAGAGCAACCCTGAGGAGAAGGACTTGGGGGAAGGTTTCCATGACCCTACACACACTTGCAGCCCAGAAGGACAATCACACCCTTTCCTACAGCCAGAGCAGCATGGCCAGAATTCTCAGGGAGGGAATTCTCTCCCTCTTTGCCGTGCTCTGGTGAGAGCCCACCTGGAGCACTGCATCCAGCTCTGGGGCTGCCAGCATAGCAAGGACCTGACCTTGCTGGAGGCCACAAAGATGCTCAGAGGGCTGCAACACCTCTCCCAGGAAGACAGGCTGCAAGTTGGGGACAGTCAGTGTGGAGAGGAGAAGGCTCTTGAGAGACCTGAGAGCCCCTAATGGGATGAGAAGAGGCTACAGCAGAGCTGGGAAGGGAGTTTTGCAAGGGCATGGAGTGATAGGACAGGGAAAACTGCTTTAGGCTGAAAAAAGACAGGCTTAGATTATATTTTAGGAAGAAATTTTTCCCTGGCAGGGTGGTGAGGCCCTGGAACTGAAGCCTTGGGAAGGCTGAGCTGGAACAGAGACTGGATAGAGCTGGAGAATAAAGCAGATATTTATTGAAAGGCCTTGGGTAGGGTAAGAGCCTGGCCAAGGCTACACCCGAAATGGTCACAAAATGAACAAAGGGTCACGAGGTCTCACACTTTGATCAGTTTTGGTCCATTTGCACATTGGGGTTTAATTGTCCCATTCCAGCTCCAGGCTGTGAGGTCCCATCCTTCTTGTTCCTCCCTCCAGCCACCCTTGTTTGTGCTTTGGGGCTGAAAGTTGTCCTTGGTGTGCAGCAGGAAAAGGATTTGTTTTGTGTCGCTGCTGTGTGCAGAGAGCTGAGTGACCCTGAGTGTGAGCTCAGAGCTGCACCCTGGGCAGCACAGAACGTGAAACACATCAAAGATAAAACTCAGGGCACCTGCACAGGTTTCCCAGGGAAGCTGGGTTTGCCCCATCCCTCGATGGCCAAGCTGGATGGGGTTTGGGGGAACTTGGTAACCTCATAGCACATCCCAAGGAAAAAATTTCTGGATGGATAAGGGTCCCCAAGCTCCATCCTTGAGTGCTCAAATCTTTGATACCAAAGAGAAGAGCAGAACACTTTCACTTTGCATAAACAATTAGTTTAATGGTATATTCTTCTTCCCCTATTCACATGAAGGAATTTTAATGAGACCTTCAACATTTAAAATAAAGATGTAACAGACTTCTAGCTAATTTCAGTAGACAATTAGTCCAATTAGCTGCCTATTAGAGCAAATTATACTTTACTCAAATGCAACGCCTCAATTAAAAAAGGTAATCTTGTAATTGATGATGAAAATAATACAAAAGAATGGCTGAAATAATGACCTGCATGGGGCTTCTTTTAAGCTGCCCTCCTTTTACCTGTTTTCTTTACCATCTCTCTATCAGATAATGCACTTATAACCAGCTATCAAAATAAAAAAAGAAAGCTTTTTATGGGCTTTGAACTCTTCTTACTGTACCTTCATTTGTCTAATCAAAGCAGCTGTGTCTATTTTAAGAGAAGGTTTTTTGACTTAGTATCAGAGTTAACTCCAAGGAGTTCTGCATACAGAATGGATGGAGTACATCTCCTTTTCTTTAAGCAGCATAATTTCCTTTACTATGCATACAGATACACATCTCATTAATTTTGTTGCATTTATTTTTTGGTATTTACTATGCAAATTACTAATTACTTCTTATTTATATTGTATATATAAAAAAATAAAAAACAACAAACAAAACAACCCTTTTCAGTTAATAGCATTCATCCTAAAATGATGAATGGTTTGCAATGTAATATTAACTGTATTAGTCATTAGAAATAGTTGGAGAAAAATTACAGAGTAATTCTCCATTACTTTAAACTGAAATTCATACTTTCTAAAATGTGCAATCTAAGCATAATCACATTCTATGTCAAGCAAAATATATTCAAATTAATTTAGAAAACATTACGTTTTTAAGAGAAAAATCCAAATCATGGTACTTTTTTTTAGTATTTTAGTATTCTCAAATATTCATCATTTCCAACATAAACATGTATGAAATACTGGTCAAAGCTGGTGTCCTTTGGTAAAAGAGAACGTTCTAAAGTGAGTTCCTATTTCTCTACAAGAGAGTGTAAAAGAGATGACTGCAAAAACAAAACAAAAGTGCTCAGCTGCTCAGGAGGTTGAGCCAAACTGTTTCTCTCACTGAAAACTCGGGTCCAGCACAGACCAAAAGTAGGACTGGAAAATTAAACCTCCCATTTCTGACCAAAAGTGTTTTGCACTGATATCAAAGCCACATCCTCATTTCTGAAAAATGGATTCTGCTGGATGTTCTGTGTTAGACCAGGGAGATCTTGGAAAGAGAGTGCAGAATATTTTAACTGAATACTAAGAGCTTTTATTAACCTGATCTCTTCTGAAAATGTACTAAAAAAGTAAAGTAGTGTCATCAAAGTTGATTGTATTGGGATAATGATGTTAATGAGTATTGGAAGATGAGAAGCCAATAATGGTTCTTAAGCCTGAGATTTTACACCTTCACTATGTAAGCCTGTTACTATATTTGTCACTGACTTATGAGATATATAGTCTGAAAGGCAACTTAATCTTCAACAAAGGTTCTTGCAAATTACTATTAATAACAACACCTTTTTTCCCTAATGAGCCTACCCAAAATTAGCTCAAAATACATCATGGACTTGAACATTCAAACGTGATGAGATAAATGTTCCCAGAGTTAATTCTAATCACATAAAATATTAACTGCCTAATTTTAAAGAAAATTCCTGGATTATTTTTTGAACAAAACACAGATTTTCAGTGTTAGCAGTGACTTGTACATCTTGCAGGAAAGCCAAGAGTTTTTGTGCATGTTCTTTATTATAGAAAATGAAATACTGGGGGGCAAAATTTTCAGAGACAGAAACTCGATCAGATTTTTAGTATTAAACTGCATCCTGTGTTGTTTAATATACCCACCAATGACTTGGATGAGGGGGCAGATGCTCCCTCAAATGTGCTGATGGCACAAGGCTGGGAGGAGTGGCTGTGCAGCCCTTCCCAGGGACCTCCACAGGCTGGGGGACAGGCAGAGAGGAAACACCTGACATTCACCAGACACTTAAATTCTTTTGTTGAAAAGGAGAATGCAGAAGGGCAAAAGCAACTCTTCATTACTCCCTCAGCAGTGTACTGGACACACAGCAGAAGCTGCTGTTTCATTTTCAAAATAAGAACGACTCTTCAATTCAAAATTGATTTCAGTGTCCTTGGAGGTAAGAGGAAGCCACACACACACACACACAAATCAACCAAAGCAAAACTCAGCTCCAAGGAGAGAGTTATATGAAAAAGAAGCAACTTTCTGAGAGCAAACAAAAAAGAACAGCTAAAAAGGTAAAAAAAAAACAAAAACAAAACCGATCCATGATAGAAAGACTATTAAAAGACACTACTATTGTGAAGCTCATGGTTAACTGCATAAAAATTTTCAAGACTACATTCAAGGAAGGGGAAAAAAAAGATGTTGCTTTCAAACTGCGAATAAAAGACCCTATTAGAAATAAAAAGCCTTCAGCACAAAGCTGTAGTTATCACTTAATTAAAGAGGAGAAAGAATGCTAAGGTTATAAGGATATATTTAAAGCGGGGTTCTGAGGCTTAGCAGGCAGTCTACATATAAAAATGAACACCACTGCTGTTCAAAAAAAAAAAAAAAAAAAAAAAAAAGAAAACCCAAACACCAAACCAGCTCTAGTGCTGGAACTTAAAGGAAGCCACCAAAGAAACCACAGTGTCCACAGATCTGTGAGATGTAAACGTGGGGCTGCAGCTGGTGCTGGCTGATGCCTCAAAGGGAAAGGCTGCAGCATGGGTGCCTCCTGTCAGGAAGAACATTTTCTAGCCCAGGGTGTCTCCAGGCACCCTCCTGTGGTTTTATCCTTTCCCATGTATTCCTGCCAGCTCTCTGTTATCACCAAAATAAAATATGGACCTCTGTTGTCCATGGAAAATCATTTAGAAGCCATCACCTTGATGATCTCGCTCCAACACCTCAGGTGTCCCATGGAGAAGGGCAGGACACCAGTGAATCCACCTGGTACCTTCCTTTGGTGAGCACTTTCAAACCCTACTGAACAGCTTGGACACAGCTCTGGAGATCAGGAGATCAGCTCAAAACCTGGCAGCCACACTCCCTGTCTGCAGTGGCTTCCTCAGCAGGGTTAGGCCAATGTCCTTTAACCGTCCCAGCAGCTGGTTTGTGCATTTAAAGATGAAATCATGTCAATAAACACAACAGAAGCCAGGTTTAAAAACTGTATCAGCTTTGTTGCCTTGTCTCAGACATTTTCGGTCCTCCTCATTTATTTATTTATATTTTAATGCCTTAAAAAGATGAAATTTTCAAAAGAAAAACTGAATATTTGTAAGGGTTTTTTTGGTCTTGTTTTATTTCAGCTAAATTGTGGATCTGTCTACTCAAATGGACATAATTAGAAAGTATAAATGCAACAGATGCTTACAAATACGCCCTACTTCTAGAGTCAACTCTTCTTTACACATTTTTATTAAGCTAGTTAGACACAGAGCCTCCCTGCAGGTTTTGAGGTAAAGAAAATCGGGTTTCCTTGAAATACAACCACAGCCATGTAACAAGGAAGTACATTTTCAAACAGAGCCTGTGTGTGTATCACGATGGGCTCCACTGAGGAAATATTTGAAGAAAGATTATTTTATACCCAGTTCTCATGGACCTGTGATTACATGGTGATGAAATCTAATTTATTACATTATTCACTGGAGGGAAGTTCTGCTCCTTTTGGCAGGTTTCTCAGCATGCAAACAAACAAATGACTGCCTACATTGCCCAGCCTAGAATTTGCTGTTCTTTGTTTTTCCCATAAGTGTCTACCCTTTATAGCTGCTCTGGGCCAGAGATTTAAATAAAATAAGAAAGAAGGCGGAAGTCAGCGGAACAAGGGAAGGAAGAGCCATAACTAGAGCAGCAAAATATTTGTGATTAATGAAGGCTCCTGGTAGCACAGAGCTCACAGCAGTAATTACGTAGCATCAAATATAGTTCCAAAAAAAAAAAAAAAAATATATAGCAATGTACTACCCCTGTCAAAATGCACTCCAAAGACTTACTTGTAATGCTGCAGAGGCTTAGGCAGAGCACATGGAAGACAGGAAGATCTCAAGATACATCACTGAGATTAGCATCTTCTCTTTAATTCAGTGTATGGGAGAGACACGGCAAATCTAAGATTTTAGCAAAGTATAGGTAAGTTATTGACTAAATCCAGAAGGGCTCTCTGCAAAACACAGCAACTCAGGTTATCCTTAAAATATATACTACTACAACCTTTGTTTTTTTAAGCAAATATTAGCATAGTGACTCCAGAATTTGATTAAAAAAAAGACCACAATTACAATGGCAGTTTTTCTCCTGCCATAAAATAATGATACAAAGATGGGCAGAAAATGCTGCTGTACAATCCAGGATGCCTGGTTAATTTGCAAAGCTCACAAGTGATTGTGTTTTATAGAATAACGTAAGAATGCCCGTAAGAGAGGTCCAGGGCAAGGGTGAAGCAGAAGATTCCAAGTACAGCGGGATTTAAGAGATGGTGGTAATGAATAAAATCAAACGGGGTGCTAATTGTGAAGCTGGATACAAGAGAGAGAGAGAAAATTCTACACAAAACTCAGTTTACTGAGCTCAGTTGTTTGTGGAGCAGTATGCTGCATATTTCATTAAGTCCTTTCATTTTCCTCATGAAAAGGGATTTTTTTCATGGAGTATTGAACGTATCTGAGGGTGTACCTACAAAATCCACCAACACCTGAAAGCCCAGACCTGCTTAGCTGAATTCCTGTAACTCCTGGCATCCAAAGCAGGACTGCTGACTTCCTGAGGGCTACTGGGAGCACCTGTTACTAGGAACACCAGAGAAAGGAAAAACTTAGAGAAAATGAGTTACCTGAAGGAAATTCTGGGGTTTTGGGGACCTACTCAGATCCTTTGAAAGGCAAGAATGTGAAGTGTGCATCTTTTTGACACCGCACAAAAACCAGTGCTAAGTCTTCTTATGGAAAACATTTGATTGTAATAGCCTTTGCTGTCTAAGATGAAGATGCAATCTCTTCTATTAATTTTGACAAGTTCAGCTTAATTGTTTTCATTATTCTGCCACTAGAATTGTTCATTTTAAATAGGTACATCAATTGGAAGTGGCATTAGCACATTAGATAAAGGTTAGTCGTTCAAGCAGCATGGTGTATTGAAAAGAAAGATATAGTAATTTCATTAGACCAGAAAGGCACCGTTTCTTCTAAATAATCTGTGAGTACAACAGGACCCACCGAGCATTTCAACTGGCAGGATCTGGATGGCTGAAAATGTGACTTGAAATTTCTCCTCTTAATTGCATCTTCTTCATTACTATCTTATCCCCTCCCCATCTGGTCATTAGATTTCTATGTATTTTGTATGAACCACTTCCTGGGTTGTGCCTGCAGTTTGTGCTTCACTGATTCTCCTGACTTTTTTCTTATTGCAAATGTTGTCAGGGAGAAGGATATAACTTATTTAATAAACCCCCACAAATTCTCCAGCACAGCAGCTACAGAAGTTTGCCATAAATACATCACACGATTCGAAGTCATTAGAAACACGGTTCAGAACAAAATGTGACAATGCCTTTAGATGTGTTAAATTAGCATTTAATTTAAATTTAACAAGGTTGTTGTATAGAATTTAATAGCATTCAACTGTGAGAGAAGCACATCTGTGAGCTTGATGAAGATACATTTACTATAATTCAAGCCCAGTTAATTTATTGTCATGTCAACATCTTCACTATTTTTTTTTTTTTTCTTTGTCAGTTAAATCTGTTGTCCCTCTGCATTTCCAATTTTGGTTTAGTCCAAACACTTCTGTGCATTGGGTTATTTGAGGCTTGCACAGTGGCTGGTTATATGTATACACCACCTGAGAGACCACAGAGGGCTGGTGTTCAAAACCAGCTGTACCTCAGAGGAAATGCAGCAGCCTCTTAGGGGCCTGACACAAAACTTGTTCCATCTGGTCAGTAGAGAATGTTTTGAAAGCTTCAAACACGTTTTCTTTTTAAAAAGACACTGAAAATGCTAGAGGATTTTTTAAATTATATATATATATATATATGTATTTTAAATGTTTTTTCCTTTGATGCTATTGCCTTTGTTCTAAAAAGAATTTCCCAAATTATCAGGGCTTAATAGATCTTAAATACTTTCAAATTTATTTAAAATGTTGTGATTTTGCTTTAAATATTACATCCTGATCTACTTTTATTTTAAAATGCATTTTTCTTTTCACATCTACAGCATTTTTAGGAACTACAGCATAATAATATACAGAGAGTGAAACTTGCTGTGTTAAACAGGAAAAGTCTTTAGAAAAAGTTTAGGAAAGAGCCAATACCAAGAAGCAATTATGCTTAAAAATTCCTTTGAAAACTAATAGGGTATTTTTTTTCTCATGTTATGCTACATTATGACATTAATTGATCATTAGAATGAGACAGAAGACATGGAATAATTTTTAAAAAGTAAAATTTCCCTTAAAATTCCTATTCCCTTGAAATGCAAAATTCAAGTTTCAGCTTACTATGGCATTTACTGCTTTATTTCTCTGTTTATCAAGCTAGGCTTATCAATTTAAGGCTGGAACCCTTCCTGCACAGCGGTCACACATTCTCCAAAGCTGGTCCTTGTGCTGCCTGCACTGCAAGCATCACACATCAGGGAGCAGATGGGATCATTTATTGGCTTTTGTTAGATGGAGACCCAAGAACTGCTAAGAGAAAAACCCACAGCCAGCCCCTGAACTCATGACTATGCAACGGCATTAAACGACAGTCAAAGACATCCCTTCTAATTAAGCCTCATTAAGTACCTTTTTAGCAATCAGATGGTATTGAATTAACGGAGAGTAGCTGACCTATAAAATCTAATTCAGACCTAGCTAAAATCTATCTTGCCTCAGGCCCTCTTTTTTCTTTTTTTCTTTTTTGGTCACACGTCACAGATGATCGATAAAAACACAACTTGCCGTAAATAGCGCAGCCACTGCGACCCGCGGAGCGTGACACTCAAACATCTCACCCACTCGAGGCACATCAGTTACTACCCAAACTTCTGTGACCACGTTTTACGGCGCTCCGAGGCACTCGTGCCACACTTCATCCTACAAGGGGCTGAATCCCACAGGGCCAAACTCTTTCCCTGCCAACCTCGTGTTCCCCCGCCCAGACTCTGCCGTTCCCCTCCAGTAAATCAACCAAAGCTGGCGGAGTCTGCCCAGAGTCTGCTCCTCCAAGCCACAGGGAGTTTGCAGCCAGGTTATGGCCACTCTCTGTCATCTAAGTGACGGTATTAGAAAACCTGACCGAATAGAACAAGGTAATTATGGTCTCAGTTATATCTGATTAAGGGCGTGGGAAAGTTCTCGTGCATAGGGAGACTGCAAAAAAGAAAAAGGCTTGTTTACCTGGAGGCACACCTGAATGGGGAGAAAATCCAAATAAAGAATGAAAACGCCAGCTGAACCAGAGCAGCAGGATCAGGAATTTTTTCCAACATTCACGCAGAAGAATGAGGTGGAAGTCAAAGTGACATATTTAAAATAAAGTCACAGGGAGATATAACTACACAGGCAATAATGAGTACGAATAGATCCTATAGAAACTCTGCCAAATTTGCCTAGTTCTTTGTGGGATATCATTATTTTAAGGAAGAAGGACCACAATTTTTAATTTGAAAAGGCTATGTATAGCTTCTTATTAATTTTTTACACCTTTCCTAAGTTTTAAAACTGTATCAGTTTAATATATTTATTGTGAGTCTCCCTCACCTGTCTTTTTTGCAGTCTAGGAAATCAGAATTCTGAGTACTGAAGAGGAGCTGCTTCCTTGGGATCTTCATGCCTGAAAAGAAATTTTGACAATATTTACTCACTCCTGCTAGACATTATGGGGTCGTATAAATGAGTCCCATCTTTGAAATATTTGTCCTATCTGCTTTTGAGATCAGGCTACAGGCTTGTGGAGAGGAACGTTCCTATTACTCCTGATTTACAAGTGGGGAGCTGAAGTATGAGAATAGACAGAGGTCCAGGTACAAAGATATTTGAATCCCCAGGAGAGACTCATTTCATGGGATCAGAGAATGGTTTTGGGTTAGAAGGGACCTTAAAGACCACCCAGTTCCCATCTCCCTGCTGTGATTTAAAATGGCACTGCACTCTGTGACAGAAATGCTGCATTTACTGGGTACTCACCCCATCACCAGCTTTATCTTCTCTTCAGCTGCGTATCACTGGCTCCTGGGAGCAGATTGATCCACAACTACTCTACGAGCATCTTCTGTGGAGGATACAGCTTCTTGATGAGCTTGCAACAGGAAAACAAGTGAATTTCTGGTGACAGGTGAATGTCCATATTCCCCACGAAAAGAATATACAAGGAAATTAAATAAGCCTGAATAACTTCAGAAAAGGAAATTTAACCAAATCTAGACAGATAAGTGGGTAGCTACAGAAATAAGAGAAAGTAATAAAATAAGCTATTTGCTTTTCAGAGCATTATCCTTAGCAATTAAAACATCTCTGTGAAGAATACAACCTCAGGAAATGCCTAGCAATTGTTTCCAGCCACTCAATACAGCCATTCTTAATGTTTATACTTTAATTGGTTTCTATAAACCTCTTTACCAGCTCATAACTCCATAATTCCGCTACATTCCACCAATTAAATGTAACAGCGCTAATACAAACTTCTGTCAGTTCTTTAATTTGTTACAATAAATTTTTCACTAAATCCAGTCTGGTGATTGAGAATTTGTCACCTTCTACTGCACTTTGGCTTTGAATTTATCCAACTTCCTCATAAAGTCTCCTTTGTAAATGCTGCCAGCTGGAATTGCCACCTCATGGCCTTTTTACCATTAGTTCCGTGCTATTATAGGAAAAGAATTTAATGGCAGCTCTGTCATTGAGTTCAGTAGTATTGGAATAAAGCTACTTACAAGGTAAGTGAAAAAAGAATTAGTTCACATTCGGTGTCATGAAAAGCCCCATCTTGACGAGACAAATTGGCATAGCTTTATACATAAATGCCTTCTTTACTTGGATAATAACCTTTCAGAGGATATTAGAATTTTACTGCACTTTTAAAAACAACTTCTATGGAGAGTCATTCCAGCTGACGCTTACTGTTTGATACTGCTTAGTACCACCAGCAAATCATACCAACATCGTTCAGTTTATTTATTCACTTGGAATTCTGTAAGGTTTTTCTCTTTAAAAATAGCTTCTGTCATGTGAATAAAAAGAAAGAAAAGATGTCTGTGTGAAACACCCCGATCTCAGCAGGGTCATCACTGCTGTTGCATTTCTATGCCATATTTATTGTAGTATTGTTCAAGGCAGTGGGTGCTGAAGGCTCTTCAATTACATAAAATGGGGAAGTTTGGCCCCAAACTCCTTACAGTCTCATGCCTCTTACCTTAACTGCCAATAATAAAAACAAACAAACAAACATGGACATGGAATAGGCAGTCAAATGTCCAACTGTAAAAAAATTATCACTATAAAGTTTTCTGAAAATTCCAGCAACCATTGTTAGCATATCACTGTCTGCAATCAGAGCTTTGCAATCAAAGGAATGCAATTCTCCCTGTCTTCTTTCAAAAACAGAAAACAGGCTTGATCTTCCCAAAAACTGTCCTGATTTTAAAATCCAAATGTGTATCTGATTATCTGGTTTTGTTTTTCAAAGAGTTACAATTAATTTAGATTATATAAACTGCTTTTTCAGCCTTTTGTATACAATGAATTTTTAAAGAAAAAAATAAAGCTATTAAATATGTTCTTGATTCATTAAAACTGTGCTTATAGCTATTTCAGTGATTAACAGGCCTTGAGGGAAGTTTCTTTAAA
Source organism: Hirundo rustica (assembly GCF_015227805.2). Taxonomy (NCBI): domain Eukaryota; kingdom Metazoa; phylum Chordata; class Aves; order Passeriformes; family Hirundinidae; genus Hirundo; species Hirundo rustica. Next base: position 5,841,570 of record NC_053470.1, read on the forward strand.
TAGTTTGCTAAAACCCAACAATTCTTGTAGCAATATGAAGCTCAGATTCTTTTTGTTGGGGATATATTGTAAAATATTCACCAGACTTTCCAAGATTTAGCTATAGGAAGTAATTAATGTGTTTCAAGCATGTAAGAAAAGGTAATTTCTCCTAATTAAATTTTGCATCCTTTTCCACCTATAAACATGAACAGAGATAAAAAGATGCCCTTTGTTTTCTCCACGTGAAGTACATTAGGTACCCCATTCCTCCTTTTTTTTTTTGCAGTGTGCAGGATCACTGGATTAGACTTTGCAGACTTTGAAGACAGACAGAAGAAAGGTGGGCAGTGTTTGAAATATCTCCTTAGACTTCCACAGCTGCTCTTACAGGTTTAACCAGATTTCTTCAAACTGACCTTTGTAAAACAGTCATTGGAGCCACTTCCAGAAGAATACTTTATTAAGAGCATTTTTTTTCTATTTATATCCACCCACCCAGTGTGGAAATTGCCCATTTAATTTCCCCACAGCTTGGGAACATCAGGGCACAGAGTCCAGTGCTGCCAGTCAACAGGAAGATTTGGGGAGCACAAAGCACATGCTGAAAGCTAATGGGGAAACTCAGGCTGTCCTTTCTATCAAAAAATCCCCACAGGATTTTTTCTGAGGACTTGCTGAGCTTGCTGCCCCTTCTCCAGCAGCAGCAGATTCCAAGTGTGTGACCACACCACCATCAGTCCCCCAGCTCAAACCACTGCAAGATGGGACACAGAAAAGCAGGGTGTATCTGTGTGCTGAAAAAGGAAACAAAAATACAGGGCGCCAAAATGCTGACATCAGTGGAAATGGTAATGAAAACCTGTTGGCTTCAATGGTAATGAAAAACTATTATCTTTAACAGTGCAAAAAATTATGTTAACCAGAATTCATTACGTATCTGTAGAGGAAAAAACCCACATGACTTTTACTAAAGTGCCTATATTGTGACCCCTAAAGGGAAGAAAAAAGGGAGGTAGAATGACTCTAGAAGCATAGGAAGAATGCCTAAAACCACATCTATATTTGGATAGCACACTTTTTCCTGATCCTCAGTCCCACACTCCTGCCAGGTACCATGATTACACACACTACAAGGGACAACGCTGCCATTGGCATCATGAGCCATGACCAGCAGCCTCTTAAAACATTCCCTCACAGAGCACTCATTCTCACTATTTTCTCCTAAGGACCTGTTCTCCTTCTTATTGCCAATTTATCCAAAATGGGACAGTTAAATCTAGTTTAAATCTCCTCTGCTGAATTCTAATTACTTTGATGTTCACTGTGTTGTGGGGAGTCCTGTCTCAGGAGTGAAACTTTTCCGAAGGTTTGCAAGTCAGAGCAGGGTTTTCATTTGGTATGAGGCCAACAAATAGCAAGAAACAATCCTTTTTATGGATCTGTTGGTGTGCCTGTAATGCAATAATTTATGAGCACTGCATGTTTCCTGTCCTAACACCCCCAGAGTGGTTCTGAGTCTGTATCAACCCCATCTTTACTGCTGGAGGACAAGTGCCCAGCACCAGCCACTTTTGAGATGCGCTATTCACATCAGGTTGTTACAATACTTGCTGTGAGTTGCCACTTGGGCCCACAGAAGCAACACCACATGTGCCTTTTGGTAATCTAAATAAATCAAACAAAACAACCCCAAACCAACCCGAGGGCAATGACTTTCCTCAGTTCACCCAACACACCACAAACAGCCCAGAACAGAACAGATTCTTTTGTGCTCCTAAATACCTTCTGGATTCTCTTGGTGTTGGCAGTACGAGGAGTTCTCACGATTCCTGACACAGAGCAGCTGTGAAACGCCTCTCTAAAGTCCTGCACATGATCCGAGGCAAGAAGAATGAGCAATACACAGACTGCTGCTTGTTCCACCCCACAGAGTCACACCAATTAAGCTCAGAATCACTTTGGAAAGTGGCAAAAGTGGAGTCTGTCCCTCTTCCTCCCATCAGTAAAAAAAATAAACACAAAAGCTGGGTTTCCTGCAAGCTAGGAGACGCTGCTGAATTTAAATGCATTTTCATGTTCATCTTCCATCAACAGCAGCTTGGGGAGACCTTGGGCACTCCTCATTGAACCACTAAACACAAAGGATATACACCAACAACAAAAGCTGGAAATAAAATCATAAAACTTCAGCCCTATCAGAAAAAGAATAGGCTCTAAAAATACTTCAGGTATTTTCCAAGGAATAACAATTCAGTTACTTGACATCCTAATAATCAGCTCTCTCCTCATATACTTGTGGAGGTTTAACAGCAAAGTCAAGCTGAATGTCCTTCACTCTGTTATCCTTTCAAAAGATACTTTAATCACTCCTCATTCCACTTTTGGTACACTGCACACATAGGCACGAGTAGATTAGTAAAATCAAATCTCTTTGTCTTTTAATACATGCAGCAGTGCAAATAAAAACAGAGAAATGAGAGGAAAATACAAGGATTGGGAACAGCTGAGAAGAGAACCTCAGACCAGGCAGAAAAATCCTCAAGGACTTATAAAAACCAAACCACTTCAACAAGCCAATTTGTGGAGTCAAATGCACAAAGTGAATTATTCAATCAAAACCCAGCAACAGGCTGTGTAGCAACAATAAAAGATTTCCTCATCTGCTTCTTTTTTTATTGTGCACTGGTATCTTCCCTCACAATTTAAAAGGAAGGAAGATGGAAGGGAAGGACAGAAAGGGAATAAGCTTTCTGCTCAGCACTAAAAGCAGAGGCAGAAGCAGATGCTACTTCGGGGATCAACCTGTCACCTTTAACTTTGCCTCTCCTTCTGCAGCAGATGTGCAAGCAACACATACAGCAGCCATAAAGCTAAATTCAAAGTAGTTTCAATTTTCCCAGGGGTTTTGAGTATATTTTATGGGTTTTTTCCTGTGGCCAAGCCATGCTCAGAAAATGTTCTGTGCCTAAACAAGCACCCATGTGTCAAAATAATTACTCCAAACAGCAATTTCTGTTTTCTTATGACATATCTTCTGTGGCGCGTGATGTGAAATTTCACACTTTCCTTTATTTGAACCATTCTGAGAAATGAGCATCATTTCACTCCCAAATCTGTTGAATTCAAATAATTAGATGGATCATGCCTGCTGAGCTCCAGGCAGACATCAACTGCAAGAAGCCACTCATCTCCCTTTCACCACTGTGGCAAAAACCACACAGCTTTAAGGTCTGATCAAATGCTAATACAGCGCTAAAATTGAAAGCCCTGATTCTTACTGGCTTGATTAATTGATCTATCTGTAAAAATCTGTTAAATCAGGTTAACAACCCTAAAAAGCAGGTGGTGTAAGACCAAATTAGCTCTTGCTGAGCGATGCAATTTGCAAAAGTGCTGAGGCCCTTTTCACTTACCTGTAACTGCAAAGCCCAGACCTGCTTCAGCAGAAAGTGAAATAACCCACTGTAAGGAGCTTATATAAAGAGCCCCTCTCCATAGATTTGTTGGCTTAACTTCTTTCTCGTAGCACCCAGCACGCAGAGGTGCTTCCTTGCTTGTCTGGAACATCTCCAAGCCTAACAAGTTAAAACCTAAAGGAGAGAGGTGCTCGTAAAAAAAGTATTTCCTTTACCTCAACTTCATTGCCTCAACATTTTCTACTGCAGTGCCAGCCTTGCCATTTTCCCTACACTGCCTCTGGCCACCAGGGAATGCCGTCAGTTAGAGCAGTCAGTTTTCCCCATCCCTACAGAAATCAAACGTGTCATCTCTGTCTCCGTAACCCAACACGGGCACAGCCTTCACACCCCCTTCAAACTGGGCAGGCTCTGCTCATAGCACTGCATCTGCTGTGAATTACAACGTCTCCGTTTTCTGTGAGCTGAAGAAAATTAATGTGGGTGTTAGGCAAAGAGGAAGCCTGATGTAGAATTGTATGACTCCAGCATCTGAAGGGACCGGGAATTTCATTTCCCATAAAAGATACTGAGGATTTCACACTGATACAAATGAGTTTCCCTTTTAGGTTAAAATTTTTTAAACTATTGCTGTAGATACCTTCTGGGACTTGAGGATTTTTTTGCTGTTGTTGTTGTCTGTCTTTAACATCAGAACTCTACTTGTTAACACATATTAAAACCCTCCTACAAATTACCTGATATTTACCAATCATATCTTAAATAACACCAATATACCCATTGATCCAGCTGTGAACAATAGACATCCATTTGGAAGAAACTACTTATTTTATGCCATTTCATATTCTGCATCTGCTTTTTCCTCTTGTGAGTGCTGTTCAAATGATGTGCTGGGTTTTCTTTTTTTGTCATTGCATTTTTAAAGGGCTTCCCTTGTCACTCATTAGAACCTTTCAAGTGCAGCTCTGCCCAAGGGTTCTAACCTACATAGCACTCCTGCCATCACTCAGGCACGGAAACCTTGCCCTCACCTCATCAAAGACAGATCACTTTGGGCCAAAGCTCCAGCTGGTGTAAAACTGCAGGGCACCTATATGCAGAAGAAATCCTTAAAGCAGACCTTTCTTCCCAAAATGTGCATTAGTGGCAGCTGAGAACACAAACACCGACATGTCTGGAGCTCTATTCCTCTCCAAAGCAGGTGCTAAAAGCACAACACTCAGCCACCACCCCACCAACAAGGGTGAAATATTGATTTTGGGCGTCCACTGCAAATCGTGAACCCTCACACAACTCTCCTAGCTGACGGACATGACGCTGATGTTCCATGAATCTCTGCTCCATAATTAAATTCACCTTAGAAACAAGGACGCAGAATTTAGCGCAGCGCAAAGAACAACCATGCTTTGAAGTCTAATCTTGCCTAAACCGAGATATGATTTTGTCAGTGAAGATTATAACATTCATGCACTTTTCACATGTCGTAACAGATTTACTGCTTATTTTCTACAGCCTTTCCTGGGGAAGAGCATATTCTTGCCATTCTAATGTCACAGTATAATTTAATAGTTTAAATATAGTATAGCTCAAGATTTAAAGTTGTTTTTTTTCCTCTTAATATGGCAAAGGTAGCTGAAGAACAGATTTTGAAAAACTTCTGATTTCTGCGATGAATTTTAGATGGACTAGGACTACTGAAAGAGAATGAAACCATTTCTCAGAATTGCTGTATAAAATTACTGGACTAATTATTTATGATGGAGCTGGATGGCAAGCAGATGAAGAAAACATGGCAAAAGGCATTACAGTGTCCAAGAACCAGAAGCCTGGGTATAAAATCCAGCAGTTAAATTTTGAGTCATGATCCAAAACTCCCAGGAGGTCAGAACAGGAAAAAAAAAAAAATCCAACTAAGTGAAGGAGAGACATTTCTGCGTAAACGTCCAATAAATCAAGGCACTTTTTAGTTTTAGAGCTTCACACACAGAGAGCCAGTGTGATTTATCCCAAAATTCAAACTATAAACACATCAGTATAACAGCTACAAGGTTTTTTTTTTTAAATATCCTGGTTGTTCAGTCAGAGCATCACCCTGAATTAAATTATCCATATTTAAAACTCAGGACTTTAATTAAAATGGCGCAGGAAACAGCCCTGTTTTTTTTATTCTTACCAGTTTTCCAAGTGATTGTCTTACTCTACTGGAAATGTGAGGTATCCTATTAACTGGGTAAAAACCACAAGGCTGTGCTGAACTGAGGGATTTTATAACTCCATATTTCTGGAGACCGACTGCGTTGGCTCACGGTGATGCATTGTTCAGGCACCCAACATTCAGCAAAGGGTGAAAAAACATGAAAGGCAAACTCCTTTTGGGGGGCAGGGTCGTGGAGCAGAGTGGATTCGGAGCAAGCACCTCACGTGCACTGTTCTTTTGTGCTTTACCATCGTGCTCAATTTGCCACTGCAGCACTCTGCCTTTTACACAGATGGATATTGTACGGAATTTGCTAAGGGCGTTGCAAGGCCAGAGCAGGGCATGGACATGAATCTCATTTGGTTTGTGCTGGTGGTGCCAAATTCTCGAGCAAAAACTTTCTTCTTTCACTTTCCAGCTTGTGTTTCTTCATGCCCATTTAGAATAAATAATTTCTGTTCTTTACATATCTCATCTGGTATGCAGCTCTGAACTACTGTCTGACTCCAGATTTGCTACACTAAGCCCTTTCTGGGTTGGAAATGTTTCCAATACAAGCTCATAGAAATTTCTACCAGCCTCAGGCTTTATTCCACACATAATAGTCAGTCTGATGCTAGGAATACTTAAGCCACTATTTATATCAATTCTGAAAAAATTAGAAATAGGAACATGCAGTACAAGATTTCTGATTTTTTTTTTCTTTTTTGACCCCTTTAAATCAAGTAAGACTTGGTGTCAGCTCATCTTAATCTTTAAGTTCACCTAAAATTCAAAACAATCAGGGGCAGCATATTTCAGGATACCCCAGAATGGAAAGTTCTGCTCTGCTAAACTGTTATAAGAGCAGTAAAGCTTTTACTGAGCTAGAATCTGATGGAGACTTTTCTTAACGCAATCAAATCAACTGATTGTGCAATTCTAACACAGTCCAATACCTGAGCAGCTTGCATACTACACTGGCATTATTAGCAGTTCATGTGAAAAAGGCTAAGAAACATAAAATCTCAAACAAACATGGATTTCTTTTCAAGCTGGAAAAAACTGGGCTCACATGTAGACTGTAACTCCAGTCAGCCCTCCCACCCCTCCAGGGGACTCTGACATGTTTTGCCTTCCACAAGGCAGCCACCCACAAGTATTCAGCCACCACAAAGCCACCCACAGGTATTCAGCAGTATTGTTCCCCCTTAAAATTGTGAATCATAGCAAAGCATCTCCTCTTCTAGGAAGTCAGCAGCTCTCCTGGTCATGGAAATCAACCAGCAGAAGTCCCAGAAAGAGCCACTGCAGAGCCTGTCACAGCCAGCTCGTGCTGTTCAACACTGGCAACCAGTGCAGAAAGAAGGGAGATAACACCAGACGGATTTGACACTGCTTTTCATCAGGACAGCCATGAAAGGATACTCCTCTCTTCCTCCTAAATGCCATTTTAATGCTGCTACAGTTCACTGCCACAAACTTTGATAAGAATACACAATTTGCTTAAATGCTTATTAACTGACAAGGAAATCCAGACTTAGTTAGGAGAACAAAGGTAAGAAATCAAGCATTTAACATCTGCTGCTATCCAAAAGGGTCACACTGCTCTGGCACGGTCTATGTTTCACACCTTTCACATATAATTGTTTGACTTAGTGACACAAACTTAATAATCTTGCAGCTCAAAAGGAATTTGCATTAATAATACTACAAAGACAGAAAAAGCTCTGCTAGCTCATAACTCAACAGATATGCTTTATTTAAAATATTCTGATATTGGAGTGCCAGTTTCCCATGTTGGCAAATATTATTGGTCAGGCTCTTTCTACTTTTAAATTACCTCAGTTTCTTCCAGTAGTAGCATTGCTTTAAAACGAAGAAACAAATCCGTATTACTTTAAAATTTGAAAGAGTCATTTGTATTATCACCAAGTGTTCTGTCTTGAAAATTACTCTAAATTTTTCAGCTTTCATTCAAAAAAAACCCTGAAGGATTGAGCACACAGGCAAGGCCATATTTACTCTGTGAAGAAGGATGCATGGAAACATCCAGTCTGAATCCTCACCAGGGCACGTGGATAAGGTGGATGCTAAGCTGTCAAAGTCTAGGATCCCTACAATTACATTTCAGCACAAATGTGGAAGGTTTCACAGGTGTGTAGACGCTCTAAGATACAACCTAGATGAACAGAAAGGGGCTTGTGCCCATCATCACCTCTCTGTGACCTACATGTTCCCTCTCCCATGTGAACTCGTGTGTTCCTGTCCCTTCCATTTCACCCTGCTGCTGTAAAAGGTACTCCCCCCAATTTCAAAAATATCATTTTCATCCAGATTCTCTGACATTGGTTTCTCATCTGTCCTAAGTGTTTGGTCTTCCTGTGTCCTCTTCCTTTATATTTGCAGATGAAAACTTGTTTGGTTCAATTTCTGTTGCATGAAATATAAATGCAGTAGCAAGTGAGTAATCTGAGGTCAACAGAGTAAGAAGTAATCTAAGGTCAGCAGAGAACCAGGCAGTGGAACAATATTTTTCAAGATTGTATGAAGCAACTGAAATGGAGCAGCTCACATAAACAGCAAATTTAGCTTATTCCAATAATTACATCCCAATTCTCTTCTTAATGAGCCCTTTAGAAAATAGACAAATGCATCACATAAAGCTCAAACTCAGCAGATGTACGTCTCAGAAAGAGAACTCTACAGATCCTCCATGGCTGCACTGGGAAAAGCATTATCAAATTTCACTGTCTTTTAGGCTGCATAAATTCTTCCCAAAACACAGGGAAAATGTCACCTCGTGTTAAATATTGATGCCTGCTCCCATACAGTGAATCATCCTCCACAGCAGCATTAGGGCAGATGTATATTAAAAACTGTCACTGCAAAACTTCATTCCTTTATATAGGCAACACAAACAATGCTGAATATACTGCAGAGCACAGAAGGAAGGACTCTTCTTCAGTGGAATCTTTCCTCACCACATTAAACGCCTGGTAATAAAAAAGGCACATTTTTTTTCCCCCCCAGTTTTTGTTCTCTCTCTCTCTTTTTTTTTTTTTTTTTTTTTTTTTCCCCTTTCCTTCTGCTGTTTTTCCTACTTTTAAGTCTCCTTAGGCATCAGTAGAAAAAATATTACCCATAAAGATCTGAAGTGGCCATAGCAATCGCAGAGCAATGCCAGCTGCAAGATCTAGGTCTGGGGGCCAGGCTGTTCCTCTCTTTTCAAACCATTTCACTCCAGCAAGCAAGCACACCAAATGTGCAAGCAAGCACACCAAATGCACTGCAATATGTTAATCCAGCCACTGCCCTGATTTAATTGGCCCAGAAATTTGCTTGAGGTGTTTGGGACTGCAATTAAGGCTAGAAAAGTCTGGGAACACGGTCTTTGGTGGTGAAGGGATTTTTTTATTATTATTATTTTTAGGAAACCAAACCCCTTCTTAGCTAAAACTCATGGGCTTAATTAGAGATTAATTAGAGTTACTTGCTGCTACTTAGTTGAATTATAGCTCAGCAGACGTATTTTAAGTGGCAGGTATAAAATTTAGCCTCTTCCATCTCTTCTTTTTGTCTCTGCCTCCAACAACCAGAACTTCCTCAATCAGCAAATTCATTCAGCTCAAATCAGAGTAACTGTCCATCTCTGGCCCTACCTTCACAACTTGAGGATACCTACCATAATTTTTCCTAATCAAATGAAATTAATTTTAAGAGAACAATGACCCATGGTGTGGCCTGTGACCCTGGAGCTGGAAATAAAAGTTACTGTGCACTGGAAATATCCAGCTGCATGTACAGAGATAAAAGTAGGGACATAACTGCATCAGAAAATCAGGCAGATTCTCTAGCTTGGGCCACAAATCAGAGACATAACCTCGTATGAAAATCACAAATAAAGTAACTCCTGTAGCAGCTATGGGTGAGACATGAGAGTCCATTTCCATTTGCACTCCCAAACAGAACATAGCATCCAGAAATGCTCAGCCTGTAACAGAGCTGAGCACAAGCCATGGCTATAAAACACAAATCTGGTCTGCAGGCACCTAATGTTCCCTTTGCAAGACACCCATGCATCATGGAACAGGAGGTCAAACACACCCCTCCAAAAATCCAGCAAAAATACACACTGAGGCTTACACACAGCAGTTTATCTAAATTAGCAAATGCTCAACAACACTGACTTTAATTTGACTTATCCATTTCTGAGTTTTCTATTATTCTAGACAACAGCAGCAGGCACAATTTCAATACTTACATGATTCATTCTCATTGAGTTGGAATTGGCATCGTGTTGTTATTGTCTGGTTATTTGGGTTTAGTGGGGCCAGCAGAATGTTCTTCTGTTGGATTTGGTGGTTATTTTTGGGAGAGGTTGTTTTGTTTTAAACAGACTGTTCTCCAAGCCTGTTGTCACAGCAACAGTGGACATAACTAGCTGACACATTTTTTTTCCTCCAAACCTTCAGTGCTATTCAGATTGCAGATTGAATTTAATAAGCCAATTTAACAGCCTTCCTGAATTTAATTGCAAGTTTGCCTAATAGTATGACATTATCCTTCTCAATACAACCTGAAAGATTTCAATATATTCTTTCTGTATAGACTAGAGTAGTGAGTTTTCTTTGCTTAAATATATGTAATGAGTTTTCTCCCCTTCACATTCAGATAGATTCACCCTTGTAAATTTGGATCTTTTTTTGCCATTTGAAAAAAAAAAATGTTAAGGATAGAAACATTCGGAGATCTGTGTTTTACAGTGACAAGGCTGAATTTCCAATATTATACAATAAGGACATTTGGACATTTGAGGTCTCCTTTAAGGGAAAAAAATCCACTCAGTCTACCTGAGTTCCCCTTGATTTTATGCATTTGACTTGTAAGCAGCGAATATATTCCAAGTATGAGCATATTCACCTCAAAACAATAAAACTTGGCGCAGCGGCCTCCCTCGAACAGAGCAGTTTTAAAGCGGTGAGCCCACGTTATCACACCAATATTCTCTGGAGAACGCACCTCTCCTTAAAGTCCTCTAAAACCCCGTGGCAACAGCTCCATGGCACTCTCAAAGGTAACCACAACACCGAGGTGCAGCGCTGCTGTAGCAGACACAGGTGGATCATTCCATCCTCAGCATTCTCCACCAGATCAGAGAGCAGCAGCCAAGCAAAATGAGGATATTCAGTCACACAGAGCCATGACGCTCGATACTCACTAGTACTGAAATTTTGTCGGAAAAATACGTTATGTGGACTTCTCCAGTCACAGCAAGAGTGGGCTTTGGGATTGCTGAGCAGAGCTTGCAATGACAAAGTGCTGACCTGAGCAAAAGGAATAACGGCCTTGAACAGATGCAGCCAAAAAATTCTGAGTTTTCGGCCCTTTTCAAGGAAAAATGGTTATGCCATATAGGTCTAAGGCATCAGAGTTTGATAACAAGCAGCATCAGGTCACTCAGGATTGGAAGTGGTGCTTTGTGCCAGCGTTTTTCAAAAGTAAAAACTGCCTTTTAACACAAACACACAACACCCTTTCCAAGTCACAAAGAACACTGTATTCCTGTACTGTTAGAAGATTTTAGAAGAGAGACGTGTGAAGCCATTCTGAGAGTATCTACTGTGCACTCAAAGCAAATCACAGAAGACTTTGTACAGAAATTAAGGTTTTTTGAAATTTTATCAGTTCAGATACTAAGAACTGTCAGACATATTAGAAAAAAAAAAATTAAAAAAATAAAATTTAACCTGCATTTGGCCAGGTTTATGCATTCTGTGGTAAACTTCGTGCCGCTGGGGTGAGATTCAGAATGCCTAAGCTAATTGTATCACATAATAGTCACAGGCTGGATTTTGGATACTGTTTCCTGGTCTTCCCTGCTTTTCTGTTTTGAATTATTGGAATTCAGAGCTCTTGAAAAGCAGATTTAGTTTACAAAGTATTATATGGATCTCTGTTATTGCAGAGAATGAATTCAAATCAATATGACTATGATGGATCTTAATGATGTTTCACAATGTGTGCTTGTGTACACTTAGGAATTAATTAAAGGTAATTGAATAAATTAATATAATTTAATTTTTAAATGAGACCTGATTCCCCATCCTAGTGGTTTTCATATCTGTTTCTCCTGTCAGGCTCCACTACTAAGGCTCTTCAGCTTTGTGTGCCATTACCTTCTCAGTTACCCAATTAAATAAACACTAATCAGCTTATTTAATAAACTAGATTACAGTGTCTCAACTGGCCTAAGTTTACAACAGAGAGAAACAGATATTTAAGATGCACAATGTGCTGTGCTAAAGCAAGCAATGGACTACATTTTATCTGGAGATAGACAGATGCCTGACTAAACATTGCATGTTTCCATGTGTTTTTTGGGGAAAAAATTAAGGATCAGTTCATCACATCATTCACATTTAAATCTAGGAAACAGAAAAGATAGATTAAAAAAAAAATTCAACACATCTTCCATATTAAAATTAAATAAATACCCTTTTCATACATCCTTTTAGGGAACATCTGGGATCAGTCTTTACAGAACAAACTGACGACATTCATCAAGAACTAAAGCAGACAGAAGCTGACTTTCAAATATGCATCTTTTTGAATATGCATCTCTGCTCAGGTTTTTCCCAACTGATCCATCCATTTTGATTAAAAAAAAAAAAAATCTGTAAAGGTAGGATTACGTGGTATTAGTGGTGAGGCTGGAGCTGACACTCCCTCAGTAGAATCTGGTGGTTTGTCTCTTTTGGGTTTCCTAGCCTGGTGTAGGATTTTTCTGATTTTTGCCCCCCTCAGGCTGCACTCCCTCTGTCTCACACAACAGCCCCAGAACCAGTCCTGCTCAGAGCAGGTCAGGGTGGAAGGGCTGAATTCCACTGAAAAGAGAGAAGAGGCAGGATTGCCTCAAACTGCAAGCTGCACCAACCACAAAAACTGCAGCTCTCCATCCTGTTTTCCTAAATCCTCAATACATCACCAATTGCCCAGTAACTGGAAGCAAGCAATACTCAAAAGCAAGCAAAAAATTCACTTTATGCTAAGAATTCCTATCTGGTTTATGCAAAACAGCAGGAAATCAACATATGACATATGAAGGAATCTTTGGAGCTTAGGGGTTTTTTTGTCTGAATGACCAAATTAATGGTTAAATACAGAAGATCATATAATTTTAATAGTTTCTTGGCCTTGACATGAAGTATTTTGAAAGCAGCGCAGCGTTTTCCTTCAAAACAGTCGCGCTGGCAGAGACGAATGTTCCAAACTCTGTTTTGAAACAGATCTAAGCTAAGATCCAAGGGAATCACCGAACATAAATCAAGGCAGACTTGGATGCACAGAGCGTGTTTTGAAGAGGACTCCGGAGTCAATATAAAGTGATGCTGCCAAGAGTGGGCCTGATCAAGCTTGGCAAACTCCTTCTGCTCAAAGGCACGAGAGTCAACAGCAAGGTTAAGGGCAGGGCTCCCGATGGGATCCCGCAGAAATAATGAAGGGCCTTACTGAAGAAGGGTTTTAGGATGGACAGACCATGAAATAGGGATGGATTTACTCATTCTTAATCTAGGAACACAGCATTAAACAAAAATTCCGAGACCTAAGCAGAAGCGGTGCTTAACTTTACAACGAGGTATGAGGCAAAATTTTTAAATTTAAATTTTTAGGCCTATTTAGAACCTTAAACCAGTTCGTCTAGAAAAGCAAGACTTTTTTTTTTTTTTTTAAGAGATAAAACAGATAGAAGCCCAAAAAAGAAATCAATTGTTTTTCTACTCAGTTAAAATATTTCATGCCTCACCAGGCTTATTCTGTATTATTTTTCCCAAAGTTTGCTGTTTCAGAAGAAAAGCCCCAAACAAGCAGTTAATATTTTTTATTCGAACTGACCAAAACTTATTTTGTCTTTATTTTTGGTTCAGTTTCTGAAAATAAATTCAGTTTTTCCAGCACTTTTAGCCAACTTATGTCTCACTGTAAAGATGTGTCTAAAGATGTATTTGCATAAAAATTCTTGGAAAAGCGACTTTTTAGCAATGAAGCTTCAGGAGATCAAAAGCCTATCCCTGAGATTTCTTGCAGGGCCTTTGCACAGCACTGGTCAATCACAGAGGTCAATCTCTCCCATATGAGGTATCTAAAATTAGATCTTTAAATCTATATTTAGAGACTAAAATTTTTGGCCTGATTTTTAACAAGATGAGCATTTCTTGCCTGACTGCAGAAACCGAAGTTCAAACAATTTGCCTTACACTCTCTTCTCTCCCAATGTCACGAAAATGAGAAATAAATGTAAATGCAAAATGGGAAATAGAAGACTTCTGAGCTTCCCAAATGCACTGTGAGGATAAAATGTCAAGTCTGATGAATCCTACCATGATGTACATTGTGAAAAGTTTATCAATAATATATAAGGAAAGGATTAGAGGCAATGTCACTGTAACAAAGTAGATTAAAATAGTTCTAACTGCTTTGAAAAACACCTTTCCTTCTCCATCTGCCCTATCAGCTCATACCAAACCATCCACCATCTCTCATGCATATATCATTATCCTCAGCAAGTAACAAGAACAGACAGAACATTTCTGCCTTTCACAATATTTCTTGCATTAATTGAGACTAAAACTCTAAGAGAAATGTCACTGCCAAAACAAGAACACTGGCTCCACCAATGACAATGTGAGTAAAGCTGCAGTTCCTCAGGATCACCATTAAAATCTCTTTCTCCATCACACCCATGCACTCTTGTTCTAAAAGATGTCCTTATGATAGCTAATATTTTATCTGGGAAACAACAACCAATCCACAGGAACAGCCACGTTTTCTGTCGCTTCACCCCTGAAGTCTGGCCTGGGAAATACTCACCAGAACCTGCTGGCTCTGATGTGAACCCCACTCGGCTTCCAGTACCTGAGCTATAACCAACCCAGCAAAAGGGAGCAGGTAAAAAGTCGTCAGGGTTCAAAAGATGACATGTGGGTGTCAAGGCTGCTGATTATTGAGCAAAGTGATGAATTGTCAGGTAGGATAAAACTACAGACACCTGGCTGCCCTAAAGTTATTAAATTTCCTTCTCTCCTTCGCACCCTTGCTCTAAGCTGCTGCAAAAGATGTGAAATAATGGTTTTGACAGACTCCTCTTCCCCCCCAGAGCAGATGTGTTGATCTCCCTGAGGTTCTTTAAACAGAGTACAGGCAGATTTTAATCTTCCTGTGCCCACTGTGGCAGCTGTACAAACACTTCATTAACATAAGAATGATGATAAGTATGTGCTATTAAAATTGGAGAGGGGGGGGCTGTATTTTCTGTATCCTTTATATCTCAGTGCATTTTTTGCTACGAGTAGGTGCTAAATCGGGAATGAATAAATGCATTTCAAACCCACACTTGGCATCCAATGTATGCTTGTTCTCTTTCAGATGAACCACATTTTTAGATTGACAATTTTTGCATCTATTCAGTGCCAAGGCAAGCATGTTGTTTAATATGAATTTGAGAAAGTATAGCAAGAAAAGGTTTTTTTTCTCTGAAAAAAAAGCCCAAAAAACCAGAAATCCATATTCTTAAAATGCTTTTTCTTGCAGTTTTCATTTGCCTAGAACTCACAATATGGCATGTAGTGTCTGTTAACTCTGCTACTAGTATGGCAACATGGTGATTTTTCTTTCAGGAAGATTATGAGATACTTTTTTTTTTTTTCTTTGAGGCCTTTAACTTTAAATTCAACTGCCTTCCTTAGCTTTCTCTTGATACTTCACTAGAGATGTCATTACTGAGAATTTACTGAGTCACCCTCAGTAAATGGTAAGTGCAGGATTATTTTTTATGAAGAGAAGCAAGAGAGTTGATCTTCGGCATATTTAACAATTTATTTTGATGTCAAATTAAGAATTTGCAAAAAAATGTACTTTGCCTGACCTAGAAATCCTCCCAAGAGAAGGTCTACTCTGTCTGCTGCACATTAGGGATACAGACATTGTCCCTACTCTTCTAAAGTACCAAGTTATAAAACTGAAATGGCATCTCATCAGTTTCCTTGGTTTCTTCCCTTTCATATAAACACATGAGCACATAAAGCATTTTCTGTAGGCATATCTATATATATCTTTGTGTGTATATATTCATATAAATAGATACATTTCTATATATATGTATGTATAAATAAATTCTTCTTTCCTGCACCAGCTGTCACCTCTGAAGCATATGCCTGGCCAGGAAAGCAGACAAATGCTTTTTGAAGCAGATACATCTTCTATTTCCATAGTGTGTTGGCAGGAGGTGGTAGTAAGGATTAAGAAATTGGTTCTATTCTTGCTGAGAGCCAACTGGCTGGGAGGATGCTCTGGGGCATTGCGGATGTGATACGTTGGTAGTTCCTGAACTGAAGAGAAAGAATGAATTTGTGTGTGGATATCTGAAGTCTCTGTCTGTTCCATGCTCATCACACTGCTGCCTCTCCTTCCTCTCTGCAAGGATGCTGCAAATCACATCTAATGGCTCCGAGCCAAAATCTGACAGGCTTTTCTTTACCTCTCTGACACATGTCCTGCACATCCAGGCTCTTACGCAGCTTCTTCAAAATTAAGAAGGTTAATTTTTCCTCTCAGATGTCAGCACACAACTTTCATCACCCTGATTTTAATCTTACTCTGGTTTAACTTCCACATAACCTCTTTGAAATGTGTCACGGACAGAGGAAATTAAAACTTGGCCAGAGCCTTTTAGCCAAGCCCCAATAACTTCATTAAATTATGTTGCCAGTAGTAATGTAGAGAAAGCAGGAGGAACAACAGACAGCTCCTGCTAAGATCTCCTCCTCATTTCCATTCTACAGGAACTGAGTTCTGGATTTTCAGTAGGCCAGTAAACATAAAGAACCCACTAAGGTGTGCTGCTCTACCCTCTGCAGACTAGATGCTGCTCTAGCACACTCAGGTTTGTTCAAGACCAGGGTATCATGGTTCAGACCCTAGTCTGAGCCTTCCACTAACTGAAGGGGAAGTTTTCTGCAAAACAATGAAGTGCTTACCTGTGACACAAGATGGAGTTACTTGTCTCTGGTGACTGCATGACACAGACTAGGTCAGTCTGGAATTAAGCTCTACACACTCCTGTTCCTACTGTCCTTAAGGGAATAGACCTCCAGTTGCTAACACAGGCTGAGTGTGGGGTCTGGATGCATCTGACAAGGGCTGCACACACTGCTAAACCAGCTCTTTGCACTCAGATTCTCTACCTCTGTGCTCCATCCCTGCATGGAGCTGTCCCAGTGCACCTCCACCCCCTGCACAAAACACCAGAGATGTGGAGTGTCTTCCACACAACTGAAAACTTACATCTCTTCCGTATCTAATGCCACAAACAACCCAAGGATGATGAAAGAGTGAAATTTCTGAAAGAAGCAGAGGAAAGACACACTAGAGAGTGATCAGCCTTTCTCTCCAGTGTGGAAGCACATCTCTCCTAATCAGTCCTGCTATTAGTTAAAGATAATGACTGGCCACCTTGGGCACTGGGCACATGTGAAGAATTTGCTTCTTCAAAGATTGTTATAAAACGCCCGTTCACATCACAACAAAAACCCAAAGTCCAGGGTAATCACGGCAGCAAAAAGCAGAGGGGAATGCTCCAGACAGCACAACGCATCACAGGCATTCACCTGGCAGGTGAGTGCCACTGCAAGGACCTTCTGACTTCAGTCACAGGTGACACTGGCATTAGCTGCTGCCACAGTGCTTCTGCAGGCAAGCAATAAAATGAACAAGTGGCAAAACCTGGCATCAACCCCCCCTGCATGGGAGTTCCTGCTCACCACTCTCCAGCAGCCCTGAAGTTATTCTGTGCTGACTCCAAATTCACAGCACTGTAATTGAGAGCAGCTTCAGGTACTGTCACAACTGATCCTGGTTGACAGTGATCAAAATTACTTCATGAACCATCACGGTTTGAGTTGAACAGGCAGTACCTGTAAGTGAGAACCAAACTGATTTCCCATGTACAACAGAGTGGGCAAAATGGGAAGCACAGGCATAATGACTGCCAGTGAGTGGGTTACACATTTTTATTCATTTGCCACAGCTTTCAAATGTCATAACAAAACAGGAGATGCTGACATTTCCCCAAGAGCACATGGAAAGTTCTTGGTCTCCAATTACCGCAGAGTTAAGCTAAAAAATTGTGAGTGCATTAAAATCTATCTGACGTTTTTTGACTTTTAGATTAGCTTTCAATTGCTCCTGAGAATGGACGGGCATCAGTTTTCAGAATTTACTGTACTTTATTTACTTTATTTTTGGTTAGTTCACAGAAAATGTACATAGGCAAGAGCTCTGACAGCTACTATGGCCTCTTTGCTGCAGGTAGAAAAAATGTCCCTCCATCCAGTTAAAATTGATACCAAGTGTTCTTTTCTACTGAGAAAAATTGGTGGTAGCTTGAAAACAAATTACACCTTAAAATATCCTGCACAGTGAGCAGTGCTCTGTAGAGACAGAACATGCTCAAGGAATTAGAATCATGTAGAGATCAAACAAGTCATCCAACAAGTTATATATCCAACAAGTCATACCTTTCACAGAAACTGACAGGATGAAAAAGAACTATGCAGTTCCTCAGGTCTTCACTGACAGAAGAGGAATTTTCTTCCTTCCTTCCTTCTTCCCTTCCTTCCTCCTTCCTCTCAGAGTATATTTTGTTTAAAAACTGGAAAAAACTTGATCCCATGCTCCAGATGTCCCATCCAATCAGATGTGAATAGGAA
The DNA here is from genome assembly GCF_015227805.2 of Hirundo rustica. NCBI lineage: Eukaryota > Metazoa > Chordata > Aves > Passeriformes > Hirundinidae > Hirundo > Hirundo rustica. The sequence goes on from NC_053470.1 coordinate 5,859,911, forward strand.
AACTTGAATCAAAATTTTGCAGCTCAGAAACCACCTCCTACAAGACATTACATAAACTGAAGGCCATAGACTGAGGTTTGAATTCATTTCCACAAGAAGATGGCACCCAAGTGGAAAGGTATTCTGCTGTCAACACCCTCCCTGAAACTGTAATTCTAATATTGGCTCTTCCTTGAAACCAACAGGCAATTATTTAGCACATCACAATGGATCCTTATTGCACTCCTGTAGTCATTCAAGTGAATGAAAAGCAGAGCTCAGACTCTATCTGAACTGAGGATTTCCATGGGGCTAAGAAGGAACAAGGAGATGCCACAGAACAAGCTCATGGGAAGGTGTTTCAAGGTTTGTCTTTTTCTCTTTACTGGGACAGGTGTGGGAGTTATTGAGTTTGGGATTTATTAATTTAATTATTTATTCCTGCTTCTATCTAACAGCTCTTTAACAGTACAATATGGGGGGTGGAAAAAATCACCCAAGTTCTTAAGGAGTAGAAACAAGAAACTTCCCTGTGCTCCACTGAAGTGCTAGTTCAGAATGAATTCCCAAGCACCTTCCACACAGCAGGGTTGCTGCCTAAAAGGAAGCTTGGCTAGTTTGGTTGCTGTACAGGACACAGATGGCTATTCTACACGCCAGAGAACTCTCTGATCACCAGACTGTGGGGAAGTGACAACTCTTGGCTCCTCTGCCAGCCAGTCTTGGAAGAAAGCAGTGGAACCTGCAAGACAGCAAACCCTACAAACTCCTCCTGCGCTGTCTGAGGGACTGGAGTCCTCGAGGGACAGAGGTGACAGGAATCCTTGTTTTGTTGCCCCTTGCAGGACCTGTGCAGTCTCCTGTAACTGCTCAGGCAGGACTGAGCCAGCCCTGGCTCCCAGCAGCACATTGACGGTGACACAGAATTGAGTGTTTCATGCGAGGGGAAGGAGACTCGGAGGTCAAACAACTCTATATGGAAAGTTAATTCAAATATGCAGCTTACTAGCCTGTATCCATGTCCTCTAGACAGCCCCATGCAATGTAATTGCATCCTGGAAAACCAAGATCCATTACTGCTGGGGGTAGGATGAGAGAGCAGACACTAAAAAGTGACCTCCTAAAGGCAATTTCAGAAGCACAGCTTGTATTCAAAAATCCACGCGAAGCTTCATGTAGAGTTTCAGATTAAGGCCATGCAGATCATTATGATCTTTGCTAACTGGTACATCCCAACCTTTTGCTGACCTCCTGGAACATTCATCCTGCTGAAATTACATAAACATTCAAACACTCTCAAAGGCACTGAATGCACACTTTGGTCAGGTGAAAAGAGAAACGGGAGCTTGTATTTACAACTCCTTTTCACTTAAAGCAGCAGAGATACAACCTTGCATTATCTTTAAGGACTGCAATAAAACACACTTTGAAAGGCAATCTTTCAAGGGGACACTAAAGCAATGAAATGGTGGCAGAAGTAATAGTGCAGAAACATTTTTGTAAATAATGAGGAATATCTACTTTCATCTTGCCATTTCTCGGCATGGACACCTATAAGAAAATCCTTTTTATTTCACTGCATTTTCTGTGAATGATGCAGGGTTAGAACAGAACTTGCAGAGGAAATGGAAAATTCTCATTTAAGTTTCAGGCATTTTATAATCAATTAAAACTTTGTTTCAAGACTTTAGTGCCTCTCCTTCTACTAAAGGATCTTTCCTCATCACTTCTATACTATTATAAATATGAAAAAACCCCAGACTTTTCTCTCTGGTGCTGAACATTGCATATGAAATATTCCAGAATGGTTTTCTCAAGCTGATCATTTACTTTGCCTTTTAACAAATTGACAGTCACAACTTCTGCCATTTCAGCCACCCTTTTTCTACAGACTGCACTTCTCAGCATACCCATGGAGAACAAGTTCATGAGGTCCAGGCAATTTATTTACCCCCATCTGAGAATTGTCAGCCATGCAATTTCTGAATCCTTTCAATCACAAGCCGAGTTCCATGTTTGCCATGTAGCTGTCGATTCTGCACTCCTTACAAAAGCTGTGATGGGATTTCAGCAATTCTGCTTTAGGCGTCAAGGAAATTTCAAGTCCTAGATATAAATCTTCTGGAGGATTTCTTAATGAAAAGCCTGGTAAAAGGAGCTGAGGGCTGAAGTGCCACCTAGATAGCAATATCCTTCAGAGTGCCAAGTATGCCACAGTGAGCAGTGCTGTAAACTCTGTGACTTTTCCAGGCTGTGAATGAGACCGACTGTTCCTCTGCCCTTGTTAAAGGAAATTGTCCCTGCTCTGGACAGGCACAAACCAGAATGGGATTCATATGGAGAGAAGGAATGTATTCCTACAGCTCCCAGATTGAATGACAGATTTTTACACCTACACCCTGAGAATGGTGGCCCAAATTCCTGGTTCCAGCAGAAGTGAGGACATTGATGAGTTTATTTTAGTGATTAGAGTTGCTTCTCACATTACTAAAAATATATCACAGAGGTATTGCAGGTTACTTGAAACATGTGATTTTAAAATGTGTGTTATTCTCCTGAGCTTTAATTGGTCTGCTGCAGTCATTCCAGTGCTCTCACTTAAAAATGCAAAGCCATCAGCAACAGAAGTTAAACAAACGCATGAATCAGGTCTGGGAATGGTCCTGAGACAGGAGACATGATAATGATGGGAGTATATAAAATATCAACAATGTTCATGCACCTTACGAGGTTTTACTGGGAAATGACTGCTCCAACTAATTCATGTCTTAAAACCCATTTAGGAGTGTGGCACCCAGAACGTTTTTTAGAGGACTGAGGAGCAGTTTTTGTGGCGGTGGGTTTTTTTCCAAAGCCAGCCAAAGATGTTGTGGGTTTGTTTTTTAATGGTAGCATTCAGCTGGGATGTAGGTATCTGAGATTTAGTTCTCTGAAAGGAAGAGGGTCCACACCCTGCTTCTCAATTAGAAACAGCTATACCCAACCACTCCCACTGCTGCCTCTCTCTTCTCTCCATTATGTTCTTTTAATGCATAATTCCCTTCTCTTGCCAGCTTTATCTGATTTTATCTACCTTGTACAGGCTAGAGGAGCCTGTCTTTAACACACAGTGCCTTTGCTGTCTGCTGCAGGCCAGAGAACCCTTCTCATCCAGGAGCTGCCTGGCATTCACAGAGGCTGAGGCTCTGTCCCCAGGCAGAACTCCAAATTCAGAAATGACTGTCTCCCTGCAGTGTGCCACCAGGGACAATCAAAGAACAGAAAAATCTGTACTTGTGGAACCGGGGCTGTAATTTTCTGTCACAAACTTCAGGTTTTCATGTGAAGGATATACAGGAAACAAAACATAAAAGAAAAAAAAAAATAAAAATCCTATGTGAGCACTTGACTAATTCCATCATTCTCAAGCGAGGTATTATCCCACACAGAGACAACAGCAAAGAGTCAAGCTGGTGCAGTTTAAGAGTCTCCTGATCTCTCAGATCCAATTTTTGCAGTTGATGCAAAAATTCCATTTGCACCTTCATTAACCATTGCAGCACCACGTAAAGCAAGTCAGCACAAGCCAGTTAGGTTGGCTTTAGTTTCTATTTTGGCAACAGACAGAAGCAGTTCAGCTCCAGAGGGTTGCTGGGAGAACCTGGGCTACACAGATTGATCATGCACTCCCTGCCTAATGGTCCAGCAGCTCTCTCTCCCCTGGCTCAAGGCTCCTATTACTGCTCCACTAAATTATCTCTGGTTGTACATCCACAAGGAAAGAGAAATCCCATGTCCTAGGAGTTTACTGTCTAAACAGGAATGAAGAGCCACTTTTAGGAAGAAAGGCCTGCAGGCAACTTTTAAAAGCCTCAGGCAACCAAGGGAGCAGCCAGGCTGAGACAAGGGGAGTGCAAACCACCCAGCACTCAGCAGGGAAAGGGAGCTCTAAGCTCTGGTCTTGACCAGAATATCTCTAATCATTACCAGAGCTCTATCCTAGAGCATGGGAGTACTCACACTGATAATTTGTGTGTTCTGGGAGCTTCTGTATGAGGTAACGAAGAGATAAGGTGAGACCTTCAGACATCTCAAAAATCAGGCATAGAAAAGAGGCTTTGCACGCAAAAATTCCACACCATCACTGCTTATCTATCATCAACACGAAAATCCAGTTTACAAAGGAAGTCTGTGCCGCTTCTTTTCAAAGCTGTTTTTCAGTGTAATGAACATAAAAGATGCTGCTAAGGTTTGGAGAGATAATAATGATTTGCCCCAGGTGAAAAGCCAAGCTTCTTCACCAGCACCAGTTTTTGAAAATGTAGAGTTTTAAAATAAACACTTTGGACATGTAGAAATATCGAGCATCTCTTATTTCTTGTTTTTCTTGACACAGATTGTTGTTCTCTGTTGAGCTGTTGCAGCAATAAAAAATCCTTAACAGGACTGAAAAAATGTTTTGTTGATTGCAGTATCTCAAAACCCTCACTGCTTCCTCTTAACTAAGTGCACTTAAAAAATGTCCTCTCAATTTAGTAAAGATTCTAAAGTATGTTAGAAGTAACAAGGGAGGAGTCATAGATGGAACTTTCTCTTCCTGGATTTAACAACTTCTGGAAGGTAAAATCTGATGGGGATTACAGCCTTGTTTTCCTAAATAGCTCAAACCTCAACTTCATAATGTCTCTGATTCATCAGACTGCAAACTGACCCCTGAAAACTCTTCTTTCCTTAATATCTTTACTACATTTAAGGTAAAAAATTGTTGGGTTTTTTTTGTTAACATTGAACTTACTCTACATTCAACTCATTTTATCCTGCGGGCTCAAACACAGGATTGGCTGTTAGCAGGTGACTGCACCAGCAGTAGCAATGTGCATCCTCTGAGCTGCTGGCAAACAAAGAGTGATGCAACCACAGATTGCTTCTGAAGACCTAAACCATGATGCTACTAAAAATCCCAGTGCTGGTTCCAGCTAACCCAGGAAATCTTCTTATTTCTGAAGCAAAAGCAGCAGCACAAACTGTAAACTGAGGGCTCGCTTGGAGGTCACACACACTCAGGCATCGACACAGAGAATGCACACCCACAAAATGCCATTGCAGAACGGGCACAGCCAGCCCTTCTAAAGGATGCCCATCTGTGAGAGCTATTAAAATTTATTGTGTGGTGTTATGGCATTACAGGCATCCTGGCAACTTTTGTGAGATCGAGGGAAACTGACAATTATTTTTCAGGTGCTTACAGGAATAACAACAGGTGTTCGACTAATAAAATTAAAATATTCCAGCCAAGGATATTTCTAAGAAGTCTGCCTTTTGTAAGGCACTGTCAGTTTCCAGTGTCAGAAAAAAAATAAAATACCTTTAGTCATCCAACTTAAAAGTTTTTTCATATCAATTTTGCTCTTCTGACATATTGAATCTGAAATTACTTCTTGCTGATTGTGTACTGTTTAGTCTTTCTATCCTAATTTTGGTTCTTACTGCTGTCTAAAGCTGATTATTTTGCTCATCTCTGATCCCAGTATCCCTTAACACTTAAGTAAGAATCCTGTTTTTCTAATAAATACAAATCACACATCTGAATTAACTCAACCACAGTTATCGGAAACACGGAAATAAACATTTCGCACTTGACAATTTGGAACGTTTCCTTTTTTTAACACCTATGGAGGCACATGCATGACTGTAAATAAAATTTACATTTTAGTCATGAATGGCTATGTTTATTCCTCACAAATGACATCTTACTATGCACATCATACTTTACGTGATGAAGAACAACCCAGGGTGATCAGTGTTGACTGAAAACACATGAGACTTTTGGGAGTTTATCCCACAGGATCCCCCCAGCAGCAGCATCCAGGGAACGTGCAGTGAGGATGGTGACACAGCTCCAGGGCCCTGCTGCACCTACAGAACCTTGCTGAGAGGTTTCAGAATAGCACAAAAGTTGCTCCTCTATGTGTCCATCTTGAGTTTCTGACAGCTGCAGAAAAGGCATTTTTCACTGCACTGAGGAATGCTGGACAAAATGGTGACTGACCTTAATTAAACCCATTAGCTCATCGTACCTGTTAAAATCTTTGATCCATGTAAACTGGCTTTTAATCTTTCCTATAATCATGATTTCTGTAATTTCTTTCCAATATTTTTTCCTATAATAATCAGTCCCTGATGCAGCTCTCTCTAAACAGTAAAATGAACTTCATTTATCTCATAAAAATCCTTATCTCCAAACATAAATTGTGTTGATGGTAAATATCCCACTAAGAGAGAGAGTGGAAATAAAAAGTAAAATGAGACTGCATTCAGCTCTCTGTGTGAATGAAGCTAGCTAATACATTTCTTTATAACTGCACAAATACCTTATTGGGAGGGCCTTTTTTTGTTTTAGCTTCATTTTTCCAACTTTTCTGTCTCCAGACATGTCTGTTTCCTCTGGGGGATTTTCCCACAAGGTTCATCCTGTGTCTTGTTTGCTCATTAACAGCAGGCATGAGAGGAGCCCAAGCACGGGTGTGACAAACCTCCGCTGCTGTGCTCGACAGCTTCAGGTGTAGAGAGGTCCAGAAGAACACTGGAATAAAAGCAAAACAAAACAATGCAAAAAGAAAAACCCCAGCTCAGTTCACTCCTCAACATTTCTGCCAGCTTTGCTGTATATTTAATAATTAAATCTAACAAAGTCTTGTGCTGCTGTGAGACACTACCAAGCATAGGCACTGTGAAGTCTAACAGGATCAAGGGAAGAAATTTTGTTAAAAATGCAATCTGGCGTTATTAGAATTAACTATATCCTTCTCCTCCTTCAGGTGCAATGCTTGGCAACTATGGCATTATGTTTTAATGATTAATTAATTGGCTGATTCTCTGGGCTTTTTATGGAAAGACACTTTAGGGCTTGATGAATTTTTAGGGGGTGAAAAGGCAAAGAGAAAGCACATTTCTGATTCCTCTATGAATCAGTAAGAATTCATTCTTTGTATTGTTGGCACAACATTGTGTATTAAAAGACAAATCATCGGGGACAGGGAGCTGATGTTTCAGTAGACCACCTCTTTGAAGCTGGCTTTTTAAGAGTGATAAAACACCTTCCCTCAAGAAAACAATTGTTTCTCATACTTTCCAAGAACTTGTTGGAAAGAGAAGTGAATGCATGAAACATAAATCATAAGAGCAAGCCAACCCAGAGAGCCAGAACTCCATTTCTCTGATAATTACATCAAATACCAGAAGAGAAACCTTGTTTAACCAGAGCCAGTTCATTCCAAGCAAGAGAATAGAATGGATAATGAAAGAGCAAAATTATTAAAAGAATAGTACTGAAATTTAGTGTAGAAACTGAGATCACTTCAGGACAACTTCAAACTCTTCCTCACCTATTCACAGACCACCAGATTCCTCCACCACTGTTGCTGTGGGCTCTCAGATCTGCCTGCTCAACTGCTTTACCCTTAAAACCTCCAGCCGTAGCTGTTTCACCTTCTCATATATTCTACAGTTCTCTTTGGAGTGACTTCCTTAAAATCCAGAAGAGCAAGAGAAACATCTTAATGATTTCCCAGCAGCTTCCTGTACATCACAAACATCCCTGCTCCAACATTAGGGGGTTTGTTTGCATCAGTGCAGCCCTATGGTTGAATCTCTAATGCACCTTTGCTTCATTACCAGGGTGAAATAGGAAAACCCACATCTCCTTCACTTTTGATCCCTTCTATCGAGCAGTACAGGATCAGACTTGCTTCTTTTTCTTACCACTCCTTCAGGAGAATGTGTTTATATGAGCAAACTTTAGCTGCTGTGATTACAAAGCAGCAGAGCTCCTGCACAGGTGCCACATGCCAGCACGATGCTCTCTGAAAGAGCTTCTGCCTGATGTGCAAATAAGCCCTGGGAACTCAGAGATGGGCTGCAGAGCTGGCATTGTAATTGTGGCTGAATTGCTCTGCCCTGCTGCTGTTATCATCCTGATCAGCCCAAGGATATCCTCGTGGAGGCTGTGCTGTTTAATATCCCAAACCTTTTAACGTGGTAATGTAATATATTCCAGCTACAGGTTTTCACAATATTATGGAGTACCATCTCAGTAATGATTCAATAAAGGGAATTTTTTCTGCATGGTCACGTCACCTGTGACAGGGAAAACTACAGCACCAACAAGTGAACAACCTAGGGTCAAAACCATGCATTTCAAACAACTGAGATCATCTGTTATAGTATGCCAAGTCTCAAGAAAACACATGCTTTCAACCTAACAGGGCAAAGGTACTGTTACTGGGATGCTAGTTCAGGCAAAAAGAAAACAAGATCTTCACAGGTGATACACTTAGCTGAGTTTTGAAGAGCTTCCACTGAGAATTAACAACATACCTGCATTGGTGATCTTAAGTACTCCTCCAGGTTTGCAGGAGAATCAATTTGAAAATAGAAGTATCTGGTTAGGTGTTAAAAGAGTGACTTACTTGCTTGGAAGAAAATATTTTTAGTGACACAAACGCATTTGACATTTCCTGGTAGGAACACTATTTATCTTTTAAAAGATAAAAAAACAAACATATATCATATTTTATGTGCCTGTTTACCAAAACATAATCTGAGGGTAGAGGAAGAGATGCATTGCTCTGTGGCATGACTCAGGCTCTTCAGTGAACACCTACAACTGCTGTTTGATGAATATTCAAAATTTCCTCCCAGATCTGCAGTGGACACTGGATTTTCAAAGTCATATTTTGATGGAATCTGTTCCCTTGCCACAGACACGGAACAGATCTTTTCAATAAATGGTTTAAGATTTTACACTGAACAACACACATTTGGGAAAAGTGGAGTGTGTATAGTATAAGGATTTAGATATTGTAAGGACTTACTTCCCAATTTCTTACTTTAAGTAAAATCTTTATGAAATTGGCCTTTTTCTTTAAGAGTGTCCGGTTTCCTTATTGATTTCTGCCTCTTCTGTTTCAAACTTCAGATAGCTCAAAAGCCTTAATATTTTGGCTGCTCTGGGCCAGGGAAGGTCTGAGGTGACAGCAGATCAATGCAACATGCTGTAATGTTTTCAGCGCAGACAGAACTTTCCTGCCTTTCCTTCCACATCTGCCACATTACTGCTCATCTGGCACAGAGGCTGGAGATTGCAGCTACCTGCAGACAAAGCAAGACAGCATTTTGGGCAGGGTCCACACTGTGTGTGGCTGAGATTTGGGAAGTAAAACTACAGGCACAGATAAAAAAGGCTCTGTGGTTGTATTTCCTTCCAACAAAAATGCTGCTGTAAAGTGCCTAGTGAAAAGGGGCACGACAAAATATGTGTATAAGGAAAGGAGTATTGCAATGAGAAGATAAGCAAGTGAAAAAATAGCCCAACCAACCAACAAAAGAAGCAAAAAAAGTCCCTTACACCAAAATCTTAGCTTGGTGTCATCCCACATCACTAACAAACATCCAGTCTCACCAAAAATGATCAGTTTCACTCTGAAGACGCACATCTCTGAACTCTTGATATATATATAACTAAACTCAGTTCCTGGTCAGGCCAGACACTTCCTACTTTAGGAGGTGTCCTAAAGTAGTCCGTCCCCTCAGATTTATAAAATATGCTATTATAACAGGAATACTGCAAACAGGTACCCATCAAGACAAACACACTCAGAAGTAAGTGGAGTAGAATCTGTCAAGTGGCTCAATGGACTAATTATTATTAGTCCATTATATTATTATTCAAGATATTAAACGCTGGAGAAAATAAGTGGTATTTGTGCAAGACTTCAAGGACTTCCCAAAAGCACTAAAGCATGTTCTTTCTTCAGCTCATCATTCTGCTGCCGCATCAGGCAGCAAAAAGGAGAAGATGCATCACTAATGCAAAGGTAGATTTCACTAATGCTACGCTCTTAGCAATGTCAGGGACTCAGGATGAAACAGCAGAAGAAATAAATTACAAATATTTAGTAATTCATTGAAATAATACTGCACTATTCTTTCAAGAGCAAAAGACCATCAGCACTGCAGCAAATTTTCTAGGAAGCACTAAAAAGCTAAACAAAGTTATAGCAGAGCAAAATGAGAACTGTGACTTACCTGATTAAAGTGTAGTTACTGGTTTAGATAACCCTATTTTCTTGGGAAATTTGTTGCACTAATCATCAGTCACTTCATTCTTTTCCATTCATTTAATTTTTTAACAAACCTATGCAAAGTACACGATCACTTCCCTCCATCAGAAAGCAAGTCCTACTTTGAGCCGCTGAAGCAAAAACCTACAATACAGAGAAAGTGGCAATACATTGTTTAATAATGTCTTGGAACAGCTTGTCTTTATGACCCAATCCCCTCAGCAGTGAGCAGGCTGTGACAGAAGTGTGCAACACAGCAAGAACAATCACTTGGGGTGAAGCTGAAACTCCATCAGGTCATGACAACAGCAACAGGGCAGCAAAACTTCCTTGATGCCCCTCCGAGAGGAGCTGGCATCTGCTTCCCCTGTGAGGTGCCACTGCCCGCGCCTAGAGCAAACTCTCCTCCACTGAGATCACCTTTGGAGCATGTCACAGCTGATGGCTCTCACCCTGCCCTCCCCTGGCTGCAGCCCAGCTAGGAATACTCTAGAGCTGTGGGAACACACACACATCCCTAACCTGAATGTTGGCCTCCATTGCACAGATGAGCAGAATCCAGTTACAAACACAGAGCTGAGGGTTTTTGCAAGCTATCAGCAATGCAACTATCTCTTTTGTGGCAAACTGAACATGGCAAAGGAAATGCATGTATTTTGTAAGAAGCAACCTAGCAGGGAACGATAAATATGCACTAAATTTGTTCAGGATAAAACAACATTTTACCTACAAAATAGTAGGTCCTCATCTTCTCAAAGTGACTTTTGATTTACTCAGCCATAAACCTGAAGTGCAATAGAAGAGTTCAATTTTGTAGACATATCAGCTATGCTATAACCCAATAATGTAACTGTACCACAGGTATTCAATTTTTTTTTTTTTTTTTTCAGTCCAAACACCATATTTTTTGTTTTCCATTTCAATACAGACAGACAGGGATGGATTATTACAATTGTAAGTCTGCAGCACACATCCTGTGTGGTAGCATGCAATAAAGATTTTTTTTTTCCTTTTTTTCCTGTGTATGTGCAGCTCCATGGCCAATTATTTGTGTCAAAATGACAGTACAGTGAGTTTCTACAGCATTACCTATGCTGCAAAATCCTCTGGTACAAGTGATTTTCATGCTCTTTGAAATCTGCGGTTGGTTAAGGGATATGGTAAAAATGCATGACTGAAAAATGCTTTCAGAGATTTATAATCTATTACTTGGATGCTGAGGCACATCTCAGCGGCAGAAATAGGGCATCTGATGCCCTTCAGCTACTCTGAGATCACACAGAGCTCCTGCCTGAACATATCCATAAGGCTCACAACTGACTTCCTGAAATTCAAGAGCAAGCAGAATTAATATGGAGTCTGCCTCTTCTGGCTGATGATGTACTGCAGAATTTCTTTGACTTCAGCTCTCTGTGGACAACTAGCCAGCAGTATAACTCACTCTCTTTTCACCACAGTGATGGACGTGTGTCTGTGGTCCAGACAATGAAAACTGAAAATGCACCTTTCAGCATTTGTTCCGCACCTTCCTCACGTACCTTTACGTGTTCTCTGCGAAAGTGAGTGCACAGGACAAGATTAATGACACCGTGACTGAGACTTCACCATTGCCAAACACTCGATGTCAGTAAGATTCGATGGGCTTGAAAAGAAAATTAAAATCACCAGCAAACCAGGAGTTCTGCCTTTCAACCTTTATAGCGCCAGGTCGAGTCTCTCTCAGCGTGTAATTCGAGTGCCAGCATACTTCAGACACAAACTAAAATTCTACATCAGCATTACTCAGGAATTTTAGTACTAATGCTCAAGCAAGAGCAACAGGAAAAGATTTATATTCAGATTCAAATGGTTGTATAAGAGACACAACTATAATCAAACTCTAGCATAGACATTCATTAGCAATTACATTTTTTACACAGTTTTCTAAAAAAGTAAGTCATGAAAATCAAAAGAACATAATTAAGAGCAACATTCAAACAAGGCCTTTTATTTGCATCTAGTCAACATTTCTGACATACATAATTGCAGGCCTTAATAAATATGATTTGATTTATTAAAGATGCATAAAATAAGTGTGATGGATATCATTCTGGTTCAATTTCTTTCTGGAGAACAAAATGTATTTAAAATCAATTAGGCAAGGGACGAGTTGGTATAGGGAGCCCATAAAGAGATGCATCAGTACAGAACTATTAATTGGAAATAATATTCCTTTTAACTCAGCTCCTTAATTATAATTTTTTTCATAAATTAATACTGTCATATTTTAAACACATGCATTTTTACATTTGCAAATATTTCACAAATTTTGAAAATAATAATACATCATAGTAATCTTAATTAGCTCATTTTTGCTATACTTTAACTCCATTTTCTTTGGATATACTGTCTTTTTCTTCTTTTTCCACCATCTGCCATAAGCATTTTCAAAAAGGGACACAATGAAAGGCACAGAGTGGACAGAAACACTTTTCACTAGAGCTTTATACTAACACCTCAGGAGAAACTTTTAATTAAAACAGAAGCTCCAGATGTCGCCATCTTGACCAGAAAAGCTCTCATTTCAGACTTTTGTCTTTACCAAAGCCAGTCAGGAAAACAAGCTATCTTTGCTTTTGATAAATACAATTTTATCCATCCCTAAAGCTCAGGGGGGTGACACCGCCCCTCCAAAAACCTGGGGCTGCCCTGAGAGCTCAGAAAGCCTCGTTAGGCCTCGTTAGGCCTCGTTAGGCCTGGCCTTGGTGGGCAGGCCCAGGCCGCGCTCCCCTCACAAACTCTCTCTGCTCCCAGCAGTTCCTGCTGCCTAACGAGCTCCTGGGCTTTAATCAACAGCCTTGCAGGCTGATCTTTCTTCCCCAAATAACAACCCAAGAGGGAAAACATTGCTTGTTGTTCAACTTCCAAGGAAAGTTATCGACCCAAACCGACCCCGCGATGGAAAATTACTGTGACCGAAGCCCTCTGTCTTGGGGGCCTGTAAACACTGAGCTACAAACCACTGGTTGTTTTCTGATTCATGTAAAAACTCAATTAAAAAAACCCAAAACAGCTACGCTTTTTAACACACATGCTAATGGACCCACGTCTACGAAACCGGTAGTAGAACATTTTTGACTTTCATGTTCTAAGAGGCCAAAGGCTCAAGGGACCTGAACGATTAGCAAGAAAGTCTTCTTCAGATAAGCATGAAGCACACAGGAGATGTGAAAAAATAGGCAGGGCCTGAAGAAGCCATTTGACTTGAGGTGAGAGGACAGTACATCATCATCCCTTCTCCTCTCCCACCTTCATTTCCTAAGGCACCACTGAATTTCCATCAGGCTAGGACCTACGTATCCACAAACTATATCCCTCTGCTACCTAGGGAAGCCCCATCACTGGCAGATGTGTCTCAGTGTAATATAAACTGCTCTTGTTGAATATACGGAAGTCAAAAAAATGAAAAAGCCCAAAACCAAGCCAACAGGTTTTTTTCCTCATTGGCTAAACAAAAACAAATCCAAAACTATTATTTGTTTCTAAGAAGCATGTCTGAATACATAAAAGCAGACTATTTTTCAGTAAGGAAATGCCATTTTTATTAAGTAATATTTCAGAGATTTGTACAAGTTGTTTCTTCAAATTCACGCTCTCTGGCCAAGTTTGACAAATTCCTTGAAATGGTAATTTTTCAACTGTCTGTTTATTGAATGTAGAGGTCAATGGTTAGAGGGATGAATAACCTTGATTAGGTTTCCCTGCTGTCAAATAGCACATTAGATGGAGTTCCTAAATTCCTGATTATCCAAGAACTGTAGATCAAGTTAACTCCTCCTCCTGCACCACTAACAAAAAAAAAAAAAAAAAAAAAAAAAAAAAAAAAAAAGAAAGGGAAAGGAGGGGGAGGTTTTAAAACACTTTTTTTTTTTTTTTTCAAACTCACGATTTTCTGGGGAGAAAAAAGGAATTGAGGAAACCAGAAAAACCCTGGGGTATTTTAATTATTTTTTATCGTGAGGTTGGAAATGCTGAATCACTTCTGTTCTCTATATCTGTGGCAGCAAACAGAACACGTGCTTATGAATTTCACAAGGAAGACACTAGAAGTCTTATACTGACAGATGCTGAAGCACCTCATTTTACTCCTGTTAGTCCTGGAATTGGAAAGGGACAAGTTGTGATAGAAATGCTGGCTCCAGGCATCCGAGCTTAGATCCAGAAATTCTAGTCACAAAGGTAATAGTCATTTGACAAGAATCAAAGCTTCTTAATTTAGGCTTGATACCAAGTCCATTTGACTTGATTTTATCTGGTCCTGGTCAGAAAACACCATGCAGCACTGTTTTATGTGATTTTGTACGGCTGGATCTCACCCAGCCTGAACATCTCTGCTCTGAGCTAATGCTCATGGCGCACCAGAGTCTGTCTGATTACTTACTGGAAGCACACAGGAACTGGAAAAGTTCTACTGGTTGGGGAAAGCAAAGGACGGAGCAATTTTAAGCACAAAATAGCATTGATCCGTCAGATGTCTGCAGAATCACACCAAAATATAGTCCTGTCATTTTTTGGACACATACATGTCCTACTTTCCTCTTAAACCCATAATCAGCCTGAGTTCTGGCATGAGCTTTGAAGAGGACAGAATCTCAAAAACTATTCCAAGCATTTTACAAAATGAGAGCATTTTACAGGATGCTCTCCAGAGGAGCTCCTTAACACTGACACTTCAGCAGTACAATTTTAGACTCTTAGTCAAATGTTTGGTCCGGTAGTGTGGAGGACAAGACACCTGTACAGGTCTCTGTGAGAGCATGGTGTTTGTGCCACTTGCTACTCTTTTTTATTATTATTATTCCTTCTCCTTATTTTCAATATTGTTTATTTTCAACAGCATTTTTGTATTTTTCCAGGAAGGCAGAAGCTATCACCAAGATAGGAATTTCTTAGTGTATTTATTATGTAGATTCTCTGAAAATACACAGTTCTTTGATGTAACTCAAGCTAGTCGAAGAGATAAGAGAAACAGATTGATACTGAGCTTTCTGAAGCCTGGGGAAGATGAAACAGATACAAATCAAAGAGCAAACATTGTCCTCTGTGATTCTGGCTTCTTCTGCAGGAGCCTCCCTCATGCATTATCACCAAAATGCATGTTTGAGGTACATGCTCTACACTTATTTGAAATTTTCAAATTAAAAACAATTGGTAAAAATAGCACTAAGTACTGAGCAATAATATAACTGTATCTGACTATTGAAGAGCACTTGATTGCTCATTCCTCCTCACTTCATCATCTAATTCCCCGTCATCAGGGGAGTTCTTAGAGGAGCCTGGGTCACGAGACTAGCTCATGAGACCGATCCAGATACCGAAATTATAAAACTGTGATAAAAAATATAAAGCTCATCTGTGCTAGGAAAGGACTGGACTTGACAGTGACCATGGCTCTTCAGTCTTATTTTATCCTTTGGAAGAATCACTCAACCATAAGGAAAAAGCAACAGCTGGAACAAAGCAGCCATAAGAAAGTAAAACTCTATGGGTAAGACACTGAAAAAACCACTGTTAGAAGAAACATCATCATATTTCATCAGTTTTCATGAATATTCAGTACAGTAAGAAATTCAGTAAGGAATTACTCAGCGGTGCTCTGGGAATAGCAGAAATAGTTCTGTAAGTATTCCAGGAGAAGAACAATTTGGCATGCATTATGTAAAAGAAACTTCAAGTAATCTTTTAGTCTGAAAGTACTGGCAGACTTCCAAGGATCAAATATTTGGGTAAAACCATGTGCCTAGGGACTGATCAAGGCTATACTTTTAATGATAAAATCTGACCATTGTGAAGACTAATTACTATAGGCTTAAAAAAAAAAAAAAATAGAAAAGCAAGTGCTGCCAGGCTGTGAATAAAGAAGCTACAGATTTATCTGCCTATGCAAAGGACAATTATTCTTACTTTTCTGGACATGAAGTTAGGAAAAATATTGGCGTATACTTGCAAGGAGATAAAATAAGAACTGTGATGCAGGCTGTTAATTATAATCCTTCTTGACACATATGACTACACCGCATTTTTGAGACTGTTAGTGACAGCACTGACATCATGATAAAAGCATAGTGTTCTCCTTAGAGATTCTGGCTTTTTAGTTTGTAAGAAAGAACACAATGGTAGTAAGACACAAATCTTAATGAGAAAAGGAAAAAAATTCTGTCCTTATGCCATAAATACAACACCATCATTTTTAACCTCCAAAAGCTTCTAGTAAATTACTTAATGGTTTCTTTCGTAGGAAATAATGAAACAAACAGAATTACAAGGAGTTTTCCAGCTAGAATGATCCTGGTATCCAAACTCCTTAAATTCTCCCATTTTTCTGCAAGAAAACGAATAAACAAACAAATTTTTAAAAAGGCATAATATTTGACTTACTCGAGAATGTAACGGGTTTAATCCTGATCCTCTTCAGTTCTCAGCTTTTACAGAAATAACACTAAATGCATATTAAATCTTGACACTTATCTGTACTGGAAAGAATCAAGGTCCAGGCAAAACAGTCTCAACAAATGATCCCTCATAAATTCCTGACAGACTCCTCTGACAGCGTACACTGAGCAGCCCTTAAGAGAAAGATTTATCCAACTGGGGACCCTTCCATGCATGGAAAAAGAGAGGGAACTGGACCCTTGAAAAGAATCAAGCCCGGCATATGTGGTAGTCACCAAAGGTCACAGGACAAATGACACAATTAAATCAGAAAATTGAATTGTACATGAGATTAAAGTAATCTCGGTGTTATAACAAGAGCTGCTGTGCAGTGTCAGGCCAAAGGGCCAACACCTGTGAGAGTTGCCAATAGGGAACGTCCAGAGAAGAGCAGGGCAATGGCAATGTCTCCATGTGTGGGCACGATTACTGTATGGCTGAGCAGCTGATAGCATGTGGAGCTAAAAAAAATAAAATTATTTGGTATAGGATTATGCCTTTGCTAAGGTTAAAACAGGCATCCCCCAAGCCTGCCACTTCCTGCCTCTCTCTCACCCTTCCTAAATACAGACCTAACCAAAATACAGCCTGCAGGTAAGCGAGCTGATCTGTCACAGTGTGTTTGTGACACCCTGCACTACAGCACGGCACTGGCAGGGAGGACACCTCAGCAAGGTGCACGTCACAGACTCCTGATGCGGAGGAGCATCAGCCCACAGGTGACCCTGGGCACTGGCTGGGCACCGTGTCTCCACCAGCCCCTCCTGATGACAAACTGCGAGAATTTGTATGAGCAAAACCTACAAAAAGGCTGAGATCAAAGCCCCTTCAAGGGACTCATGATTATTTTTCAGTTTGAGGAGTCTCATTTATGTCTTTCTGTTTCTTTGACTTTGTGTTGTAGTGTTCAGTGGAATGCAACATATCAGAGCTGGGTATAAATAGGATGTGTCAGCCCTTTAAAATCTGGTGGCTTTGACAATTGGGGAAAGCATTTTGAATTACAGTTCCACAGATTTGCAACACTAACAGACAAAAAATGAAAAAAAAAAAAAGTCAATAATGTCGATATTTACTGCTCAAGAGGGCAGATAGCAGAAATTGCCTACATTCTGATACAGGGGCAGCCCAAGAGACCAGCTCCTCCTCCTAGCAAAATTCTGTATCATAGGGAAGGTGGAAAAACATGGTAACCTTGACCAAAAAAGTGATAGATTAAATATACTTACCTATTTCAAGATCTTTTGGATATATCAAGATTTATCACAAACCACTTCTCAGTGCTGGAAAAGAATGCAAGAACCACTCTGTGTTTTGTGACTGTCTTCTGGACTCAGAAAGAGGATGTAGATTCTACTAGAATGAAATATTTGATTTCTTAATTCAAAATACCAGAAATGTTTTTTCATTTTGAAGCTATCTTTCCTTTTCAGTTAAGTTGTCCCTCATGGTTTTGCTTTTTAAATAGCAAGGAAAAGCATATTTTAGGTGAAACCCTTTGGTCTTGGTTCCTCATCAAATTACAGGATATTTAGACATGCTTGGTAGACAAATACCTGTTATTTGTATGGTCCTGTTGAGGCAGTGAGGTCCAAAACTAGGCCAGTATTTTGTTCATATAATTAACAGTTACTATGTTTCCCATCAGGGTCTGTTCTTCGAGCTATAAACTTCATTTAGTGATAAATTAACATGCAGATTAGGATATACCTTAGCTACTGGGCTATCACAGTAGTTCTCTCCTAGCCATAACTATTGGTAAAGAAAACTGAGACATTAAAAAAAATCCAAGTAGAGAAAAAAAAAAGAATATCAGTCCTCGAAGTAAACTGTGCTTCTCTCATATAATACCTTACTCATGGGGCACTTATAATCAAAGAATAACAATGCCAAAGAAATTTACTACATATGTGAATATCTGATGCTGAAAAGAAAACTGATTGATAAGAACAATATTGAGATTTAAAATCACCTAATCACAATCAGTAACTTCTAGTCTGTAATCTGCCTTCACTAACAAATGCATACGAAGAGAAGTCAAAATTACACAAGATCGTTCACAGGAACATGCACTGAGAATCAAAACACAATGGCAAAAGCTTCGGGGCACATTTCTTTAAATATTAAACAGATAAAAATTCAAGTGTCAGAAGTCCAGACAAAAGCATATTATGCTCCACAAGAATTGAACTTTTGAACATTTGAACTTTTTGTGACAGAGTGGCTTGCTTTCAGATGTGTGAAAAGTTTTTTCTCTGCCAGCAACGATTCTCCTCTGAAATAATTTCTAATGCTTCACTGGGGGTAGAAGGTCAAATATTCACACTGGGGAACCAGAGAACTGTAGCTTGTCCCTTCAACCTTTTCCCCAAAGTTTTTGGGGAAAAAAAACTTCTGTAGCTACTTCTCACCATCCTGTAATAAGTAAGTAACAACACTTACCTGCCTTTTGAAGATATTTTCCAAGTGGACAACATTGAGATATAACCCTAATGTCATCAACAGAAATACAGTTAAAAATTCCTTTTATTGTACTAATAAATGTCTGAATTTTAAACCAAATAATTTTATTCAAAATATAAAGCCTATGGATGCCTACATGAAGTTCTTTTGACTTCCCCCTGCTGAGAAATACAAATGTGACACACAAACTGTGTCAACATCTCCTTTTTTTTTCTAGACAGCGAGCTTTTTAAGGCAAGCTGCCTCAGAGGCTGAAGGACCTGGAGTTCAGTGTGGGTAACAGAGCTTCCTAAATGCCAGGAGATGCTGTCAACAACACCTGGGAGACCCAACAGTGAGGCAGCAAGACACACATCTGCACACACTTTGGTCACACCAAGCAACGTGAGTAGTTACAGACAGCTTTCAACTACGGCTTGCCTAAGCATCAAAAAAGATAAAAATTAAACCCAGGAGTAAATTGTAAAGTGTGTGGGATTGGTGACAGCCAGAAACAGCTTGGTTAAGGACCAAAAATTAGTGTATTGTCTGTGGCACTTTCTGGAGGAAGTATTCATAGCTGTCAATCACTTCTGATTGTCTTAACAACCCGAATGTGTTTGAGTTTGGAAACGAAAACATTTAAGCAAATCAGAAATGGAAGTGCTATTCAAAGCAGTAAAACACCATGACTAATGTGTCCTTTGCTAAGAACATCACCTTCAGAAAAGGCAAAAAAGGAATCAGAGATACACAAACTGATTTTATGATCCTTATTTTATGCAGAAGGACATGAGTGTCTTTTGAAGCTGAAAATTATTCCAATCAAGCTATTATTACCTGTTTTCATCCTAAATCAATTTCCTCCTTAGGCTTTAGCTGAAATCAGTGAGGTAATAAACGTCAGACCTGTAAATTCAACAGGAGAGAACGTTCATAAGCATTTGTTCCTTAAAAAGATTTATTACAAATGCTGGCTTTTTTCCCTGAAAGCCTGATGATGGATGTGCCAAGGTTCATAGCTGTGCCTGACGAGGGTGGACAACGTAAAACAAAAGAAACTGCGCCCTTGCAGATGAAAGGCAAAGAGCCAAGCTTAACCTCTTGGAAAATAATTACAGCTCATGTACAAAGACAGCTACAAGTTACTTTGTTATGGTATTAAAAGGTTGGTGATGCTACTGAACAGTACCCACTTTCCCCAGGAAAAGAAAGCACAGCAGATTGCCAGACCCTGGATTCTAACAGAAGCCTCTAGAGCAATGTGGCAATCCAGAGAGGCAACCTTCACACTCTGTACAGGAATTTCTCTTGAGATAAATCAGAATAATTTGGAGGGTTTGCTTACTCTTAAAAAAAAAAAAATCTAAACAACACAAAAGCAAACCAAAAAACCAAACCCCACCCAACCAAAAAGACCACACCACACTGCAAAACCAAACAAAAATAAAAACCCCAACAAAACCCACTTACTATTGACCAGGGTAAACACTTTTTTTATCTAATTGAAATTGAACATGTACCAGTATGCAGAATGGAACCCATGGCAAGTCCCCACCAGCACTTTTATAATCTGCAGGCACAGTTTGAAATTGCCTTTTTATAACCACAACTGCCCTTCTAGCAGAAGGCTTCAGAGTTCTGCTGGTTTCCTTGGCAACTATTAAGTAATGCAAGAAAGATACAACATAGAAAAAATTATATTTTACCCAAACCTTTTTCCAGTAACTGTTAATTCCCCTCTCATATCAAAGGGAATTTTACAAAAGCATTTTTCCTCCCGTGTCAAGAGTGGCGAGAACAACAGATAACACAAAACTTTACCACGGTAAAGGCCATTTCATACCTCTTTAACCATCACATCTGACTGCCTGGACTAGTACAAAACAAACGTTAACCTTTTCAAGAAGTTTTCTGCTTTTCATCTGTGCAGGCAAGCGCTGTTGTGTTTCCGGGGAGATCAAGGCAGGGAGTTCAAGCAAAATGCAGATCCTTCTCCGGGTTCAGCTCTTGACCTTTTTGTCACCAGCCTCGTCTCCTGCTCCGGAACACACGGCACTTCAGCAGTGGGGAGCAAAAAGCACACTCCACAAGAGGCAATTCAGGCTGATTCAACAGGACTGAGGTGGGGACTTCCCTGTTTATTCGCCCTCATTATTATTCTTACACAAACTATTAAGTCTGTGGGATAAAGCCCGTACAGGGAAATTCACTCAGCAACATTTTTGTTCAATTGTTGTGATGATTTTTTCAAGAAATAACACCTTCCTTGAACTTTGCCTTTACTTTTACTAAAAAAAACCACAAAAAACAACCAAACAAAAAACCCAGCACTTCAGGACTGCAACTTTAGTAATTATTATTATAATCATCAATATGATTATTACTAATAACAATAACAGATGTGATGATATTTAGATCAAACCAGCAATTTTTGAGGGACAAAAAATGTTCAATCTTGGGTAAAAACTATTTACGACACGGATTTTACCCCTGGAAACAATGATGTCAGGCATTTAGCTCAGTTTCAGTAATTCTATTTCTTAGTAACAGGAAGTGCTTCAATGAATTTAACTTTGTTAAGTGGAGACAAGCCTTGTTTTGAAAGTTATTCAATGCATCTGGAAGATGACTAATAAAAAAAAAAAAGAGGAAAAAAAAGAGGCATTTACTAATGCCCTAGAAATTGCTCATCCTCTTGAACTAAAAATACTGAGTATATTGAGACGGTTGAAGATTTAAAAGGAATTGCTCACAGAACAGGAAGAAAAGTGGAACTGCCAGATTATGTTTAAGAGTATCCCCAAGGCTGGACAGCAGGAGCACAGCAGAAAGCAAAGAGAGACACCAGGCACTAACAGAAACAAGGATATAATGACTAATGCTCATCAAGAACATTTCATTCTCAGTGTATTCCTGAACCAAAAGCATCTCTTCCTGGGGATCTCTGGAGTTGGAATGATTCAGTCTCTGCTTGATGGACGAATTTACATATGGGCAATTTCCCTTTAATTAATGCATCTGGAAATGCATTGACATTCCAAATATGATTTTTTTTTTTTTTTTTAATAGTTCTGTAAATCTCAGCAGAACTACAAACCAAGACTTGGGGAGGGAAGGGTTAATTCTGGCTGTTAATTTTGGTGCCTGGGAATCAGAATTCCTAAATGGCCACTGGAAGAATGATCCAGGCCATGGGCTTAAGAGTTCCTGCCCCTCCCGATGCAAGATGTGTGAGACAGAAAGCTGCTTTCACCCCGTGTCAAAGCTCTGACAATTTCTGTGCTTTCCTTGGTTGGGGCGTGCATGAGTGTGTGTTTGTGTGTGTGTAAAAACACCACTGACCTCAGCACTTGTGAGGGCACATCAAATAACACCTCGCTAACCTTTGCAGTGAAGGAACTGTTTAAGGCAGCAGCAAACAAAAACCAGCCTGATCTGTTTGGAGGTACTGAGACAGCGTAGAGCTGTTTTCTGTAAATATTTGAGTAGCCTGAATTCGGTGGCTCTCCCAGTCCTAACTCCAGTTCTGACCTAGTTGGGTAGGAGCCTTGTGCATGCCCAGGAAGGGCAGACAGAAACGTCAGTACTGGGGGGTGCCCTTGTCACACACCAGAGACTGCAGCAGAGGCAGGTTGGGCAAAATGCCCAAAGCCAAGGACAGCAGGACATCAATAGGAACTGAATTGGGATTCACCCATTAACATGCTAAAAGATAACTTCCTCATGTTCTCTGTCATTAGCTTTACTTGGCTAATGACACGGTTTTTCAACACTAATGTCTCTTACTTCTTTAACCACAAAAGAAAAGGCTTCATTGAAAATAGAAGATTCTGTTTTGCTCTGAGAGATGCAGGTCCACCAGCAGAGGCAGGAGGAATAAAGGTCACAGGAGACATAATAAGAAATCATGTGTCAACTCTGTAGGGTCGTGCTGCTATCCCAATTTCACTAGGGAGGGAAGGAAGCAGTAGGAACAGCATTTAACATGTAAATTACAGTCTTTAGTATAGCTACAATGAGAAAGAGCAGCGCAGTTACCATCAAGAAAAATGACTTGGTAAATCAAGATACACAGTTCTCAACAAGCAAGTTTCACACAAATTACATTGTGGAAGGACATACCAAGGCGCTGACTTTGGCATTACAGTTGAAAATCAAACAAGCAAAATTTTACTTTTAGCCCTCAAAACAAAATTAATTAAGATAAGAGCTATCACAGCATATACCATGATTAATTCCTTAAATGAGATCTGCCATAACACAGAAATAAACTCAGTTGAATGGAAAAAAAACAACACCTAAAGGAAATCTGCAAAAGTCATCTGCAATAGGGAAAAAACACATAAAGATAAAAACACTCTCCATGGCCAAGTTTTCCTCAGAACACATTACATAGAGCACATCAATTCATCAGCTTTGAGATTATGCACCAAATTTAATGTTTCATCCTTTACAAGAGGAGCTAAATTTCAGCAGACTCAGGTAGCGGTGCATTTTAGCGACAAGTAAAATGCAACAGAGATGTCCTGTAAATGTTACTCTATTACACAGTCAAATATTTTAGTCATAAAGTGCTGTCATAAGAGTGCTGTCATAAGAATTTATTTTTTCTTCCATGAAAAGCCTACTCAGGAGCATCTTGTGCCCTAATGCAGCACTGCCTCTATGGGCTTATTGCATTAACTCAAGTCACTGTTGTAATAAGCGTTCAGTTTAGCCTCTATAAATTCTGACACTAACTTAGACTGTAAAGAATTTTCCCATATTAAAACAGAAAATCTACTATTAATCACCAGATTATGCAAAATCATATTAATGGAAATATTTCTAAGTTTAGCCAGTGAATCACCAATGGAAATTGCATTAAGCTGAGATGAATATCATATCCAAACTGCTTCAGATTTCCTATTAAATTTAGTATTTGCTTACTAAAATTACTGTTTTAAATAACAGCATAATTAATTATTATAAGTATTATAAATAGTTATTATAAATAATAATAAACAGTATTAAACAATACTAATAAATAACGAATAATGTAGAAGCATAAATTTGAACACTGCTATTCTTAAGACACATCTTGTTTTCTGCAGGTTATTAAAGTGTTTCCAGTAGAGTGTCTTGCACAATATTAATTAAAATACACACCAGAACTCTTTCCTCTTAACTGAGCTCCTGTAAGAGAGTAGCTTCAAAGATATGTGATGTAATTTTCACCTATGAAAGAGTGACAATCCTCATGAATAAATACCTACAAATCTGCACACAAACCAGTTTCTGAGACACAGGCAGCTGGGGGTATAGGTTATACGAGGAACAGACAGCATTTATAACAAAAAAATATAATTATTGTCAACAGACCAAAGAGTGACTGCACAGTAATTTATTATAAAAGGGCATATTTGCTAATAAAATGCCAGAATGCATTAACCTCTACCAGAAAAAACAAGAGTACAAGTCTTGAAGCTTGTTAAAATCAGATGCTTTGATATTATATTTTTTTCAAACAGATCTATAATTTTACATTCTACTGTTGGAGAAAATAGAACAAGAAAGTGGATTTTATTTTTTCTGCTTTGATGATACTGAAAGATAACCCTGAAAATCAAAGGTTCACTTGAAAAGGTTCCTTTTTAATTCATATCAGGTTTCTTTTTTATTTTTTCTTGGGGGTAATGCCAAGCTATAATTTGTTCTTGCAGACAGGTTTTGGGCACTTTGATAAAAAGAGGGGAAAAACACCCCAAAGCCAGAAACAATTCCATTGGTAAGATTAGCTAAGATTGCTTTGGGGAAAAGCAAGATAATCACATTTCTGTCAGGAATTTCACTCAGTGTATGTAAATATGCTGAATGGCACAAATCAACAACCCCTCCTTTCACACAGATGGATCAAAACACAGCAGAGTTCTACTGAATGAGTTACAAAATTCACCTAGACATGTGTGATCCTACATGTCCCTGGAATTTCTGGACATCAATCTAATCCCAAAACCATGCAGCCCCTCTGCATTTCAACCATCTCATGCAGAACAGATGAACCCTCCCGAAGTTTTGTCTTTCAGTCTCCACCTCCCTTGTCCTCTATCTCTTCTCTGGACCCATTCCATTACCAGCTCTTTTTTCAAGCTGTATAACTTGAGTATTAAAACATTAGCAGGTTCTTTAAGGTCCAACATCGCTGCTTTCCCATTTCTCCTGGAAACCCCTTCCTTAGCCCATGACAGAATTACATGTAGTGTTCCTACAGCTAAACCAGACTGACAGCTGCGGCCATTCTGTCACTAAAATTTGCTGTTTGATCTCCTGAGCCATTGATAACCTCTAGAAGAAATAGCCATGATTTTCCCAGGTAATACGATACTGATACATTACTGAATTTTAATATCATTCATCACTCTGTCTTTCAAAGTTGTGCAGGACTGTACAAAACAATAATTCTTCCTCTACACACGATTTCCAACTTTGTGCTCGCTGCACTTTTAGTGCTTTGTGCTACAGCTCTCCAAAGAAAATACTGGACAGTGCTCACCTCATGAAAAATCTTTCAAAAGTTTCACTAATAATTCACTAATAATTCTATTACCTTTCAAGTAAATGAGATTCAAATTCTCCCTCACACACTAATCCAGGTTAACAGGTTGCAATTACGCTTTGTACTACTTGCAATTTTAATTACATGATTCATTACTGCCATCAATACTTGTGTTCTGCACTACTGAATCCATTTTCTATTTTTGCAACAAAGGGACTGGATGCACATTTAGAAATATAAAATAAAGTAAAATAAAATACCCAACAATTAATGTGCTAACTTTTCTGGAAGGGGGGGTGGGACGAGGAACAAAAGTGAGAACAATTAAACAAGATTTGAACATAAACAATTAGAAGAACAATATTATCACCACGTAACCTTGCAAAGAAGATATAGCAGAAAACTTTAATAGCAGAAAAGTTCTATATTCTTCTTCATGACTTCAGGTTACAGTCCCAAGATCATAACATACCTAAGATTTATTCCAGTCGCCATTTTTATCTTAATTATCACCCTCTAAAATGTTTCACGTGCAGATTTATTTCATGTTGTTGATATGCTATGTCCTCACAGTTTCTTTCAGGCTCAATACAGGAATTACTCCTGATGGGCTCCTCTGCCATTGCAGTGCCTGGCTGATGGCAGCACCTGAATTCTGAATTTTCGTCCCCAGTGAATTATAACTGAATTTCCATGCCAGTTTCAATGCCACCAGGTTATGACATCACCTACTTAACTGAAATCGTGATTTCTGTTCTCCCACTAAATCCCTGCCCTCTTTCCAGCACATATATATACATACACCAAGTAGTATAACTAACTGCACAAGTTATGATTTTTCATTTAAAAAAGGCCAAAGCAGGTCAGTGTAAAAGATTTTAGCTCCATAAAAAGCATCTGTATTTTTTTTTCCAAAAAATCAGATAATTGTTCACGGTTTAAATCACTGATAAAATCAATGTCAGTTTCCTACAGCCCTTGCAAACCAAGACATTCAGATAAAACTGGATTATCTGAAAGTCCATGTTTCTTTCTAACCACTGAGTAAATTAAGTTACAGGGGAGTTATTGACTCCTGAGACAATAGCTGAGACTCCAATTTCTTCCTTCGAGTCACTCTTGGACTAGAATACTGTGATTTCAATCCGGCAGCTAAAGTTAAGGGTAGAACTGAGCACGGACATTGTTTTTTTCCAGGATAAACACTAAGAAATAATTTAGCAACTCCATGTTTCTGAGAGGTGAAACAAGTGGGGTCAGACTTACAAATGTATAATGTAGACACCAATCTTCAAATTTGATGGAAATAAGAAACCTAAAATCATGTGCATCTGTCCTTAACATTTAAAAACAAGGGGTATGACAATAACAACAAATGAAAACCAAGCACAGCTAATGAAGTTCCAGATATGTAGTGCCAGCAGATGAAAAGGATGAGGCAGGAAATCATTTATCCAGCAAAGTTTGACTTTAGACATGCTCTTCAAATACTGAAAATACAGGAACAAACTAAAACAGAATGTCATCCTACACTGCATGAGTTACAGGGTCAATATTGGAACTGCTGGGGGAAATCCAGCCTGGGTTATGCAGAGGGTCAGACTTTGAGATTAGAATGGTCCCTTCTGATTTTCAGATCTATCAAGCTATGAATAATTTAAATAACTTTCCAGGAGGAACAGAGAAACTGGAGTTTAACAGCTGAGCAGACAAAAAAAAACCCCAAACATATATATATCCTCCTTCCCACCAACTAAATTTAAGTAATACTCACAAACTTGGAAAAAAAAAAAAAAAATTAAACAGCAAATAGCAATTTTCACATCTTTCCCATAGTCACTATATCTGATTTTGGTGTTTCAATCTACTTACTTTAGAGATTCATTCAAGAATGCAGCTGCATGGAAACCTGACCAAAACAGGAAATTCCCCTTGGCTGAAGATTTTTCCTCTGTTTGCAAATAGACACAGTAAAATTAACTGTGGAATGGCTTATTTGGTGATTGAGTTACAGATTCTTGGCCCTCAGAACACAAAGCCATGGTTACAACATCCACTTTAAGCTGGCATTAGCCCAGGATGCTGCTGGAGAGGAGCATCCCTGCAGACATCCAGAGCAGCCTCCCGTCACAGCTCCACAGTGCAGCTCACCAAGTGAGCACAACAGAGCCAGGGACATCCTGTAGCCGTGGAAATTGGAAGAGAGGGCTGAATTTAGGTCAGATTTAAGCAATGTTCTGGGTCTCTAGCAGCTCAGCTGGCTGAGGAGCCCAAGGTGATGGCTCAAAGAACAGGAATATTTGCTTTCTCACTTGTATTAACTCTCATTCTTCAACTCGAGCAGTGGATGGAGCGACCTCAAAAGGTCATTCCTTTTGTTCTAGTGACCCAAAGATTCAGTTTAGCAATTCCTCCATTACAATTCACACTGCATCATTGCAGACACCCAGAAAGCAAGCTGCTGAATACAAACATCTGAATTAAAGAAAACAAAATCAAACCATCAATAAAGCCTTTAAATGCAAACGTTACGAGAAAACAAACATTCCCATCTTCGTTCTCCAAAGGAACTCTCACTTCTGTGTTCTTAGGAATTCTACCAAATAACATAGGTTTTTAAACTATATTCATATCATAATTAAAAGAATAATGTCCTCTGTGGGGGAACAAACACTTAAAAAGCAGTGTATTTTGACCCTGAAAATTTACTGCACAAACCAGTAAAGATTAAGATAACTTTTTCCTCTCAGCCTTTAAAGGACATAAAACAACTGAAATAGCTTTCTCAGGATCCAATTTGGATCTAAGTTATTGATCATTGCTATAAAAAAGAATGTCACGAAAGACCTCCAGGATCTCCACAAAGCACTTAAAAGTCTCTTAAACTACAAAACTGAGAAACATCTGGCAAAACATGAGAACTGTATTAATGTGTTCATCAGATCTTTAGGCATTTCTTATATATTCTTTTTTTCCAACTCACCAAGAAGCTGTGAAACCCTCCTGTCTCTACAGCTCCTGGCCCTTCTGTCAGAACATTTCTGGGAAGACAGAGAGGAGGCATCAGCTCTGATCTGAAACGGCTTCCAGTTTATTATCACTATTTCCATGACCAAAATACTTAATCAGGCCTCGACCACTGTACCAGTTTGCATAGATGGCAGAAAACATGGTCCTGATGTTACATCAAATCTCCAGAATGTTTTATTTTCACAGCATTTTTATGTCCTCATGAGCTCCTCTAGACCCCTCTACTCCGTGTTTGTCAGGCCATCCATCATTCAGTGATGAAATAAAACTGGGTACTGGTTCCCGTGGCCTTGATTTTTCACAAAATTTATTTTGACATGCACACAGGAAGTAAACATTATCTGGGAGATTAAATATAAATAAAAGTCCCCTTTTGCTCCACAAATATAACTTATAAAGGGAATCAGCAGTATTTCCTCAGCTTCTGAGAAATAAAAATTTACCCACAAATCTGCCAGTTTAAAACCAGAATACTGCTTGCTGCAGTCTTTCATCTATTTCTATTCACAGTTGTTAATTTTTAAAGAGACCAAAACAGCAAGAGGACAGAACAGTCAACTCCGTCACATTCAGAGGAAAAACACATTAGTCACCTCCTGAAGTGTGGCTCCTTATTCCAGCCTCCTTTGGCTTGTTCAGCAGTCAGTGCTCTGATTTTTCTCTCTGGCCCAGATGCTGTGCCTCCCTCTCCATCTCAGCGAACCACGCTCGTGCTTCATCCTGCCAGAGGGAAGCAAAAGAGGAATATTCTCCCCAATGTCCCCCCAGCACAGAAACTCAGCCTTCCCAGCCACCAGCTGATTTCCTGGTTCTTACAGATCCTAGGGATTCATCTCTGCAAACACGAACACACGTAGGAATCAGAGCCATGGATCTTCTGTCCCAGAAATGTGGCAAACACTGCATAAAAATGCCACAATAAACACCACAATTTCTCCCATCCTGCAAAGGGAGGGACAGGAGATGTCTTTGGACTTGTCTCAGCAATGGTGTAGACACTGCAGAACCCTTTCTTAATGATCTCCAAACCCTTCTTTGCTTTCATGACAGAAAGCTCTTCATTTAAAAATCTGGAATTTATATGGAAGGACTGAGGTCATTCCTCCAGACCTGACAGTGTGTAAAGCCTGATGGACTTCCTTCACAGGAGTAGGTTTACTTTCATGAGTAAAATTTTAGAAACAGATTTTCCTGAGCCTCATTTTCGTCTTTCAAAGTCAAGACTTCCACATGAATGCAGTAATGCTTTTAGCTAAGTATTCAGATGTTTATAATTCAGGGAATGTTATGTGCAATAAAGGCACAAAAAAGGCTGGAATGCCCAGACAACATTTTCTAATGAGCTGTAATGGGTCTTTCTTTTTCAGCACTTTCCCCCATTATATTTTTTATAATTATAAGCCTGGTTTTGATAATAAAGGAGCTGTCCTAGAGGTTTGATCTCCTAGATATGTTATCTTTTATTATAAACAGTATCTCTTCCTCCCTTCCCCCTCCTGTGACTCTCCCACATGTTATCAGGTCTGCCCACCCGTCTTTCCCTACTTTCTTCCCAATTCTTCACCTGGCAGTGGTCTCCCCGAGCTGTTCCAAGCTCTTTCTCCACTGAGGGTTTGCTATTTCTTGAATTATTACTGCGATAAAGAAAAACATCCCTGCAGAAATCTTTTAACATTGGAAGAGTAGCTGCCTCGTAATACCTGAAAATAAAGAATGCACAAAAAAAATATTGCCTCATAAATGACAAAACATTTGTCACTGCACAAAACACCAACGCTGCAAACTTCTTCCTGCTGCCCAGCTCTGCCTGCTGAGCGTGGTGCCACATGGGCTGGTGTTGGAGCCCAGGGCATTCCTTGGGCTGCCCTGGAAGGTCAGAGACCTGCACAGGGGGGTCTGGGACCCTGGCCCAGAGCCCAGAGGGACATTGGCTTTGATCCCCGTCCATGGGAAAGGCTTCCTGCACTGCGGGAAGGATTGCAGGCCACAAGAGTGTGAAAGAACGGAGTTTAGCTCATCACAGGGTGAGAAAACAGTAGGTTTGGGTTTTTAGTATGGAAGTGAATGGGGGCAAGATGGAGGATTTGGGGCGTTGTCTCCTGCTTCTTCTTTCTTCTTCCCTCACTCCATTTTCTGCAGAGACGGTGGCACAAAGTAGTTTAAAGAGATTGGGTCAAAGTAGGGATGACCTGTTTAGTATAAGTGATAGGTATTGGCAAATAATGATAAAAAAAGAACACGTAACAATTAGTATAAAAGATAAGGACAGCCCAGTGCGGGAGGAGTCGAGGAGTCGCCAGATGCCCGAGCAGCTGCACAGACCTTTGTGGGGCACTGAGAAAATTGTAAGATAAACAATAAACAGAGCGCGCAACCTTGAAAATCAGACCCTGAAGACTCCGTCTCTTTCTTGCGTCTGGCTCAGAGCTTTGCAGAAGGCAAAAAGACTCTAAAACCACCTGAATCTCGGAAAAGAAACCGAGAGGCTGGGACATCCCCTGGGTCACCCGGGGTCAGCTGTCCTGCCTGTGTCCCCTCCCAGCTCCCTGTGGAGCCTCTTGCTGGTGGGGTGGGTGAGGAGCAGGAAAGGCCTTGGCTCTGGGTAAGAGCTGCTCAGTGACAGCAAAACCAGCCCTGAATTATCAGCACAAATCCAAACCACAGCCCCACACCGGTCGCTACAGGAACAGTTAACTTTACCCCAATCAAAACCTGCAAAGGGTTTTTACAGAGAAAGAAAAAAAAAAAGAAAAATAAAATAAATAAATAAATGTATTTATGCTTAGAAATTATAATGTAGTATGTAAATAGTGTTTGAGAACAATTCTGATAACATTTTAAATTTAAATTATATCGTTGATACACTTAACTACAATCCAATAAACTTCCTGATGTGGATTGTTTGGATTGTTATCTTACTCACTGACTGTGCAGAATTATGCAGGGAGTAGAAGATCATTTTGTGAATATGAATAAGTGAGTGAAATATAAACTGAACCTTTGCATTTGCAACCCGCTTAATTCAATTCAAGCAGAAATTACTTGTATACTTTCAAAATAATCAAAGTGGAATAACAGTTGCTACAGAACGGAAGTATTTTACAGAATCATCAAAAGGGGAGAAACCAAATAAGAGATTTCTTTTTTTGACTATCAGTTTCAAGATGAGAACTACTTTAAGTACTCTCTAAATAAATTAATCATTATGTGAGATCACATGAGAGAATGGCACCAGAGCTGAAAGGGACCAACAATTTATTAGTTGAAATATTACCTGTCACAACAAAGAACAATATAGCATTCTAGTTACATAAAAATACCACAGAAAGGAACTGTGGTTTGAAAATCATTGCACTGTAGATAAAACAAAATAAAGCTATAAATGAGCAAAAGAGAAAGGTTGTTTTGATCTCCTAGACAACAAAGTTGAAAGCTGTTTTTCTTTTTTTACAGCGATCACCTGATTACATGATTATTACGCAAGAAAAACCTACATCATACACTACCTTTACATCTGACGTGACCTTCCATCCTTTAAACCCCAAATAAATCATTTTAAGGATCTTCCAGAAACTGTGAGGTGGAGGTACCCTATAGACTGCCCAGCTGTATTTCATTTGTTTGGCCCACGGAGGTTGTAAACATCTGATGCAGAATCTGCCATGAGATAATGAGTGTTAGGACAATGACAATTTCTATTTTTTTTACCACTACCAAAGTTTTGTCTTGGGTCTACAGCACAGATGAAAATTACTGAGGATTTATATGGCCAGCTAAGAAAAAATTAGTTTTTCCTTTGTCTGAAATACCCCTTGTTCACCAAAAAGCAGAAGCCAGGCTCTCAGGCATGAATAAAACCAGATTGCACACTAGCAATAAATACTTGCTCCTTTTCCCAGAGATTTAGATAATCCACATGCAGAGATGGATTTATGGAAGGGAGACAAGGAGATACAGATGCTGAGCTCTCTTTGTCTCCCTGCCCAGACTGCAGAGCTGGGAACTCCCTGTTTATCATCCCCTGGTCTCTCCTGCTTCCATCCAGACCTTCTGGAAAGAGAGCAGCAGAGTTGGTGCTTGTCTCTATCCAACCACACAGCTGAGCAGGGCTGCAAAATCATGGCGCTGTCATTCACAGCCAGGCTGCAGCCACTTCATCTTCATTAAAAACAGATCTAATTTCTAATTTCAATTGGTACAACATCCTCTGATAAGCACTGAGTCTCCCAGGTACGAGTACCCCCTAAATCTGCACCTGAAAAACATCACACAAAGCTTCTTTAATAGTATATTAATATTTCATATTAATATTCCTCATTCCTTTGTAATTAGCTGTAAAACTTTTACCTCAAAGAAGAAACACTGCAAATCTTGGAGTACAAACAACTAGAGGAGGAGTCTTCAATTCCTGTGTATGCCTGCTTCCACATTTGGCCTCTGCTCTTTTATTCTAAGTGACAATTATAGCAAAAATAGTTTTTCCCTTTGTTTGAGATAGATGATGAGGATCGTTGTTGCCGGAGAACAGTCTTATTGCAATGGCATAATTAGATCTGACTAAAAATCTCTCCCAGCTTGCTGCATCCTGCTACCTAAAATTCAACCCTTAGGTAAAAAAAATGAAGTTTTTCTGCTAAAAAGGCAATGTAGACATATGCTTTCCAAATTTCATCTTCTGCAAAGATCATATATCTGTTACCCACACAGTCCTCTTCCATTTTTTCTTTCTGGGTGCATTTCAAAATGTCATTTATCACACAGCTTTCCAGCTTGGCTATTTGCTGGCCAAGTGAGCATCTTGTTCCACATATTCTTTTTTTTTTTTTTTTCCCTGTTGAGATAATCTGAACACTCTTTCTAATTTTCCTCAAGTTTGTGTAGAAATGTCAATATTAGAAGCTCATTTTTTTTATCCACAATTAATTAGACATAAGGCAGCTTCATCAGAGACATTCTTGGTTCTTGGCTTTCTGAGCACTGAGACATGGATAAGCCAAAATTCTAATATTTTTGGAGAAGTGTTTCTTTGCATGGAATCCTGTGATACTACAGATAGTGGCAAGCCATGAAATAACATAATAAATAGTATTTCATTTTTTTGATAGAATGTTTTCCCAACTGCATTCTCTTTGGTAATTGGATAAACTGAATCTAAAAACCTCTACTGTATAAACAAGGAATTCACTGGATTTACTGTTTACCAAAACTCATAAATGAGGCAAACACTGTGAAAGATATTTTAGGATTAGCATCTGTATGCTAGATGGTCCAAATGCTAATGAGGACATTATGCTCATGCAGAATTTCATACTCACTTATGAGAATTCCGCCTGTGCTATTTGTTACATGGACTCCCAGCACCTCCTGCTATATAAGAATGGAGTTTATTTCTCATTAATTCAAAAATTCAGGACTCCTCCCCTCGTGACCTTCACAATACAAAAAAACCCCTACTACGTTTGTTTCCTAGAAGGACATTGGTCCAACAGTTAAGTGATTATTGATCTCTGTAAAGGTTAGATGAAGATAGAGAAAAAGGTATTATTGTCTTAATACCACAGAGTGTTGTATTATCTGTTTTGAAAAATATGAAGAAACTCTAGAATGAACTCCCTGAGGGGATCCCATGGTTTTTATTTCACAGCCTTTCCACAAAGTTTAAAAATGGGATAAATTCAGCCTTAAGTAGGAGTTCTTTAGTTAGCCTTCAGTTCATTTGTATCTCTGGTAAATGAAAGAAGCCCCAGACCTTCATAATCCATTTGCAATGTAGGCAAGAGTTACCAGATATATCAGAGCACTCAGCTTTTATGGACCTAAAACTTCTTTACCCTTCAGACATTTCAACAGATGATTTATAGGCTTGTCTCCCTCTTTTTCCTCACAGAATTTCCCTTCACCGATACGCTGGTTTTAATCCATATACCCCATCTCAATAACTAAAGCATTTTTCATGAAGTGATCTCACATTCTCACCATTTCCAGGCTTGGTGAGCTTTTTTTTGTAACTAGAAAAATATGAACTGTGCCTTGCAGACAGATCTTTAAGAAAAGAGTGAATCCATTTTATCAAGTCAGGCCTTTCAGCACACTCTGGAAGGCCAATTATTTTGGTATTTGATCTTCTGTGGTGATTCTCCAGATTGTCAACTTTCTCAAAGAGATAAAATATTTCCTTTCTATGCTATTCTTTATCCTTCTTAAAGCCTGAAAAGCCATCTTCTGAATTACAAATCCTTTCCACTGCAGCAGTTGCTCAAGTGTGTATTTTATTTATCAAATACTCCTATGTCCTCTCAGCCTTCCATTTCACTGAACTTATGTAGAAACATCTCTACCTAAAGGGAAAAAAAGTGCTTTGTGTGCATCAAATCGTGCAGACCTGCAGTGGAGGCAGAATAACTTATTAAGTGATTATCTGCAATAAAAAAGAATGGGTGGATCAGATTTAATTATTGTTTTAACCCAGATTTTCTTCCAACATGTATTGTGAATCCACAACTTTAATTCAGTGTTTTATTTGGTGCGTTATCCTTAGAGAGAGAGAAATACTGGCCAAGGCAAAATTCAAAGGATGTCTGTGAGCCCACAGAACAGGAGCAGATGACACTTTTGGAGAGAAAAGGAAAAAAAAAACCAAACTACTGAAAACGGAAGAACCAGTTAGGAAAAGGCTGGAATTTATAGTGCTGAAACTGGCTTCATTAGAGCAATTTCATAATTATTTAAAGTGAGGATTTTGGCTTACTGTCCCCTTGAAGAGTCACTAACTGATTTTAGTTTGTGCTGCTACGGACTTTTCATAGTTAACACTTTGGAAAAAAAACAAGAGATATTACTCAGTTTATGCCATTTTTATATTTTCTTATAGAAGATAGAAAAAACAATTCCTTTGTCTTAGAAAAATGCTCAAAGTAACTTGAAGTATATAATCTGTGAAGAAAGGGATATTGCAGTGCCTTATCCGACTAATTGGTGAGAAGAGCAAGATTTGCACTTTTTATTTCTCTGAACATTGTCAAATCCTACTCTTCTTAAGAGTACTTTCTAGAAAAAAATCTTGGTTCTAATGTTAAAAATGTCTTTCTAAACAGGAAAATAAATCCAAGGATTTGTTCAACTGAATAAAATAATTTATAGGTCATTATTTTGTCTCTACTTTTTGAGCATGCCAAACAGCTTTTTGAGTAAGTGTCAACAGCCCTTGCACAAATTTTGTGCCACCTTCAGCTAAGTTTTGTGTCAAATTTTGAAGCTCGTGTCCTCCCATAAAATAAAATATGTTCTTTGGAGCTGCAAATGCTGAACCATTTCTTTAAGACCGAGGTAAGGCTGGTTCCTGCACGGACACCAGGAAATCAATATCTAACACTGCTGTTATCACAAGCAGAGGATTGCAATGTGCAAGATGTTGTCATCAGCAGAGGTACAGAAAGATCAGAATCCTGCACACCCTGAAGGCTTGGGTACAAAGTACTGATCCCTGACTGATGTTTTAATAACAGGCATGGGAGTAGGACAAGTATGGACCCACCCTGATCTTAAAAAACACATTAATTATTATCCTCACTTGGAACCTTTTCTGTCATGAGGACATGGTAATAATCCAGGAAATTTTGCTCCAGCCAGAATTTTACCTAGTTCACCTCCACTGTGCATCTACAGAGGTTCTTAACTCTGCCCTTGAGATAGGTGAGCACTTCACACCACCTACATCCTGTGGCAAAATTTCTCAGATTTGCATCACCTCACTGGAAGAGAGCAGAAAAGAGTGTCAAGGTAATACTGACACCAGTTCAGCAGCCAGGTGTTCTCAATGCTCAGGAGTGCCATTAGGCATCATGTATTTTTCCACCACAAAGGAAGGTCAGCCTAACATCTGTTTATAATGAAGCTTGGTGAGAGAAAAGAATTTTTTTAAAGATATTATCCACTTTTAATGTCCGTGGGTCTAGTTTGATACAAATGGTTACAGCATCCATTTGCTATAGTTCAGTATTACCATGGTAATTCTCTGAAAAACAAACCCTTGTTGTCTTTTCTTATAAAAAATCCAACATATGGAGACAGTTGCTTACAGTATTAATTTGATGCCGGTTTAATTGTGGCTTATTAAAATAATAATCTGTTAATTGCTTTCTTTGCTGCAGCGTCAAGGAGTAAAAAAAAAGAGTTTACTGAATGCAAGGAGAAACAGATTTATCACAGCTACATGATTAGCTTCTATACAAAGGGCCTTTTCAGTCATTACACTTTGCATAACATTCTAAACCCCAATTATACTGTAGAGTTAAGTATAAAACTGTAGCTGAACCTTGCAGTTTCATGTTTTATTGTCTTTTAAAATGAGCGTTAGCATTGAATGCAATGGTAATATGGAAAGAGAATATTTAAAAAGCTGTGATTTTAATTTAGCCTTTGGCAATGCATACAGATGGTGTAGGGTGACAGTGATGCCATTTGAGCAAAAGCATCTGCAGGTGTATGAGGATATAAAAGTCAAATTAAATTCGGAACAGTCTATTAAAGATTATGAAATAAGATCAATGTGTCAACAATCTGACCTTGTAAACTGGATAGATGGTTATCTTTTCTTATTTGTTGGCTGCAAGATGTGTAAAACAGCCCCTGGGATCCATTAAATGAAATTCTACTGGACACCAGAAGTGGGACAACTCCTTTCTTCTGTCAAATCATAAACTGATAATGATACTCCTTTTCTATTGAACACCATTTTGGCTCCAGAAAAGCATTCAATGCTTTTATGTTTCTGTAAATATTTACCCTACCTCGCTCAAAAGAGCAAGAAATGCTATTGATTTTAACAAACAGCTTGTAAATTTCCTTGCCTACTTCCAAGATAAAAGCAAAGCCTTACTTACTGTATTCTACAGTAATGTCTTACATCATTCCAGATTTTGGCCTCTGAGTAATTTTCACGGCCCTGAAGTGAAAACCATAGCCAGTCATTACATGAATTTTACCAGGGTCACGTTTCTTTCTCTAAGGATAAGCTGTAACAGCAGACAGGAGTGGTTGCAATATCCAGGATTTGCTCTTTAGTGTATGATTCCTAGTGCATATAAGTTTCAGGATCTGGATTTAAAAGGTGGATGATTAAAGACCTGGTTTGAACATGCAATTGTAATAACTCCATATAGAAAGTATTTCCATAACAGCAACGTACGAATGATTTCTTGTCCTAATACAAATAGGAAAAGGAAAACAAAACCAAGGCGAAGAAACAGCAAACCAAGCTGTTAATGGCACATTTCCAAAAGGAAATGTCCCTGCCACACTCATTTTTAAGATGACTTTAGAGCTCACTTTCAGACCTCACTGTGTAAAGTGCCACAGTTCCAAGTTATCCAGCATATTTAACAGGGACAGCTCATCATCCTTCCCCTTCACCTCACAGTACTTTTGGTCTGTAACTTTCAACAGTCATTGAACGTGGCCTTTATTCTCCCATTCCTATTAAATCTCTCAAGAGTTTCAAGCAAGTCATTTGCCTGATGAACCATTTATATTGAGGCAGACCTTCACACAAAGAGCCTTTGAACACAGGATGCCTCAGAGGAATATTGTACTTGGTGAAGGGAATTATAATGTATGCAACAGGAGTCTATTAATGAAACATCTAAATGCTTAAACGAACCTTTGAACATTTAGGCACCAGTCCCAAAAGTGCTGTTCTCTTCTCTTATTGTCACTGTAAAAGTGGAGATCCATCAGCAATAACTGAAAATATCCACCTATTAATCCAAGCCTCCACACCCCTGCTCTAGGCTTTCTGTTCAGATGCCTCTGCTTTGGAGGTGATAGTTTAGTCTCTCCTTCTCAACTTGTCCATAACATTTTCAGGGAAAATTCCTTCATTCCTACTCACTCTTTCAGATTTTTTTTTTGTATATGTGTGTACATGCACTTAACTCCCTTAAACCGTTTTAGTTTCAGAACAGCAGAAATATTTATTGGCTCCAAACAGAATTCAATAGGAGCTGAGTAGCTTCTGAGCTTTGTTCTGAACTCCTTTGACATGTGAAAAACCTTGCACATATACCCACCTCAACTCTTATTCTCAAGGCCCCATGATAATTTAGAAAGCTACACGCCGAGGTTGTGTCAGGATAACACATAGGGCACATATGCTTATGCTACTGAGCTGATGGATTCTGCCTCTGGAGGAAGGGATAAATGGAACAGACAGAATCAAAGGCTATTATGAAAGAAGAGAAACTCTCAGTGTGCAAATTCAAGCCGATGAAACAAAGTCATCTGTCCTCTCATTGAACAGCCTTCTAGTAACTGGCATTCTGCAAGAGGACAGGATGCAAGGGACGACAGAAATACACATCTGAAAACTTAAAACCCGCCAGCTGACGCTCCAAAATCCACATGCAGCATGATTCCTGTCTGGATTCAAAACCCACTGACCTTTTGTTTAAAAACGTGTCAGCCACCCCCTGCACTCACACTCGTTTAGGATCAGTCTCTGAAGGGGGTGGTTGTGTTTCCTCTTTTTTTTTTTTTTTTGAATCAGTTCACACAAATCATTTGACTCGCATTCTTCAAGGCCTAAATTATTCCTCAGTTAGTGAGCTGACAAAAAGAATTTCATCAGGACAAAAACACGAGTTGGCTCATCTCCATCAGAGGCACAGGGCTTGCTTTGTGAGGAGAAGAGCGTCCTGGAATTCCTCTGACGTCTGCGTCATCTGTGCATAATGCTGAGACTGAAACGTGCATTAATTAAAATCCCAAAGATACCTGCCTTAGTCATCATCCATTTATGCATTTAATACTCCTGCACACTGGCCTGAAAGCAAAGTAATCGAAACACAGAATTTGAAGGTCAAATTATCTAAGGAAGCGAGCGTATCTCGGGTTCAGTGATTAATATCCGTGGTAAATCTGCCTTCAATGGTTTGGTCTTTCCTGTAAGGGAAATTCAGAAGTAGGAATTTCTCCTGATGTTGGAAAACACAGATGCCTTTTTGCATCAGATCAGTAGTCTTGGCCATAATCCCATTATTTGGGCATTATTTTGTTCTTAAAACATAAAGGGAAAGAGAAAGAATTGTACAAAAAAAAAAAATTATTGG
The DNA here is from genome assembly GCF_015227805.2 of Hirundo rustica. Classification (NCBI taxonomy): domain Eukaryota; kingdom Metazoa; phylum Chordata; class Aves; order Passeriformes; family Hirundinidae; genus Hirundo; species Hirundo rustica. The sequence goes on from NC_053470.1 coordinate 5,899,576, forward strand.
CTGGCATGCTCACAGATCTTGAATAATGAAGAATAAGACAAGAGACAGAATTAAAAAAAAAAAAAAAATCTTTTACTTGCCCTAATTATTAAGGGTTTCATATGTATATATGGGTATTACTTTGTTCAGTTGGTTAATATTCTGTAGCAGTAAGCTCCACAGCTGAAAATATTTTGTTTGTTTGTTTGTTAGTTTTCTGTGGATGCCCTCTTTTTACATTCTGGCAAATTTTGGTCATGAGAAACATAAGAAAATGCTATTACCATTAGGCAAGTATATCAATAATTTTTTTTTAGTCTACCTTCTAAAATGATAAGCTTTTTTATCCTTGCGAGGACTCAAGCTTCCTCCAAAGAAAATACCTTTCTCTTTCTTTCTGGGTTGAAACCTTAAATTCGGAATAGTGATAAGAGATTTTAAAGGTCAGGAAATTTTGTTGAAGTTACAAATGACAGAAGATCGAGTACTTTGTGCTTTGATCACTGGCTAGGCTTGACAGATTATTTGCATAAATGATGCTCAATAAATAAAGATATAGCAATAATATAAATTCTACTATTATTATCCTAAACTGGTTTTGTATATTTGTTTCCAGAAAAAATCAGCAGCTTTTTGTCTTAGCCCTGGAAAGATACAGTAAAGCATTATTTTGGTAGAATTACCATTGACAAAACCTCCTCCCCAAAGTTTAAAAGGAAGATGTGAACATCACTCAGTGTATTCACCTCTCCAACCTGTATCAATCACTGATATTCTTGGGAGATGAAGCATGAAATTTGATTTCAAAGCCCGTAAAAACACCACACAGCCCTGTCTAAAACTCATTCACCTCTTGGTTACATAATATAGTCCTAAACCGACTGAAAATTTGAGGTCAAAGTCCCTGGAGTTCAATGTTTTCTACAACGCTTTGATTTCTGAAAACTTCTTCTCCAATATGATGTTCAACATCATAAAAACTCGTGTGAGACCAGGCAGACACCAAACAACAGAAAATGGGTTAGATAATGCTTTGTAGTTCTAGGTGTACTCTTTTGTATCCTCAGATCTGAACGTGTAACTTCACATTCAGACAGAAAATGAATGAAAACCAGGAGATATCCCAAAAGCAGACTGATGAACAGAGCACCCCAACCTCTTCTCCTCCCTGTACAAACAGAAAAACAAACTCATTTTTGCAGTTCATGTTTTGGCATTGCTGAAACAAATATATTCCTCGAGGGGCATGGCAATACTTTAATTTTACTGAATTAATGGTCTTTTCCTTTCTTTGGTACTATTTGTCTTCTTCTTTATGCACAAATCTTAAAGTATTGACAGCCTCCAACTCATATTTCATAGGGGAACAATGTCAATGCCTCAATTCAGTGAACTCCAATACTGTGTTCACATTCCAGCAATCCAATATCAAAATTTATTTTCGAGACCTTAATGCTGCTCCATGTGAACTTTCCAAGAACAACTCAGACAGCTCTTCCTGCCATTCCATGCATAAATTATCCCATCAAAGAGCTGGTGTTTATTCTGAGGTCTTTGAAATTCTAATCACTTGTATACACCTCCTCAGGCCAGCCTGTGCTTTGAAATTTGGATTCCTCACAATTGGGCTATTCATAATAGCAGGGCTATAGAATGCAGCTTGCCACCGATTTCCAAGCCTCTGTACATCCAACATGCCATCAAGGATTTCTAATTGACACATTTCTCTTCTTCCAGATTACTTTCCCAGTGTCAGCTTTATATCAACGATTTGACTCACTGCACAGACAAAAAATTGCTTTATGAGGGTGTGAAATACATGCAAGCAATGTTAAGTTAGACTTTCTAGGCATTATTATAAAGAGAACTTGAAGTGTTAATTTATTTATTTACTTATTTATTTATTTAGGTGTGAATTCTGGCTACGTGGGCTCAGAAGCTGCCATTATGTCTCAGCTCTGGCAGAATGCTAAATTGTTTATCAGAAATGAGATTTCATCCTGCACCATTTGGCTGCAAAATGAACTTATGGGCAAGAATTATATAAAATAAGTTGTATTTTTGGCACCTAAAAAGGGAGGTCTTGGGACTACTGTTAACCAATGTCCTGCAGGCTGATAGAAGAATGATTTCACACTGAAGATCATCAACAGCTCTCCGGAGATTCCCTTCACTCCTCTCCTGGTATAAAGGACAGTGATTTTATCCTGCATAAAGTGGTAATTGGTAACTAAAGCACTGTCACATCTGTTTGTCTATAGTTACACCTTACAGCTACAAACCCTAAAGAAATCAGTAGCAGTCTTTCAACACACCAAGTGCAGATCTGAATGAAAACCTAAGTCCTTGGAAATCAGTCGAAACCATTGTTTAGAAACCAAATCAAATCCTTGTGCAATTAGATGCTATATTGTATTTGTTTTATCATTTTGAATGTGCTTCCAAAACAAACCAAATTACTGAAGGCATGCCTTACAAATTGCATCTGATGTCCTTTAAAGGACTGTAGTACTTTTTATTTCACTCTGTGATACAGTAGAGGCAGCTTCCTACAGCTTGTCTCTTGCACTCCCAAGGTATTTCTCAGCAGGTTCCTGCCTTTGTCATGGTCTGCAGATTTTGGAAGAAAGGAATTGACTGCCTCTGTTATTGATATGAATGTTTCAAAGCTCTATCTTTGCAAATATTCATTTTCTGGGAGCTCCTGATATTTTCCTCCGGCAGGAGTGAAAAAGACTAGAGAAATGCTACACATTTCTGTCCCTTCAATCTTGTATCATTAGTGGTACATCACGTGTGTTTAAAATCTTATCCTTCCATTCATTTACATTTTTTGACTTGTACAAATTGATCAAAAAATGGTAAAATATATGGAACAGCCCGAAATACACAGGTCCACCTCCACTTTTTATGTTCCATACCTCAAATCCACACAGCTTTCCTAAGCAGCTTCTAAGCTCAGGTGATGAAGGGTGAAAAAAATTTTTACAGGACCAAGTTCTACCTCATGAGAAAGAACAGCATAAATGTATTACTAAAAACCCACGGAGTAATGACCATAATTATGCTGCCTGATAGCATATTCCTTGCCTTCACAAGCACCTATCAGTGGCACACACGGCAGTGGGAGTTCTGGCAGAGCACTAAGGTATACAAGACCACATAAAGCAGAACAGCAAATAAACTGGCAGGAAGCCCAGTGGGTTTAATCATATTTCTGCATTAGTGTGGTATTTGTATAACCAAATGTGGAGATAATGACCCAGAACCCCTCTCTTTCCCATTCTGTGGTTATTCACACAGCTCACAGTGTTTCATTAATGGATTACACATCTGTTATTTTGTGCCATCACACCTTCCCTGGCTTTCTCTTAGACACAGCTCCACTGGCAGAGCTCTGAACATCTCTGACGAACTGCCAGACCCGTGTGCCATCAGTGCTCATGGTACTTACAACCTCATGTGACTCCAGAAAGAGCATCCCATAGATTCAGCCAATAACTCTGATAAAAATTGCAGTGAAAAACAACAAATTAAAAAAAAAAACAAAACCACACACACAAAAAAACCCCCACAACACCTGTAGTTAAAATACTAAATCATTTACTACAGGGAGAATCCTCATGAAAAGTCACGTGCCAGTCAATCAAAGAGCAGAGCAGTGCTCTTATCATTACTGCAAAATTTACTTCATGAACCTAACTGATAAATAAAATTCAATGTTGATTTTTTAATGGGATGTCAGATTTTTTCTTCCATATATACTTACACCTATTTATTCTTCTTATTTTTATTTCAGGGGAGTTGTGGAAACTTTCAGCATTGGAGGATCTGATGTAAGGTCAAGTGCACAGAGTTAGGGGTTTGGATGTAAAAGAAATTGAATTTGATACACACAGTACTATTAGGAACTAGAGGAAGGATTTTAATAGGGTGGCATTATCGAGGCCATGCTGGAACAGATTACAGGAGGATCACAATGCAATAATGGCTTATTTTACAATCTGTGCACTTCATTCCCGTGATTGACGTAGTGCTGAAAATGCAGATAAAAAGGGTGGTGATGCTTTTGTTACTTGGATCAAGAATCCTGTCCGGAGAAAAAATGTGATTTCTCCGGCTAACCTTTAAATCTCAACTCAGGTATATCACTGGGAACGGGAGATATCTTTATTCTTCTGCAATCTCACAACATAATACAAATCAACCTAACCAGGCTTTCAATTATTCTGCCAACATCTACTGCTCTGTAAGTCTATAATCTCATTGGCTGTCACAGAAGACATACAGGGTTTTTAAAGTAAGGTAGGGCAGCATTATTATTTAGGCTTCCTTGATTAAAAAAAAAAAAAAAAAAAAAGACTGCCCAAGAGAAATACACATTGATGTAAGAGTGAGATTTTTTCAGGAGGTGATCTAAATACCGTTCAGATAGTAGTCAGAAAATTCAGGACTATGGAAACATTAAGCCCATAGTCCTGGAGAGTCTCAATTTTGCAGAGTATTTCATCCATAGAAAGTTTAGAAAATTTTCCTAGAGGGTTATTTCTCTTTGATTCAGAATCTGACAGAACATTTAAATAGGTCATCCTACACCATCCATCAGTGAATTATTCTTCTTCTTTAAAGACTACATGCATTTTTCTGTTAGAGTTTATCATTATGCATCATTACAAGTTTCTAGACATACACTTACTAGCTCAATGTTGAGCTAAAAACACACTTTTTACACAAAAGATTAAACAAAAGCAAATAAAGTTAACAGTAATGCAAGAGCAGGGAACTTAAATGTTCCCATTAAGACATTCTGCTGGGGAATCACTATGAAGAGATGGATTTTGGAGCTCAGGCTAGAAACCTGATGCCCAACAAAAGACAAAACAAAACAAAGCAAAGCCCCCCCCAAAAGGCTTTTTTTAAAATCTTTCTAATGGGTTTTGTGGGGTTTGGTTTTGTTTTTCTTCTTAAGTTCTTACCATTTTTCTGCAGAAGAGATATTTAGAAACATAACTCAAGGTTTGCTCCAAGTGTTAAGCCTGCACAGTACTTTCATTTGGGATTTGTGATTTTAACCTCTTGACATGCTGATAATGAAGTCATGAAGTAGCTTGTAAGCCATTTGAACTTAGGACATTCCAACTCTGGAATATGATTCAGACACTTGGAACAAAATACTGGAGCAGAAGATCACGCTGGAAAACCCCAACACCACAAGAACATCCCCAGTTTCTGAAAACAGCGAGCCTCCTTCCCAATGAATTTTTCATAATTTAGCTCAGGTTTCAGACTGACAAGGACCATAAGAAGTCTTTTCTGAAGCAGACAAAGCCCACAATGAAGTTACTATGAGACAAAACCAGACATTGTACTGACACATTCTGGGACTTCAGGTAGAGTCACATCCGTGTCTTGAGCTGAGCACAGAGTTATTTCTCTCGACAGAAGGGGGCTGATAACCAAACCCTCTTGTGTTCCTCTGAGGAATGGTTTTTCCCCTCAGAATCCCCCTGAAGCCTGGGCTATGTAGTTTAACGCTTTTTCCCTATCATACCTACTCCTGACCATATTGGCTCAGGGCCAATATCTTTCCTTGGCCCAAAACTAGATAAACTCCTGTCTCTTCCTGTTCTCTCTCTCTCTTCTTGGGCTCCTGGAACATCACATCGAGAATAAAGCTGGAGCTGGGGTGAGAGCCACTCTTTTGAAATCTCTATTCTGTCCCTCTGAAATATATTTCCCTAAAACCCCTGAATAACTGAGCTAGCGAGAGCCGGGGGTGTGGCTAGAGGGAAGTATATTTTCAAAACCCCAAACTGTGCTCCAGCTGACCCTGAGCAGAATTCAAACCACTGCAATTCAGTGCAAAGTCCAAAGGGGAGCACTGAAAGCACCAGCTGAGTGTCCAAACCTGGACGCCCCTGCAGGATGCACCTCAGAGCACTCTGACATCTGTGACAGCACTTTCACAATCCTCACCCAAAATTCTGAGCTGGTGCCCATCAGCTTGGTGACGTCACAGCAAGTTATGCCAGCTGGGAACCTGCCCCACTGCAGATTCGTGGTTTGTAATTGTCAATTCAGGACCTGTGCTACATTTGCAGAACTTCTGCCATGCTGTTCTCTTTATGATGCAGGATTTTCATTACTGATTTCAGCATATGTTTACGGGAACAGCCTGCTATTTATTACTCAAAGCAGCGTCTCATGCTGCACATCCCTGTGACAGGCAATTAGTTCCCTTTGAGTAATTAATTATTAGCACAAAATTTATTTAAGGACCACTCCTCGTAAAAGTTGTAATTATTTTTACTCAAAAAAAAATATAAATAACACAAGCAATTGATTGTGTTTTTTAAATATGATATATACAACCACTCTAAATATGACGGTGCTCAGTAAAATAGTATCTCTTGAATAAAGACAAAAGGCTTCTTTTTCAGGAAATAAAGTCAGTGGATGACTTTAGCCCTCCTCTAGGGATGAAAGCAAGGACCAAGGAAAGGAGAGAACCTCACTCTCCTTGGAGAGCCAGGAGTGAGGAGAGCTCTGTCTTTGTGGCATGAGGAGAGGAAATTATTATTGACTCAGATTGGCTTAAGTTGAAGGAAAATGGTTTCAGACAAGTGATCAGAAGTTCTCTATGGTTTTTTTAGGTTTTTAAAGTAAAAATGTTGATGGCATCTTCCTTCTTTCTTGATCTCTACTTAGAGAGAAATATGATATTTTGAAAGGTTTCAGGATAACAAGATCTACAGAGAAAATATATTTTTTCCAAAACTATTTGCAAAATGCCCAAGGAAGAGAATATTTGTATGTCCATAATGAGCGAAAGAGGTAAAAATTCATTGCTTTGTCATATATTTTTTTCTTCTGGCACACTAAATAATATAAATCTTTTGAAACTTCCTACAAAACAACTGCCATTTACAACATCTTTGGTTAGAGGGCAATTTGCAGAGTTACAGCCTTTCAAATGAGCATATGTTCTGTTTTCCAAGGGGAAATCATACGGATGTTAGAGTAGCTGCAGAGGGAGGAACTATTTCTACATAGGCCTGGTTTCTCTTCATTTTCCCTGTGCCTGCTCCTCCAAAGGCTGGGCATGTGAGGAAGCCAGGATGTCAGACACTCCTCTCTTCACTGATGATAACCACCACACTGCAGGATTCTGCAGCAGGAGCAGCTCGGCTTTCTCCCTTTTGCTCTATCAAAAATTGTTGCTGTTGGGCACGAAAGAAAGATGAAGGACTCCAAGTATTTCAGAAGGCAAAGAGTATAGAAAAGGCTTTATTGTCTAATTCTTACCACCTTTCATAAGGTGTTCTGATACAGACTTAACATGGTTGGTGAATAGGAATGACACCTCTCTAATCCCATTGGATTAATTCCATTCCAGAGGAACAGCAAAACAGCACCTGGAGAAAGATTGCTTTGGGAAAGGAGAGTTGTTTTGCCAAGATTGTTTTGAGAAGAAGCTTTCTCGAGAACCTTCCCCTTGGGAAAGAATTAGCACTGCTAGCAGGCTAAAATCCCCTCAGACTTAGAAATGTCAGGCCCACAAAAAATGACATCAACAGCGGCTGACCTCTAGTCTAGAAAAAAACCCAGAATGATCTTTTGAATGGGAAGGAGTCACCGAGTATCTGTGAAGAAGTGGAAGGCGTTCTGAACGTCTCTCTGAATATCTTTACTTTTTGTACACGTAAAACAAACAAAATGAAATGAAATGAAACAGGTGTGAGTGCCTCTCTGCAGCTGCACTCTGCACACATCCTCACTGCCCAGCAGGACATTCTCCACCACCACCACTGCAGAAGACAGCTCTCCTCTGTCATGCTACAGAAACGGTGCTTCAGACAAACCCACCTCAAGCATTTACACCTCCACTGCAAACATCTGCGTGGCTAAAAACTTCACACAGAGCTGTTTAAAGCACTGCTGAAGGGGTGAAAACGTGGTTTGACAGAAGTATTGTGGAATAACGTTCACATTAAAGTATGTTTTCACTCATTTGCTTCTGCCCATAGTGAGGATTACAAAGTTAGAGCAGTTATCTCCAGGTAGATCAAAAAGCAAGGAATGAGGCAAGAATCAAAGCAGAACACAACTTGTCCAGCAGCCTTTGGCTGTGCTGACCTGACTTGGATTAGGAACCTCTGCCTCCAAAAATCTGCAGGTGTCAAATTGCCTAGCAAACCTGTCTCATCTTTCAGTTACTTCAGCTATTAATTGCCTTTGAAAAATCACAGTTACAAACTGTGATTTAGCTGCTACATACATGAAAATAAATCAGTGGGGGCCAAGCGCAGTTCTGAGCTCATTTTCACTCATTGTTGAAAGTTCCTTTAATATTTCCTGAGCTGCTCCTTCTTCTGCTGCTGGTACATCACAGGAATCATCCTGGCAACTGCTGAAAGGTCAAGCTCATTTTACAAAACCCAAGATGCAAGCAGCTACAGGCTCCCCTGCTGCTCTGCGTGTATTTCTTCTGACCTCCTTTAAAGAAATACGATTCTATAAAAGCAAAATAGAATTTGCAGTGACCCTACAATTACAAGCTTCATTTGATGATGTCACGTGTGCATTCCCTACTTAAGGTATGTCACAGAAAAAGGACAGTGGGAGGCTTCAGCTCTGATGAATTTCTGCTGCCCAAGTGTGGTTTTAATTCCAGGAGATTCAATGGGGTCCAACTTTTAATATGGACTCTTTTTTTTTTTTGTAAGAGCCATTTCACCACATGGGGACAGAAATATTATGTCATATTGATTTCTTATTCAGCTCCTACCACTTCTGAAATTAGGACCTATGTTTTCCCCCTGGTGTACAATAAAGCCAGGCATTTAAAAAGAACTATGCAAGCATTTCAAAAGCAGCATTGTACAAATTGTTTTTTGAGCATTCCCATTTTCACAGCCACCTTGGACAAATAACGTCAAGCCAAATGTTTTTGGTACTTCGAGTAAATTAAAAACGAATTATTTAGGAGAGCTCAGAAGGAAGGAAACAGGAATTCATTAATTAATTTTGACTTAGCTGATTTGCGAGTGGTTAAATCAAATGACAGCAGCTTGGAGCCACAGGCTACCAGCTGAGCTACACACAACAGGAGGAAGCTGAACCAAAAAGGGTGAAGCAGCAGAATGAAACGCAGCCAGTGGCACTCCAGGTCAGAGCCCCTGTACGTGACAAACCCTGCTCGTGACCCAAGGCTGAAAGGTTTCAAAGCAGCGCCAAGCAGGAGGCTGAAATGCGAGTCTGAAGGCTGCACATCAATCAATCCAAAGCAATCAGAGCTTCCAGGAGACTCCACTCACCTACCCAGGTGCTGCGCAGGTGCTCGTGATTCCAGCAAGTTCAGTGAGCAGGAGAGAGCTGTGCATGCATCTGCCCGAAGGGAGATTTGTTTTCTGCCCTTAGAAATCGACAATCTGCCAGAGAAGCGGATAAACATCACTTTTCCAAACTTAGTAGTCTTGCAAACCTCTGATCACAACATAGCTCCAAAAATTAACTCGAAAATAAATCAAAGACATAAAATATCTAGCTTTATACACAAATTACATAGAGACAAAAAAAATGCTGTGTCAGCTTTCAGAATGGACATTTAATCTTTCAAGCACTACTTCTTGCCTGTTATTTGCAGGTTAATCACTGAGGCCTATTTATCAAAAAATATATTTACATCATAACGGAAGTAAAATTCAGGCTGTCTCCAGATACTTCAGAGTAATAATGAAAACATTTCAAATATGGAATTTAGGAGAACTCTTCAATTCTTTTGTCACAAATAAGTCCACAGCAATAACCTGAGGTATCTTGTAGCCATATGAGAGAGGCGGAACTCATTGGCCTACAAGAGGTGTTATGAACTGTGAAAATAAATCCCTCCTCAGCAAAAATAAATAAAAGTTAAAACTGGTCTCTTCTTTCCCAGGAAAAACTCCTCCCACTTCATGGCAATTTTCATGAGAATACATGAAGATTTAATTTTTCATGGTAATTCATGGTCAAAATGTTCACTGGCATCAGGACACTCATACAGGACCTTTTTTAGGGTTATGTGGAGCAAAAAAAAAAAAATATACAAGCTGCAAGCTGCTCTCCTATCAATTACATGAAGTCAATTGGACCTGAAATATTCACAGTCCTGACTGGAAACAATGCAGGACTGTGCCTAAGTTTGGCCATGTGATTTCTCCTTACAGCAGCAGTGCAAAGAACCTCATCCAGCACCAATGAGCCAAGGTATTACCACAGGACTTGAGAATTTTAACAGCTTCCCAGTACCAGTCTCACATGAGACACAGAGTCCAGAAAGGGGACAGAGGGTTAAATCTAGCAGCAACAATGTGAAAAAACTCACTGCTGTTTAAAGCAGCTCTTCACAGGCTATTCACTATCAGAGATGAAACAATTTTAAAAAATGTTTTTACATTTCAGTATTTTTTCCCTGAATGTAGGTTAGCATTCAAACATTATGTCACCACTAAAAACCGAGTTCATTATTTAAGGTTGTTGTGTGGTGAGGTTATTCTTAATAATAATTAATAAGTAGAATGGACAGGTAAGACATTCATTGAAAGCTTTTGTCAGTCCATTTATACTATGGGGGAAAAAAAAAAGCAAACGGGATCAAATCAGGTAGGTGGCACTTAATGATAAGAACTAAGTCTAACGTTTAAGTAAGTTTGCGGAACGCAGACAACGCGCCCAGAAAAGGTTGAACTCTCAGCTCTGAGAATCAGGCATGCTTTAGCAGCTTTCGGGGGAACAAAGAGCCAGTGCAGACGCTGTCTGTTGAGTCACTGCACGTTGATTCAGCCTGGATGCATTCCCTGCACCCAGCGCCCAGCCGGGAACCAGTGGGAGTTCATTAACCCGCAGGGGAAGGAGCAGCGCTCTGCTGCACCGGATCAGCTGTCTCACAGCTTCCCGTTTCACCTACAGGAATCAAGGCAAACAAATAACTTTTCGAGGGCCTTAGCAGCAATCAGCAGTCACACTCTGCCCACAAAGAAAACAGCAAATCGGTTTAAAGGCGCCTCAGCACATTGCAGCGAAAACCATTACATGCTGTCAACACGTTGGAGCCCTCGCGCTAATGAGATGAGACAGGTTGTGTGACAAAGAAAGCAGCGTGTTTCTCAGCGGTGAGAAGTGATGGGTTCATTGACCAGCGCAGAGAACCTCCATCTCGGCTGCTCTCCCCCACTTGGCAAGACGCCCAGCTCTGCTTTTAGGCTTCCACATGCTGTGTTTTAGGTTTGTGGGAATTTTTTTTTTTTTTTTTTAATCTATGTTTGGCTGGAACAGAAAGGCGTATTATTCTCGGGGAAGAGATCATAGGCTTTCAACCACACCAGAAGGCTAGAAATATCTAACCAGGCTTTAGAGGTCACTCATCTCACACCAGAGAGCGTCAAGGATGATCTTGTGTTTGTTTGATCAGCCATTTTAGCTACATTCTCTGCTATCAAACAAGTAAGCTTTGATAAAGCAGCCGACTGAACTTGGTAGGCGAGGAAAAAAAAAAAAAGAAGTGAATGTCCTTGAAGACTGTTCCCCTTTCATGCTGTGATTAATTAAGCAATTAAAAGTATGATTGGTCTTTTTAAAGATGTCATAAGATACGGCAACTTCCCGTTATCAGAATAAATTAAGAACATCTCTTCAGTCCTTTTAGAAAGGGCTTGAGCCGCAGGACAAAATGTAACATGTTTGAGAAATTGGAGGTTTCTGTTCTCAAATATCACTGCAAAGCAGGATGAGTCAGATGGGCATGCCAAAGCTCAGGTCATAAATATTTTGCCTACTTCTATACTGCATCAGCAACTCACGCTGCCAGATCAATAGACTTCGGCACTAGTGATTTCAGCCCTGCAACGTGGAGCTGTTCTCCCACAAACCCCAGTGTCTTTCCAACAGCAAAACCTACATGGAAGTCATCAACAGTTTACTCACTCCTTTATACTTGTGACCTCAAATCTGACTCAATATAAGAGAGAAACAGACAAGACAAAATTTAAGTATAAAACTAAAAGAGAAATACCAAATCCTTCTCTTCAAACATGATATTTTTTTTAAACTATCAGACTGAAGGCACAGTTGTAGCTCTCAGTGTCTCCAGCATATTTTGCAATGAGTAGAACTATAATGAGAACAAGAGCAATGGAGCAATATAATCAACAGCTTAAACAAAATTTCCTGTCAAACCCACTCCTCCTCTTTTTTATGTCCCAATGCTTGCTACAACTTTGAGAAGGAAATCCTTATTCATCAGGATGTTTATATGACTTCACCAGTTGATTTAGTGATGTGCCACTAAACCTTTGAAAATGCTAATTAATTCATTTACCATGGGAATACAACTTGTCCTTATTTCTGGCTTCCTACATAGTTTGGCAATAATCATTATTTCAGACAAGGCACAACTGTTTGCAAGAACTAAAATGAGAAAGGACAGACTGCAAAAAAAATTCCCTATCTATTGACTGAAAAAAAAAATCCATATCTATTGCTTTTCCCCATTTTATTTTGCAATAAGAATTCAGTAATAAGTTCTTTATACACTGAAAGTCAATTAAGAAGAAAAAAACAACAACAAAAAAATAGTAGAGCGGGTCACATAGAAAAAAAAAAATCAATGACATTATTAGAATTAACTCAATTAATCCATACAGCCCACTTAATCCAAAAATGTCATGCAACAAATGGATTGACCATTTTTAAGGCAGGTGGTAGCATATTAACAATACAGATAGGCTGAGTTTACTGGAAACAATTCACTTACCTCACACAAGTGCTGCTCTAGCCAGGCCATCACTTAACATGTCCAATATCTCTAACTATCTGATCCACTTAAATGGTTTAGGAAAATATACGGAGTGGAATAATCAATTTTCAGAGGCAGAGAAGCATTCGCTGTGGACAGCGTTTTGCAATCCCACTGAAATGCAGGTTTTCTACAGCCACTTGTATGGGAGAATATTTAGAACCTGTCCGAATGTACAGAAGAGAAATATTGCTTAAGAGTCCACAGGAATTCAGAGAATAACACAGAGGAAGCCTCACAAATATAAAGTAAACACACATGTAAAATAAGCTGTTAAAATATCCAACACTGCAGTGATTCTCTAGCTTCACTTGGACCAAAACCAATCTCTGGATCTTTTATTTTGAAGGGTAACTGCTGCCTCTGTTTCCTGGTCCTCGCATGCCTAAGAGCAAATATTCATCTTTCCTCTTAAAAATGTCATTTTTTCATGTCTCCATGCCGCAAAACTTTATTTCCATTAGAGCCCCTTATCTGAAGTTGGTGTAAAATAAAGGACAGCTCTCTTAGCTCTTTTTGTTATTACATTGGAGTAGAAGACAGTCCTGAGAGTATGGCTAAAGAACATACAGTGCTGCTCTGCATACAGAGCTGGGAATCAGCATGCAATCCCAGCAATCTGAAGTTTACTGGATAGTTTCAACAGGGAAAGACTAAAATGAAAGCAGAAAATGGAAAGTGTTCCGTTCAGCATTTTGATACAAGCCACAATCCAAATTAGGTCATTAAATGCAAGCTGTGAAACTTAACTTTGATCTGTAAGTCACTAGAGAAAAGGATAGGAAAGCAAAGCTGTGATAAACAACTCAATTTTCCAGCTTTCTCTCTTTAGAGCTCTCTCAAGGAGATCCCACCCTTCATTTGGAAGTTCTTTTCTTCCTAATGCCTTGTCCATGGATCTGTTCCTAACCAGAGATAAAAGGACAAGTTTTCATTAGGGTGCAATTAGGCATCTACCTCCATTTCTATTAACTATGTAATGAAGAATAATAAAGCAAAAATAGGAACATTAACATTTTTTTGGAGGTAACAGATCATTCTTAATGGAAACCCTGTGCCTTAACTCCCTATACATGGTAATAAAATTGCAGCTCATTTTGTCAGCTCGTGAGGAGAAAAAGGACAAACATAAAAAAAATTAAAATGACACCCCATCCCACCCTAACCACAACTGAACTAACCAAAAATGAAATATTTACCTTCTGAAAATCAGTGGGAATTGTGCCTCATTTGGGGAAAACTTCACCACATTACCCCCTTGTAACTGATTTAAGATGTTTTGGTAGGTACAGATTTACATACAAATCTGTTTTACCCAGAAACAGGCCGGAATTGTGAAAGTAATCTTGGTCAGAGATGAAAATAAGAGCACGAACATTTCTCTACTGACTTCAGGAGATTTTGGATGGAGTCAATTTGCAGACTGCACACTGAGAAGGATTTCTCTACTACCTCCTTTGCCAAAGGAAGATAAAAATATATTAAAAATAATGACATTTGAGCAAAATGTCTGGTCTTCATCTCTGGACCAGAAAGGAAATCTTTATTTTCTCTATTACAGCTAAACTCATACATGGTTACAAAATAGAAACAAAAACCACAACAGCAACAAACCAAACCAACCAAGAAAACAAACAAAAAGAAAAACCAAAACAGCAACAAACAAACAAACAGCCAAAATCAAGACACCACCCAACACACCTTGGTTACTGAAATACATAAGGAAGTGATTTCCTCTGCAGTTTTATTTTGGTTTATGGTTTTACCATATTTCCTATTAGAAAAAGTACGAATTCACAGCAGCTGCCATGGATTACATGTTGACAATCTAACTAGGAAGATGATAAAATATTCTATTACTTGTGCCTGGTGATAGAGACAGCCACTCATCCATCAGAGCTAAAGAAAACACCTCCAATCCAACCCAGAAAAGTTCTTTCCTGTGAACTCCAGCTAACCTAATTAATAGCTTGCTAGACAGGAAAAATTAGGAAGACAGAATTATGGGCTTTGATATGCTGGATTTAGCCAATTTTACTGAGCATAATTTTACTGAGTAACAGGCACTAAGGTCAATAATTAAACTTAGAAAATCAGGGTAAAATCCATACAATAAAATCAAATGTCTGCAGGTAAGCTCTTCTCTCACATGAATTAGTTAAAGGCTGACTTGCTATAGGCCTTTCAATCTTTGAGATACACAATCTTTTATTAAAATACCCAACTTTTACAGCTGATAATTCTATTTTTCTCTACAACTGTCTAATCTCTTTCTTGAAGGGCGCCAAGGATTTGGCTTCATTAATTAGAAATTACCCGTGTGAGGCTCCTACAGAAATCACAGGGGCTTCTCACTCCTGCTGAAACAAATATTTTCAAATCTATACCTAAAAAAGAATCACAAAGCTAAAGAAAGGCCAGGTTGTGCTACTTATAAGCAATGCTTTCTGATTTCGTTTTTTATTTGCTTTTATCCAGTTTGGCTTGGCAAGCTTGTTCATTACTCTCCATTCACATACACCTTGTGCAGAGCACAGTTGGACATGGCTTTTTTTTTACACCATTTTATGGTGTCATTTCTTAATTGGACAGTTTTTCCTTAAAAGGCCTTGCAGAGAGAGAGAGATATGGCTCAATTTTTAGTTTGTTAGCTGGAAGTGCTGTAGAACTCACGGCTTGTGAGACTGTAACATAGATAAGAATTAATAAACATCTGAGTCCGAACACGAAAATCCATCCCGTTCATTTAATCCCGACCCTGGCAAAAAGAAGATAAATACCAACAACTGTGAACACCTTCACTGGATAAAAAGCAACAACTGTGAACACCTTCACTGGATAAAAAGCAACAACTGGGAACACCTTCACTGGATAAAACCCAGCAACTATGAACACCTTCACTGGATAAAAACCAACAGCTGTGAACACCTTCACTGGATAAAACCCAGCAACTATGAACAGCTTCACTGGATAAAACAACAACAACTGGGAACAGCTTCACTGGATAAAAACCAACAATTGTGAACACCTTCACTGGATAAAAAGCAACAACTGGGAACACCTTCACTGGATAAAAAGCAACAATTGTGAACACCTTCACTGGATAAAAAGCAACAACTGGGAACACCTTCACTGGATAAAAACCAACAACTGGGAACACCTTCACTGGATAAAACCCAACAACTGGGAACACCTTCACTGGATAAAAACCAACAACTGTGAACACCTTCACTGGATAAAAAACAACAACTGGGAACACCTTCGCTGGATAAAAACCAACAACTGGGAACACCTTCACTGTGTTCAAGGGTGGAAACACAGAGTTGAGCACCACTGTGCCATCTTTTTTCCTGCCCAAATCTGCAGTTTCTGTGGGCTTCAGACAGATTATTCATTACAAATATTTACCTGCCACCTCCCGGCATGTTTCTTTAAGATCTATATTGCTTGAGAGTGTTACTGACACAGAAAGGGGTTCTTTCAATGTAAAATATTGATTTTCAAGTAAACTTGTCAGTGTGAAGGCTAAAATGGAGAAGGTGAGTTACTGACAAACCTTCTCAGGTCCTTCTTTATTTTATATAAAATATAACACTGATATAAAATATAGCATACTAACTCAATTATTTTAGGCCAGGCTATTCTTTCATTTTTTTTCTTGGAACGGAAATTAGATGAATTTTCTCAGCTAACAGGAAAAGTGGAAGAGTATTTCTTCTCTTAACAGAAAAAGCAGAAACATTTTTCTGACTTGGAGGTTTGCCAAGTCTTACAAAGTCAGATGCAATCTTCCTGAGAGGTTTGGCCTTCTCAGATTAAATTCCATAATCACGTGCATCTCTGAAATGTGGACTCGTGTGCTCCTCCATTTTCTCAAGTTTCTATGTAAAGTTATGTTTTACTTTTGGAAAATAACAAGGAAAGGAAACGTGTTTCATAAAGGAGGCCATTCCTCAAGATCTCAGTCGGAAAGCAACAAGTACACTTCACCATGCAGCACTGAACTGAAAATATTCCAGAGCTACAGTACCAGATTATTGACTGACATTGTGCAGCTTCTCCATAGCTAGAGCCAGGGTGATTAGACAGCAGAAAGGGGTTTTTTCGAGCCAAAACAGGTAAAATTTTCAAAGAAAATAACAAGAACACACAGAAAGAAAAATTTCTACAAAAATGAATTATGTTTTCATACACAGGACTCCTGCAGCTGGCAATCCCTTTCCTAGCCCTGCACAAACCCGTGTTCAAACCAACAAAACACAAACATTTATATTTACACTCATTCAGGGAAGGCAATGACCCTGCTGAGACACTGCCAGGTTACACCCATGGCTGGACTGGCTTTGAAAGCAGTCAGATAATAGAAAAGAGACATTTAAGTGAAATAAATTCAAGCAGCTGCTTCGTCAGACTCATTTTACTTCCTTTAGTTCCAGTACATTCCTGAAACTCCCTTCAGAAAGAACACAGTTATGAAATTACTTTGCACTGTTCCTTCCTGACCAGAGCCAGCCAGCAAGAGCTCAAAAGCTGTGCATGGTAGGAGGGGTGGAGAGGAGAAAACAATTCAATTCTTTTATGTTTACATCCAGCAGGATGCAGCTCTTCTGTCACCATGATCTGGTGGAAACAAACTCTTGATTTGGTTACTCCTTTGATTTCACAACGGGTGGGATCCTCCTGTCAGCAAAGACAACAGGAACATCCACTGTGATAGTCTGGCTGTCAACCCGTGCATTGGAGATCATTCCTTTACTCTGGGAGGTGTCTCATCTCTGTTATACAAAATTAATAGCAGGTTTTGGTGGGTATTTTAAAAGGTGTTTCAGTAAAGACAACAGGAATTTCCACTGTGATAATAATGTCAACCTGTGCACTGGAGATCATTCCTTTACTCTGGGAGGTGTCTCATTTCTGTTATACAAAATTAATAGCAGGTTTTGTTGGGTATTTTAAAAGGTTTTTCCAAAGCACAGCTCCAATCTCTTTGATTCCAACTGCTAGGTATTGACATCCTTGCAAAAATAGCATGTGGGTGACAGATTGGAATAGCATTTAAAAACAAAATGTGGAAATATTCTAACCTCATCATTGAAACAGCAGACACAGCAGACTCAATGTCCTTTTCACAGACTGGGTGGGGTTTTCTTACCTGCATGCTACATTTTTTTTTCTTTTTTTTTTTTTTTAATTGCAATATTCCTGATTGCATTCTTCCAATCTTCCTTGGACTCCCCTCTCAGAGGCAGACACAGCCCAGCACTGGTTCCTGTGTCTCACCTTTGCTCTCCTGGCTTCTCTTCAGAGCCATCAGCACGTGTGACCTGTCCTGCAGCCCTGCCACCAACTGCAGAAACAAAAGTACGAGGTAACCTCAGAGCTGTGATAAAATTCTTCTCTCCCCCAACATTCTTACAAATTATCTAAAAGCACTGCCATTTTAGAGATTAAAGGTTTTACAGTTACATGATTAAACCCAAGGTGAAAGATCAGTAAGGGAAAAAAAAAAAAATCTGAATTCTCCTCAGCCTGTTAAATTCAGTGTTTCAAAAGTTGTCATTTACTACCTGCTTGTACTTAAAGGCCCCAGGTACCCTCCATCCCTGAGCTTGCTCAAATGAAGGCACGGACAGCCAAAGAACCTCCCCAAAAATGGCCTGTCTATCCTTTCTGGTTTTTATTTCACAGCACTTTTTATTTCCCTGTATAGCAGGATATCAAATGGTATTTTTTATTCGTTTTTGAATTTCAGCTTTATGCCATCATTCCTTACATTAAATCTGGCATGCATTTTTATTCAAAGCGTCAACTTTCATCTGTATTCCGTTTATGTTTTGACAAGACTAAGGTTATTACTTTCTCCTGCTTTTCTGCCTGATTATAAGGCTTACATGACTTACACAGATATTTATCAGCAAAGCTGAAGAAGCTACTCTGCCTCTTGTTAGGCATCTGCATTGCTGTTTCCTGTACTGACTTATAGGTAATGTAATCACATTAAGGCTCCAGCACTGTTTATTGTATTTGATCAAATTTGTTTACAAATGGAAACATTACATTCAAGCTGCATTAAAATACATCATCTCCAGAGATCTGCAGATATTATTTACTCATAGGGAAGCTTTCTGTACATATTAATAGTCACTCAGTTCTTCCAGGTACCAATTTTCCTTAATACTTTCAAGACAACAGATGGCATGTATCCCATTCAAACATATCAATGGATAAAAGGAGCACAGCAGCCTTTTGCAGCGCTGCATTTCTGCCAAGGACAAGCACACTGCTAGTGTCAGGCTCCAGTCTGGCTTAAATTAAAGCATATCTGCTCAGATTCCAAACTATAGTTTTGTTATAAAACAGCAATTAGTGATAACAAAGGTAACAAAGCATGAATTAAAACAAAGCTGCATAAAACATTGCCTTCACATAGTATGACTACAGACACAGCTATGCTTCAGAAACCATGAATTATTTATCTCACAAGCAATGGCATCTAATTGTCCCATCAAAGTGATGTGGAAAATTACAGAAGTGCAGTAAAAGAGGAATATCATATGAATTTAAAAAAATAGATGCAATTATTTGAATACAGGCTATGTGACTAATGTCTTATGAAGCTATGACAGCTTTGAGTGCAGAGCAGATTCCTACAGAAGTCCACGACCATTCCACATTAAACCCCTCACCTTTAACAGATCTGGAGGATGAGATGGAATTATGCAGATTGCATTTAGAAGGCTTAAACCAGTGAGTGCTGTCTTACAGAGCCTTACCCTCCAAATCACCAATCAATCCTATTTTTTTCCTGAGACTATCTTCTAGCTGGAAGCATTTTCTGCATATACAACAACCATCTATATTCAACAGCAACAAGACCATTAGGTTGGAGCAGATTATCACTCACCCTCTGTACTGCGCACATGAATGAAATTTAGTTTACACCTCTATCTTATTATTAACTAATGCTACCACACCCCAAAAAACAACCAAGCAAGCAAGTGCACAAGAAAAGCTCATCCAAAGAAAGGAGATTACAGAAAAGTCTTAGTGTTTTGTTTTCCTTTC
Organism: Hirundo rustica; assembly: GCF_015227805.2. Classification (NCBI taxonomy): domain Eukaryota; kingdom Metazoa; phylum Chordata; class Aves; order Passeriformes; family Hirundinidae; genus Hirundo; species Hirundo rustica. The sequence continues at coordinate 5,919,455 of NC_053470.1, forward strand.
CAGAGTAAAGACATCTTGTGTTCTTATCTCCTTCCCATATAAGCTTTACAATAGCTACTTCAGAAGAAGTCAAATCAAGTGATTAGTGTTGCTCTGTCTCCACAAAATAGATCAAAACCATGAATAATAAAAGCTGCTGGTAATGTCTCAATGTGAAGTTACTATCGAGGATGAGCTGTGCCTGAAAATGGTATGCAGGGAGATATTCTCTACTTGCTCATTGGCTTGGAAAAATGCTAATGAAATTGTTTATTTTTAAAAGAGAAAAACATGGAGGTATTTTTTTCAGTCTGTCAGCAACTTGTTTCACAATGTATTTCCTGCAGAATGTACGGCAGCGTGTCCTTGCAGAGCCATAAAAGAAAGTTGCTTGTATAACCCGGGAAGGAGGCAATTTACTGAAATTAGGTAATTCACCACTTGGGAAAAAGGGCTCTGTGCTCTCCCTGGAAAAGCCCACAGCATCTCTAAGGAAAGGCAGGGCATTCTCTGCCTCGTGCTGCTCATCAGCCAGACTGCAGGCACTGCTGCTCGTTCGGTGACGTGTCAGGGAGCTGAGGCAGCTCTCACAGCTCTGCGCCACTCCTCACTGCAGCTAACACACCCAGCTTGCAGGCAGGACATCCCCAAAAGGATGTGCATAAAGGATCTTCTTCAGACTAAAAACACAAAGATTTTACAGCAGTTACTGGGAGACCTCAAACCAAACAACTTCCAAGCAGAAAATCCCTTTTTGTGCTTTCTTTGGCTTTGCTTTGCTTTCTGCCGAAGCTGAACATTTTTGCACAAAATCTTGCAGTTTTGATTTCCATTGGTAGACTGAGAGCTATTTGTAATGATGCCTTGAATTTTAACTTTCATGTATTTCAGGTTCTGTGCTGCCCAGGTGCAGCTCTGAGCTCACACTCAGGGTCACTCAGCTCTCTCCATGCAGCAGGGACACAAAACAAATCCTTTTCCTGCTGCACACCAAGGACAACTTTCAGCCCAAAAGCACAAACAAGGGTGACTGGAGGGAGGAACAAGAAGGATGGGACCTCACAGCCTGGAGCTGGGATTGGACAATTAAACCCCAAAGTGCAAATGGACCAAAACTGATCCAAGTGTGAGACCTCGTGACCCTTTGTCCATTTTGTGACCATTTTGGTTCCACCTTGGGTGCAGCCCTGGCCAGGCTCTTGTCCTGCCCAAGGTGGATCCTAAAGGCCTTTCAATACATATCTACTTCATTCTCTGGCAGCCAGGACCCTGCCAGCTGCCAGCTCTGTGTGCAAGAGGAGAAGTGGGAGAGACTGACAGGGGACACTTCAAACCCTCCTGGCTCTTCCAGTGGGATCTGAGTGAGGTGCAGCTCCAGCTTTCTGTTACTGACACCTCCAATGTGCCATTATCAGACCTGAAAATCCCTAACACTTTCAGACTCTTATTTTAAGTACTGTTTATCAATAGAATGATTTGTCTGACCTGGAGCCCACTCCCCTCTTGTTTTTGAAAAGTCCAGCTCCCTTCTGCAAATGGTCCCTCTACTTCACTCCAAAAACAAAGCTAGAATTCATTCTGAAAAAGTTACTGAATGTTTACTTTTTAGTAACCTACTGCATTTCCATAATTCTTACATTTTTTCTGACTTAATGGTAACAGCAAGTATTGCACGTGCAAGTTCTTCCCAAGAAGCAAAATCTGTTCAGATTTATGTTCCCCATCACTCAGGCACTTTTTCCAGGGAAGCAAAGTCCATTTCCAGTTTTCAAGGCGATCACTGAATTTCAAGGCAGTATAAACACAAGTGAAGAGCATTTAAGAATATAATTTTCACTCCTGTGAGGATGCTTTCAAAAATTATCAGCTTAATATCCCCAAAATGTAATACTATTTGCAAAGGGAAATGCATTCTTCTATGGATGCTTCGCATATCTTATAACCCATGTTGCATAAAACTGCATTCTGTGCTCCCTGGGTGTAGAAAATCAAAATAATACTCGTGACAACAGTACTGACAGAAATATTTTCATGTTTTAAGCGAAAATCTTTTGATGCCACATACAACACCAGTTATACATATGCCAGGTAGGAATTCATTCAGAATTATTTTACTTTTTAAGTCTTACCTTTACATTAAGCACAATTTCCCTTCCATCCTGATCTGGGTTTCAATTTGAAATTCTCCCTTTATAACCACACGCAGCAGCAGGTAAATTTCATTCTGCCAGTGAAGAATATGTGCTGTGTCCTGTGGCAGACTTCTCAGTGTCAGCACAAATGACTACCCATTAGAAAATTTAAAAAGTCTTAATAATGTCATCACTCAAGTGTTTTCAACATTCATCTACATCTCACTTAAGTTTGGAGGGTGAAACAGATTTTAACGTTGCAGTGATAGTAGCTCCCTACAAGGCAGCCAAATGAGTGTCATTTATCCCCCTTCAGGCTTCAGCAGAACCTAAAGAGTTCCACTAAGAGCAAAATTAACTGGTCTGGGTTTCGAGAGCTCCATGTGCTATGCATAACATCTGTGCAGCTCCACAATTTTGGGAAAGATTTAAACAGTCCCAGGAGTTAATTTCTTTTTCCTGCCAGGCATTATGAAGCCTTGAATGCCTCACTACCTCAACAATACTGGATTTATCTTCATAGTCTGCAGTTTATACAAGTCTTGGGTTTCCCATCTCTGGAATCACAGAATCAGATAGATGGGAAAAGACCCCTGAGACCAGAGTCCAAGCTGTGACCCAACAGCACCCACAGGCACTGAGGGCTATCTCCAGGCTTTCCTTAAACACCTCTAGGGACACTGACTCCAATGTCTAATCACAGAAAAGCTGCATAAAACAGTTCCAGTTATAACAAGTGGCACAAATTAAAAAAAAAAAAACAAAAACAAAAAACAGTAACAATTAAAGCCTCAAAGATTATTCAGCTTAAAATGGCAATTCCCACAGGAATCATTTTCCATCGAGCCCCCATATTTTAAGAGGTGGGTTTCCTAATATTAGATGCCTACTAATACCCATTCCCTCCCCAGAAATGAACGATATGTTTACTCCAGGACAACTGGGTACAGTTCTGCTCAAGTCTTTTTCTTTGTAAAGTTTTCAAAGCACCTGTGTCTGGAAAGCCACATCCCCAAGTGTTTAAAGAGCTGACAACACTGTCTTTGAAAATTTGTGAAGGGTTTTAGCAAGTAAAAGGACCATGAAAGAGGAAACGTAGCATCTATCTTCAAAGCTGGTGAAGGGATGGAGCACTCAGGTGTCTTGTAGAACCTGTGTAGTCTACAGTGTGAAGGTCTTGAGAATTATGATTCTGATCTCTAATAACATATAAACTTCTGCTAAGACTCTTCCAAAAGTTGAGGGAAACGTTCTGGCTCTCTCCCACTTACATTTTCTGGTCTCTAATAAATACTGTGACCTCAGCTGTAGTCTTCCTCCCAAAGACAATTTGTAGCCCCTCTGGAAAAGGGACTATCGTGTTACTCTATTAGAATACAGAATTCATCCTCTTCTAGTCAACTAATTTGTATGGCATATGGGTATTTAATATCTTTAAGAGCATTCAACAGCTTACAAGAAATTTGCCAAGAGGTCAAGGACTTATTAGAATACAGCCATATTCATGCTGAGGAGAATCACATGCATTTAATTTCATTATGAATAGAAGCAAAACCCCAAAGCATTCTCATGTTAGGCAAAGGAATTAAGATCTGAGCATCTACTCAGCCACTTCTGCCTCACCCTTGCTGTTTGAAGCAATCTGCAGACAGAGATTCACACTAACGGTACATCAAAAATACAGCTCAGCCCTGCTCCCTCTGCTCCTTATTAGACCAAACCACTTAATTCTGGTTAATATAACATCCTTACAACATTTTAGAGGAATTGAGTAATTTTCTATTTTAAATGAGGAAAACTTTTTCAACACAGATCAATGGCTCAAAAAAAGTCTTGATTTGGGGTCAGTCAAAACTCACAGAGACACAGTATTTCTAAGTTCCCATAATGAAAAACATTTTGGGGTAACAAGGTCTAGATCTTCATCAAAATGAGTTCCATAATATTCACTGCAGCCAGAGTAAATAACAAAACCCAAGGCATTCAATTCCACCTCATAATTCAATTTTCACCTTGTAATAGGTAAAGACACGATCTTTCAGAGCACAGAAATCTCTCTTCTGCTTCATGATCTACAAGAGGGACACTGAAGAACTCGACTCTTAATAAAGCACGCGGCCTTGGGAACAACCTGATGGAAATTAAGAACGATTTCACATACACCTTCACCCCCCCTGAACAGGGGAACCCTTGACAGCCAAGTAGCCCGTGCACTGACAAGGTTAAATCCCTGCACATCCAGGATTAATCCCTAGGGTGAGAGAGCCAAAAGGCTGGGGCGAGTTTCCCAAAGCCCTGTGACGCTCTGAGGCACAGGATTTCAAGGGCTGAACCCAGACAAGCCTTCTCAGTCATATTCACAACCTCATTTATCTATTTCCTGCAGGCTTGGCGTGCTCCCAGACTGCGCTCACTATGTGTCACCCAGGAAAAAAAAAAAAAATAAAAACCATATCAGATTGTGATTTAACTTTTAAATTAGTTAAGTTTTCTCTTCCTGGAACATCTGCTTTTGTGATGCTTTCCATGTGCCACAGGGTGTTGTAACAGTAATGTATAGTTACAAGTGGACTGCACTTGACAGCCATTAATAGTAAATGACATTTAGAGCCATGGTGATGCACAGGGAGCCCTGCTCCCTTTCTGCAGCTTTTTTCTTCCTGAGGATAACACAAGGCAGCAGCAAAGGGGGAAGCTGCAGCATGGAAAATCCGTTTCACAGGTTCAGCTGATGGACAGGAAGTCATACCCAGAAGGATGAGCTTTTCCCCCCCCTTAAATAAACAGAGTAAGAAAATTCTGCATGATAGACGGAGCAATGAATGCAATTGTGCCTGTACTCCTGGAGCACACTCCCCACAGCCTGTCACCAAATGTTACTTGAAAATATAAATCCAGGATGACTTGTCATGAAAGCAGCAGATAAGAGAAGCAAAGAAGGAGCAGTGCACAAGCTGGTGAAGGGCAGCAAAGGAGAAACAAAACTGGGTGGGATAATAGAGAAATCTCTTTGGCCACTACATAGATTCAGAAGGTAGATGGCCCGAGAGGCATTTGGAAGTTTGCATCTGTTTTGCCTGTGGAAAAACTGGAATATGACTCTTCAAAAATATTCAGAGCAAAAGGAGTTGGTCAGGAAAGAACATGGTTAAGAAAACAAAACAGATTCAGCTTGGAAATAGGCAAAACAGAGGCTGTGGACAGACTCAGCTGCTAAGGCCATCCTCCTGACATGGTTTGCTTTCTTAAACTACAAACACGTGGCAAAGCTGATGCCATCAGGAAGATAATATCTCAGAAAAGCAGTCAGGGTTTCTTTTCCTTTTGAAATAATGGGAAGCTTTTACTACATGCACTGTAATTTAATTATTACTTCCATGTCTTGTTAGGAAAGCATTAAAGTGTGGGGACGTACAAAGCAAAGCTATTAACTGATCTGATGACTTGACTTAGTTATTCTATTAGCATACCTGATGACTAATATTAAGAATTCCAACAGAGATTGGGACTGAAGCTGGTAAATCTAAAATCTCAGTGTCTGCTTTGCTTGAAAGAAATTATTCTCAAAGAAATTAAAGGAAGTGACTGAACAAGTGCACTGGAGGATTCATTTCCGGCACACTTTGTGTAGAGGGGGTGAGAGCAATGGAAAAGTAATGTAACCACCCCTGAAAACTAAATTAATTTGTAGGTACCTGTGGCTACAGCCCAATCTTTTGTCACTTCTCTCATTAATGGCTGTAATTAAGTCTTTAGTTTAATTATTATTATTTATTAAGTAATAAGCATTTTAGCAGTATTTTTGCCTTCCAGGAATTCCAGGTAACTCTTGTGGAGAGCAAACATTACCTGTGTGCACGCTGGGCACAGGCACAGCCCCACAAACATGAATCAAGCTGGGCACAGCAGCACTCCCTCGTGCCCTGCAGAGGTGCCCGAAGGCAGCAGCCCAGAAGCAGCACAGAATTCAGCGTGATTCTGCCATTTTTGGTACTGCAGAGGCTTCTGCAGCGCTCTGGAGCCGCACCAAGTTGGGTTGGGATGAGTTTCATCCTAGGAGGTACAGCAGCTGTCCATTCCTAGGATGGCGATTATCTGCACTGTTACTTTAATTAAACCTCAGGCTCAGATTCCGTGTCCACTCTTAGGTAGATAATGCAAGAGGAATGCACGCCATGCCTTGGAATGAAGAGCAAGAACGCAGCTCAGGCAGGCAGAGTGTTCTCTCCTAATAAAAAAAATCCAAGAGAAAACTGCAGACAGCATTACTCTGCTCAGAAAGAACTTTCCCCCAGCTGCATTAGCTGCTCACATCATAACTACTCTGAAGTCATAAATGGCAGCTCTCCCTGCCAAGGCTTTTGTTTGATAAAGGTCAGTCCAAGAGTAAAATTTAAGAGTGTTATGATGTTTATCTTAAAATAGCAATTCACTCCCGGAATTGGAATTTACGAAAGGAATTCTGCCAAAACACTTGTGTTTGAAGTTTATGCTGATTCATCCAGCTGAAAGTTTGGCCACTGGCTGGGGAAGTAGCACACCAGACAACACATAAAGGATGATAAATGCGAACAGGACATGCAGGAAATAAAAGCTGGAAGAACTTCAAGCACCTCCTCAGGCAACAGAATGTACAATCGCTGCCTCTTGCAGCAATTTTAACCCAGCTTGTTGTGCTCCAAGTTGAGACATTCTTTATGTAATCAATATAGAATGACAGATAAGGAGCATCTAACTGGAAAGCCAAGCACAGATAACCCAGCAACATCTGGTCCACACAAATGATCCCAGGGCTGGGCAGAGGGAAAGGAATCAAGGCCAGAATAAAACATCTTTGATCTGTGCTCGGTCATTAGGGGTCTGACAGTGAATCCCTCAGGTCACCCAGAGAGCAGGAACGGGCAGAGGAAACTCCTCTGGTGGTTTGCCACCACCCATCCTTCAGACAGAACACAACCAGCAGCTCAGCATTCACTGCAACAGCAGCATCCTCAAACACTTCCCTCCCTCCTTCAGCAGGCAGGCCCTGCAGATATTTGGCACAGGACACGAGGCATAGGGAACTCAGCAGGTTTTGTCCTCCTGCACAGCTGAGTGGCAGATCTCAGCTACATGAGCTTGTATCTTATCCCAGAATTTGCCCGAAGTAATTTTTTTCTTTTTTTTTTTACCTCTTAATGTGCACATTCACAAATACACACATCTAAAACTAAGAGTTTTCTGTTCCCAAACGCTCACATGCTCTTCAGAAAGGAAATTAATTATATCCCTGTACTCAAAATAGCCAAAGCTCCTGAAAACAGCTCTCAGATAAATGGGAAAAGAGATTATTAAAAAACATAATTTCACAATTAGAAACGTGAAATCAGAATATGTGTCTCCTATTTGCTAAAGACTTGCTTTGTCCCGTTTAAAACGCCAGTGCTCTGATTGCTGTGCGCTACTTGGAAGTGATTGCTGGAGACTAGACTCACAAAAGGAGATCACTAGAGAAAAATACCCCAGTGCCAGGTTTGTGCTCTGGCTCCCAGCCTGGAGGTTTGAAAATGCTGTGGCCTCCAGACACAACCCAGCCTCAGCTGAAGAGAAAAGCACAGCCCAGTGCCCTGAGGAAAGCTCAGATTTCGAAACCCCCTCTGTAGCAGCAGCTCTGTTCCTACAAACAGGGAAGGGCAGTCAGGAATTTCTGTGTGAGGCTGGTGTGGTTTTAGCCCCACCAGGGTTCATCACACTGAGGGATGCCAGCAACCTCCCAGAAATGGCTCAAGAAAAATTACCGGGAATGATAATCCGAGGGGGTTTGAAAAAGGTTTTAATTAAAGCAAAAATAACCAACTACACAAAACAAAAGAGTAAAAGCCGTGCACAGTGCAGGGAGGTCCCTTGCACCTGCGAAGACACCCCGAAAATCCCCGAGACACTCTCTGCTCTCTCTTAAGTATTCAATGGTCTAGGAGGTGTTTTTGGCAAGCTGCCCAACAGAAAACAGCCACATTCCTCGAGGAACAGCTCAAAGATCCAACTGGTACCTTTATCCTGACACTGGGCCAATTATGGTGAAAAGAGCATGGAAGTTTCTGGTTCTTCTTCCTTCAAAGTTCAGCGTTGGAACCCTGGGCACTGAGAATTTCAGACTTTCTGTGCTCACAGGTACTGACCCCCAGGAGAATACTGCATTGGGACCGAGGCTGTGGAGAAGGCTTCCAAAATTGAGTGACAGCACTGGGATTGTGGGTGTGTGGTTTGCATAAAAGTGTGTGATATCACAGGGTGGAAAACTTAGAGTTTAAGGTTTTAGAACACAGTAATAGATATAAAGCAAGATGGAGGTTTTAGGGCAGAGCCTGAGTCCTTCTTTTTCACCTTCTTCACGGGTTTGGGTGGTGTTGTGTAACTGGGTAAAAAAATCCACATTGCGGGCCACGGGTGGTTGGTTATTGGGTTAAAAGTAAAACTAATCTAGGTGTCATCTCATAATTGGACCGTTTATCCTTAAAAGGCCTTGTAGAGAGAAAAATAGGGGCCATTTTTAGTTTGTTAGCTAGAACTGCTGTAGAACTCACCACTTGTGAGACTGTAACATAGGTAAGAATTAATAAACATCTGAATCCGAACACGAACTGCATCTCATTCATTTAATCCCGACTCTGGCAAAAAGAAGATAAAAGCAACAGTTCAGGGGTGAAGCTTACACCCTTTTCCTAATATGGGAATCCCTCTGGGCTGTGGGGTGCACTGCAAGAGGGCAGACTGCAGGAAGAACCTCCCAGCTGCCCCCAAGGACAGCAGCTCGGCTGTGGCTCAGAGCTGCAGAGCAAAGCGGGTTAAAGCAGCGTGCCCCGGTGATGAGCACGCACAGGGGGACAGGAACAGATTTAGGTCACCCTGCAGCAGCCTCAAGGATGCAGAAGCCATGCCAGGGAGTCATTTACAGCACACTCCTCCCTGGCTGCTCCAGGGGAATGGAAACCTGCAGAGCGAGTGCCCGCCTGGGAGGTCAGCGCGCTGGAAATTCACATCCCACCTGCTGCTGCGGTGACCTCCACGTGTGTGGAGCTCCAAACGTCCCAGACTGAATTAATGCCTGAAAAAGCTGCTCTCCCCCAGTTCAGGGGGCACTTTTCTTTCACTTCAGTCTGTTCAAGCCTTTTAATTGTAAATTCCTTTGGGCAGGGAGTGTCATATTTATACCGTGAGAGTCTGCTTGTGGGAGGATTTTGTAGCTGCTGCTCTAAGAATAGTAAACACAAAAAGCAGAACTGGCAGAACAAAAGCTTAACAAAACCACGAATCATCACAATTTCCAATTCCAAAGAACCTAAATAGGGTAAGGCAAATATTTTGAGGATTTAGTTGAAACAGCTCCTCAAAACCTGGAAATATGGGGTGCCTACACTTCACAAACCAACAGAACTCTTCCCTTTGTTTGCAACCCTTCCTTAGAAAACCCCAAGGTGCCAACAGGGACCCCGTGAAACACAAAAACAAATCCATGAGCTTGCCAGGCTGCCTCTGAAAAGAAGAGTCATACAACCCAAAGCTGCAGGGTGAAACACAAACCAGGGGAAATCCTCTGAATACAAATCCCCACCTGGGCACCTGTAACCTGCAGAATGCAGCCACTGCAGCGCTGTGGGACAGCCGAACGTGTGCGTGTGGGACACCGCAGGGATAACAGCACTCTCCGGGGCAACACGCAACTGCAATTATTGCTTTACTAATCAGCTCTAATGCAGATGCTTCCACACATTCACAGCCATGGAAATGGGGAGCTGCACACTGCCTTGACGGGAAATGCTGATGATTGTGAGCGATGGACTGCTTCATCTCCCTGCCCACAGAGAACAGGGATGGATTAATTGTTACCTTATTTATTATTTACACTGCAATAATGACCTGAGACCAAATCCATATATTTTTCTGCTAACACAGGCACTGCTTGTGAACGTGTCTTTAGCAGATCATTCTTTTACGGGCCTTAGTGAAATGTTTAACGTGAAACTAAAAGAGGACTGAGGCTGGCTGGGAGCCCAGACACTGAACCCACTATCTACACTGCTTCCAGATCACCTCAAGAATCATCTGACAGCTCTCATTTCCATGCCCCCATCCCCCTGGGGCCTGGCTTCTCTCTTAGTTCCTCATCCAGCACCACTTTCTGCCCATGGCCAGGGGAGCCACCAAATGCAGAATGATGACCATGCACAGGCAGCTGAAGAGTTAACAGGCTAAAGCCAGGCCTAAGGCTAAACCCAGGGTTGAAGGCAGTCTTGATCATCAAGCTACAGGATTTTCAATTCACAAGGCTAACTATGTTTCTAGATGAAAAAAAATATAATTAGCTTTGCCTGGGGGGCCACAACCTAACAAATATACCAACAACTGTGCTGATAGGACAATGCAGCAGCGAAAGCCAGGGATTAAAATGTGAGCAAAAACTAATGTTGAGTGAAAAAGGGTACAGAAACCACTAGGAGCCCAGAGTAAATCAAAATCATTGGAAGAACTCAAACACGGGTGGTAAGAGCTAATCTAATTATACAGTGATTGGTTTGACAAGCAGCTTCTGATTATGGCTCATGCAAGGAAGAGAGAAAAAGGGGTATTTCTAAATCTATGAAATGAAACCAGATGTATTTTGGTGCTTTCTTGAGTTGGCTGAAAGCATGAAACAGAAACATTTCATAGGATCATATCTGTTTTCATGGCAGAGTGTCAAAACACAGATTTCATCTTGACTACTTTAAGACATTTTCTCCTGAAATGCTGACATTTACATCTTATCTCAATTGGGCATTATGTCAAAAAAAATCACTTTTTTCTATTAAAAAGTGAGGGTTTTTCCAGTATCTTTTGTGAAAAAAATCAGTTTTGCAACCTAATGGTATATAAAAATCTATTTTCCATGTTTCAGAACATGCACCTATTTTTTTTTTTCAAGTTATCAACATACAAGTTTCAATTCACCTGTTTGCTCACTTGGGCATAGAAGTCACGCATGGCCATTTCAGGATCAGGGGTTTTGAAGCCTGTGTATGTTCAGGTGGTTGAATAAACTGGAACAACTGAAGTTAAAGGAAATATCCACTGAACTCTGGATGTTTCCAGCTTTCAGCAAAGCAAAAGTGTTTTCAATGCAAATACTATTTTAAATTAGCAGGGAAAAATCAGAATAAAGTATTAGCTACACTTTTTATTTTGGATTCAGGAACAAATTTAGATTAAACCTTATTTTAGGATATATCAAGCAGCCACCGATGCAAAATATTTTTTACCAAAAAATGGTCACTGTATAAAGGAGGGGAGAAATTTGTAGAAAAGCATTTATTTGGTCATAGTTACTATTTAGGAATGCTAAAAATAAACAGCTACTTACTTTTAGAATGGAAGCTGCTGATGTACTTCAAAGGGGAGGGCAGGCAGGTGGAGTGTTTTTGACAATATTTCCCCCGTGCTCTGAGCACACACTGCTGACAATCTAATGAGGTGCCTTTCCAGTACGAGCTGTAGGTCAGAAAAATCCATGATAAAAGTAATGACTCTCTTTTTGAAGATCTGTGGGTCAAAGAAGAGGCATGACATGACTACACAGCAACTCTGTAATGTTAATTTTGGCTGTGTTCCTGCCTTTCCCTCTCCAAAGCGGTACATTGTCAATCCCCTCACACATCACTGATGACAGTGATTTGCTCGCCTGCTAACGGATGGAAAGCTTTCTGCTGTGAGATATACTTAATAAAATTTTCTCTCTCTCCCTCTTGGGCCCATTATTAGCAATTGAAATGTATTTATTACGGTAAAAAAGGTGGTGCCTCAAGCTGAGGGCTATTGTCACGCTCACACTCGTTTGAAAGCTGTGCTGACAACACACCAGCACTGCTGCACCAAGGAAAGAATCCATGTCACAGCTCCCAGCCCCAGGGTGCCAACACACCCCAAAGGCCAGCATTCCTCCCTCCTCTCAGCTGGAAAATTCTCTTGGAAAATAAGATCACATATTCCATCCCATTACTCTAGAAAAGTCTGCATCTCCATTAACGTCATCTACAGGTTGTTATTTGTTCTGCCAGATTAACCAGAAAGTTTGAAGGTACAGACAACACATTTGTTCTAATTAAAGTTACCTCAGCTTAAAAAATTACTGCACTATATTTTCTCCCACAGAGAACATCTAATACATTTGGCTAAAATATCGAGAGATGGTTACAGATGGTAAAATGCATTTCTACATTTGAGAGCCCCAGTCAACTCAGGTGTATTTGCATCGCTAAGCTTTTCTTGGCTTTGCTCTTTTGAGGTGAAATGTCCCATACTTCCCTTTCAGAGAAAATAAAAGTATTTGAGGGCTCAAGAAGCTCAAGAGTCAAGAAAACCATTTCCTACCAAACCACCCTCTCAACTGGCTTGAAATGAAATGTCAGCTGAAAAACCCCACTGGCAGAGCTTGGTGCTTCTCACTGACAACATCATGAACAGAACTCACAGTGCTGCTGCTCTTTTCTTTACTTTTCTCCATCTATTTTCTCCACCTGTGTTCCAACCAGACAGCTGTTCCTCTGTGAATGTGGAAAGATAAAATCAAGGCCAAATTCAGTTGTTACCTCTGACAGCAGACCAAGAAGGCAAAATCTTTTCTTATATTTGACTTTTACCTTGGCTTCCCCCATGCCAGCTTCACAAGTTGTTCTGTCCTGGTAGTTGTTGACAGCAGCTATAAAAAGCATAATATATTCATTTTCAAAATTGTACTTATAAATAACACTTCCATGACAGCTGGACCAGACGTTTTCCTGTCCTAAATGAGGTGTGCTTAGGGAGGAACAGGAGAAAGGAGAAAAACAGGCACTTTTTGGCACTGCAGCTCTACTTTAAGCTCTAACCCTCTCTCTCTCATTCAAAATTATAAAATAAAGGATGACATGATAAAAAGGATGACATGTAGCAACACCATTAAATAAAAAGAAGACCATCATCTTGACAAAAGCAGAAAGAAACTTCATGAGTGAGTTTTCTTTAAATAAAACAACACTTATCTTGTCAACAATTGGCCAGGAGCTACCTTTGTTTACACTTGTATTTTTAAAACAAAAAGGAGTGGAACAGTTTGGGGACATAATAAAGAAAGGGGGACTTTGGCAATAAATTCATAAGAAATATACGTTTCACAGACATATGCCAATTCTAATGAAGTTGGGGTAAGGGAGTCTCTGGCAGCAGGCAGATCAACATATGGAAAGGGGAAAAAAAAACCCCTAAACCAAAACAAACAAAAATAAAACTCCACAATTATTAACAGGGAAAAAAAGGAAACCAGATTCAAATCTCTGCTTGTTTAGAGATTGTAAATTCCCTACAGAGCTTCTTAAAGCATTGCTTTTTCACTCACTCTCATGAAAAATGTAGGTCTTAGTCCTTCTCACTTTAGAATGGAAATGTCAACACCCTACAGATTGGAAGAGAACATCTCACCTAGCCTGTGGCAGCCAGACCCAACATGAACCACGGAGCTGATTATTAGTGGCAAAGTGTATTTCTCTTCTCCAGAGAGTCAGACCCAACAGCTGGTGGTTTTTATTCACCTCTGTGTGCCAGGGATCAGCCCCTTCCTCTCCAAACGTGAGGAGAAGCCCGTGGAAAGGTGAGAACAGCTCCGTGGCTAGCACATTTCCTCTCACTTCCCTGCATCTCATGGCTCGACTTTTAACACTACCACCCTCAAGGGAGGTGATGGGAATCTCTTTAATATTCTGCAGAACTCCAGCTTATGACAGCTCTTTGTTCGAGGCCGTGGAAGGAGGCAGTAGAAGGCTTCACAGAAAGGCAAATGCAGCAACACAGGAAGCAGAGAGGGGATGATGCAGCTTCCCTTGAGCAGTGGCCCCTGGCTCTGAGCATCAGATCCCCCAGCTGCTGCTGAATGATCAAGGAGCAGGGTAGGAAGCAGATTGCTTTTTGTCTGCAGGAGGCCAGGAGATTAGCTGCTGCGCCTTCTGTAAGCATCACTGCAATTGTGGTCTTGAGGAAAAGCCAATACATAACTTCATACAAGGATTAAACTAAATCCAGCAGCTCTGGAAACTGAAGCAACATCAGCTGCTCCGTGTCTCGAGCGGCACATTTAGGCACGAGCACACGTGGCAACCTCTCTGTAACTTTCCTGAGGCGTTTCCTTTGTTCCAGCAGAAGCCCCACATGCATCTCCTGCATTTTAAGGTGCAGAATCACAATTAAGGCAATGAGGTTGCAATAAGTTAATGTTTATTTTCTCCTTACCTTTGTTACTCAAGAGGCTGTTAGGTGAGCTGATTTATAATTTCAGTTTAAGTGCCATGAAAGACGCATAGATCCTTATTTACCTGTGAATATAAGTAAATAAAATAACGTAACCTGATTCACCTATTGACTGCCCTGAAATGATGGCTTTAAACCCCTTGCAGTGCCTTGCCACAGCCTCAGAGCCCGTTGGCAGGGGACTGCCGCTGTTACCTGAGCTGCTCTGTGCACTGCAGAGCACCAGAGACGTCGCCCTGCTGTCCCAGATGCTGAACAAAATCACTAAATACAGCAGCAACACTAACTCAGCCCTATTCCAGCCTCGAGGGCCGTAAGACAAACAATTACAAACGTTCAGCCACATATAACCAGCTAAATTCTTCACCACAGTGGGATCGTTTTCCTTGTTCGAGGACCAGTGAATTACAAACTCTCTCACCTGCAGTCACAGGAGCTCAGTTTCTAAATTAAGTTTTCTCTCTGTGCTATGGAGCGCTGACTGTAATTTAGTAAACTCGAATGCCAGCACTGGAAACATTCCTCTGAAAGCCAGTTTGCATGCTAAATGCAAGGTGCTTAATCTCTTGCCATCACAGAAACCTCTGCCCATGCTGGAGTTATTTGCTCGTGCACCAAATCCCCTAATTGAGAGTAGGAAAGTCATCATAAAAATCACAATTCCTAAAATTAATAGAATGTCCCGTACTTCCAGCGTCATGCAGATGTTAACAAAATTACAAATTAACTCATGAAACAGTTCAGTGAGGCACAGCGGAATACCATTGCTCCAAAACAAATGGCAGAAAGTGAAACCAGTGCAGAGGTGCTGGGTCAGACAATATTGATAATATTGGCAGGAGGAGAGCAGTTCTGCCTGAGGAATTCCAAACCACTGACATTCCAGTGCATCAACATTTTTCCCTAAAATATCATTTCTGCTGTATTTTCTAAGCGAGTCTCCACAAATCTTTTTCTATAGCAATGCCTGAAAGAGAAAATCATGCTGTTAAGACTGATATCACAAGAGTGGAAGGCTCTGGAACAGCAAAGAGTAAGCTCAAAAATAAGGAAATGTTACATGGGAAAGAGATTAATTTAGTTAATTGATTAAGTCAGATGGGGAAATAAATCACAGTCTGGTGAGGTTGGTCTGTGAGAGCAGACAGGGGTTAGAAAATTTGCACACTCTTCTGCAGGAATGGAGACACTGGAGAAAATTGCTGCAAAAACAGTCCTGGGACTTGGGTGGTGTTGCTGTGATCAGGCAGGAAATAGGAGGAAGAGAAAAATGGGCTGCTAAAACGCTGCCTTGTGGGCCTTGAGATACCTCTAAGGAGATTTTAAATTCTGGTGAAAAAAGAGCTGCTGGATGATTTGTGGCACGCAGCTAATATTTAGTAAAGCCTTGAAAGGATGAGCTTCAACGATTTAGCCAAACTGCTAATATTAAATATACCAAAACTTCATTTACACCACTTGCTTTCAAATATATAGAATGAAAAGTCATTATTTAGTTTGAAAGAAACCATGAGTCAACAAAAGCTGCACTAAATATTGCCTTTATCTGGTCTTGAAGCATTAGCAGCAGGAGGGCAGACTTCCCAGAAGTCAGTGTAAGGGCAGCCATAGCACAAAAATGCTAAAATATTTTCATGTTTGGGCAAGAAAGCTTTCAACAGTGGGGGGGGGGGGGGGGAAGTTTGCTTTACAAAAAAAGGAAAAATTCAAAAGTCGAGATGCTTGTGCCCCAGCCAGCCTGTGGCAATCTTTCACCATTTGCAGGGCATTTCCCACATTCACTGGCAACAATCTAAACCTCTACTGTTCTGATGAACCTTGAAACACTAAAAAACACAATTCTGCATTTCTGAAGCGAAGGATAAGTTCTTCCACCAGGATTTTCAGGAGCAGCAGCGTGTTGCCAGGCCTGTGCGCTCTCCCAGCTCAAGGTGCATAAATGAACTGTGTGGGTGCAGCACTGAGCTCACAGCAGGCGTGTTCCAGAGTGAGGATCTTTTTGCACATCTTCTGTTCTTTTTGCACATTTTTCCACCATACCAGACCTGGTGGAAAAGGCATCTGCCACTGTTTACTCCCAACACACTTCCCAATTTGCTCCCCCTCACAAATGGCAACACTTGTGACAGTTCTCTAAACTCAAAATTCTGTTTTAGTACCACTCGGCAGTGCACCAGAACTCAAAGGAATCGTTTTCCTCAAGGGGATATTTACTTCTTTCTGAAAAAATCCCAGAGATAATGTTATATATTCATTCATGGCACACTATTCTTTTATATCTCAGACCTTTAAAATAGAAGGATCGATAAGAGGTGGAGGATTTTTACGCTCCAAGAAATTTATAAGCAGCAAATGAACACCCTTGGAGCACCCTAGTTAGAAAATAATGACTGTTCCTCCTTGTTACTTAGATGAAGAGTGACAGGAAGGTGAGAACATTTTCATGAGTGCCCAGGTATTTGGCACTCTCAGTTTAAGGCAACGGAAGCTTAACTTTCAGATTTTGCAACTGAACGGTTGCAAAAAAACCCACAGCATAGAAAGCAGAGGAAAGGAATCAAACGTTTATGCCAAGATCAAAAGGCAAAAACCCCACAAAAATTAAAGCTTTGGAAAAGAATGAACCCTTCTGAAATAATCCTCAAAACATGGATGGGGCAATGAAGGACTGAGATGCCTCTGGCAGCCAGGACTTACCACTCGCTTTATTCTTGTGAAGGGACCATGGCAAACACTGCAGTTAAACAAAATAACAAACAAAACTATCTATGGAAGTTAAAACCATTCTGTTCTCATGACCCCACTGAGGCGCAGAGTCTTCACCCAGTGGAGGTGACAGAGAACACCATTCCTTGGCTGAAGACATGAGTTTACCTAAGGCAGCTTACCTGAGCTGTGAGTTTGACGAGTTGTCTCGTAAAATAATCTCACAGCACGGTTACTCAGCGTTCCCATAGGTATTTTATCAGTTTTATCTTTTTATATAATAAAACAAAAAGAAGAAACTTGAATTTAGGTTGTCCCATGGGCTTACTTCTGTGGAACAGAAAGGAGGAGGGAGAGAGGAAGAAATCATTCTCTGTAAAAAAAAAAAATGGAAACCCACTCAAAGCTATTTTAAGCTTAACTTCTGTAAAAAGAATCATCTGAGCATCAATTCCTATTTAATACAAGTCTCATGATTCAAAACCAGATTGATAAGATAGAACTTAAAGTATGTAATTTAGTAAATTTTTACAGTTATATGTTTCTGCCAGAAAAAAAATGGAGTTTTTTATTGCAAATCTTCCCACATCGATAAGTGGACAGATGCAGAAAGCACTTGCTTTTCTGACCAGGTTCAGTGGGGGAATGTCTGGACCTCAACTTTTCTCCCTGAAAGTGATTTACACCCATTTTTCTCCCAAGCGTACAAGAATATCCGCTAGAACCCCACCGCAAACAACCGAATCTAAAAATAGTCATTCTAGTCGTATAAAGAGACAATATTTTTTTCTTTCTGGAAAAACCTGGTAATAAAATCATTACAACAGAAATAGTGCAGATCTCATTGTGGGCGCTTCACTTCATCACAGCAAAATCCACAGTCACAACACCACAACACAGCTGAAGTCTTACCAAATATAAACTGAGCTATCACAAACAGACACAAAGTTCAGTACAAAAATAACAGGGACAACGCCGCAGAGAAAGGAACACTGACAACACAGGCTTTTTTTATTCTCTTTTACATGTCCAAAATATTGAGCAGAATGAGGAAGAGATGCTGCAAATTATACCCCAAAAAACCTTCCATTAGAGAGTAGGTTAAGAAAAGTGTCTAGGAAAGAGGGAGAGAGACAGAAAAACTGAAATAAAACGTTCATGACTTATAGCATTTAGATACAATTTATCAATTTGGAAATGAAGAATAATGCAAAATACAGAACAAAACTTGCAATCCCTTGGCAGCAGCCATGAGGACAGGATTATAGAAGAGTGTCAAAGGAAGGCTGCGAAAGACACCGCTGACACCACTCAGAGGAACAGAGTAGGAATGGTACCGAGGTTAAACTGCAGCTGCCTTGTGTTGACAGGCTGGAGTGCAGGGATGGCAGCAAATCGTAAATCAACATGGGCTGAACATTTCAATAGAGCTAAATTTTTTAAATTAATATCATGGAACTAGCATTCAAAGTGCTGTAGGATGTGGATTATTTTTTTTTTTTTCACTGTATGACTGTTTTATTCTGAATCAAGCATTTCAGTTTGTTAAAGCAGCCATAGAAGAATGGTATTTACATTGTTTTACAACCCCATAAATTTTTTTATTTTTTTATATATATATATATATATTCTGCTTAACAAGATAACATCTCTAATAATCCCTCTCACTGGGACTGACAAAAAGATGAGAACGTTACAATGGATACGAACCGAAGATAAAATACAGGATTAAAAATAAAATATAGAACAAGATTTATTTTTAATTAATCCACTTGCCACCTCCATTCGGTTGATGTACGTGGGAGAGCTGCATTAAGCCTGGAGTGTTCCTACCCAGAAAAGAGTCAGATTTTAAAAAGTGTGTCTCTTAAGTAGGTAGGTAGGAAAGTGTACCACTGAAAGTTGAGAGGACCTGCTCTATTTCAGACATTCACACTAAACTTCTCTTTGAGACAAAAATAAGAACACACACGTATCACTGCCTGCTAATTTTGTAAAAGCATCGAAAACAAATATGGGTAAGAGTGGATGTGGAAAATTACACGGGCATCCTCACGGAAAACAGGCTCAGACAAAGTATTCAAAACAATTTGAAAAGTTACAAATTACTTGCTCGTAAGTTCTAATGTTAGTCTCTCATAAAAAGATTGAGCATGAGCAGAAGGCAAGGTAATTCCTCAGAGATCCTAAAAAAGTGGTAATTTACTAATAAACTTCACATTCTTAAGTAAGTGTTTTTGAGCCTAAAAAACCCCCCACAATGTGCATTATAGCATGGGTTCTAATCATTTACAACGTGGAAGGATGCAGTGGGACTCGTTCTGGATGTGTACAGATGAAAACTCAATTATATTTTTTAATTCTGGGGCCTTCTCATCTATGACCTTTTGCAGCCTACCTTCAATGTGTGTAAATTCTGTCACTCACAGGGGCTGGGTAATACACGAACAGCTGCTTTTCCACGGCTTCACAGGATCAGGAAGGACTATGCCAAATGAGACAGATTATCCCAAATCCTCAGTGAAGCTGCAGGTTCTGTGGACCAGATGGACACAGGTGAGTGGTGGGGATCACATCAGACACACAGAGCCTAGAGCTCACAGAATCTATCTGACTTTCTTGAATCCACCTTTGAAGGATGGGCAAAACCTTACAAAATTTAGTTAAACAACTGACACTTCAACCAAATTGGGACCTGAATTAGAGGTGTGATGAGGGAGATCCACAGGGATAATCTGTAAAACTTAGGTATGCATTAGAAACTGTGAGGAAAATGAAGGAGATACACCTTGTGTTTTGAGATGCTGTTGTTGTTCCAGCAGGTCAGGCACTGAGACAAATCCTAGCAGCTCCACAGCTGAGTCTGGCAGCACCACATCAAACAAACAGCGTGGGGAGAGCCACGCTTCTGCAAAATTACACATCAAAATCGAAAACTCTTGCACAAGGAGAAGCAGAGGCAGATGAGGAACTGGAGGAGCCAGAGCAGAAAATGCCCCGAGCCAGAGTGAAGTTTTTTTTTTTTCACTTCAAAGCAGAGGAAAGCAGTGGGATGATGGAAGCACGATCTGTGCCTGGCAGCAGCAGCTGTGCAGGACATGGGATCCACTGGCCAGCCTGGCTACCACAGCTGAGCACGGGAATCACCAGCTCTCCCTCATGATTAAAGAGCTTCCAGTAATAAAGTCTGTTTCCTAATTTTCCAATGATGCAGGGATGTTTTTCAGGTTCTGTGCTGCCCAGGTGCAGCTCTGAGCTCACACTCAGGGTCACTCAGCTCTCTGCACACAGCAGCGACACAAAACAAATCCTTTTCCTGCTGCACACCAAGGACAACTTTCAGCCCCAAAAGCACAAACAAGGGTGGCTGGAGGGAGGAACAAGAAGGATGGGACCTCACAGCCTGGAGCTGGAATGGGACAATTAAACCCCAATGGGCAAATGGACCAAAACTGATCAAAGTGTGAGACCTCGTGACCCTTTGTCCATTTTGTGCCCATTCTGGGTCCACCTTGGCTCTTGCCCTGCCCAAGGTGCACCCTTTAAGGCCTTTCAGTAAATATCTACCTTATTCTCTGGCTCTGCCCAGTCTCTGTTCCAGCTCAGCCCTCCCAAGGCATCAGTGGCACCAGAGCTTGGGCCAACAAACCATCCCTGGCAGGGAGCCAATGTGGTGACACAAATGACAATGTGAGCAGCATTAGGAGCTCAGGTTTATTTTGGGGGTCTGGTCAGCCACTATGAACTCTTCTAGAGTGTCACTGGGCCTGAGACCCACAGTGCAAGTGGAAAAAAGTCCCACAGAGGTGCCGCTTAAGCATTTACCAGAGTGCACATTAATGGATAGTAACGATTAGGGGTTAACAAAAAATTTGTGGGAGATTAAGAAGTCACCCATAGATCCCCTGTATCCACAAACATCTTTGTACAAATTCCTTAAAGTGTAATATTTTTAATTGTCTGTGATTTTACAAGAATATAGTATTTTCTCTCCTTCTGCTTTGTTTTTCCATTAGATTTGTGGGTGCCTTCTGTTACATTACACACCACTGACTGAGAAACCCAGATGGATTTGGAGACTGCATGGTTCCTCCTAGTCCTGCCATACATAAGCTGAATGCTACTTAATAATCCACACAGTTATTTTTGTGACAAGTTTGGGAGAAATTTGGGCCAGATTTTTCACTTAGTTTTTCATGCCAAACGTTTTACAGACTTCTTTTTTGGGGTGTGGGGGTGTGTACAAATTGGCATTTTACATTGAAAAATGCCTGCCACAAATCCTAAAATAAGGAAAATAAAAAAGATGATCAGAAACATCTCCGCATTTGTCAGTTCCTTCAACCTCAGGAATTTGGTTTACAGTTTAAAAAAATGTATGTCTCATGGGTTCTAGTGTTTAATATTGATAGATTTGCTGGTTGACTAGAGGATACCTTCTAGCAGATGTCATTTTCAATGCTTCATACTGATGGATTCTTATCCTTTGGTAGGCAAGGCAATATTTACAGAGAAATCAGAATGTTTTCATCAGTCACAGAGGCACTGCAGGGGCAGGATCCAGCAAATATCGGTTACGAAAAATAGGATCAGGTCTGTCAGTCTGAGAGAGACGAGCTCCAAGTCACCCACCCACAAGCATAACTTCACCCCTTCCATTTCAGCCTCAAGATATCAAAATGCAGAGCTTGCAACAGACTGAAACTGAAACTTCAGGCTTCCCAGAGAAGAATTCCTATTTTTTAAGTAAATTACATACATTTCCCTTCAAGCTTTGCTGCTCAGTAACTCAACTTGAAAAACAATATTATTGTTGCCACATGGTATCTAGGAGGAAAGGTAGACAAATTGCACGATTACATGGGGTTTTCCCCCTCTAAAAACCACCATTTAAATTTCTCATTTAGATTTTTATTGCAATGGAGGATATCTTGCAAAAAGAAAATTACAACTAACATGACAAAGTCCTATGCTCCGTTTTGGGACCAAAAGCATTTTCATAGAATGGTCTGGCTCAGAAGTGACCTTGCAGACCAGGATTCCAACCCCTCCTGCCACGGACAGAGACAAAAAGGACAAAGTTTCTCTGTGGATATATCAGAAAGTGATCCCTAATGCTGCTGTTGGACTCTTTTAATGTAGATTAACTCGTTGATGTTAAACTACTTCAGCTAAACCTCTTAACTCTGAGCCATCAGGAATTTCTGAGCGTCAAGGCAGAAATTTTTGCTTCATTTATATAAAAGGAGGCATTTGGCTTTGTCAGCCAGAATGAACCAGGACACTCAGCTGTGGAAAAATGCCAAGACTCTGCTATTAAAAGTTACCAGCTTCTGTTACCTGCCAAGGGTTTGCTGACTTACAGAAGATGTGCAAAGTAAGGAGTGGAAGAGGGAGCCCTTTTCCTTTCCCTCTTCCCTACGTAACAATTCCTTTTTCTCTTTGGAAAACTGGAGGTCATGACCTTACTATGGGGCAGGAAGAGCGACAAATTTCAGGTGCAGTGTGTAAGAACGCTTTTCATCTAGCTCCTTTCCTAATGGGTGACAGTTTGCAGTTTGAGCCAGGTGGTTGAGCTCACAATACGAAAGCTGGTTTTGCTCAAGAACATGCTCCTATTTTTGCCTCCCTTCTAAGCACTTTTGAAGGCAAATCAAATGAGCCACGGGCTCAGATCCAGGTAGGTATACATTCACCACTGCGTGGAGAGAAGGAAACATCACAAGGACAGAAAGTAATCCTTGCTGATAAGAAAAACAAACAGAAAGCACTCTGAGACACATCAGATGTTTTGACAACAGCCACCACCAAGAGAACTGCGTGCTCCACTGGTTTATGGCAGAATAAAGCCCTGCCATCTCACATGGCTCTGATCAAGCAAGGTGACATTTCAGCTCTGGGCTACGTATTTAGCTATGAAGTTGGTGGATGTCTCTTCTACATGCATGACTGTAATAGACACATGAGAATAAAAATAGCTGTCTTACATGTATTCGTATCTATTGTCTGGTTTTGAAACCCTGGAGGACAAATGGGAGTTGTCATCTCCTTTCCCTCCCCCAAGTCAAATGGCTTTGAGACAGTAACGACTACCAGAATTAACAGTTAGCCCAAAGATATGAATAAACTCAGTGGCAATGTTACCAGCCACAGTTTTTACAAAATAGATATAGAAGACACCAGCAATTTGTGTCTTAAAAGCACAAAATGATTCTGAGGGATTTTACTTAAAGAGTAGCTCCTACAGATTCTACAGAAAGGAAAAAAAAAAGCAAGATGTCAAAAGAAATGACTGTGCAACCTTCTAAAGCAATACAGTTTCCTATCTCTGCCACATTACTTACACACAAGAATGTAATTTTAACTTGATTTGAACTTGAACTTACTGTATTTCAAGGAAATTTACCTGACAAGCAACATTGTTTGAGGGGAACTTTTGAGTTCCTCAAGTAAATTTTCCACTAATGCCTAAATTGACCACATTTACCTCCTTCTACCTTTATTAATTTCTTAATTTTAAGATCAGAAGGCATTAAGCTTCTTGCATTATGTTAACTTCATCATATAGCTGGCTGCAGCACAAACTTGGGTATTTTCTCCAAAAGTGACCGATTAAAAGTTTTGCCTTGTCTTGTTTTAACAGATGCTGTCCTGTGGTTGATTCACTTTGCACAAGGTTGGGATATTTGCAAGAACACAGCTTTTTAACATTCCTGCACAGTCGTGTCACCATAGGAGCAGCAATAAATAATGTCACCCATCCAGCTCAACAGACCAGTGCTAGCAAGGTTATTTATTTCTGGGCAGTCAATCCTCAGGCTTTTTAATGCATTGTGACTCTTAAACTCATCAGCAGATTACGCTCTAGGCAGAGCAAATTAGAGAATCTGCTTGCTCTCTGTCATTGAAAGACCTAATCATTTACAGCAAAACAAATTCATAACAAATTTAACAAACTGGGCATTTACAGAGAAAGAGATTCGGGCTTCACAACAAGAAAGCATATTTATCCCCTACAGGGTAGTATATATTTAGTTAATTGTCAGTAAAATTGTCAATACTTAATTCCTGTAGTTTACTAAATCTATTGGAGTTAAACTTGCAGGGTTGGTGGTTTTTTTCTGTAAATAAATAGGATTTTTTTTTCCCCAGCTAGATAATTTAACAGCTGCTTAAAAAAATTATTTATCCAGCGGTACATGGCAATTTGAGACAGAGTGTGCACACATTATAGAAAAGTGGAAAGCGATAGCGATAATGTGAGGGGAAAAAAAAAATCCCTGAACTCTTCTTCAGACAACTTTTACCATTAATCTTTAGTGTCCTAATTCAGAGCTATCCCTAAACACAGTGCTAAACTGCTAATTTATTTTGAAAGGTATCATTCGATATTAACTAGACCCAGCACAAGCAAGAAATTACTTCAGTGTGTACTTACAGTGGCATAATTAAAGCAAACAGTTGCACAAGCTGTAGAATTAGGGGAAGCTGGTTTCTCACAGGCTCCTGTTTCACAGATTCTGCTGGGTTTTACACAAGCCAAGACTGAACTGAGGCTTTCTTGAACTGGTTGATCTTTCTCTTGGCGTTCTTGAATTTAGCGTGAACCCAGGAGTCACAAACTCTCCTACTCTCCCAGACCACCTAGACCCACGTAATTTGTAGGATGGATTTGAAACTCTCGCCAAGTTTGGCTGAAAATTCTTTGAGATGGAAAAAATGATAAAGTTGAGGTGGCAGTGGAAAACCACCAACAGGACTTTCTGCTTCCCGATGGAGGTTGTGTCAACTCAGACATTTGAGCCCAGCTTCTCCAAGGAACACAGCTGTCCAGGGACAATTTAGATCCCTGGATCCCAGCCCACCAGCACTTCAGAGGTCTGTGTAGGGACAGCAGACACGTGGAACAGCCAATCCTTACAGCAGTGCATCCATCACTTCAGCACTCCAGAGGCTGTTTTACAGCACTTTAGTGACAGTGAGACCTCTCAGCTGCTGGAGCAGCTACACCTGTGGCACCAGAGCTGGCCCTCTGCTGAAGCAGCATCTCCCCTCCCCTGAGCCTCAGGAGATTCAGTTCCGTGGGCTTTAGGCAGGTGATCTTCAGATGTGGTTGTGTGTCAGGGAGATGACATGAAATGATTTTTCTTCAGGCCCACACTGAAAAGATTTCTTTTCTTAGGGACTAATATAAAAGTTAAGTTTTGATCCCTTGGTCTAAAGAGGCAGATAAGACATATTCTTGAACTTCAAAAACCCCTGGAAGTTTGCTGTAGATTTCTATAAATATTTTAACAAAGAAGAAGTGTTTCTTGTCCTCTTCCTTTTCATCCTAAAGACTTGCTCACATTAAACACCTTACAGAGGCCTATTTTGTTTCTGTGTAGTCATTTTTGCATGGTGTTAAAGGAAGCCTTTTCCATTTAACTCTTCTTATTAAGATTGCAGTCTTGCATTTTCCTGCCCAACAGATAAGAGAAGTGTCAGTCACCTCATCACAACCTCATCTACCATTAAATTAAATAAAGGCAAACCGTGCACTTATATCAATTACTCTTAATCTCACTACCCTTCACCCAAAACACTGTCACCTTCTCAAAAAATCAGAGAAAATATTTCATAGCTGCTTCTTGGTGCTTCAAGCTGATTTTCATGACCAAATTGATTCAAAGACGCACAGACATACATACATTCACTTGCAAAAATGAATCATCCCTGCACAAAAAATACACTCAGGTGGAGGAGCATGAAACTGAACAGGATTCTACACGAAAACAAAAAAACCCAAAAACCTGGATATTTCATTTATTGACATGATTTCATTTTTAAAAATGCTTCTTTGAATTCAAAGCCAGCAAATTTTGGTATTATCAGTGTTGTCTTAGCAAGGAAGGGAGAATAAACTCGCTGTACCTTATACAGAAGCCTCCCCAGCAAATTTGCAGGAAGTATTGCTTCTAAAGTGCAACCTCATGCTGAGGTGCCCAAAACAGCCCAATTCCATGCTTGTTGTGTCAGCCCTATTTTCTGGCAGCATATAGCTAAAAATAACCCTCAAGTCTGCAGAGTAAGGCTGAGGCTCGAAAGTTTGCTTTTAATTTTGGATTTCACCTCTGAAAGCGGAGGAACTGAATGCCTCAGAAGGGTCAAGACATTTGATGGACATGAGCAAGGCTCCCATAAACCATGAATCCCACCGAATTCACAGAATATATAAAAGGGCTCTCCTCCCTCCCTGAGTGCTCCCCACACCCTGCAGCAGTCCCAGCTCTCAGCTCTGAGTCTCTGTACCCTCAATTTTCAGTCCATTACCCAAACTGGTTCCTGGGGTTGATCCTTTTTTTTTTTTTTTTTCTGGAGCTACCCACAAAGGAAAGAATCCAAATTTAAGTGGTGCAGCTCAGGCACGATACCATCCAATTAACCTCTTCGTTTTGTGATAAAGACAATTGTCAGGCCCTCGGTGCAGCCAAAGGTTTTTAACATTGTAGGTTTACAACAGCTGGAAAAGAGAAAATTGTCGTGCAATGTGAGTTTTTCTCACAACTTCCTGTGCCTCCCCTTCCTTCCTCACTCCATCCTTCTTATTATCCTTCACATTATTTTTCATATTCTTATTTTTAAGCATGTACCAACTTTTCCTCTGCTCTTCACCACTGCAAAACTAAGTGCTTGGGAAGTCAAATTTAATGTATTTTAATTGCACAATGTTCTGCTCTGGTGAAATGTTAGACCAGAAAAAAAAAAAAAAAACATGAGGAATTTTCCTGTAAGAAGAATATATTTAGACTAGGCATGTTTCTGTGCTTCATAACCTGTTTAAAATGTAGGCTGTGTAAAATTCTGTACAGCAATCTTTTTGCACATCACGGCTCATAAACACGAATAATGTTCAGCAATAATCCTGACGTTATTTTTTGCTCCCCTCCACAGACTAAGTAGCTTATTGTTAATACTGCTTTACCCTCAAGAAAAAAATAATTGTTTTGTCATTTTCTTCCTAGATTTTTGTGTATGTTAAGCCGGATTCCTTGTGACATGTCATAACATTGAGACAACTTTAAAAATTCTCACAAACCTGAGGGAGCTGGGGGAGTTTATCCTGGAGCAAAAGATGATCACTCTCCACACCTGCCTGGAAGCTGAGGTTGTAGCCAGGTGGGTTAAATTCTCTTTTCACAAGTAATAAGCAAGAGGACGTGGATTCCGATTGAGCCAGGGAAAATCTGGATTGGATATCAGGAAAAATTCTTTCACAGACGGGGTTGTCAAACACTGGGACAGGATGGCCAGGGAAGTGTCTCAGTCACCAGCACTGGAGGGATTAGAAGACATCCACACAGAGCTCTTGAGGACCTGCTTTAGTGGTAGGCTTGGCAGTTTTACATCAATGGTTGGACTCAACGATCTTAGAGGTTTTTTCCCAACAGAAATAATTACATATATAAAAATATATATTTTTTTATATATATATGTATATATATGTATTATATATATTAAAATATATATTTATTTATATATATAAAATTATGTATTATATATAAATATTATATATTTTAAAAACCCACTTGGAATGTTTTCAATAAAAGGCTTTAGGAATTCAAAAAGCTGTTTAGCACAGCTACTGCCAGCTGCGCTCTTTTCAAACTTTCTGAAAGAGATTAGATAAGCATACATAGATTTCAGGACTGTCATCTGTCAGACCCTGAAATACAGCCAGCAGAGAGCAATGCATAGAAGACCGTAAAATTTGTTTTATTATTTAATTCTATTTCCTTCAGTCAGTCCTGAAAAACATCTGCTCAGACAAGTAGAGAGAATGAATATCACGGCAAAGATTTAAGATATAGATGTACATTGACATCAAATAAAAAGTTTTCTTAACTTATAATGAGTTGCAGTATTTTCTTTTTTTGAATGATTGAGCAAACAGACCTTAACTTTAATAGAGACCAAGCATTTGATATGTCATGAAATTCATCCCTGCTTCAGCAGCACACGCAAAGCAGCAAAACGATCTCGAGCTTTGCTGATTCTCAGTCACTTCCACTTACAAACACGTGCTGAGGGCAGCTGGGACCACCCCTGCCCCTCTCCTCCAGCAGCAAGGGGTGCTCCCCTGCTGAAGGGCACTCCTGATGCCAGCAAGCCAGGAGTGCCCAGGAAAAGCAAAAGGGAACAAGATCCTCAAGAACAGGATGAGCCCACTCGATCCGCAGAGGATCTCAGCAAAAGGAAAACAAGATTATTCCCTAGAAGCAGAGTGTACTAAACTCTTTAGCTCCAGGATCACGCTTCCTCATCAGATCAAGCTGTCCCTCACGCCCTTCAAGTTTAAGGTGTCTACGTCCTGTTCTAGACAAAGCAGAGTGAAGTTAGAAACTAATCATCACCTCTAAAAACATATTAAAGATTTCATATTATGAAATCTATTTGAGGTCAGGACTTTATTATTAAGATGCCAATCAGGTAATATCCTTGGGAAAGGTATTTTCATGCCTGGTCATACTTAAGAAGAACTAATTTAAGTTTTCCAGCATGAAAACTATATTTACTTAGTTCTGTTATCTCCCTAATCTTGCACTGCCCTCTGCTCTCTCCAGCTATTTCATTGATATGAAGAGCCAATTATTCAGCCTAATTTTCCAAGATTCTGAATTGAAATACATATGACAAAATAGGAGCAAGAAGGCATAAGCAGAGCCTAGTCTAGATTAAATTAATGTTAGTCTTTCAGTCTACCTAAGTGACAAAAGCTGCATCACTGCAGGCTGCTGGCCTCGGGGTTGATTGCTCTGAGTCTCTCAGACTTTCATGTCCTGTTTTGGAACTTCTCAGTGATACCAAAAACACACAAAAGCTGCTGCTGGCAGCAATTGAACCAAACCCCAAATTCTTAGTTCTTTGGGCATCAAAGGAAGCAGAGGCACTGAACTTTGTGTGCTGCATTTATCAGAACTGTTACATGCCAGGTAGGGTACATGTCCTCTGCCTCCTCTGCTGCCTCCATTCTTTGCTGGAAACAGAGAATTGAGTAATTTTTTATCCAAGACACTTACCCAGGAAGGGAACTGCTGGCTCCTGATGCCAACAGTGCGATTTGTTCCTGAATTATTAAAAAAAAAAGAGAAGAGGAAACTCACCACTGAATCACAGTCCCTTTTTTCCTTTGTTTCTGATCAAGTTCATACTGTCATTTATTGTAGTCCCCTATGGGTACTTTCCTCTGTAGAGCACAGCACTCTTTTTTTTCTCCTATCAAAATTGCATTGTGTCGTGTTTAGAGAGAGCCTTTGTCCTCAGTATCAGGAGGAAAAGAGATGGTTTCATTTCATCTTTGGAAATAAAAGCCAAAAGGAAGAAAGAACATGACTGCAGAAAACCTGAAAAAGACAAAAAGAGTGAGAACTGCCTCATAAGAGACATTTCATTGACGTTAGTGAACTTTTTACTATAATTTTACTGGTTGCTACAATTCCAGACAATACAACGTATTTTCCTTGGTAACACTTTATCCTTATTCAATGAAATTTAAAAACTTTGACTTGTTAATGAATAAATAACCATTAAAGGGAATGCAGGATCTCCCTTCTGTGAATTCTTTTTCTTAGGCATAGAATAATTTCTTTATAGTTCAGATTTGCTGCTTGAGTGTACTGCTGCATGTAAACCAGGTATTTTACCATATAAACCAGGTAAGCGTGACTCTTCCAATTGTGAAGTCAGAAATTACTCAACACTGTTTTAAACTAAATTGAATCTTAATAGAAATGTCTACATTAGCACTTACAGGCTTAAGAATCCTGTGTTGTGTGGTGTCAAGGAGAAATATACACACTAAATTTTCAGAGCAACAATCGTGGGGTTTTTACTTTTATTTTGTATTAGGTCTTATTGGAATATATTAAAACAATTTACATACAAGTGTGTTAGAACATCTTTTCAAATCACGTATTTTAAGTTATAAAAAGCATTGCAATATTATCATACATATATGGCAAGGCTTTTAAAAAGCTGTGCTTCTTAAAGGTAAGACCACATAAACAAAATGCTGACATAACACAGGGTTCAGTGGGGTTCTCTCCCCTTACAAGGAGATTTCCAAGCTGTTGACAAAGAATTCTTACCAAGTTATATGGGAACAGCTGTATAGGAGATGAAAAACAAGACATCATTTACTCAGTATGTGGACAGATAAAGTCATTCCAGGCCTTCCAGGTTCTTTCCAGAAATTTATGCCTTTTCTGGCAAAAAAAACCTGCCTCCTCTTCATGCAGCCAAAAAAAAAAAAAAAATCAGCATCCATTCAGGATGTTTCCTTAGCTTGCCCCACACCGTTCTCTCCTTCTCTGTCACCTTAGATTAATGACATTCTCCTAAAGCCATCTCCCCATGAACCTGTTCTGTACTTCCCCTGTCCCCCACGCCAAATCCTCCTTGGTAAGGCTCCAGAAAGTTCCCATCTCTGCTGGGATTGCAGCTGCCAAGAGCTCCTCAGCCAGGCCAGGAGGCAGCAGCCCAGTGACGTCTGCCGCAGCCCAGCATCCTCCCTCCTCCTGCCAGGGACCACAGGAGCCCAGCCAAAGCTTTCACTGGGCCAGCTTCGAAGGCAGAATTTGCTTTTTTTTTTTAGGTGCCACGGATTAGGCTTGTTTTTGCAGTTGTTTAGAAAAGCTCCTTCCAAACCAGGCTTTGCCATTTCGTGAAATGAGCAGCTGGAATGATTATGTCCCGCACAAACTGAATAATACAATTTATTCCCCCCCGACCCCTCCCCTCAGGAATTTGCTTTTCCATGTTCTGAATTCTATATCACAACAGGAAATGGTTTGACTGACACACAAGATAGTTGTAAATGATATCGTTCTAAATACACATATGTATTTATGGTTGATATAGTTCTAAATGTTGATGATCGAACTCAGCTATAAGGCCACATCCACCACAGTGCTGAATTGCATGTGTTTTTCATAAATATGGAAATATGTTATTGAAAGAGCCACAAAGAAAAGACAATTTTAGATAATCACACATCTTGTGTCTCTGAAGAGTTTTTGTAAAAGGGAGAAGTATTGACAAGGATCAAGTATGTCCTTTTTATTCTGCCTCTCTCAAACATGCAGCCTATCACATTTTTATCAGCCATTCAAGAAACTAAAAAATGTAGGGAAATGGTGGACTGTTGAAAAGATCATTTGTACTAAAATAATTCTCCTCCTATTGCATTATAACTGTATGCAGCCTTGAAAGCATTGTAAGTGGAAAAAAGTAATCATTTCTTACACCGTGCATGCCATCAGACATAAAAACATTTATTTTAAAAAAAATCCAATGGCACAGTAGCACAGAAAAAACTTGTCCTATGCAAAATGTTTCTTTGGCAGGGAAATCGAGCACAGATAATCCAGCACAGTGTAAGTTTTGAATTGTCCTGTTGAAATGCCTATCAACAGTGCCTTCCAAATAGGCAGCTTACATTTTTTCCTGATTATTAGAAATGGGATTACAAGCACCCCAGTGGGCAGAAAATGTTTGCATGCTCCCCTTATAAAACTAAAAAATAAAATAAAAAAAAAAATCAGATAAGAAATTCAGAAGGGCACAGACTCCTAAATCCTCAAAGTTCTGGCTTTGCACAGATAGAATTTACATTCAGGCGCTGGCAAGTCAGATGTTTTATAATAAGTTTCAGTTTGCCAGCGCTTTAAACCACTGACAAAAGCTGTAATACTACTGAAGAATTTGTCCATATGTTGAAGTGGTTTTGCATCTAGAAAAGGACGAATACACAGGCTTATTTTTGTTCACAGATTAATATGCTTTGCTGAGTCTGGGCTACAGTGGTGTGATGAACAGAAAACACTCTGAAAGCTTCCAATGTCATATCCAATAGGTTTTATTTAAGAGAACACAGCTAGAGTAAAGACTGTTATTGAAATTAATTCCTGACATTTCAGTTCTATAAATTGAAATAACAGTCTTTTGAGAATTCTTTACAAGTCTTCAGAAACCTAGAGGGTAGTTGCTTGGATAGACAAAGCATCTACCATTTTAGTATAGTAAACTTTCCTTAGAAACCATATCCTTTGTATTTTTAAATGCATTATGTGGCTTCTATTTACTATCAAATCCACAGTCTGGTAGGAGAAGAACAGCAGTCACAGTATTTAGCACTCTTGAAAATAACGAGGTTAATTTTATGAAGAAAAAATTAGAGTTCTACTGAATTTCATCTACAGCATATCCCACACAAATTCTGAGTGTAAATCATCAGAAAATAATTGAAATGGATTTGCATACAAATGGCCTAAAGCACTAATTCACATTTTTTTAAAATGTGAATTAGAAATGCATCGCAACAACAGACAAAGGAGCCAACACTCCTAAACACAGATTTACCACTTGCCTTAGCATTGCACTTGCCTGCCGTGTTCAGATTAATTAGATCTTTATCTCAAGCATATTCAAAGGATGTTAAGTCTGTAAATTAATTTTCTGAAACGTTAACTGAAGGCCTCAGCCACCCCTTGTACCAAATTAGAAAAGAGGGAAAAGCAGTTTAATGCAGCCCAGGAAAGAACACCAGAGGGACGGTAACTTTATAATCTATAACAGTTTTCATATATATAAACTATTATAGATTATATAAACCATATATATAGTTTATATAAACTATTATAGATTATAATTTATATATTCCTGGAGGAACCGAAGATGTTTCTGTTGGTGACCTCCCTGATTATCTCCTCAAACACAAGAATTCTACCTAGCTATCAATCTATTCAGATTTCCCCAGGAATAAGCAATGGGCAGAAGCAAACACAGTCCTTTACACAGAATGTGTTTGTTCCCAACTGAGCTGAAGCCCAAAATATTTACAAAATGTGCTAAACAAAGACCCTGTGCTACATGAGGAAAACCAAGCGTGTCTCACTGGTGTTCCTTCCATCCCCTAAAAAAATCCGTGTAAAGTTACAAAAGCTTTCACACATTTAAATGACCATACACTGAATTGTTACCCCAACAACAAAACGTAGCTTTTCGTGGGGAGAAAAAAAGCACTGAGCACACTGCAGTGCAGCAGTTTGAAACGTGAAGACATGAAAGAGCTGCACAAGAAAGCAGGACTAAGTGTCAGAACGCTTTAGTTTCAAGACCTCATTCAGTGCAGGAATAATGACAGAACTCACTGGGGCTGAACATCAAGACACAGATCTAGTAAATCTCTTACGTAGAAAAACAGGGAAAAAAATTCTAGGTACAACATCTGAGGTTACAATTTAACAGAACAGAGAAGTTTAGAGTATCTCTCACTAAAAATTCAGACTGTCAGCATAGAGTTTTATGGATGCTTACCACAAGCATCAATGTCAAAGTCCAGAGTTTCTCTAACCGGCATGTAAAAAGTTAAAAAATAAAAATTATTATAATTTTGAGTTAGTGAAAAGCTGCATCTCAGTATGGAACCTGTGGAAACATGGCTGGGGGTAAAACTGGAGGAAACCGAGGAGTCAGATCCTCATCTGAACAGAAGTTATAAATATGAATATATAAATGCTTAACGAGCGATACAGTGATATTTAACTTGTAGAAAAATAGACCGGTTCCTTGCAAATAAAAATAAATCAATCTTAGAGAAGAAAGAAAATAATTACAATCTCATTGCACCTGGGTTGTAACTGCTGGATTTTGTGAAATGTGGCAATTGCTTTAAAAGACCTACTTTTATATTCGACAGATATTGAATCCTCGTCCATATTCTGAACATTTCAAAAGGAAAGGGGAAGAGAAAGCCTGTGGGTTTGGATGTTTTCCTGAGAGATGAATGTCTAAATCATCTTGACTGAGACAGGAATTTACTAGCAAAGTCTTGAAAATGAGTAGAACTTTATTTTCCTTTGCCGTCCATGTTTTGGCATTCATAAAAGTCCACCACATCAGAGTGCAGAATTTTCTGCTCTGCTCATGCAAACATAAGTTGTTCCATTTTCAGAACAGCTCCCCAAAGTCTGTTTTTCAGCCTACCCACAATTATATTTTACTGAAGCTTCTAATAATAAGAGGAAAGAAGAAAACTAATTGCATTCAATTTATTTCTAGTTTATTTTAAGGCAGAACAGTTACTGATTTTTTTATGCAGTAATATTTACTAAATATAGTCAATACTATTTTCATTACTCTATCAACAAGATAAATTCCAGGGAATATTCAATGGTGGGCAAAAGCAATGCTGCATGTTCCATTATAGCCAACAATATCCAGCTCTGTAAATTGTCCTTTATTGCAGCTATTACTGGATTATGGAAATCTTATTACTAATTGATTATTAACTCTGAGTAATGTAATACGCTTCCAGAGAATGCCAAGCAGCCCACAAACACAACGCTAAATCAATACTTATTTCTTACCTGTTTCATGCATCATATTCAATTCCACTGCAACAAATGCAGAAGGCTAAAATGGATTCTTTCTAGCAGTAGGAGAGACTAAATAAATCCATATTATAGTAAATAAAAAGAACAGGAGAACAGAAAACTAGCCATAATTTTAAAGTAGAACAGGTAGGAGAATCCAATCATTTAAAGACACTTTTTTTCAGCTAGGCTCCACTCCTTTTCAATAGCAGGGGTTTGTTTTATTCAAGCCTGATTTAATTCCTTCAAGTATTTCAGGTTGTTAAAATATACGTTAATATGCAGCACATTACCCTGAAGTTTTCTTCAACAATCCCTACATATTAAGGGAAAACTTTTGGGGGAGCTTAATTTCCCTACCCTGAGTTTGGGCATGAGTTACCCTAAAGTTGGTGTGAAACTAAAAAACCCCAGCATAAGGATATGAGCACTGGAACTCATTTTACAGCCAAAAGAGATTCTCTTTGCCCACCTTTTGAAGCTGGGCAGCACAGCTTTTACTTCTGGGATGTTTTTGTCTCTGCATCCTGCTTGATGTTGATGAAATCATGTGTAATTAGCCAGGGTCCACTCAGAACAGGAGAAAAAGGCATCAAAAACCAATAGTTCACAGCAGCCAGCTGAGGTCAGTGCATCTGTATTGATCCTCTGATGTTTGCCCTAGACACCTGCTCTTTTGCCAAGCACACAGTCTCAGTTAAGGAATAATGCTTTTCTTAAATTCAGCTCTTTCCCTCCTCAACAATCACCAAAACACACTTTTATAACACCTCCTTCTAAAACAAAACAAAAAATTGAAAAATAAGTTCAAAATGGAACAATCCAATGTTTTGTAAGCAGCTTTACAGATACCAGCATGAATAAAACAGGAGGACATGGTAGAACCAATATACAAGAACAATAAACATGTTTAGAAATATCTTTTACACAGACAGTCACATTTAAGTGTTTATAAATCGAAGCTCTGGGCTGTCCTACCTTCAAAAGGCCAAGGGCAGGAAGGTTTCTACCCTCACCTTGGCATTGTGCTGCCATCAGCAGAGGTCACTGCCCACAAACTCCACCATCGTGTGTAGTTTTTAACTGCTCTCCAACAGCGTTCAAAAAATGGTTTCGTTTGGGGGATAGGATGACAGCCATGTAAGTAACCTGAATAATTTCATGAGAGCCCAGCTTAGCAGAGATTGTAAGGAATCTACTGAGAGAAAGGCTCAATATTGAGTTCTTCAGGATGTCTTCTTCATGAAACTGAGTCACAAGGTGACTTTAGTTCTTCAGACACTGAATTATCACAAAGAGGTAGGATCCATATCCTCCAAGCCTAAGGATATGTATGTCCTAACTGACTCCACTGCAACTCCTCAATGATACATGGCAACAGCTTTAAAAATGTTCCTTTTCCTGCTCAGGGATAAAAGGGAATGGTCCTTATTTGAAAAAATCCTACTGAAAAAAGGACAGAAAACACAAGAGAGAGATTTTCCTGCCATGAACAATGCGGCAAAAAACTTTCTAGAAGGTAATAAATTACTAGAAGATAATAAACTATCTGCTACTTGAAGTGAAGGACATCTGAATTCTTGGAAAGACCGAGTCTCTTAAGCCGAAATAAATTCCTTGTAAGTACAGCCTCATGCATGGACATTAAGTCAGCTGCTCCTGTAGAAGGAAGTGCAGTTTAAATTGATGCCATGTTTCACCAAATTCTATGCACTGACAGTAGGTTCATAAAGGTCAGCTTCAGCCAAGGGAAATCAACTCCCCAGGCTCCCCTAAGGACAATTTGGAACATTGAAAATTGGCCTCCAGCTTTGAATTGCTCTCACACTAACGAGCTAGAGAGACAGCGACAGAGCGAGTGAGAGGCTTGAAAAATTCATGTTGTGTGCAGCACCAGAGTTGTCCACAAAGAGCTGCAGGACACTGACCTAACTCAGGGCAACCTCTGCAAATGGGTCTGTTGTGCTGACAGAGTTTCCTCTGGGTGACTCCAATGCCATTAACAAACCTGCCACAACACGGGCTTTAGCATGAGAAGAGAGGTACAACTGCAAAGCTTAGCGGCTAATTGAGGAGCCTAGTTAGACAAAGTGGTTAATCCCACCTAATGAGACAAAGTGATTAATCCCCACATCTGTCCGCTGATGGCTGACAAGCAAGGGTAAGCTTTGTGAGAACTCGGAGCAGGTTCCCCAGCTAGGGTCTATGCGTTCTTAACAAACCCACAACAGTAGTCCCAAACCCATGCCCAGAGGTAAATCAGCCTCAGAATTGTGTCCTTTGCACAGAAAATGAAGTTGCAACAGTCCTGCTGCTGTAGAGACACATCAAAATGACTCAGCTGCCTCTCTAAGCCTCACCAGCTGATTAATTCTCCTAGATAAGCTCTCAAGCCTGTCTAAAGTACTAAATTAAGTTAAATACAAATGATGATGTGGGTGCCTCCAGCCACACTGAAATGATGGCAGGAAGGTCTTTATCCTCACTGAATATGACGATATTTTATACATCAGAAACTGGAATTGATATTCCGTTCTCTGAAGGATGCAAAGGAGAGAAAAGTAAGAAAGTCAAGCTGTGGGGAAGACTTTGGTTTCCTATGATATGGTATTTTTAATTTCCTATTTCCTGTGATGTCCCAAAAAGACAAAGAGGTACCCTGTGGGTCAGTGGGTGCTCTCTGCACAGCACAGGGGAGAGGAGCCTGGAGGATGCACTCACACACAGCCAGCTCAGGGGTCTTTAGATAATGAGTGTGGAAGGGATCAAAGCACAGAGCAGGAGTGCTACAGGCACGTTCTCACAGCATTTACCCTGACATCTCTATCATATGTGATCCCTCCCTGCCTTGTGGGATTGTGGGATAACGCTTTATTCTTAAGTCAGGCTCTCAGCATAAACTGAAATACCAAGTACAGCAAACACACTGACCACCTTGTCTGGGAATTTTTGGTGGAATCCAGAAGCGTGGGGACATCTACACCATGGTAAAGTTCTGTTTTGTTTTGGTTTTTTTCCCATTTGTGAGTGGTGACTTCTACACCTTAGGAGGCTAAATATACATACAAATTCCTGAAGAGAATGCATAATTTCTGAAAGCTAGACAAGGCATGGAAGTGATACATAGTGCATATTTTTAATTTCATATTTCAACTTCGCACAATTTTAACCTAGAGAGTTATGGGATACTGCAAATGTTCTACATTAATACTAAGTTTGCAAGTTATTTTGGTAAGTAGTTCATGTTTTTATTGTCAAATAAATAATAATAAATAGAAGCTATTTAATAAAGTGTTGTGGTTTACACTTTTTCTGAGTTCATGCTTATTCAGAAGATTAAAAGTAGAAGTGCTTTAGAGCTATCTTTCAGCAGACTTGACACTTTTAGTGTATGGTATTTTACAGGCACTCAAGGCAAGCAGAAAACAAAATTCGTATTTTAGCACTACTTCAAAATAGAATTCTTCCATTCTATCTTTATGCAAATTTCAATTCGGCAAAATATACTGTACACTAGAACTCTGTAAAACAGAATGGTATTTCACAATCTCAAGTCCAATAATAACAGTATACTTACTATGAAAAGTCTTTCTTTCAGCTTTTGAGGATCACTGGAATATAAGGATAGCTCCTCTGCTTGTTAATCTTCAGCAGGTTTGTCCTGAGCTGTGAATTGAATTGAAAGAGCATGAAGCCCCATGAGCAAATAATCTGAAAATATTTAACTTTGTTTCCCTAAAGCACGCACTGATACAGGGTTTATTAGCCTGGAATTTGTCAAAACACTGGAGTCACACTAAGTGTAAAGCAAAGGATAAACATTCAAGACAGCATTCAGTATTAGAGACAAACTTTGGCACAGCCCCACAGCCCATGGCAGAGCACCCACTGTACCTACCTCTGCCCAAGGAGGGTCACCCACTTCCTTTCAACAGCCCAAGAAGGAAATGGCAATTTTCAAACGGCAATTTCTAAACTGCAATTTCTAAAGGCAATACAATTCACATGCCTTAAAAAGGGATTGATCACTTCCTCCAGTTTTTTACTGGCTGAAAGGGAGCCTAAGCAATCCGCCTGGATTAGACACGTTGACAGCTACAGTAGATAAATCACATCAGCAGTTTTCTGTACCGTGGGGAGAACCATAAATTGTATGAAAACCCTGGCCTAAAAAAATACCTTCCAAAGGACTGCACAACTTCACAGAGTGGCTTGATCAATTGGCCAATTCAAATCCAACTTCACACTCGGGTAAACATCCAAAACTGCTCTTCATTTAAACGTGTTTGCTGCGACTGGTTCTTTGGCCTCAGCCACTGTGACTGGATATGTTAATTCTTTGAGTGTGAGAAAAAACCAACCAAAATGAGACAATAATAAAGGTTGAGGGAAATCCCAGTGTGGTACATGGTCTAATCCATCAAAGTTGAGTCTTACAAAGAGCTACAGGTACACAGCTGGTGTTACTTTTTAAGGAGAAGAACACGGGCCGCTTATCTCAGTGTGGAAAGTAAAGGGAAATGTCCAGATCTCACTGGCATTTCTCGTATTTTATTGACAAACACACTGCGCTGTGAAGATATTTTGCCTCCCAAAAGAAATAGCACAAGCCAAATGGGATCATATCCACAGAATTCTCGAATGGTGTTAATGGACTTAAAAACGTTAAGGAAGTTGCCTAACAAATCCAAACACCTACAGGCTCAGAAAGAATGCAATACTAAAACTGAATGAAGGCCAGTACAGCCAAAATATTCCCCTGGTGGCTGAAGAACCCTCATAATGGAATTCAGCATTAACAAACACTGAAGAAATCACTGAAGTTCTACTCAGATAACACAGAGCGTCAAAACTGGACAAGTTCCGATCTTCTTCCTGTCAGAATTTGTTCATCCCTCATTGAACCACTTAATTCTTTTCTTTTTTCCTGCCTATCAGCAAAGAAACATTTGTCATTGAGATGAAATTCCTTTTCAAAAAAGCCCAAAAAAGACAACCTTCGCCCCCCCAAACCCACTTTTGGTCCTGACCTTTACAAAGATAGCTTGAATGAAGGAGATGAAGTAATTGCAACCCTTACAGAAAGTAATAATGAAAACCTTAACAGCAATCAAGTTTATTCATGCAAGTCCTTCCTCTAATTGTTCCCCAACATGGCCTTGGATTTTATCCAACTGGACGCTGAATTAAATACATATATTATTAGCATCACTACATAACAAATAGTGTGGAAAAGATGTGCGGTTTCTGCTTTATATCCAAAACTAATGCAAACCAATTAGACTCTTTTAATTATGGTTGAGCAAACCTGAACACACATGAGTAAGCATTATTATTCAATTTGGTCCCCTTCTCACCCCATTGATGCTCATTTAAATTCCAAAAATATCTATTCTTCCTCAAAATCTATTTGGCATGCCTAGGTAAAATTTATAAAAGAAGCAAACTAAAGCACACAACAACCTGGAAACCCCCTCCCTAAACCCACAGAAACCCCTGACTATTCACAAATTAAAGTAATCATTCACACACCCAATGGTCTTTCCGGCCGCCTTTTGTTGAGCTTTAGGGCCAGGAATAGGGAACTGTCCAAGGTCAAGATCCAAACACGGAAACACTGCAGCAAAGTCACACTCAGCCCAAGGACCTGCACTGGATTTGGCGACTGGAATCTTTGTGCTCTGTGACAGAACATCGTGGTTTTATGCTAATTCCCAGCTGATGTGCCAGTTAGGACCTCAGATCACTGCAAAGCAGAGCACAAGGTCCTGCTCTTTCCATCCCCATGCACAGTGCTCAGCAGCCCGTTTGATTTTCTGGTTCCAACCTCCCTGCAGGGGCAGGGACGCTGTCTGCCAGAAGGTATTTAAAGTTCTTTGCAACCAAACCCGTTCTGTCATTCTGTGATGAAGAGTGGTTTAGTTCTCTTCAGAGCAACACAGGATCCAGGAGAGTTTTTAACGAAGCAGCAGCACAATAAGATTTTTGCTATGCAGAGCAATATCCTGGAACCTCTGAGAATGCAGCCTTTAGGGATGGACTCTAAAAAAGATAAATTTCCAACCAAGGAAAAATAAAAAGGCACATAACATCATCCTTAAATAAAATTATGGGGATATGCTCAATAATAAGTATCACAAATTGCTATGCACAGCCCCAGATGTCATTAGACATGCAAAATATTATTGTATTATGCCTTTCAAAATTAAAAATGTAACAGGGGCTATAACTGCTTCATAATACGGGGAAGTATGTGCTGATATATGAGAATTAACGTAGTACAGATGTCATCTCTCCAAAATAAGAGATCTAGAAATCCTAAAATTTGCTAGGATATTATGTTAAAAGGTGAATTTAAATATGCAGCTGGTTAATAGTTACATAACTGAAATAAGCCAAAAAAGCACTACACTAAATTTTTACCCATTACACAAAATCAGTGACTTCACCTAACTGTGGTGCTGCACAAAAAATAACTATGTGGTCAAGGGTATTACAGAGAAGAGATTTAGAAATGATGTTTTGGCAAAATTACTCTATGCATTCTTGTAGAGTTTTGTTCCACTTTAAATCATCACAGAAATTAAAGCAGCCTTTTAGTTAGTCCAGCTTGTGGGCCACAGAGTGCCTCTTATAATAACCCAGAGACAGAATGAGATTTATGATCCTCTGTACGGATCCAAAGAGATTTGTTTCAACAATCTGATCCACTGGGAAGTAATCAAAAGCATCTCACCTCTAACATTTAGTGATGTTAGCTCCATGCTCTGTATCCAGAGGCCATAAAGCATCCCTAAACCCACAGGGGAGCAGCGACAAGAGCACTGTGTGTCAAGGCACCCGCCTACTTCTGTCAGTCAGGACTGTCTGCACCACAAAAAAAATGCCTCTACACCCACGTTTCCTTGCTAAGCTGTCAAAGATCGCCACAAGAATGCTTCATGTAAAATATTTTATTAGAAAGCCACCACTTAATGAGGTTAAACTTTATGCTCAGGGGACAGGTAGAAAAGTTCTTTTAAAGTAATCGATCTGGAGAGCAGCAGTTAATGTCACAGGAAATAATTCAAACACAAAATCATCTTTTCTTCCTGTTGGGAAAGATTGAGGACCCTTACACCACCACGAGTCAATTGTCTCCTGGAACATGGCTTGCATTATTCCAACTGCCAGCTACTGATCTGAATCCAACACATCCTGCACAACCATCAGCAGAAATGAAGGTCTGTTTTTCCAAGGAACTCAAACATCTGGCTCTGCTCTTGTCAGGGACTGGAAGCACTTCTTTGTGGTAGCCAACTGCACAGAAGTGCTGCAGAGCACAGAGTTTATTGGGAAGCAATATATTAAAAGTTATGACCAGTGAGGAAAGTTTTGAAGTCTGTGATTGCAGTGCATCACACCTGGCCTCAAAATAAACCTCAGCAGAATGTCAGCTACACTCCATCAACCGAAAAGGAACTGGAACATCTGAACACTGTTTCTAAAAATAAAATAAAAGTTTTGAGAGGAACAGGAAACAACAAGATCAGGGAAAATTATGATGCTTCCAAGAAATCATGTTTATTCATGAGGATCTTTTAGATTCTCGTATTTGTTTTTA
Organism: Hirundo rustica; assembly: GCF_015227805.2. Classification (NCBI taxonomy): domain Eukaryota; kingdom Metazoa; phylum Chordata; class Aves; order Passeriformes; family Hirundinidae; genus Hirundo; species Hirundo rustica. Next base: position 5,961,580 of record NC_053470.1, read on the forward strand.
TGTTACCCACCCAGAAAATCTTCATCTCATCTCTTGGCAGAATGTTCATGCTGAGAGTGCTACTCTCATTTGTACTATTAATGCTTAATTAATAATTTCTACATTGCTGCATGTCTAAAAAAGGAGGGCCAGATGTCAATAAGCAACGTGTTCTGTTCAATCATTAGAAACCGATGAGCTATAAATGAAAACTTCTGTAAAAGCACAAAGAGATAAAACAGAGTGAGGGTTAAATGATTTTCAGATTCACTGCTGTCACTCACAGGGCTTCCAACAGGAAGATGTCAACAAGGTTATAGCACACTGTACCCACTTTTGTTCCTCTTAACCCAAAAAGGGAGGCTATGGATATTTAAAAGAGGAAACGAAGGTATTTGTCTTTTGCCTGGCACAAGAACACCTCAATTCTTTGCTGGGGATTTCTGCAGCGCACTGGAGCGCTGTTATCTATTCACTTTAGGATTTTCTGTGAGGAGAGGGCTATAAAGCAGGCCAGTCATATGAACACACACATGGAATCCTAAGCACAACACAGAGGAGTCTACCCCTTGAGAAAAATATTTCCCAAAAGTTACCCCCACCTATAAAACATCTTAATATTAAAAGTTCTCTGTAGAGTTCTCATAATTGCATTTCGCGTTCCCAAAATTCTCTTGATTATAATCAATTAATACAGCAAATAGAGAAAGTCAATTAACACTGAAGTGTCTTGGACAGAATCCCACAGTGCTTTGCAAGCTGGCAATAGATTCTGTGTGATAAAAATTGCCTAGCAAAGATACATTCATACAAACAAAATCTGGGGACAGCTTTAACTAGTTCGCTACTTAGCTCATTCCTCCTTTCTACCACGCATGGCACCTACAGTGCAAGTGCAAATTAACACATTTTTGCACTGCTCTGTTAGAAATCCTACCTGAGGTCACCTTTCCAGCTCTCCACGCTGTGCATAAAGCGTTGGCTTGGGGTCTGGGTGCCTTCTTACTCGGCTGGGTTTGAGATCCTTTCGTTGGTTTGGTTCTGTTTATGATGTGAAGAGCTTCTCCCACGAGCCTGCCAGCTGGCAGAGGAGGTGGCACCATTCAGCCCCTGGCTGAGCCCGTGCAGTTCAGTCTATGAACTGTTGTAATTCATCACAGGTTCATTTATGTCACAGATTTTTGCCACGCACGTTTCAAGCCTTATACGTGAACCAACGGAATAGCAAAGGCTTTTATGAGGAGGCAAAAATGCATGTGACCAAATGCAAGTAGATGATCCCTGATAACAAGTAAAAATAAAGTATTCATCGTATTATAGGTAAGATTTTTTTAAAAAAAAAAAATTGTCATATCTCAATAAGCTTCATTTACATCCAATCTAATTAAGAAACAGACCAGCATGAAAGCCAAAGGACTGAGGTCCTTGTTTTAGCAAGGTCCCTTCCCATCAAGGCTTAGGCTGCTTGTCCTTTCCCCTGTTTTGGCAGGATGGACACTCAGTTTATCCCACATCCCCCTTAAAGGGAAAGCAAGTAGGGGCAGCATTCAGGTAATTTCCTCTAATTAAATCGTGTCATGAGAGTTAAATGGTGTGAATGCTCACCAGGAACTCTCATTCCGATACACCAGCTACCAGCAAATTACGAGTTGCCAAACATAATCAAGAGAATGAATTACAAGAGCTATCAGCAGTGTCAAGCTGGATAAGGAAATGTATGATTATTGCTCAGCCACAGCTGAGAGATTCACAGCAAAGTGCAGAAGGCTCTAATTAATAAAAACTGTGGAAATATCAAACAAATTTTTACCCCAACATGATTACGAATTTCAAGTAAAAACAAATATTTCAACCATTCATCCTGAGTGCATTTTCCAGTTTTTCAAGTACTCACGTGTTCTTTTCATACACCACTCACTACTCCAGTATCTGCAGTACTGAAGATACAAATCCAGGCTGTAGAACAGATCTATTACTAATATCCTTCTACTAGAAGAGAAATACTTCTAGTCTTGGATAGCAAGCACTTCCATCAAGCACATTAGAAAATACCTCAAGAAAAAGGCTATTTAAGATATCTGTGGCATGTTAAAGCCTTTCACCCTCCAGACACTTTCTGTGGGGAGCATTTTCCCTTCAGTTCTGTCTCACGGAAACAGCACCCGCAGATAATTAGCTACAAGTTTGCTCACTTTAAATGCCCAGGGCAGAACAACCTTTGAAAGAGAATTAAATTCCACGCTTGGGGAATGAATTCTCCTTACCCAGCAAAAAGATTTTAGGCACCCTGCCACAAACTAGCACTAACTTGGGGTGCAAACACTCAATTTGTGTAGGTATTGGGATTCACAAAGGTGAACTTACTGATGAGATAATCGATATCAGACAGCTGGGAATGCTCAGGAGGAATCTGTTGATCCTTCTCCCTGTGAAGCATATATTAGTTATTGTCCCAGTGACAATTACTGAATGCCCTGGTGGTCAGTCCTTACCACAGAGACATCAGCTCCAGGCTCTACTCACATATTTGCAGAGATGTTTAAATATTTTGGAAGAACTGAGGTTTTCCCTCCCTCCAGAACTATCTCTAACCAATAAACACTCAGTATCAGCAATTTCTTACCCCAAGAAAGGGAAAGGATTCAAAAGGAAGGATTTGAAGACTCCCCCTGAAGAATACTTCCAGCTATGTGGTCAGGGCATCTTCCTCTACACTCATCTCTGCTTTTATCCATGGCTCTATAGCCAAAGAGGCTTTAATCCAAGTAAAATGGACTGGTGTCTCTTCTCTCCCACTTTGCTGAGTGTCAGATACAATCAGCAGCTCTGCACCCAGGGATCTTTGAGTTACCTAACACACACTGCACCTCTGCCAACAAAAAGCTGTACTTAGCTAGCAAACCCACCTGGAACTGAGAGATTAGCTGGGCACTCAGGAAAAAAAATTACCAGAAATAAAGTGTTTTGGAAAAAGGGAACACTATCCAGAAAGATCTAAGAAAACCTAAAAAAAAAAAATCGGAGATGTTTTCTATGTTAGGTTCCATCTCCTCACCAAAAGCTCAAAAAACTGCAAACCATTTGTATTTTACATGCAAATGTAAACATGTAATGTTTGCAAAACACCTTCTGAGCTACCAGCACAGACAACTTCATAGTCAGCAAAATGCCAGGAAATTCTAAGTATGATTCAAAGTAGTATGAAATGCAACAGGCTAAAGGAATTGAAAGTCAGAATGTGCCTTCACTGAAAATGAAGTTCAGAGAACTGTCTGGGATTTATCTGCAATTACAGCCTCATTTATCTCAAGTCAGTCATGGTGAATCCCATGAGTGTTGTCCCTGTCACATGTTCACCTGGGAGAAGGAATCACAGTTAAATGACAGCTCAAATATATATATTTAATGAAAATATGATGACTGTTTTCATTCCCCAGTCATTAGTCTACATTTTTTAGTGAGGAAGTTTAGTTACGAAAGTATGCTGAGGGAAGAAATGGAATAACTGCTTCAAAAGCACCTGAATCCGGGTTTAATTCAGATTGTGTTAGCATCTTTACAATTCCACAAGAGGAAATAATGTTCATTATTGCAATCATACCCTGCAATTTCACTTCTGTGATGAGTATAAATAATCCGTGGTGGCATTTCACCATTACAAATTTTGTCATATTAAAAAGTACCATAAAAGATCAATGCTTTAATTTACAGGTAGGAAACTAATTCAAATTGCATAGTTTGTTGCATGTGAGAAGTTAAACTGGAGGTAAACTCTCTCTTAAAATTACTAATTTGAAACAGAGTCTTGTTTTTCAAACTGAGTTACTGCTTTTCATCTTCAAACCAAAACCAAAGGCCTGAAACAATTTTCTCACGCCCCCCCAAAATAAATGTATTTATTTTTCTAGCGTAGAGATGAAATCTCTTCTTTACTAAATAAGAGAAAAACCTGTGAGTTTCCTGTGTATAAACCCCACGGTCACAGCCTCATCTCGCCAGGGACTGCTGATATCCTATTACTGGGGTCTTTTGAACAGAGAAAAAAAATAATAATTTCAGAAAACCATCTGTTTGCCTATGATAAACCTTGTTCTCTCCATAAAGCTGGAACTGGAAACTTCACTCTGGTCAATTATTTTATAAATACTGCTGTAATAAGGGACGTGAGGGCTGCAATTCCTTCAGGCTTCATCATAAATCACCGCTGCTTCACATTTTAGCTGTTTTGCAGTTAAGCAAAAGGAAACTGGAAATTATGTCTATTTCCTGGTGTGAATATCACCCAGAACTTGCACAGGCAGAATTTTTAACACACCTGTGTATCGCTGAGCACCATAAAGAGAATACAAACCAGTTACCTTTCTAAAGCAGTGGGTGCAGCTTTTTCTGCACTTCAAAGGACCACGTTTTAAAGGAAATTATTCACTCAGAGGAGAAATTCTCCCTGTTAAAACCTTTATAACCCCCCTCTCACCATAACAGCAATTGTGACATTACTCTAAGCCCAATCTGACAACTTCTGACGTGTTCTGGAGATACTGTTCCCAAACTGAATGTGCAGTTCCATGCATTTTATCTCTTATTCACATTTTCCGCAGAGAAACCTGAAGCATTTCACTTACTGGGAAAATAAAGCTCCTGGAGAAGAGGTAATCACACAAGAATACCTTGTAATAATAACTGAACACCAAAGGCACCTTAGGTAGAAAAGGCAGAATGGAATTACCTAAATTGAAAAATTAGTGTGGGACTGAGACTTTCTGCTATAGTTGAAGATAAATGCATTGAATTATCTCAGAGTATCTAAGTTATCTCTGGTTTGCTCTTCAACCTGAAAGAAAGTATTATTCCTCATAACCCTTTTGTTATTTGCCATCCCCAGACAGATGACTGGAGAAGAAACCTCAGTTTTATTTACGTATTTTACAGCTTTTGTCCGTGCCATAGTCTCCCTTCTATTTAATCATCACCAAGGAGTACTTTTTTTCCAGTGGAAGCAGAACCAGGGTGAATACAGTCAGCAAATAAAAGTATGAACCTGTCGTTGCATGAAGGCATTTGAAAAAAATCAAGAATTTTAAGTAAAAGGTCCCAAAAAAAAAAAAGACAAAGATTGGGAAAGTGATGATTAAACACCTTAGAAAGAAATTTGTTCTGAGAATGCCACTTAAACACATCTGAATGAAAACAGCTGCACTTGTGATTTTTCCCTGACTCCCCATTTTCAGCTGCACCTGCTTTGGGGATACTTTTCAAAGAGAAGAGCACCTTGTCCAGCCAGCTCCTTGCACTGGACACTGCTGAATTTGCACTTCCAGGGGTCCAGGCAGCTGTGGTTTGGGGCCCAGGAAGTTTGGTGTGTCCAACCTGCTCCCAGCCGTGCTGGGGAGACAGGAGCACCCCACAGAGCACTTTGGATCCCTCTGTCTGCGCGTCACCACCCTCCTGGCTCTTGTCAAAACAACACCAATAACACGCCAGCTAGCCAGACCAGGCTCCCAGCAGCAGGGAAGTCGGAGCCCAGGAGGGATCCTGAACATCCTGAAAGAACCCGAGAGGATTTTGGGCACAGGAGAAGGAACGGTCGCTCACCGAGGGCTGGCAAACCGCCGGAGTTAACACCTGCCAACAAAACACAGAGCTGCAACTCAACATCCCCAACTGCCTGCATCTGTGTCACGGCCAAGAGCATCCTGAAGAAAAATACACAGCTGAAAGGTATGCTTCTGTGTCCTTGGTTGAACTCAATGACACTAGAAGTTTGGGGTTTTTTTCCACCCTGAACAATTCTGTGATTCTCATCTAAAAGTGAAATGAGAAACTCTTACGAGTCCTGAGTCCGTGCAGTACAGGCCAAAGCGTTCAGGCAAATGACTGCAAATCAGAAATAACTAGTTTTGAGAGGATTTCTCCAGGAAAAGAAAAACTCTTCCCCCCATTTTTAAACTCCTCTTAATTTTAAATCTCTGATCTTGAGCTATCAGGGGTTTGGTTTGGAGGTTTTTCTTTGGGTTGGTTTGCTTTGCCTTGTTTTAAAAAGAGCTTCAAACACCATGCAACAGAGCTTCCCAGTATTTTCTAAATTCCTCTCCCAGGAAAAGCACCAGCTTTCCCACACACCCCAGCACGCAGCGATGCAGCAGTTCAGCTAATCAGCAAAAGGGCAACACAACTGGAACCCACAGACTGTGCTGGGAAACTTCAGATAACTGTCACAGAAAAGCTGCTGCGAAGTGCAACCTGTAAATTACTCTGAGGCAAGGCTGCTCTTTGTTGTTGCTCACTGCGCTGAACGAGACTCCACCAGGGAGAAGCTGGGATCTGCAGGAAGGAGAAGAATTTCGGAGAGATCAGGACAGAACAGAGAATGCTCAAACGCCTTCCCACTCCTTGGGCTTCTGGGAACAAGGAGCTGTACAAGGTAATTGCTGGAGTAGTTTCAGCGCACTTGGGAAAACACAAAACCTTTACTAAGCATATCCTGTCAAAAATCCTGCAATCTGGCCGAGGAAGAGGAACCAAAAGAAACCAGAGCACGGAGCGATGCCCACGGGGCTTTGCAGATCCTGTTGTGTACTGGAACCAGCCAGGCTCCACTCCCCAGAGCCTGGTCATGGAGCTGCACACATCTCCTGCCTCACATGATTTCACAGAAGCAGGCAGCACCCCCTGCCTTGAAGAGTCACCCCACGAGGGCTGAACACGGACACTGAAAGCTGGAATTAACGCACAAACAAGGCACTGGGAGGAGGACAAAGTGGGAACCATGAAGTGAGTTTTTCTGACAAGCCCCAAACACTGCCACTACCTCACCCCGCTCCCCAGGGTACACAAGTGCCAATTTGTTAGCGTTTTTCACCAATTTTAGGAAAAATATGGCAGCATCAGGTAAGTTCTTCTAAAGGACTCAAAACCTCCATTCCTACAAAAGGGACTCATGCTAAAGAGTCATCCATGCTATCTTTAGGTTATCCAAGCTCCTTTTACACAGCATAAATATTCAAAAAACCACACAGCGGTTACCACAGCAACAAAGCGAGCTGTGCTGCCTGCACCAGCTCCGGGGCTGCCGGCAGGATCTGTGCTACAATGGCTCTCATTCCTCGCTGTTTCTCATCCCATTCACCTGATAGCAGCTCACTCAGCTCTGTGTCTTCCAAGCCTGTACACACCCTCCTTCTCAGCCAACCCTGCACAGCACCTGCAGCTCACACCCAGCTCAGAGCACAGGCTCTGCAAGAACAGCACCAGCCCTCCTGCCAGAGAACTGCAACTCCGTGGATTATCCTGGATTATCTGAAAACCTCAATTCTTTTGAGAGGAGGTAGACACATGGCAGGACCTTCAGACACATCTCTACTCAGACCAGCACCTTTAATAGGTCAATAAACACACTGGCTGTTGTACCAGTACCACACAAATGTCAAAGCAAACGACAGGCTCTGGAGCAAACACAGTATTCTGCTCAAGAACAGAGCATCCCTCACTCTGCAGGGTTACAATCCCAAATGGGACTGGCAGTGATGCCTTCAGTTTTATCATTCATGTATTTCACATTCTGCGCTGTCCAGGTGCAGCTCTGAGCTCACACTCAGGGTCACTCAGCTCTCTGCACACAGCAGCCACACAAAACAAATCCTTTTCCTGCTGCACACCAAGGACAACTTTCAGCCCCAAAAGCACAAACAAGGGTGGCTGGAGGGAGGAACAAGAAGGATGGGACCTCACAGCCTGGAGCTGGAATGGGACAATTAAACCCCAATGTGCAAATGGACCAAAACTGATCAAAGTGTGAGACCTCGTGACCCTTTGTCCATTTTGTGACCATTTTGGGTCCACCTTGGGTGCAGCCCTGGCCAGGCTCTTGTGCTGCCCAAGGTGTGTCCTAAAGGCCTTTCAATAAATATCTCCTTTATTCTCTGGCTCTGTGCAGTCTCTGTTACAGCTCAGCCTTCCCAAGGCATCAGAAGCACCAAAAGCAGGAGTTCCTCCACTTATCAGAAGGAAAGAAATGTGTGATGGGACCTCAGGGCAAGCTCCTGGAGCTGCAGGGGACAGACAGGACAGCTTATTGCAAATAAATCAGGGCAAAGGGCCCAGCCTCAAAGAACAGAGTGCCACCAGATGCCTTTCACATACAGACCTGCTTTGGTAAATTCCCTTTTAAATACCTTCCACCCCAATACATTTCCAAGAGTCTTGCTGCTGCTTCCCTTGAAGCTGGCTCCCTGCATAAACCACACTGCCAGATTTCAGCAGATTATTTTGTCTGAACTAGATTTGCACAGCTGAGCTAAAAGGCAATTGCAGAGTTTTGGAGCAGGTCAACAGCACATCTTTTACCACATGGCTTTGGCTCCCCTTTTACAGATATTTTTTTTTGTGGTTTAAGATATTAAGAATAAGAATGATCCATAAAACAAGCCTGAAACCCCAGTACTTGGGCAGCCTGTTTGCAGGTTTCAAGCCTTACTATGAAGATGTGCTACTTGCTCAGCAGACTCCCAAAAAACTTCATTATCTAAATCGATCTACTTAAGAATGCCGCTTACATTCGCACAGCTGAAGTGGTTGCAAATTGGTCAAGAAGTTCACTTCCAGCATTAGATACACGGTTTCATCTTGCTAAGATAAGGACATTTTCTGTACAGTGGGTTCAGGATTGTAAAAACAAGCTTGGCCTCTGCTGTGCCCAAGCAATGCACTGGAGACCTGACATTGAGAGCCCACAGCAAGGGACAGTTTGCTGTTGTAGCAAAAGAAACACAAGCAAGATATTGCAAACACCAGAAGAAAAGACATGGCCTGGGTGTCATGCAATCAGAAGATAATTTTCAGAATTATCTGGAATATATGAATCACAAAGTGTTTGATCTGCAGCTCTTCTTTAAGAACACAAATCAAGCTGTGAGCAAGAGCAAAACTCTGCAGCAGACATTCAGTGAAGAGTTTATGAGGAAGTTCCTTAAATGGCCAAAAGCATATTTATTTTGCTGTAACTGTGTTCTGAGAGGAACCCAGCTCTTGAGTTCCTACCAGAATGCACTTCCTCCCACGCACACAGGTCCTGTTCCTAAGCAACCTGCAGTTGAACCATCCGCAGGAATAAAAAGAGTTAAATATCGCCACCCAGCCTCACCAGCCCTGCCCTGAGGAGCAGCATCAGCATGTCAAAGAGAAGACACTGATTCATCCCAGCAGAGCACAGCATCCTGCAGTTAGGAAGCTGCAGCTCAAGGCTGACTCAAGGAGACCACAACATTAACAGATTCTCCACAGAAAAAGGAAAGAGTCTCCAGAAACAGAAACTCCACTCTATTTCCATCACAAAGATCTCCACATGGCCTTCATTGCCTAGTAATTAAGAAAAGAAAAATTAGGCAACCTGAAATCTTAAAGTACTGATATTCATTAGCAGTAAGCACTTCTAAACTCAGGCAACCTTGCCATGGTTACAATTTTAGAGAATTTACACACCTTTTATTCCATGGAAAATTACAGCTATTCCAATTTTTCCAGAGGGATAAATCAGAGACAATGTTTAGGGAAGGGAAAACCTTCAATATTAATTTTAAAATCTCCTAGAAACTTCATCTTAAGGGCTTCTCAGACACAGTGATGCCACTGCAGTCAGCAATGAAACCATTATCATACAACTCAATAAATCCAAAATAAGCTCACTACCTGAAGAGTGTGGGTGGTTCTATCCCTCTTCCTTCCTTGAGTGAAGGGAAATGTCAGAACAAAAAAAAAAAAACCAACAAAACCAAACTACAAAGAACAGGAAAGAATGATCAAAGTTATGGAAGAGCTCCCTCACAGAAAGAAACTAAGTGGATCAGACCCAGGTCAGGAAAATGGTACAGCCATGATTATTTCAGACTCTAGATTATTATCTAATATAAAGAAGAAATATACCGACATATACTGGGCAGTGAGGTGCAGCTACTGACAGAGAAGTCCCTTGAAATTTTCAAAATACATTGAAGTCTAGCTATATTTGGTAAGAGAAGATAAGACATGCCTTGGGTCAAATCTGAACTTGAGACTGGCAGATTTACAAGTATCTCATTTCTATAATAATGCAGATTTAAGAAGTAAATACCTTTGTGTTGGTGAGAACTATACAACAACAATAAACTAAATAAAAGGAAGCTGTATTATGCTATGTTCAATATATTGTTTATTGTATTCAGCTCCTTCTCCTGGCAGAAAAGCAGAGTATCCATCAAAGTACAGTAGCAGCTGGCAACTGTATAAACCAATATCTAATTTCTCTAAGGGGGGGGGGAAAAAAAGAGTTTCATCTAACAAAAGTCTTTCTATGTTTCCTTTCAAACTACTCCAAAATTTTTTAACAGAATAAACAGGAGCAGCAGCGCAAGGAAACAACAGCAATGAACAAAACAGATGAGTCAGATCCTCAGTTTGAATAAATCAGCACATTGGAGAAAGCCAAGAAATCGTTTGTGCCATTTAATAGCCACATCTCCATACCTAAGATGGTTCTCCATGAAGCTCCTGGAGGACAAAACTGGCACAGAGAGCTGAGCCAAGGGGCGTCCAAGCAAGTACCAGCACAAGACAGAGGTCAGTGGTCACAAGATCAACAATTACAAGGTCTTTTAAAGGTTAATTAGCCAATAAACTACTGCCACAAGGATTTTTCACACCAACCCCTAATGAAATTGTCTCGTACGTCTTGCCCCAGTATGGGCTTTCTTAACCAACCCTAAAATGACACACAGTCCTACCTGCTACACCTTAGAATCTTCTACTGTTTCTGTAACTACTTCTGCATCTACACTTTCAAGCTTTAAAGCTTTCCACTACCTAGCTTAATATGTCTCTACAAACCCCCATTTTTGCTGATGGTCTCCAGATTCAGAAGCCTTTCCCAAGGTCTCAGGTCGAACCCTGTATTCATTTCTGTGCTTGGGTCTGCATGCGCAAGGTTTTGAGAATTTTCTGTGCCTGGATTCCCCACGTGGCTTGGACTTTATGAGGCACTTTTTAGGACTTTTTAGTATAAAAATTAACTTCTTTCGGAGGTTTGAGTGCTTTCAGGCCTCCTGTGGATCTCTCCTACTTTGCCAGCAACCAAAGGAACACAAAAGGAAAGGACGAAAAATATTTGTTTGTTCTTGGACCGGGAAGATCTTCCTGTGGTTCCCTCTGTTTAGTCATTTGTGATAACCTTCGTGATTCATCTGTGAGTAATACTCACACTGGTGAGCTCCCACTGTGCAGTGCTGCAGTATTGTTTCTGGAAATAAAACCCAAGAAACACAGTGCTGTAACGTGATACAACGCCATTGGTTCTCACTCAAGGTGTTCCAGATTACCAACGTCATAAAAGCTTCTGTGTTATTCAAACAGAGAAACTATAGGAAAAGTACTCAATTTTCAGCAACCATCCCATTTTTGTTCGACTGTGTGTTTATTTAAACTGTCAAATTACGATACTTGTCAAAACATATCGCCTTCTTTCTATCACCATATGCCAAGATAAATCTTCACATTCTCACTTGAATGTCACGACTGCTTCAGCGTTTTGCACTGAATATTTCTCAAGTGTAGAACAATCTTTGAAGTAATGCATTCCTTTACTAATAAAGGAACAAGAAACTAAGTATCTCTCATTATCATTAATTTCCACATCAACTGTTCTGTGATATTATGAATATGGCAGGAAATGGTCTCTTTGCCTATAATTAAACACCATGAATTTCTCTGTACCTGTCATTAATGTAAAGGACAAGATTTAAAGAGAGTAAAGGGGCAAAGTGCCATCTAATTAAACAGGCAGTTTAAGTCCTACTTTCAAAATTTAGCAAAATATGGAAGCCTCTGTCTCATTTCTTCTAATGAGTATTTTAAAAATGTGATTAAAGTGAGAATTGCCTGTCTTTTTTTCATTGGCTATAAAGGCAAAGTGGGCGTCCAACCACACTCTTCAACACTAAAAGCCAATCTGTCCCGTTAGCAGGTTTGCCACAGCTCTTGGAGGGCTACCAACAAGAATTTCATAGTGAAAAGTACCCAAATAAGTACAGTTTACCACCAAAATAGTTGGTGTGGAAAAATTATCTAAATGCCAAAATATATTTTTAAATCTCCCAAACTTCCTCAAGTTTGGAGACAGACAGGAGCTGTTTGAAAAGATGCAGCTTGCTGGAAGGTTGGGATTTTTTAGTTAGCCAAACCCAAGATAACTGGGAAAAAAAAAATTAAACTTGGTCAATGATTTACTGATAAACTGTTAGCTTGGCGTGTGCTCTGGAGTCCACAACTGAGGTGTCATTTATTTCAGGTTTGGAATCCCCAAATTGCCAAGAGAGCAGGCAGCTTCCCTGCCTGACTCGGGAATGCAGGAGATCAGGAGCACCCAGCCTGGTGTCATGTCTCCACGAGATGGCAATAAACCTGCTGAGGGGCTTAGGAAATAAATAACACAAAACTTTCCAAGTTTCCGTATCTCTTTTTTGCTGCCTTATTCTTTACCAAAAGAGAAATATGCACCCATATGCAACATGGTCTTAAGATTATGTATAGTTATATAAATGTGATTATGATAAAATAGTTATTTTTTTAAAAATCAGTGGCATGGTTGCTGCCTTTCCCTTGACTGTTCATTGTGAAAGCAAACACTACTTCAGAACAAAACACAGCAAGAACGGAATTCCCTCTGCCTTCAAGTTTTTTGACTCTCAAATGATGCCAAAAGTCTTGAAAAATCCCAGGCTTGCATGCAATCCTAAATTCCCAACCCTATTCAGAGACCATGCCTGCTGTTTCTCATTTGTAACACCTTTATATAGAACATCTTGCTTTTAAGACAACTCCCAAAATTGTAAACCAGGTGAGATCACAATCCATAAAAATTCTCAAAAGTAAAGAAGCTAATAGATTGAGGCGTCAAAAAATAAAATACCTAATTACTTTAAAAGATAGCCGGAGCAAAGCAAAAGTCAATAGATAAAGTTAATCTGAGCCAGTAAAATAGCTCAGCAAAAATGAGAGGCAAAATAAACCCTCAGAAGCTAAATCATTTTTATATCAAATCCACAGCCACACAGAATGCTCTTAACCAGCAGGACTACAACTTCTTTGTGACAGCTGGAAGTGGAATAATAAGTTCATGCAACACTTTATCGTATCTGCTTTGCCCTTGTTTCAAGTTTAGTTCCGTTCTATATTCACAATAAAAGCTCACCCCTCAATTCATTACGTGCTGTCTTAATTAGGTAATACATCTAAAAGCTAAGATTGTGTATTTTATCATTTTCTGGGCTGGGTCTTGAAGACAGTATAAAAGAGGAATTTTGAAAAGAAAAAAAAGTATTATTTTTAAATTAGGGTTTTTTTTCCACTTTTTTCTCCCTGATTTACAATTTTGTATGCCATGTTTTTAATAACAAGAAGAAAAACATCAATTTCCAACAGCTCATGTGCATATTCACCCGGTAACTCCAGATTTAAAAAATCAGAAAAAGAAGACAAGTTCAGCACAACACTATAACAAGACATAGCAACTTTGCAATATGCTCTAATTTGGTCTTAAAATACAATCTTAGCTACTTAAAATTCTAAAAATTGTCATCTCATATGTCTGAATCACATGAAAAACTAAATAAGCACAAGACTGATCCTCCCTTTACAGACTGTGGCTACACACCCTCTCCCACTAGTCGCTGATCAAATGCTTTATTTCACATATCCAAGGAATTAAATGCAAAAATCACCCACTCCAACTCTTAATTGTCACTTTCTGGACATAGACCAGCAGCTAAAATAATCTTCAGTGTCCCTGCACACCAAATCCTTCGCCCTGCAAGACAAACTTGGAGGTGAAACCTGACATCACGTCTCATCACAGATAGCTTCTGAATTTTCCACAGCCCTGAGCAGGCCACTTACTGTGTAAATGGAGAATTAATGACCCCTTTCACCCAGAAATATTAGATATTTGGAAAGGTTCAATCACAGCCCAGGGTATTTTAGAAATTTACTCCGGCAATTCTCTCACCGCCTGATTAATAATTAATTAACTGCCATTATAATACAAAGCCTCTCCATCTAAAAGCACCACTAAAGGGTGATTTTCAGCCCAATGACCCTGTGGTAGGTGAGGTACCAGTGATTATCTCGCCTTTCCTCACTTTTAAAATCCATTAGAAAACAAGACAAAGGACTAGAAAACACAAAAGAATTTGGAGAAGGAGGCTGCAGTGGGAAAAGCCTGGATGAGATGATTGCTGGTTTCTCTTCATAAAGCTACTACACTGAAACTCTGAACAGTGCCATGTCATTCCAAAACTGCTTCTTTAAAACCTCCATGAGCTGTTCCAAGAGTTTCTAGCTGGTTTTACAATCCACATGCAGGGAATAAACTAAGGTAATGCAGAAGTAGAGAGCTTTGGGGAGGAATAAAAGGCAAAAGCCACCAAGTCATGATTCAGATCTGCTTTTCTGTACTCTGCCTCCCATAATTAAAAAGAATGAAAGTTGGGCTTCATCATGATCTTTAAAAAGAGCTGTTAATAAACTTAATATTACATTAATGCATGGGTAATTTGCTGAATGGACGTGGCAGCTCATTTATTTAAACAGGGCATGCACAAAGTTCCCATTCAGGAATAACTGAGAACCTTGTTTAGCAGGGAATAACATTCAAAAACAAGAATAAACCCACTCTACTCTTCATTTTCTTATAGAAATTATTTGAATGGTTCCAAGCGAATTGATTTAACAATATATGAAGATTGAACATCTGGTTTCCAAAGTTATTCAATTAAAACACAAAATGGCTCATATTACTTTTTATATACAACTGTATAAGGGATTGCATCAATGAGAATGCCTCACAATTACTGTGATAGTCAGAAATAAACAAGTATGAAAACAATTATTTCCCTCCAGAGCGGATAACACTTCCAGTTTAACAGTCATGAGCAAAGTAATTTGTGAAGTTTATTAAGATTATGGTTTTGCAGGCTTTAATTTATTGAGACAAAGCCTCATTTATGCAGAAACATTAGGATATACTACTGACTCATTTGATATCAAATATTCTTCCTGGAATAAAATCTTCACATAATTACTTCAAATAAATGAGGTGTTTACAGTCAATGAACTGATTCTCTTTAATCTGTTTCTGAAATAATATGCACTTATGGAAAAATAGCATAAGTTTCTTCAAACTAATAATTAACTTTACAGTGAAACAGACGAAGTGCCTTCCTAAAGAAATCCTTTTCCTTGACTAAATGTATCACCATATAATGTAAACAATTCCTGCTCTAACTCTGCACTGACTAGGTCTCAAATTGCTAACTCATTTCTCAGATTCCTGTACAGAGAACAGATATTATCAGATCAAACTTCCAAACTGTTGAGAAGCTGGGTTTCTTTAACACACTTGCAGTGTCTTGGACCAGACCTACTGTGATTAACAGCTGAGTGTTCACATCCAAATCTAAATGAAAGATACACCTCTGAATCCAGTGAACACTGCTGCAAGCTGCAACATCTAGGTATCTGCTCCCCACTATTTAAACTGGGGAAATCTCATACAAATCTTGCAGTGCAGATACATGAACAAAGCTCTCTCCACAGTCTACTCATCCCTGCCAGGAGACCTATTTGTCAGTGGCAGATGAAGCTGCAGACCCTCAGTGATTATCTGACTACATGTTCCTGACTCAGGCTGGAAAATCTCATCGTGTCTGTGCACTGAATAATTCACAGCATCAAACCAGAAACCCCTGAGTAACGGGAACACAGGAGTATCAAAAATGTTGCCAGTGGGCCACTGGCCCAATGCTTTAACAATAAAGGGCTTTACCCTCACAGGGGCATTTTAAACATACTGCTCAGAGTAGTCCTCAGCATTCAGTCACCTCTAAAGCAAAACAAAACTCAACAAAACTTCTTTGTGTTTCAGTTTGTGCCCATTGCCTCTTGCCCTGTCACTAGACACCACTGGAAAGGGTCTGCTCCATGTCCTACACATCCTCCCTTCAGATATTTTCGTATGTTCAAGAAATCCTGCTGTGGTTTCTGCACCAGGATGAGCAGTCCCAGCTCCCTCAGCCTTTCTGCACGTGTGAGATGCTGCCATCCCTCAATCACCTTAGCAGCCCTTGGCTAGTATCCTAAAAAAGAAGTCTTCCTCCCAGCTGGGAATGCATTGAGCATCTTCCCTGAGCTGAAATTTGGCAACTGTGACCTCCCTTAACAGGCAGCCCAGCCTAGAACAGGCTGGTCCCTTATGGCTGTGAGAAATTCCTATCCTCTGAGATTTCTAAAGGCAAAAGGGGTGGAAAATGTCCTGTTGAGTTCTGCTAAACTCCAGTAACTCCATCAGGCAAAGCTCTTTCTGTGCCTGCTGTCTGTCTCTGATGGCAGATGTGTTCATAATACACTTTACCCTGGAGGACTGTGCATTTTTATGTTAATCAAGTAATGCTAACCTGATTTACATGAAGTCTATCAATGCAATTCTAAAGCTCTGCAAAACCATTCCCAAGGGTTTGGTTGTTTTGGGTTCCAGTTGCTGCTCCTTTTTTTTTTTTCCCTTTATGAAGACTCAAACAAATGCATTTTACTAGGGATGAGAACATGGGAAAGACAGAAGGGAAAGAGAAGTGTCTCAAACTCTCTGGGACTACAGGAAATTCAGAGCCTGGAAGATTAATGCAAATAACTGCAATTAAAATATTATCTGGCTGCTGCTCTACTATTACTGACTCATACTGCAGCTTTTAAACAGAATATTGACTTACTCTTCTCAAGCTAACAAATACTGTAAATGTATGTTAATTTCTTTGGAAGTCAACATTCGAGAATTTAATCTAAGCTTTGTTTTCTCAACAGGACAAATCTCTTCTTGTGGTAAGAAACAGTCAGAAGAACAGTCTGCAAGAGATGATCAGAGAAACCTTGTAACTTATTCCAAAGAGATAAAATTACCTTTTTTTTCCTTAATTAGTAACTACATAAACTAGTAAAACCTTCAGATCATCAGAATGACTTGGTATTTTTAATCTTATTTCTTACTAGGAAATCCATGTAAGTTTCTTCCCAGTCCCAGATATTACTGGATACAATAAACTGAACCAATACAGTACTTCATTAAAAAGAAACAAGTACCAACATCATAGATATTCAAAATTTGTACATTAAGACCCAATCTTCAGTAAGCTTAGAATATATAATAACTTTTAAAATCTGTTTTTAAACCTAGAAAACAATAACATTTTTAATTTTTATGCAATTTAAGCACAGCACAGAGAAATTTGCAGTACAGGCAGCATATCACGTAATTAATTGCAATATTTAAAAGACAGGACTTTTTTTAATCTGAAAATCTAGCCTTGATCTCTTTCTCCTGTGTGAGACTTGATTTTTCTGAGTAGATGATCAGTTATTACTCATGCCCTTTCTTATTGAGCCCAAATATTGATCATGTAAAGATAATGAGGGGTTGTTAATACATTTTTGTTGGTATATTGGTTAATTAAAAAATAAAAAAAAATCTCAGCCAGGGTGAACAAAGCTGTGCTGGTCCAGCAGGTGGTAACGATCAGAAATGAAATAAACCAAAGAGGATGTGCAATAGTTGCAGGCACCATTATAGCAACTCGCTTATGATGTGATAGCTGAGGGTTTAACTATCAGTTTCATTACAAGTTACTATTCCTTGGTGCAGGCAGCTTTGAAGTGAAAACTCCCTTGATGTACAGCCTTGGAAATAGGAGTTCTCAGCTAAAAGAAAACACCTCCTCCCCTATGACAAGCCCATGCTTTTGGTTATATTTCTCCCTTTAAAAGATGTAGTTGCAAAAAAAGAAACTGCCATGGTTTATCATTAGTGCTCTTGCTTCTAACAAGACGGCAAAAATTCCCCTGTCCACCATCAGGAACAGAAGGCTCCTCACAGGCCACTGTTTCTGGTAGGGAGCATCCTTTATCACACACAAAAACTAGAGATATTTTTTTTTCCACCAGTCTTTGTATTCCTTGCATTCCTTTCACAGAAGCTGCACACTTAAAATTCGCTACCAATTAAACCACTGCCACGGACGTGACAGGACTGTACCTCTTGGAGCAAGCAATTACATCTGGTGATTCCCGCATTCTGTTCCTCGGGAGGAAATATGCAGCTTCTCATTTTCTACCACACAAGTTTAAGGAACTGGATCCTGGACTCCAGTCCCTCCTGCAGGCACCTGGGAGGCAGCACAAATTAAGATTCTGTTCTGCATCAGCCCCGAGAGAGGCTCCTGCGCACACAGCGATGGCAGAGCGCGCTTTGATGAAGCGGGTAATACTGCAATCATTTGTCCACCAAGGGATGGAAACAACCTCCAACTGTCTGAAACGCGCAAGAGGAGGCGTTTACAGCGCCCACCATGGTCCTTGTCTTTGGGGACAAACCACACACCCTCCATGGCACGTCAGGAACACATCAGGGGCCAGAGAAGGCGTCCCAGGGTGTGTCAAAGACATCCCAGGGCACGTCAACCTCTCTTGTGGCTCAGCACAGAAATGTTTCCCCCTAAGGAGCAGGAAGGACAATAATTCCGACTGCTCTGTGCCTGGTCACAGAGGACAGGCAGGAGGGGACAGAGGCAGCAGAGCTCTTTGCCAGGAGCCGGCTCAAGAGCATGGCTGGGATTTGGCTGCTCAAAGACAGGAAACAACTTACTCCTCACCGATATGAAATGTTAAAGCACAGAAGTCCTAGGGTTTCTTTGTTCTTGCTGGGATAATAGAATTACCCAGGAAACTCGGAGCACTTTCTAAAATTACATTTCCGTCCTGTGTAATCTTAAGATTAATTAACTTCTGTGTTCCTTCATTCTTCCTCTGCGTATAATACTGGTTTATTGACATGTAAATTTGGGGGAGTGGGGGGAGAAATCCTCTGAAGTTCAATATCTTCTGCAGCAGAGCAGGAAAAGTAAAGGCGAGGTCATACAGTAATTCAAGGCAAGGGAGTCACAAACTAATATATTTTCCATACACGTTCCCAGACCTCTGCTTAAATGACTGCTGCACAAGAAAAGCAAACCCAAATGAATGTCAACCAGATATTGCCTTTTCCTTCACCTCATCTTCATAAACACTGGGAGATCATTTCTAATGAAACTTGCCCTTTCTCAATTGAAAAATTAATCTGCAAGCAAAATTAAGATTTTCCCATATCCCTCCCACCCAGAAAACGTCAGTAATTTTGATTCAAATACAAATTGCTTGGTTTAAGCTCAAAACATTTTTCCTCTCCTAGTATGAACGTTCACAGCCTTCCATCGGTGCCACTGCTTAGATGCTTGATGAGTTGCTATACTTAATTCCAATGTGTAGAACTTTTTTGAACTGTTCACTCTTCTATGTTACAGCTTCCATTGCTCAGCAGAGATTTATTTTTCTTTAAAGTTGTCAGAGTACTCCTACCTTATTGTTTTCCACCACCAGTTTTATCACCTGAGAGGAAGAAATCAAGAAAAAACGGATATACACTAAAAATACCACCAACACCGGTGGAAACTATAAATCCTGTTCTTTTTTGATTTCTCTGGTCACCTTATTTTGTGAGTACATGGAATTAAGTGCCATACCTGTATGCTGAGGTTTTATTTAAGCACAAAATTCATATGGTTAAGCTGGATAACTACTGATAATGTTTAAACAACTTTTATCTGATTGATCTAGTGGCCTTTTGGTTTCCCATTTCCTATATTAGTTTTATTAACTCAGGATATTTCCACCAGCAACCAGAGATTTTGCCTAAAATACTAAAAAAACCCAACAACAACAACAACAAAAAACAAACCAACCCAAAAAACAACAACAACAACGCCATAAAAATAGTTAACATGTGATGGAGAAGACAAAGAATGGATTTAAGTATCTTTAAGCATTTCTGCACTTCAGATTTTGAACAGGAATGCAAAACAAACACATTCCCCCCTGGTCCATATATACACACCAAGGTGTTGCAAATCTGCAGCCAGGGAAGTGCTGTGACCTCCAGTGGCAAATGTCCAACCCCACTGCCTTTGCAAACTTCATTTATCCAGCAGTGCCACAGCAGAATTTCACACCAAGCAGTGCTCAGGCACAAATCATCATCCATGATCCAGGCAGATGCTAAGGTGGCACCATGCCCTGCAAATCTCATTGGAAGGAGAGGCCTGTGTGTTCTTCTGGAGTTAAAAATATCAGAGTACACTATCTAAGCACACAGAACCGAGAGGAGACGAGTTGTTTGACTACAAGGGACAAAGTCGTAATTAAATACTTTCTGCTGGGAATACCAAACTCTTTCATTTAAAAAAATTAAAATGAAATGCCATCAAAAGTGTGCTTTTACACAAAATTCTATTAGACAATTGTCTGTTGGCAAAGATGCTCGCAGACTGCCAATGTGTTGGCACCTTTGTCAACTCCAGTCCTTAGAGTGTCTCTCAGCCACAACCTCCTCGATTTAAATGCAAGTGCTACTGACCTTCAGGATTCTGTAAAAACATATTCTTTATCTTCTCTGCATACCAGGACATGTCCAGTGTTACAGGGCTGGCTTTTTCACTGCTTAATCAGTGAACTAACTCACCAAAACAGCACAGAGCTCCATTTATCTGGCAGTTGTGTAGCTGGGGAAAGGGGATGTGGGAATTCATCCTTTAGGAGAGCTCCAGAGGGCTAAAAGTGGGGAAATACTGAAGAACAACCATATGTGTCACAGAAAATTAACACCCTGCATTAATCCAGGGCTCCAGCTATATCCTAGATGTGCTTCCAACTTATTCCTAGCAGATAATTTCCAGCTGATCATACTTGTCATCTTGTACACTTGTACTGGCAGCGAGCCCCTTAATGCACAGTTAACCATGGATGGCAGGGCTCCAGCTTCAGATCCAAGATTCTGAGATACAACATATAAATAAACCCTCAAGTACCCTAAAGCAGAGCTGTGAAAACTTGTTAGTGCTTCTTTACGTATTTAGCTTGAAAGGCAGTGCCATTCTAAATAAGGGTGCAGGGAAGGACAACATGATCGTACATTGCAGCAACAAGTCTCTCTGCACATGATTTAACTCTGTATTTAACCACAGTGACACCAACCTCAAATTCCTTGTCACCCATCAGTAAAAAGATTATTATTCGTATATATAAAAATAAAGTTTTTAGATAAACTACTTGCAGGTTGGTTTTTATTTCTTTTTAAGAATATTTCTTATCAAAAGTAATCACTTGGTGAGCCCAAAACCAACAGAAAAATAAAAAATCAGAGTACATTATCTAAATGTAAAAATACCTAGATGAGATGAGCCATTTAACAGCAAAGGAAAAAGCAATAGTGAAATGTTTTCCTCTGGGAATACCAAAGCCTTCCATTTAAATAAAAGAACCAAAATATTGTCCCTTATACATGAAATTCAATTAGGCTCCTACATAGGGCTCCCTTTAGAACTTTGAAGATAAGATGATTTCCATCTGCTCTTACTGTTATGCTGCTTAAAAACCTGCATTTCATTTTTTCATTGGAAAACATCACAAATTAGAATTAAACGTGCTTATGCAAAGGATTTTGTATTTATGCTTCACAGTAAGGAAAAGAACCGACCAGCTCAGCGCTTACGAGGCACAGGAGCAGAGAAAGAGCAGTGGACAATGAACACAGTTGGCAAACCACTACAGGAATTATTTGACACTGGTTCAGACTAAAGGGAAAGAAGCAATGCAGTACAGTGAAGTCCCAGGAGAGTGGACAATGAGAAACACTGCTCTTGTTTACGATTCTGTGATTATGTCTTACAACCCTTAAGCAACTAAACAAAAAAAATCAGAACATATAATTTCAAATTAAACCACAAAAAAAAAAAAAAAAACACCACACACAAAAAACAACCACAAGTTGTGTGAGTATGTAGAAGTGAAATTCTAAATTCTGCACAATGCAAATTCACCAAATCACTTGAAGCGTTCTCAGCCTCCCTTTTACTCTCTCTCATCAGTTCCACCTTGGTGTCAAACAGAGGTTTAATTCTTGGGAGATTTATTTACAATTAAGAGGGGAGAAACTAAGGTTTCTTTTGTTTTAAAGAGGGTTGAGCATTAACCCATCAGCAAATCTAAGAGCTGCTAGAGAGAAACTGATATCCTGGTCTAGAGGCTGCCTGAAGAACCACCAGGAGCTGCCAAGCACTTGTCCAGGTTACAAGAATACTGCTTCAGCTGCAGAAAAATCTGTGAGGTTTGTACTCCAAACAGCTTTCCAAGTGGAACGTACGTGGTCTCACACATTCAACAATAAATGGCAGCAATGTGTCAAAATTCAGCATAAATAGGGGATTTGGTCAGAAAACCTTGCTCCCCCCCATATGGGAAACTCAAGGTGAGCATTTAGTAGTGTGAATAAAATACAGAATTTATAACTTTTTAAATTATTTTCTTAACATATGAGAGGCAATTAGTTCAGTCTCACTGTCATGGAGCCTTTCCACATTCTAATTCAGTGAGGAGTATCTTAAACCTGCTCTACCCTGCAGGCAGTCATTATCTCCTGACTGTCTCTTTTGCACTTGTGGTTAATTCTGCAGGATCGAGAATGTACCAGTCACACTGCTGTTAATTTATTCTTCCTGTTTGGTTGGATCATAGATCAGCATCATTGGTGCCCTGCCAGGCAGCAGAAGAGCAACAATATCTGGCAACTAAAGCGATTTAAAATAATTGGTGGCATTACACCAGCTCCAAAATGACTGAAGGTCTGGCTCCTGTTCAGTTGTCAAATGAAATGTTATCTTAATTATAGGGTCTAGGCTTTTCTCTGAGCATAGCAGGAATTTTTTTTCTCCTTTTTCTGTACAGCTACTGAATCCAAACTGTTACAGGATTACCTTCTCATATCTTAATACTCCAGTCAACACAGCCACGGAGAAGCTGCCGCTTGAGGAAAAGAAATACAGGAAGGATAATTTCCAGAGGTAAACAACATCATGAGCTCCAACTCTGCAAGTAATACAGGGAGTGCTCCCATGAACTGAGAATGCTGCTGTCCTCTCCTTTCTATGCATCATTTCACAGTTGCCAAATTTGTTACAGTCTGCTCTCAAAAAAAAAAAAAAAAAAGATTTACATTGTAGTGTTTCATGGATATAACAGGACACTGTCCTGGTCCAGGTATTTCATTCCAATTTCCCCCATCACCAGCCTTGCACCAGTGCCACTTTCCTAGTGTCTACAGACACACCCAAGATCCCCACCACGTGCATGACAGAACCAGAGTGGCTGGAAGGGAGGAATTTTCCAAGTGGTAATACATTCATGGGAGGGATTTCAATCACAAACCTGTGCTGACTTTCACATATTTTTCTACAGCTTAAACTGTAAGGAATTCATAAAGGAAACATTTGCCATTCTCTCAGCTTTGCTTCCTCAATGAAAAATCCAGCTCCCCGCTACCAGGACTGGCAGAGCTGTGGGGTTTCAGACACTTGTAGTGTTCCTCTTCAGTCAGTCTGAATATTAGAGATATCCCTCAGGCCTGAATATCTCCTACAGCAGTAACTCAAAACCCTTATTACCAGGGTAAAAACACTGCTACATGCAAATTATTTCAGTCTAACTTGTGTTAACATCATAAAAACACTCATATAAATAATGTTTCTCTTCTATGTTTCATAATGCATTATTGTTTGCGATAGAATGAGAGAATGTGGGCAAGATGGACTAAAATTAGCAAAGCAGACTTCTCAATACAGAAGGGTTAAAGGGAGCTCCAGTCACAACAGGTCAGCCAAAATCATTATAGAAAGCAGTAATAAAAAATACATTCTGTTATTTTATTCCATAAATCGTGGACACTCACCAGAACTACAAATCCCAAAGTACTGCCAAGCCAACCTTGTGTAGATTAAGACTCAAACAACTTTAGTTTCTGCTCACAAATGGAAAAAGCACAGGAAAAAAAAAAGGATTCTCTGAGACCACATAGATCCTCCGTAATTGCATTATTGAATCAACAGCACAATACAACAAAAGATATTTAGATTTATAGATGAACTGTAAAGTCTGCTTTAGAAATGTCACCTTGACCTAAGGATTTCAGATGATACAGAACTTTGATAAACAGCTCACACAATTGCTGTCAAAATTTGGTCCAAATTTCCCACTTGAATTTGTCCAGACATTGACTCTTTTATTGGTTTTTCCTGCTAGATTAAATCAGATAAAAACAATAATAGATTCTTGACTTGAGAAAATTAAGAATAGCTGGAAGATGATGATGAGGATACCTCAACTCAGCTTTCTTTTTGAGCAGAACACATAGTGTGGAATCACAAAAAGTATTTATCTTTCCTTTGGAATGCCAATTAATTTGATCAGCACAAGAGACAAATTATCAGTGATTTCCTATATGCTGTTATTAGCAGCACTAATTGTTTAAGTGATAATGAATTATTCAGCCTGAACATGTGTCCCACAGAAAACCTGATTAATAACATCTCCACCAATGCCCACATTGCACCATTTGGGCAATCCACATCTTCTCTTGATGATTCTTTCTTAGCAGCCTGGGTGAAATGATGATTTCTTGGCTCTGTACCCATGAAAGGCACAGCACTCATGCTGTTCAGGGTTACAGCAAATACATCTGTGACAAACATCAAGTTCAGTCTGGGGCAGCTCACAAAAACTGGAGCACAAGCAACAGGAAAGGAAAATTAACAGTGAGGGGAAGAAGTTGTAGTAATAAAGTGAGCTCCTTGTACACTGCTGGTCCTCCCTTGTACTTGATCTAAACGCCATTTCTCTTGGCCTTCCCACATCTCACAAAAGCACACCTAAAGCTTTTATAAAAATCATAATGTTGTGATGGGAAGAGCTACAACTTCAATGGAGGATGATTTCTCTCTCGTTTTAAAGCCACTGACTTACTACTGTGCATATATATATATATATATATATATATATATATATATATATAATGCTGATACTCCATTAAGCTCTGTAAAGTTGTCATATAACACCAAGTGATTTCTGTGGCATTTTCTATCACAAAATGATCGTGTGTTATGTGGTGCACTGCTTTCTTGCAAAATGCTACATTTTTAGTATCTCCATAGGCAATAAGAAAGCAAATTACGTTACCTGAGGGACAGTAGGCTCTGTGCTCCACTGCCAAAATTGTAAGCAGGCATACACACTTACGAAATACATTTTTCCTGTTTCTCCCTTCTTGAGGGTAAAAGAAAAAATAAATTAACAAAAAATGCCAGCTTCCACAGCCTGCAAAAATTGCTTTTTCAAACTTCAATTCATGTTATCTTTTCCGTTCTTGGAATAAAGATCCCCTCTCACGCAGGGTAAGGACTGTCCAAGCACATCACATCCCACAGTAGCACGTAACCCCAAGAAATTAAAAGTAAATGTCATCTCACACCCCTACAAAAGATTGTGTATTTTTTTTTCTGGTGGTAAATCCAGATAAGGAATGTAACAGCCTGATTCATAAACACAAAGGGAAGTTTAGCACCTGAAAATCCCATAAGAACACAATCCCTCTGAGAAAACAGTTTTCGCTATAACACACAAGCCCTAAACAGTGACATTTATCTGCAGGCTTCCTCCTGCCTCCACACATGTGCCACAGCTCTTGTGAAAGCACTGACGCCTTGGGAGGGCTGAGCTGGAGCAAAGAGTCGACAGAGCCAGAGAATAAAGGAGATATTTACTGAAAGGCCTTTAGGATCCACCTTGAGCAGGACAGAGCCTGGCCAGGGCTGCACCCAAGGTGGAACCAAAATGGGCACAAAATGGACAAAGGGTCACGAGGTCTCACACTTTGGTCAGTTTTGGTCCATTTGCACATTGGGGTTTAATTGTCCAATTCCAGCTCCAGGCTGTGAGGTCCCATCCTTCTTGTTCCTCCCTCCAGCCACCCTTGTTTGTGCTTTTGGGGCTGAAAGTTGTCCTTGGTGTGCAGCAGCAAAAGGATTTGTTTTGTGTCGCTGCTGTGTGCAGAGAGCTGAGTGACCCTGAGTGTGAGCTCAGAGCTGCACCCTGGGCAGCACAGAACATGAAATACATGGAAGATAAAACTGAAGGCAGCAGCATTAGAGCTGGTAAATGGTCCATGCCTTGCCCTGGCTCCTCAGGCACATGGAGCATCCTCAGGGTCCTGCAGAGGCAGGTGTGAGCAGCTGACCTGGGGAAATCCATCCTCACCCACGAGCTGTCCCTGTTTCACAGCACAACACCCCAGCTGCCCCCACAGCGCGGGTTAGTGCCCAGCCCTTTAACCTTTACTAATACAAACCTTACACTGAACACACAGAAATGGAAGGGAACCCCACACATGCTACAGGTCTCTTATTTTATGAACTTTCTGCAAGACTCCCTCTCAGAAGCACCCAATGCACTGTGGCTCCCTCCTCCTCTTGTTCTGCAGTATTTTTCATGATTTAATACGTGAGAAAAGGAACACTAAACCTCAAAAAGTGAACTGTTCCAGTCTGTATCAAAGCCTTACTCTCACAGCTCATTAGTCATTAAAAAAAAAAATAAATTAGATTATCTTCACCACTGTGCAGTGTTTTACCACATGGAACTAACTCTGCTGGGTCCTGCACTTTATTTGGACTGAAACCTGAAGTAACTTTGAGACAGCTGCACTACAGCCCATTAAGTTCACCTTTTGACAAGGAGTTAGGCTTCATTCCTAGACTCCAGACTCAAATTACAATTTTGATTCTCTTTGCTTAATGCTAAAATCAATAAAATAATTTGCCTCCAGAATAAGATTTGTTACAATGGAAAATAAGAGGCTTTCTACAGAAACTCTTTTACATGATAACTCCAATAAACAGATATCCAATCTAAATTACACCAGAAGGACTTGGGCAGACTATGGTTCAACTACAGCAAAACAGAATCTAGAAGCCTGAAAATTAAGGGACTGAGGAAATACTGTTAAACACTTGTCTGCAGTAAAATGTGGCCAGAATTCATTCATGGGTTATGTACCTATCCTGAACTCCACAGGGGAAAATCTGGCACACATGAGGTCAGTAAAGGCCTTCACTCAAGTAAAACTTAATTTTGCAGATCAGAAATGGCAAGGGGAAAGAACGACTTGCTGGAGAAAAAAAAAAAAAAATTATGCGTTCTTTTAGTTGAAACAGAAATTAATTAATGGGAACATAAAAAAAAAAAAAAAAAAAGGTACTTTTTATCCTTAACTTCACTTGAAATGCATTGTGTGTCCTCCCTTCATACTTGGAAGGAACCTCAATTGCTCTGAAGTTCATCAGCCTAATGAGGA
This sequence comes from Hirundo rustica, assembly GCF_015227805.2. Taxonomy (NCBI): domain Eukaryota; kingdom Metazoa; phylum Chordata; class Aves; order Passeriformes; family Hirundinidae; genus Hirundo; species Hirundo rustica. Next base: position 5,988,896 of record NC_053470.1, read on the forward strand.
AGTCCATATCGCTCGGGCAGCTGCTGCATACTTAGCAGCTCCTGCAAAGGAGAGCCATTTAGAAGCTGAAAGGGATGGTTACCCAGGCACAAACACGAATTCACTCACCAGCTCCGCTGCTGACATGACTCATTGGACTCTGAGTGCTGGAGTTTGATGTAACGTGGGCAGACACGACTGGAGCGTTTTGTTTTAATTCGCTGCAGCGGAGAACATGAACTATCGACAGCAAAAACTGAGCCACAGCTTTCAGCAAAGTTTGGCAGCCTTGGCGTCAGATGTGTGCCATCACTGCACCATCTGAATGCTTCCAGGATTTCAGCTCCACTCCAGCAGCCTGAATAAAGGACTGCACTTTTTAAATTATGTTTAATAACAAATAAGGAATATTTACTGTGTTTTATTTCTAACCTTGTATAAGATTTAACCTTCTTTTGAATGCCATTAGCTTGGACAAAGTCTCATGACCAGAAAACCAGTAAAAGTGCCATTTTCTATTAGTACTGAAGCACACTGTATTTAATCTCCATCTGGGAAGATGGGAGATATTAAGCACAGTTTAATATAAACCTGTAAACCACTCACTCCCTTGCACTCTAAATTTCAGTTCCTAATCACAAATTACAAGAAACACTTCTTTACACCACTAGCAAAGTCATGAATTTGGATCACGTGAGGGGAAGGAGAAATACAATGTCTGCATGCTTGCCTACTTGATAAAGCATTTTTGCTGCCTGCATATTCACACATCTTCACTGCTTGGTCTCCCTGTGCTCCTAACTGCACTGCAGATAAATTCCTTAAGAGAAAAGGAATTTGGAAGGAACAGACCTCTCAGAGACAAGGGCAACAATTAAGCTGGAAATGCCTGCTTTTTCTTCAGCATAAACTGAAGCATAATTATGCAAGTGATGTTTCTGCCATACCATTTCATTATCTGAGTGCCACCAGAGAGGGTTTCTGTTCCCTTTGGATGGAGGTACCCCAGTCAATCCAGGCTGTGCCAGCGTGGAAAAATCTGAAGTTGCCCAGTAATTGTGAATGCAAATATAAATAACAGAAAAACAGAAATGGAGCATTTGTAGATGTGCATGCTTCCTGAATAGCCACCGTTATCTGGAGATAAAGACTAGCAGAGTTATCCCAAAATGCATTTATAGGGTGCAATTTCCTTCTGGTAACTTCAGGGGTTGTTGTGTTTCTGTTCCCTACAGTGCACATAAAACTTAACTCTGAAGTTTGCAGACCATGAAAAACGAAGCTAAAATAAGGTACTCCAGACTAAAGTAAATCCAGAGTATAAAAGGGCAAAGAAGGGCATGTGATAAAATGTCACCCCAGCCGCAAAATAAGATTATCAATAAAAATTAAAAACAAGTATTAAATATTTTCAAAGTAACTTCAGCTCCACTCCTTTGATCTGGAATGACTACTCTTAACATTACAATATAAAGCTCCTAAGACAGAATTATATACTTCACAAATGGGTGAGGGAGTGAATACTAACTGCCTTATATTTTTCTAGGTATTCAAACTGTTTTCTTATTTTTATGTGTAAGCATTAGGTGCTTGCAACGGTACTAAAAACATTAATGGATGCCGTCAAGCTCCAAAGTAAACTGCAGGAACTTTTTAACAAATCTGTAGAACTTTTAAGTTTGCCTTGTGCTCAATTTGCATGCTAAATACGTGATTAAGTTACAGCATCCCACAGATGTAAAATGACTAGAGGAAATAAAAGGGGAGGGGAAAACAAGGGAACTTAATTTTTACATACACGGATAAAAGGAGGGCAGACATGGCCGTGAAAGCACATTTGCAGAGAGCAAAAGCAGGGGGAATTCAAAGTAAAGAACACCATCTGGGTATCCTGGATGGTGCCATGCTTCTGTCCCCTTTGTCCAGCTGGCTAGGGGCTGGGACGTGGTGCAGCTAACACTGCTAATGTATCTGAGAACTCGGCCAGCTCCAGGCTGCCCAGAAACCTTCGTGCCTGGCTGCAGCAGGAACGAGGGCACTGGCACTTAATGTGCCAAAAATGCGGCTCCTGTGATTCAGGATCGCTTTGCTATCACTTCAATCAGCATCAGATCAAGCCCTGAAGTTAACTGGCTCAACAACACCCATCGTTTTGAATTAGCTTCTCTTTGGATTGGTCACTTCTTTTAGGGACTAAACTCCTAAAGGAGCAGACTGAAGGAAAACAAGAATGATTTTTCGTGTTTGCTACTGCAAAGAAAAAGTCTCTCAGCTGCTCTCTGTGTCCATTACATTCAGAGGAGTCATAATGAAATGAAAGCACAGCGAGGAGAATTTACACGGGATTTTGCCACATTTTCTGATTAGGGCAGTGGACATCGGTAGAAGCCACTGGGGACACTGTGGTACCCATCACTGTATGTTTTCAATAACACGTTGGAGAACTTGGAGGGAAAGCTTTAGGTGCAGTCCACTCTGATTCAGGAAAAGATGATGGAATGGTTGGAACAGCACAAGCTCTCAGAACCGCTCCTGACTCAAATTCTTATGACTGTGACCTCCTGGGGTAAACAAAAATGGTGGATATTTGGTGAGATGACTACTTCTAACACACAAAAATACCACCCCTTTATGAGAGCGAGTTTCAGTAATTTTGCTTTAAGTTATAATGCAGCTGTCTTCATTCTTCAGTAACATTTTTCTGTTCTGTTTCCTAATTATCTCTTAGAATAATTACCATGTCATGGCTCGCAGTCTTTCCTCAGCTGTAATCAGCAGTAATTTGTCTGAGAAAAAGACAGCAAGTTCAAATTTTGCAAGGATCTGAGGACTAGGACGACCCCTCCAGAAAAAACAGCATCACAGGATGGTCTTTTATCTGAAGTGATTCTTTCAAAGGGGCAGAGTTAAACTGTTAACTGTTAAACATTCCAAACATGACAGCAGAGTCCCAAGGAGTCCATGGCTCTGCCTGAGTGTTTTGCCAAGTCAGGATGGTGCTACTGTTGGGTTCATAGGAAACTACCTTTTGTGTTTCTCTTTTCTGCACTGCCCTTGCACCCAGAAGTGACACATGACCCCACACCTGTGTTGTCTACAGCATTGAGATGGCCACAGCACTCAAGAGTGCTTCTTTAAAAACTTCAGGGGGCCTCAAGTATCAGTACCTCGATACCTAAAATACCTTCTCTGCGTTGCAGTGTCACGTTATTTATAAAAGTTTTCCATACCTTTGCTATGTTGCAGTTCCATGAGTTGCCCTACACAGCTCCGGCTCTCCATCTTTTTTCTCTGCATTTCCAGCTCACTGCTTTCTGTCCCTTCCTCCTCACAGCACAGCCAACAAACTCCAACTGACTCTCTCCCACCAAATTCACTCTTTTATCCCCCACGGCTGTGAGGGCAAAGCTGCTCCCACTCTTGGGTAATTAACACGGCTGAAACGCATCAGGGGCACGATTGCCTTCAGCACCGCCACTGTCTGTTCTCCCACACACCTGGGGTTAAACCGGTGGAGCAGAGGGTCTTTGTACTCAGCCTGTGCTGACCAAAACCAGACCAGCTCATAACCAAGAGGGTATTTTTCACTCCTGTGCAGTACATGACAGCTCACAGCAGACAGGTGTCAGCCAGGAGTTCCTCCTCGCACTGAAACGTGCGCTGTAGAAATTGCACCCTTCTGTCCATCACACCTCACAGCGTTCAGCTATCGCCCAATAAAATGTATATGCAACCTGAATATGCCAAAAAAAATTCCTCCTGAGAAATAAGTGATTTCATTAACTATGCCTGAAATAGAATGTGCAGGTATAGCTCAACCAGCAGCTTTTTCCAGAGAGAAATCAAGAACCATTGCCAAATGATATGTCAATTGATGTGATCAGGAACAATGATATTAGCGTACAATTGTCACCATTTAATAGTTATCTGGTGCCAGATGCTATTAAAATTCTTTTTAAAACCTCACTTTAATACAGATGTTAATATGCAAGATATGTTGGCACCATTTAACAAACTTCCAGTATGAGGTTGTCAAGAGTGTCAAGGATCAAACAGAGGTTAGTGCGAATTCCAGGCTGTCAAGAAATACCTGACAGAGAATAAAGAGCAAAATTCTGCAATCCGTTTTAATTTGACACTGATGGTTTTTACCTCAGAAAGAGCTAAAGCATGTAAGATTTGCTCTAGGAGGTGCAACAGTAAGGGATTTAGGGCTAGACACAGAAAATGCAGAAGGTATTTGAATATTGTGCTCCCAACTGGTATTTACAGACCCTTATAAATGCACAAACCATGAGCAAAACAACACAAAAAGAAGTGGATGGTGGAAAAAAAAATGCTGAATGGAAGGATGGGAATGAACAGTGGCTGCAAATGAACATAGCTACAACAGTACCAGCTCTACCTCCAGGAAATAAATTAAGTTTATAACTCTCAACTACGTAACACCCCATAAGCAACAATCCCCACGTGCCCTCCCTACTGGGCAAGACTATTTATTAATCCTGCTCCAAAACAAAGTGACCCAGGGAAGATGGAACTAACCCCAGAGAAGGCACGTTCTGAGTGGATGCAACTGGATCTTTATCAAACCATTTCATCCTCTCACTGTGTTAGCTGAGGAAGGTTAAGCAGGCAATCACCTCACACCTTTTGGCCCACTAAACACAAATGTCTTCCCTTGATTCTGCCTATAAATAGCAAGAGCTTTGTACAGTAGAGATTTTATTTTATTTTTAAGCTTAAAACTGATTCTAGATTGTTACTTTAAGACAGCACAGTCAGCTCAAGATGTCATTGGCACCAGGCCACTCAGAGATATTCAAACCTCCCATGGGCTGCCTTGGCACATGTACAGTACACAGTGTTTTTGTTCCGTAAGTTCTTAGCAGGAAAATGTAAAATTGAGGTATTACAATTTACAAAAAAGGTTCTAAGCAGCTAATTCAAGTAACTTCAGGATGAGAAAATTTATCTCTCCCAATGCTCAAGCGGTGAAATGAGCAATAGCTCTTAAAGTAAGAGTGGTGTTGGAATCCATTCACTCCCTGGTGACCTTGTATTGGCATTGAACTTCAGCTGGCACCGAAATGGAGAGGAGAACCAACAGAGCTTACTGATGAAACACAAAATGAATGCAACCTGCTTGCTGGGATATCTTCTACCTTGTGCAAATGTTTTGATTTTCTGGTATCTCATTAATTCTCTTGCTTCTCCATTAGTGAAATAATACTAATTTTTATTAATTTTAGCAGCTTGTTATAGTGCCTTTATAGCATGCTTAAAGTTTAAAAAAATTATCATGATCCTGATATAAATTCCACAACCATTAAGCTGTTAATATCCAAAAAACTAATTTAAAACTAGAGAACTCATTTTGACCTGTAACACAGTGGAAACTTATTACAATAGATAAAAAATTATGCCTTGAAAACTTCATCTGTTTTGCAGCCTACTGTAGCTGAAACAGACTTATACTAAAAAAATTAATGCATTCAAACTAAAATTTAAGTGGCCCATTCTCATTTACTGCCTGGGGTAATTAGATTTTTTTTTTTCTTCTTTTTTAGAGTTCAATTACATTTCAAAAATACTGTTTGTTTTCTTTCACTGATATAATGAAACGGGGATAAAGATCACCTAACGTTCCAGCTAGAGGGCTTTTTTAATACTTACAAGATGAAGAGCACACAGATGACAGCGAGAAAGAAAAGATGGCTTTTTGTACTGCCATGAAATACGCTGAATATATGACTAAGAAGTTGTTAAAAAGCAAAGAAAAATTGTTGAAACAAATTTGGTTTGAGGCTATGTATGTTTCACTAGGAACATCCTTATTATTTTTAGAAATAGGAAAAGTATCCTGAGCTTTGAAAACTCAGATAACAAATGCTATTGAACAGGAAGGTATTTTAATCTCTAAATTGGTGTCCATTAATTCAACAGGGTCTATCAGGCTCTGTTTCATATTCTCAGCCAAACCTGGCTCACAGTACAGTTCGTTATACCCAAGAGAATAACAGAAGGGACTAATTTTACTGATTTTACCAAATTTGGGTTAACACGCTTGTACTGAATCAGTTTACTGATTTGAAATGTTACATCGCTAAGATTGCACGTAACCACACAGAACACCTATCCCAAAAAGGAATAAAAAGATATTCAGAATTTCCTCAACATCTTGGTAGGTGTAAGAGTACAGGTAACTTGTTTTGAGTTGCAATCCACTGATCAGTGTTTGTAGCATCATCTGGCATGGAATATCACGTCATGGAAATACAAATTTCTCGTTGTCCTTCAGAAACCTGCACCCATTAAAGTTAATTTCTCCATTGACTTTATTAATGAAATTTAAAAATGTGGGCAATACTTCTCTGCCACATTGTTTTCTTTTCACTCTGCATAAAAAAAATAGGAGCAAATGATTTTTTCTTTACACAATCTGAGCATCCACTTACATTATCAATAAAATACATCTGTGTCATTTCTGAGCGCCAGAATCCCTTTCCTGCATGCACAACACCCCAAAGGGAGATTTTTTATTCCAATTTCTAATCTTAATAAATATTTTCCTTCTTAATGTAGTTTCATGTGAACTAGAATGGAACTCAGATAATTTTCTTACGAATGTCACAAAAAACTCAAGATGCCCATTGATTTCTGTCCCTCTCCCAACAGGATCAAAGTTGCCAATTCATTTATACAAGATGCTTTTGTTTTCAAGTCATGTGGGCCAAGCCAAAATTTTTAACTTGCCTTTTAAATTCTTAGTTTAACACAAAAACTTTTAATGAACACTGGGGCTTTTCTCGTTTCAAAGGCTGAACATAGCAAAATGCACACTGCAGTAGTGGGATAATATTATTGGAAAGAACAGAGTAAATCTGTTTTACCTGTAAGAGAGTTAATGTTTCGTTTAAATGCTTAGTCCGTTTGAAGATGTAGAAAGAGCACGATACTAAAATGTTTATGTTAATGCATTTTGCCTGATAACCCTGCTTATATTTGTTTACAGTTCAGCAACACATTAGCAGTAAAGTAGAATAAACATCATAAAGTAATGGTAAGACTTGACTGCCTTAACACAAATAAGGAAAAGGTTTCACACCACACTGAATTTATATTAAAACCTCTCAGTGTTTTGAGAGGAGCATACACACAGACACAATTAGAAAAGGCAGAATAGGTCCTAAATTAGCTCTGTGAATTCTGTCTTACCCTTCCTTATGCACTACACCAATAAACTGTTGGAATAACCATGCTGGTGCCAAGGCTCCCATTGTGTTTAATAAGGTTTTCCATTGACAAAGCAAGTGCAGCCTCATGCAGGCAGGTAAAAGCAGAATACTTGATGGAAAGTGTCAGCTCTGAAGGGACAGAGCTATTTCTGGGTCCACCAGGAAAACCAGCCCTGCAATGGCCCAAACACGGTAATTAATATCGTCATCCAAAAGCCAACTGGCAGGAGAAGTTCAATCAGCTTTACCTCTTAATAAAAACCTCATTAGCTTGATTTGGCTTCTATTATGTTGTTTTCACAATTCCTGTCTTCAGCCATTGTTCCTCCCCTGGATTCTCTGGGTTACTCACAATTACACTTCCACTGTGAGACCTCAACAGGAATGAGGAAGCCCTTGCATTTCAGAGACAATACAGAAGCTTTTCTACTAATTCAGCCTTTGACTGACAAAATTATTCCATCATTTGTATGCAACCTTGTGAATATCTGCAAAGAACCACAGCATTACTTATTCACAAACTAGACTGTTTGATCATTAGGAAATGTCAAAGTGATTTTGGGGGACTTACACTGTGGTGCCAAAAACCTGGGACCAAAATTTATCGTAAAGTCTGGCTCAGTTTTGCAAGGAAAAGCTCAGAAATAGGTCACTGTCACACCAGAGCCAGCCTCAGCTCCCTGCCACGCTTTTGGTACCATCACACAGCTTTGTAGTGCAAAATAAAATAACTACATTAGTAGCTGCATCCTGAAAAGGAGCTTAACTCTTTCCAAGGCTAAAAACTGATTAGCTAACACCTACCAGAGACATGAGTTGGAAGAAAAACCAGTCAACACATTAAAATATAAAACACAACTTGGGAATGATTAAAGATGCCGTTTTCAACACATCACCTTCATGCTCCATGCTTGCTGCTCCCTTTCTTTGCATTGAATCTGTGGCCTTTGTCCAGATGAGGTATGAGATGTTCATATTTCTGTCTGCAAAAATGCAAAGACCCATGGAGAAGTGAGGAATGCAGGCCTGGTGCAACCCAGACTCCACAGAGCAATCACCAGGGCAGCAGCATCATCTGCATCCTCCAGGGCAGGAGCCTCCCTGGAATGAAGGGACAGAGCATAATTTATCTGACTCACAGGTATTTATAGCTGTTCATTGCCCACCAGAGCCTACATCCTGTTTTTATGATGGAAAAAAATGGAGGATAAAACACAGTCACTGGTAAAAAAATCCAAATTTGGAGTTTGAGCTAAAAAAATCAGATGAAGTGGGGTACATGAAAAAACTATTTGCAAGTCCTTGGAAACAATATTTCATATTGTACATGATGACTTCTACCCTTAATGATTTAATGTGGTTTGATCTGTACCCAAGAACTCCTAAGACAAACAAAAATACTGACTTGCAAATCACCTGTAGACACAGTTAATGATTTCCAAAAGTTCATGTTACTGAGTTTACCAACTTTCAGACTATTAAGTAATTTTTTTCTTTAAACTATAGTCTGTGAGCTATTGTTTGTCTTTTGCTCTACATCATCCTTTTGGACAGTTCTAAACACAGCTCAGACACTAATCCTTCATGTCCCTTAATTAGTTACCCACCCTCTGCTGTCACTTTTTTAAATGCATATAAACATCTGGTTTGACAATTATTGTCATAACAGTTATTTTATTGGAAATGTCTTTTTTTCCCCACACTCTCCTCATTTCTTTAGCAAAATTCTCTCAGAAAGCAATTGCACGGGTATCAAGGCAATAACTGGAGTCTCTTGGAAGCATTTAACTTGTTTGTTAGTTTCAGTGCTCCTTAATATTATTCCTTCTGAGTCAGGTCATCACACTGCTGCTCTCTGCTGTCCATAAGAAGAATCCACAGGAAATTATTACAGACATGGCATTCATTTTAGGCTCTATAACAAACGTATGTACACTGCAAATTTCTCATTTCTAATTTTTCTTTCTTGCGAAAATCAAATCTAATTGTAACTGGCAAGAAAATCCATGTAATTGCAAATGCCACGAGTTAAACATGAGAGGAATCAGAGGGTTTTGCAGAGCAGTTGCACTCGCACCTGAATTTTGTACAAACTACAGAATACATGGTCACCTTTAGTCCTTAATTCTTTATTTCTGTTTCACCACGACCTGATGAAAAATTCATTCAACAAATACTTTTTGGTATGTAATGAATGGATAATTAGGTCCAAATTTCCACATTGCAAATGATCTCTGCATGGGCCGACTTCAAAATAGTACAGAGAATACAGCTGTCACTTAACAGTAGTTTGCATACCTTCCATCATGACAAGGCAGAAAATGAAACTTTTAAGAACAGGAAATCACTGAACACCTCGAAGATTCAACAATAGAAGATGAAAAACATTACCATTCTTGCATGATTTTTAAATTGGATGGTTAGAAGTCATTAGAATGAATCCATTTCCAGGGCAGGAATTCTTCTAAAGGGAACAATCTTTCACAGTGAGTCTCTATACTGGGTTCTCCTACCTACATTTTAAGAACAAATGCTATATACGAAAGAGAAAACAATTCTTGCCAACTGATGGCACAATCCATGATAGATGTAATTGTGTGAATACATGCATCGAGTGAAAAACCTGTACCTGACACAAGTACAGCAACATTTGTGAGAACATAGGTTTAGCCTACAATAAGAAAAACGATGCAACTGAAAACAGGAAATTTTACAGGAAGTGGCATTAGGTGTTCCCCATTCCTATGGCTTTATTCTCCTGCGATTCAGTTAATGCTGCCCCCCTTTTCCTGTGCCCATCACTTACCATTTCACTTTAATTGCACTACCCATGGCCTCCTGAATAAAACCATCCAGTATCCTGAAAATCTGACAGTCATGCCTAATTATATGTGCAACACCAAAGAGAGGCACAGCTTCGACAGAAGTTGTGAATCTATTTTTGCACGGGCGTATCAGAGATATTCTGATTTAAAGTTTGGCTGGGAACACAGTGAGCCTATTTAGATTTTGGCCTCTTACTCCAAAAATCCCTTCATCCATTTTATTTAGGATGCTTCTTCTGTTCCAGTTCTTGATATGACGGCGAAAAGAGCCTCTAGAAATGCCTGAAAAAACACCAATGAAAACAACTCACAAATAGAAATTTTTCAGCATTCTGAGTTAACAATAGCAGCTGGATTGTCCCCAACACATGGATGGGATCAGTCAGTCTTCCAGGTGCTCATGGCTACAAGCAACAAACAAAACTGTCTTAATTATGATTTAACATAAATTAGGATTAGCATGCCCAGGAAGGCTTAGTGGGTTATCAGCAGCGTGCATTTTACCCAAGCTAGCATTTTGTGTGCTCTCAGTTCTGCCATCTGTTTATCTCCTCATGTAGGTTGACTCTGACACAAAAGGAATCCATGACAGGTAAGGCTGGATTTATTAAATTCTGTATAGAATAAAATCCTAAAAGAACTACCACACAAGCAGCCATGTACTTCATCCAGCATGTGGGATTTGTTTTTAATTAAAATGTTTATTTTCAGCTTAAATGTCTAAAAATGCCCTACATACTCTGAAGAAAATGTTCCCCAAGTAGTGGTCAATACCTGTGACAATTTCACAGAAACAGACTGTTCTCATTTTGTTTTTATGCAATGTTCTTATGAAACCTGGACTATTTTCACGCTTGATGTTCACAGCATGTGCTTATTCCAAGAACTGTGTTCATAAGCAAAACATTTAAAAAATTTACAAAAGGACTTTTCTAGTGTTCTTACACTCATAAGTGACAAGCCTGAAACACAAATGTGTTTCATAATTGCTTGAAATTTTTCTCTTTTTTTTTTTTTTTCCTTTTTGCTTGTTTTTGAAGTCTCAATTCACTGAACATTTATTGTGGAAAACTATTTTGATAGGTCTCAGAATAAAAACACCTGTCAATCCAGAGAAGAATATCCACAACATCCAAGTCCACCCAGTGGAGAAGATGAAATATAAGGATTTCAATTTTCAGAATTCTGAAATCCCTAATTCTGACCCAAGAATCACCTTTGGGTCACCAAAAAACCCCATTCCCCTCACTAAGATTAGCAACTGGCTTTTCAGTGTCCCCATTCTTGCCAGATTTAGGCAAAATATGATGAATGGCTTTGGCAGAGCTGTCACCACCAGGATGTTAACATTCTCCCAGGAATATCAGCAGCTCCAGCTCTCCTACAATGCAGAATTACAGAGGAGAACAGAAAGCTGTGCAGAATTCAGACCACACAATGAAATTCTACCTTAGGGTTTGCACATAAGATCTTGCACTTTAAGAACAAAAACCCCACACGTGCAAGGTTGGAAATAAAAGTCAATCTGGAGTTTTATATCTCCAAAGAAATTTTATACAAATAAATCATATTTTAGAGTCCCTTCAGACACTGAAAAATATTCCAGGAAATTGCCAAGAAAAAAATTTGGTGCCAGCAGAGTGCTTCCCATGACAATACTCTAAAAAACCCACTCAATTTATTGTGCGATAATTCTTCCATATTAGAAATCCGAGACAAATGCGTTGTGAAACATCTGCGAAAAGAAATCACAAATACTAAAAATCAATACCTAATTCCGGTAGGGCTGGAAAATGCTTTCAGTGGTAAAACCCAGGACGGCAACTGAGCCCCACGCAGCCTCTCACTCACTTTACCCTGGGGTGGGTTGGGGAGTGAATAAAAGTAAGAGAACATGGGTTTGTCTCAACCAATGGATGACATGGGTTGAGATAAAGGCAGTTTAACAGGAAAGCAAACCAAGGGACTCACTCCCCACTCCCTGCGGCAGGCAGGTGCTCCATCACCTGGAACAGTGACTTGGGAACACAAACACCATCACTGCAAGCGTCCCCCCTTCCTCCTGCTGCCCAGCTCTGCCTGCTGAGCGTGATGCCAGATGGGCTGGGACATCCCCTGGGTCACCTGTCCTGGCTGTGTCCCCTCCCAGCTCCTTGGGCACCCCCAGCCTCTCTCTGGTGGTGAGGAAAGAAAAAAAGCTCTGTGTTAGTGATGCTCAGTGATGACAAAACCAGCCCTGAATTATCAACTGCATCCCTTTATATAAATTTCAGAAGGATGACGATAAGAAAATACGCAAAGAACAGGCAGAGCATGCGTGATGCATTTTGGGTAACCTTGCACCAAATATAAAAACGTCTAGATGCAAAACGGATTTCCTAAAGAATTAACAGGCTGACATGAAGATCAGCCATCTACACTAAAAGCTGGAGTGGTTTTAAGCATGAGTAGGTGATATGAGGCCATCCAACATTTAATACAAGGCCACATTTTTATTTACACCTGAAAAGAGCCAATTAAATTAATGCCCTGGAAACAACCAGATGTAATAGTCCGCTGTAAATCTTTATGCATTCTTGCATGTATTTTAAAGACTTTTCCCCTTCCTTGTTCTTTGCAATGTCATCACAATGGTTTATGCCTTCCTCTCACAGTTCAGATATTGGCTGCACCTTCAGGACAAAGGCATGATGCTGAATAGTTACACCTATAATTTGAAATTGTCCATGCCCTTAGGAACATTTGCTACAGCATAACGTCAGGAGTTGCTCTTTGCCCCTTCCCCAAAAATTTTCCCTTCTATGTGGCTGTTGAAAGACTAAAACAAAAACATGCAGGGCAGCATGTGCTAAATATCCACTGGAAATCCTCCTTAAAATCAAAACAAAAGACTTGATGCAATAAAAATATCATCACTTAACATGGAAAAACCCCAGGTTTAATCCCTTGAGAACATTCCAGACCTGCAGTTTAACTTTCTGCTTTGTTCATATTTATTGTAACCTTAGAGACTCTGGAATAAAATCTTTAATAGAATGCCATCTCTTTGGAAGCAACCCAGAGTATTTTACCTAATATCAAAGAACAGAACTACAAAATTATTATTATTACTGTTGTTATTATTATTATTATTGAAAGTGAGTGCAATTTTCTGTGATTTTCAGTATTTAATCTGGTTATGTGGCTGTACCCTGCAATGTTGTTGTGGCTAATAAAAATTAACTTTTCTCTACGGTTTCTTGGGAGGTTTACCAGCACTAAGTGCTAAAAGCAAGGAATGAAAGGCACATACACTGTTCCTAAAGGGAGATTATCTGCAGTGGCAATTTTGAATTCCCATAGAATTATTTTCTTCTGAAATGAGGAACAGATTCCTAGAACTCCAGTAAGAAGACTGACATAAAACACTGAACTGCTGGGACTCCAGGTACACCCTGGAAGACTCAGGTCGGTCACTTGTTATTGCAATCAAACTCAAAAAACAGCACTTATTAACAAACCAGGATCTATCACACCACCAAAAAAAAAAAAAAAAAAGAAAGAAAGAAAGGCTTTTGAATGCACTGCTCCACAAATTCTCATTCCTCAGCTGGCTTTTGTTACTCTCCCAAAAATCACACAGTATATTGCAGTAACAATGCACAGCAACGGCACAACTGAAAAAAAGCGTTACAAAACGAAGATATAAAACAGTTCCCCTCCTTGACCATCTTAAAAAAGAGAAATGCATCTTTGAAATGATCTGTTTTCTGATTGCCATGCATGGGGGCAACCGCCAGTGAGGGCAGAGCAGCCAGTGCCCCCACGCCGAGGTTCGTCCTCCGTGATGTCACAGAGCAGTCCCGAGAGGCGACAGAATCATCCTTCCAGGGCGACTGCTCGCGAGATCACCCGCACACGCTGGCCACCAGTGCCCCGGCAGGCACCACCGGGCGCGGAGCACAGCCCAGCAGCACAGGATGCAGAGCAGCTCCCGCTGGGGCAGGTCCCTGCAGCTCTCCCAGCATGGACACTGTGGTGCTTAAGAAGAGGGGCTACAGCCTCGGGGACGCTCTTGGAGAAGGCTCCTATGGAAAAGTGAAAGCCGCCTACAGCCACCGCCTGAAGCGCAGAGTGGCCATCAAGATCATCGACAAGAAGAAAATTTCTCCGAACGTCCTGGAAAAGTTTCTCCCCAGGGAGATGGAGGCTTTGATGCGACTGCACCACCCCTCGATCATCGAGACCTACGAGATTTTTGAGACGTCCTCTGGGAAGGTGTACATCGTGATGGAGCTGGGGGAGAAGGGCAGCCTCCTGAGCTACCTCACCAGCCAGGGGGCCATGGAGGAGAGCGTGGCTCGCAGCAAGTTCCAGCAGTTGGCTTCTGCCATCAAGCATTGCCACGACCTGGACTTTGCCCACAGGGACCTGAAATGCGACAACATCCTTCTCGACAACGATCTCAACTTCAAGCTGTCGGACTTTGGCTTTTCAAAAGCCCTGGCTCGGGATGAAAATGGAAAGACCGTTCTCAGCAGCACCTTCTGTGGGTCTCTGGCATACTCAGCCCCCGAGCTGCTCGAGCACGTTCCTTGTGACCCCAGGATTTCGGACATGTGGAGCCTGGGCATTATCCTGTACGCAATGGTTTTTGCTTCACAGCCATTCGATACTTCCAACGTCAAGGAAATGCTCCAGGTTCAGAAACAACAGAAGATCCCCTTACTCAAGTCAAAGCATCTCTCTGCGGAATGCAAGAACCTCATCATCCACTTGCTCCACCCTGACGTGTCTCAGAGGCTCTGCATAGACGATGTTTTGAGACACCCCTGGCTGCAGCCCCCAAAGCTCACGCACAGCCTGCGAGCTTCAGGAGGGGGTGACCCCAAAGCCAACGGCAAGAGAAGCCCAAAGAAAAACACGATATCAAATCCCATTGTGCGTAAGTGTAAGGAGTGGAGGAGGAGATCAGATTCCCTTAAGGATACTTTCCTTTAGCAGGGCCACAGCGATGGCCTCGCCTGTGAACTGCGTTAGTTTAAGCTCACATTAAAGAGAACCTGTCTAAAATTCCCTATGGCAGTTGTGTCCCCGCTCCTGCACAGCGCACCTGAAGGAAGAGCTTTAGCACCGCCAGAGCCAGGACCGTGAAAGAACGGGGGAAATAATGAGCGGGAGAAGTTTTAGAACACGCAAATAAACTGCAGAGGAGCCCTTTGTATGTGATACTTGAAGGAGGAGTGTATTTCAAACGTGACAATGCAATTTTTTTAATATATCTGAATGTCAGACCTGGTGTGCTTTATAACAATTTATAACTATTTTACAACTCAGACTCTAGGATCTGCCTAGATGTACTGCTTATGAATCAAAATTTAGCTGGTTTCCTCTTTCAAATTTGAGTCTTTCAACAACAACAAAAAAAAGTGCAATGGAAACCATCTCCCTGTATTTAAAAAGTAACAAAAATTACAAATCAGTTGTACCGTAGCAGAGGTTTTAAGTCAAAAGGAATGGGGGAAGAGTTTTCATTAATTAGCAAGGGAAAAATAGAAAAAACACAGATCCAAACATCAGCTGCCTTTTAACTGAATCTTACTGCCTGAGCAAAAGACATGCATGAATAACAGATTTCTTTTTCCTGTAACAAGAAATATTATGTTAGACATTAAAAGATAAAACATCTACGTTCAATGCTACGCTTGTTTAGCCTAAAACTTAAAAAATAATGCTAATTATTTTATTTGCATTACAGTCCTTCAAGGTAGTCCTAATCAAGGGTCATTTTTAAAGCCTGCAAAATAAAAAGTCTTCTGTCCCACTGGTACATTTACCTCTAGGTCCCATAGGATTGATTCAATTGGATAAGTTATGTGAGCACACATTTACAGCCCAGTCGCTTCCCGCAGAAAAACACCAAAAAATGTCATATAGGTAAAATCTGATCCCAGTGGAGACTGTGGGAGTTTTATTACTCAATTCTTTGGTACTCAAATAATTGCCTATCACTAAAAACAAAGCAAAACAATTATAATTTCATGGGTCTGCTTGGCCAGAGACATTGGGCCAATTATTGATCTATGAGGGTATCAATCCAACACCTGAGACATCACCTGCACAAATGATGACCTATTCATAATTTAGTGTTGCTTAGAAAGGTCAGGCTACTACCTTTAACTCTTTATAAAACAGAGAGAAAGTAAAGTTGAAGTGCTACTGAAAAGTAGCAAAGTGTCAGAAAGTACTCTAACGTACAATTTGGCAAGACAAAAATTATGTTTATCCACTATTTCATCCATTACTCTTTACAGAAAATATGCTGTTCCTACCAAAATATTATCCTAAAACATCAAACATAAAATATTGCTATTGACAAAGCCATCAAATAAAAAAAAAAACTTACCATAATTAAAACTATTATTTCCATTTAGTATGCGTGGACAACTAAATCTAATCTGGGGGGAAAAAAAAACCAAGAAACTTTTTGCTTAATAATGTAAGAGATTCTTTTTGATGCTAAGAAATCAAATGCACTCTGGAATAATTACAAACCCTACTCTGAATAGTCTTCTGCCTCAGAGAGTGGATTAAAAGATGGATTGTACAAACAGCCATTCAGCAGAGCTCTTAGTATCCTAAATAATCCAAGGAGAGACAAAGTCAGATCCAGCTCTAATTAACACTCATTGCTCGTGGCAGGAGAACATTGACATGGCACATTTCCACTGCCACATGTTTACAAGTCCCTGCCACTGAGAAGGACACTTGGACAAACAAAACTGAGCTTATGAATTCTTTGAGACGGCATTTCAGTAGAAAGCTTAAAATATAGCTTGTTATTATTTTGCTTTCATCATTTGCATTCATTTACTACCAAAACACGGCAGTAAAAGAAGGTGAAGCCATGGAAAATACTTTCTTATTCCAGTTTAACATTTCCACTTACATGAAGTTTGCATTATCAGACACAAGAGGAGACAACGTGGCTGGCCATGACCCCACGGGATGTGCCACAAAGAAGGTGTGGCACCTCCTCCTGCTGTTCTGGCACCTCCTCAGACGGGATCACGAGCCCCACGCTGCAATGCATATCCAGGGCAGGACTGCTACTACAGTTCAGGCACACTCTTATCTCCCGCTGCGCGTCTGCAGCCAAAATCTAAGTGCACAGCCAAAATCGAAAGGCAGGACAGCTCTCTTACCCAGAGGCCTTTCCAGCTGGATTTATTACAGATGTGAGCTGCTCTGTTGTGGAAATTGTATTAAAGATAAGCCTGACAGGCATCTAAGGAGGGTGCACTTGGCAATTCTGGTTTACTTGGGAATTCAGTTTTATTCCAGTCCTTTTAGGACATGCCATTGAAAACAAACATACTTAAGTCCTAAAAAACCTCTAGAGGAAGAGGAGCTATGAACTGCGTTGGTGAATATCACGATAATAAGCATATTAAAAATATAATTTCAGTTGAATGCAGTAAATGGGATAAAATGTGTCCTGTATAACTCCCCTCAGATTTCAAGAGGAATCAATACCATGAACTAGCACTGGGGAATGAAAATGGAGATTGTTGTAATCACTAACGCTTCAGATACAAAATCTAATTTCCACTTTCCTCTGCACATTAAAAGCGATTAAGTGAGCTTTAAAATCATCTTTTCCTTAGCCAGAAGTGTCCACACTTTCCTATCTTATATCATTGGCGCTTACAATTAATGGTTTTTATCTAACAGATACAGCAGTCATAATAAACGTTGAAGATAACTATTTAAATTTTGTCTGCATTAACATTATAATGTAACGAACCCTAATTTTATTTGCCTTGATAAATCAAAGATTAAACTTACTCAGACATTTTATCTTGCTTGCCCTTAGAATAGTTAAAGAAATTTACTTTAAATATGAATAATATGTCTTCATTTTATGAGCTTTGTTCATTTCCATGGATTTAGTTTGAAAATAAAATTATTTCTAGTACTTACTGGAATGCTGATAATGAATCTATTGAATTGATACTTTTTGGTCTATATTTAAAAATCCCTTGAACTCACTTGGAGGGGTTGGATTCTTAAAGGAGCACCTAACTCAATTTATGCTCCTTGCTATGGCACTCAAAGCCATATGAACCATTATGGACATTTCATTAAAAAATAAGGTTCAGAAAGTTACAGTTTGTCAAAAAGTCTCTCTGTACCATCCCTTCGAAATACCATGCATCGAAGTATATTTCAAAACTCAGCTTCACAATGAAATTTTGATAGATCCCTTTCCCATTCCTCACAGGGTTTTTTTAGTTCAATGCGAATTAACAGTTTTGCTCACACAGATACTGTTTCCACAATAAAACCTCTAAACATGATCACGACAGTCTCTGTACAGCCATCAGAACTGCTTCAAAACACAAAAACTCCATAATGAAATAACTGTAGAATTTTAACTTAAAGAATAACTTTTACAAAAGGATCTGATTTGGTGGAATCACACAGCATTTGCAAGCAGAGACCCAGACCAATTTGATAGGGAACACAGCGTCCAGGACTGTTCAATATCCTTCAGTATCATTGCATTTCCCCCAAAGAGGATTTATTTTGAGGTTTAATTTGCCGGTTGTGTGAGGTGTGAGCTGCCCCCCTCCTTGCCCTGCTCCATCCAGCTTCCTGGGGACTCTGGGGACAGAAAATGGCTTCAGGGCAGCCAAGGGCTGTCTGGAACAGTGACCCAGACGTCTTGCCACGATGCAAATATCACTATCAGTCAATCATTCTATTGCAGACACTGGACAGCCCACTGAGCTCTCCTGCGTGGCAGTGGCTGCACTCCAGGAGCTCCCCTTGAGCAGGGACAGCTCTCAAGGTGACCCTCAAGGCTGAAAGGTTCCTTGCCACAACAGATGCTCAGGAAATGACCAATAGTGTGTCCTAACCTTTGAAATCACAGCCAAGTGATGCCAAGGGCTGACTGCACACATAAACTCCTTGGGACATAAACCACTGGCCAAGTCTGAGACTAGGACTGGATCTAGCTCAGTCTGAGGAGTTCAGAAGGCACGGGGTTCCTTCCTGAACCTCGTGAGAGTCTCCCTGACAGCTGCTTCTGACCCTGTCCTTTAGGCACTGAATAGTCAAGTGTACCTCCCTAAAGCACTGTCACATTTACCATTTCATTTTAACTTGCTGGTTTATGTTACCAAGGTTTGCTGCTGCTTCTCTCTCTCAAGTGAAGTGCATCTCTCCATTCAGGACAAGGTGCAGTGGACAGAGGGAACAGGTGAGAGGGGTTAAACAGAGCAGCACTGGAGGAAATAAGCACTTTCTGATTCTCCTAACACACAGAAGGCAAGATATCTGTTATGCCACTTGACAGCCTGTAAATGGATGAATGACTGCCCATAATAGTGGTGATATTTACTGCCTCAGAAAGCTAATTCCTTTGACCTGAGCAGAAATGGTCACAGTCATTAGAGCTACATAAATACAACACTCAAACCTTCTTGAAGACGTAGCAGTCCTATGAAAAAAATCACAAGATTATTCATAGACATAACCAGAGCAAAAATTAATTTTTCAGCACCTCAGTGTTGAAAATTGCTCATGACAATTTTTAATGGATCAAAAGCAAAGTTCATTCAAGTCATTGGGAGTCCTTGGTCCTGGTATTTGAATCAGCACCTAAAACTTCATCTTATTTATAAAGATAATTCATATTATGCTAAGTTTTACCCAAGCAATTTCTGCAAGATGAGAACATCTAGACACGTTAGGTATTTAGTTTACTAGACTGTGTTAGACACCTAAAATTAGCATAAGTCCCAAGCACATTCCAGCATTTAATGCGTTTATCTCACAATATCCTTGTAAAGAAGAAGAAGAACATTATCTCAGCTTTACAAAGTGAAAATGAAACACTTTTAAAACATATTATGTACTCAGATCCTGTAAGCACTGAGTGCCTGATTACTGTTAAGTCTGACTATATGTGTTATACAGACTAAGCCACTGAGAAACTACCTGTGGCAAAAGTGGTCTTAACCAGGAGCACTAAAGTCATGAACTATAGTGAATAGTTACTGTTGCCTGTTTTTTCTGCCTTTGATAAAATCTAACTAAAAAAAAAAAAAATAACAAAACACCAAAAAGAAAAGCCCAAACGAAAGAAACCCCACCAATTTCAAGCATCCCTCTTCCATGTCTAGTTGAAATACGATGATTACATCATCTCTTTGTTAAACACACAGAGCTTTCCAAAGTTTGCCAAAGCTATACTTCAAGTCACTTTTACCTAGCATTACATAAAATTCTTTGAAAAAATGAGCTGAATTTTCTTCATGCTTTAATCATTATCCTTCACTCTACCAATACCAAGAGGTAAAACTAAATAAAATGGGACTGGTTTGCTTGCTCTGCAGCATCAACCTGTTCAAATAGTTTATCCCTCCCAGTGCTGCTCAACATCAGCAATCAGCCTTGAGATGTGATTTTTGTAAATGCAGTTTAACACAGAATCATCAATCCAGCAAAGTACCTGTCAAGATACATTCACCTGCAGTTTTAAGAAAATTGTGTGGGTTAATCAGAAAGCAATCTCTGCTTTCCTGATGCAAAGCTGTGAGATTTAGATTATCTTAGAGCATGGGCAATCCACCAAGGAACTGCATATTCAGAGTGTTTTTAATGAATATGTATACATTAGTCTTCTTATATTTTCCTTTAAGGAAAATCATAACATCAAAGCAAAACTAGTTTGGCCTACTACAGAAATTATTTCTTCTGTACACTTCAGTGTATATCAGAAACACATTTTCTTAGTAGTAAATATTTCCTACGAGGAGAAAGCAATATTCAGTTCATTATTTTCCAAATTCATTAATGTAAAAAAGGCCAAAATCTAATCTTGATTTTGTTAGACTATTTTGTTTTAAACTAAGCAGTGATGCAAACAAAAAATAAAATCACTTAAACAGAGCAAAATGATGTTTTCTAGGACTAGCTTCTTCCATACCTAGCCACAGGACCATGTGTACAAATGAATTAAGAGTGCCTGCATCTTGTCCTAACTTGTCATCACTGTTCTGACATAGTCCACAGCTCCAAGGCTGTCCTGCAGCATTGTCTCCTTTGTGTTCCTATCCCTTCACGTCCTTCCAAAGGATTCTTTGCATTTCTGGGAAATATTACAGAATTCACAAATGGTTGCTCAATATCAGGTTGAGCACACCTGTTGAAAGAAAGATTTAAGGACAGTTCACAGTATGTTCTAGTCTTGTACCTAGTGGTTTTTTTTTTTCTTTTTTCATGTCCAGATGGGACTGCCATTATCCTCCTTCTTCTGCTCTATGATTCATCACCAAAGATTTCCCTCGTGCACTTCTTACAGCAGGTGTTCTACCTCTTAAATGTATTCATATGGAAACCTCTGAGGAAAAACTAAGACAGTAAAATAGCACTGAATAGCAGGAATTTCAGCAGTAGGAAATTATATGGCTCATGACAGTCACCTCTGGTTTGCTATGCTCTAGTTACAGTTTAGATTAGAGGGGAACCACAGAAAACCTTGGCAAGAGTAGAGCTCCACACACCGACCCAAACTTCAAGCCAGATTTTCATGAGGCCACTTCCAGACTGACGTGTGCAACTAGAAAAATGCAAGGAAAAGGGAACATAAAACCCATAATGAAGTTCAACATCCATAAACCTTCTGAGCTAAACTAGCACACTTCAAAGTAATCACTAATAAAATTATGTGTAAGTTTTATTTACAAAGTGATTGCTTTAGAAACACTGAGCAACGGTGTACTGTGGCAAGAATTGCTAGTACAGAAGTTGTATCCCAAAGGAGATGTTTTTGTCCTCACTTTTGGTCTGTTATGGAGGGTTTCATTTAGAAAGATGGTGCTCACCTTCCCACAGTTCAGGCACTCACTGTCTGAACAGGCAGCTTTTCCTCAAACCCAGAATCTACTCACGGAATAAAATACCACCATGAAAGCTTTAAGCTATCATAAATACGAATGCAGTACACCGCATTTTAAATGCAAGGGTAAGAAAATCTGGTTTAACAAGCTGAACACTTCAGAAAAAAAAAAATCTTTCCTAAACACTAAGGGCTGCCATTACTGTACCTGTTGAACGTTTTCCAGGAAGGAAACTTTCCATTCACATCTAGAAATACTCAGAGATGTGTTCCTGGAAAGTAGAAATCCCCAGCTAGTCAGACACAGGCACTATTGAATTTCCCATTATTTGCTCATGGAGGCACAATTTTTCTCAGTTAAGCTGATGTTCCAGTTCACAGCTAAGGCACAAGAAAACTGCTGGTAAGCATTCAATTCAAATATAGCAAGATACTGCTCCTACTAAGAACAAGTACTTCTCAAAAAGCATATTAATGTCCTTTTGTATGGTTTAAAATCCAGAAAGAATGTCAGTTATCTGAACAAGTCACATTCTGTCAAGTGGAAAAGCAGATATTTTCTTTTTTGAGGTCTTTAAGCCACTGTAACTGCACACGAGGCATTAAAAATCCAAACAAAATAATTTGCAAAGCTCAAAAACAACTCAAAATTACCACTGTTCTTCAGCAATTACTTTTGAGAGCTGAAGTAGGAAGAAGCAAGTAATTTTCTTCATCTTTCACAGCTCTGAATTTTCCTGATGTCAAGGGGGGCAGAGTCACCTCCTTGGACCTGCTGCCAGTGGGGTTTTTTGGGGCAGGGCACCTTTGGCTTTCTGGGCTGCAAGGGCACATTGCCAGGTCCAGGTGAGCTTTTCATCCCCCAGCACCTCCAAGTCCTGCTCCTCAGGGCTGCTCTCCATCCATTCTCAGCCCAGCTTGTGTCTTGGGCTCACCCTCACCCAAGTGCAGGAATTTGCACTTGGCCTTGTTGAAGTTTATGAGTGATGCCTTGAGCTTTATCTTTCATGTATTTCACGTTCTGTGCTGCCCAGGTGCAGCTCTGAGCTCACACTCAGGGTCACTCAGCTCTCTGCACACAGCAGCGACACAAAACAAATCCTTTTCCTGCTGCACACCAAGGACAACTGGTACAAGTTTTCACGCCCCAAAGCACAAACAAGGGTGGTTGGAGGGAGGAACAAGAAGGATGGGACCTCACAGCCTGGAGCTGGAATTGGACAATTAAACCCCAATGTGCAAATGGACCAAAACTGATCAAAGTGTGAGAACTCGTGACCCTTTGTCCGTTTTGTGCCCATTTTGGGTCCACCTTGGGTGGAGCCCTGGCCAGGCTCTTGTCCTGCCCAAGGTGGATCCTAAAGGCCTTTCAATAAATATATACTTTGTTCTCTGGCTCTGTGCAGTCTCTGTTCCAGGTCACCTTCCCAAGGCATCACCAGAGCCCACGTCTCAAGCCCACCCAGGTCCCTCTGGGATGGAATCCCTTCCCTCCAGCGTGCCAGTCACTCCTCACCCTCAGAGCTGTCCCGCTCGCCCAGGGTGCCCTCAGTGCCACTGTCCCTGCCTGTGCCAGCCCAACACTGCCTGCCAAGGTCACCCCCCATCCCTGCTCCCAGACATCCAGCCACCGACTGCCACCCTGAGTGGGACCAGCCAGCAAGACGTGCTGAATTTTAAAGATCAACTATACTCAAAAAATTGGGGCTTATCAATAACGCAAAGTAAACCCAAAGCAATTTGGCAACACTGTGGTTTCCTATAAAGAGGCCCCTGGGTGAATAAGCGACTGTTTCAAGGGTAGCACTTGAAAATGTGCCAGAGCAACAAATTTATTGATTTAGAACAATAAAAAGGCCATATTTAGATAACTGATGGATCCAAAGCACTCTAAAATCATAAAAAGTTCTGCTTGGCTTCAGTGGGTCCTGCTTGAGGACACAGTTAAAAATAATACAAGGTTATTGACTGCAGGACCACGTAATGCCAAGGAGTTATACACAACCACTGCCTTTTAAAGGATAGATGTGCTATGACTAATATTGACTTTTCTACTCTGCATGGTTAGTGAAAGATTAGCATAATCTGCTCTTCATTTTGATACTGAATTTAGAAAGATTATAGAAGATCATTTTGTCCTGAAGTCACATAAGACAGATGTGGAAGAGAAATCTCTTCAAAGATGCCCCGGCTTCTCACCCATCCTTAACCCTTAAAGAGAGGCTCATTTTCTATGGAGTGAGAAAGGAAATAGATTCCATTTGACCTGAAAATAACAAGGACTACGGAAGAACTTGTGTTAGTCTTTCTCAGGATTGTTATCAGAAGGTATTACTAATATTAAATTTCGAGAGCCCACCACATGAAGACTTGCAATCAGACAGAAATCTGATTCACAGGAAACAGTGCCACTCACAGTCTGCATGCAAGAATATGCAACACTAAAATCTTTACAAGACAAGAGAAATTCTTAACTTTCAGCTTTCTTAAGTTTCTTATCCAAGTACCAATTGCACTTTATCTGAAATAAAACTGAGTCAATGGGCATCATTAGCTTTGTCATCCCTTTAATGAAGGGCTCCACAATATAATTTGATATTCTAGTTCTGACCTCTTCAATAAAACTTCTTGCGTGGTGACAACTACTGAAGACATTTAATAATTCCACAATATCCAGCTTTACTGACAGCACCTGAAGGACAAGTCACACAGCTGGATCTGTTTTCATTGATGCCTCACAGTCAGAAAAGCCCAAGCATCAAAATGAAAGAAATTAAAATTAAATATTACTCTTTTTGAACAACATAATTTCAAAGATTATAAATTAGATGTCACCTTGGACTATTACAGTAATTCATTTTTTTTCCATTTTCTCTTTAAAAGCTGCATGTTATTCTATTAGATTTTTTATTGATAGTCAATCAGTCTTGTAATAATTTGAGTGCATCTGGTTCTTCTCTTTTATTTCTACCCTAGAGCTTGAGTCATAGAGGATTTCTCAGAAATCATGAATATGCATTCCCAAGTTAGTAGAGGACTCAAATCTCAAGGACATTAAAAAGATGGTTTGTTTTGGAAGTCTCCTTTCCACTCTGCCACCAGAAGTAAAAGCAGCAACATTTTGCTTCTCGAGGTAAATAAGGTCTTCCTGCTGACAACATGCATAGAATGGAGACAGGATGGAGATGTACATCTGCAGGGAAAGAAATCAAGTACAGCAGCATGAAAGGACACTTGAGTTATCTGTCAGATGTGGCTCTAAAACCTTTAAATCTTCTCTGGTACAGTTTACTTTCTTAGTTGTCTCTAAGTGGCATCCATTACTCACCCAAATTATCCCAGTGTTGATTATCAGACAGGAATAGAAACAAGCTGCACACCAGATGTGAGAGGGTTTACACATAATTGTGTCGTAATTAAAACTATGTTAACTGGAGGGATTATGGCAGCATGTTCCTGCTGTGGTTACTTTCTCTCTTATCACCTCAAAGTTTGATCACAAGGCCAAAGCAGGATGATTGCTAATTACTTTTACCTTCCCATCTGTGTTCTTTGAAAAATCACACCGATTTGGTAGAGTGGGAAGGTTTCAATGTTCTACTACTCAATCCAAGATCTGGAGACTGACAAAACTGCTGGCCAAAGTGGAAAAGATAATCATTGCTGTTATCTGTGAGTTCTTTAGATTTCAAAGCAAAGCCTAAAGCACAGAACATGCTGACCTAGTGACAACCACAGTGCCTTTAAAACACTCTTGAGTGTGTGAATGTACTCTTTCGTAGCACTCTAACCCCCTGAATGCTGAATTCTTTAATTTTTCAGGGGAACAGAGCTGTTTCATATATGCTTATAGCTGATCTCAATTATTTTCACTACTGAAACACTCATATTTCCCAATCTATAAAACCCAGAGCAAGATCTCAGCACTAATTCTACTGTCACATGATGTTAAAAAGACTTTAATCAGGGATGCTTTGCCCAGAGATGATAAGACTCAGAATTATACAAAGATGAAGCAGTTAAATCACTCTGCTTTATAAATTAAAGCTGATGGTTTATTACTCTCAATGAAGCAGGAATCTTCATAAGTGAAATAGCCCAAATTAATGTACTGCTATACTTAGTGGGGAAATGAATGCAAGCCCTCTATCCTGGAGAATAACTAATTTAAACATGTTAGAATCTCATACTCTCGGATTCTCCTCCCACTCAGTAATTTTGCTCTGGTGTAGCCAACGGATTTCCAAGAGGTCACCACCAATTCACACCAGCATCAGGATCATCTGGTCCAGAGAGTTAGTGAATGGGTATTTGAAAACAGGATGCTGTAAAATGAAAAAGGTTGTGCTAAAGAATGAGAGTTTAAAGTGCATCTATGAAAACAAAAGGGACATGAAGTTAGAAATCTATATCAAAGCACGGTAGGCAATTGAAAACAGTCATGATGAAGGGAGCATGGGTGTGAAGGGTAACCGGTTTATCCAAACTTAGGAAACCTTTAACGTGCCTTTGTAGGGTCAGTACACTGCAAAAAGTTACCTGAATCCATTCAGAACTGACAAAGATAACAAAGAAATGTACTTTTACACTGCTGGTTATAGTAAGTCTGAAAGGAAAGACTCTACAAGCCCCTCTTTTTTATTAAGCTATAACTGAAAAAACTCCACTATTAGAAGAAGATGATGTGATCCTTTAAGAAGTTCAGAAATCACCCTGCTTTCCAAAAGTACAAATAAAGTCTTTGAGGCCAGCTATCATGAGTGTCCATGAAAGGTTCTACATTAACCTTCCACTCATACATAAAAACTGATTAACAAATCAGAAAGCTAAACCACCTGAACAATAAATACAACGAAGTGTCAAACACTTGCTTTTGACTTTATTTTATAATCACTTTTGTACATCAGGAGCATTGCCTGTGACATGGGACATCAGCCAGATGAGGCAGACAGAA
Organism: Hirundo rustica; assembly: GCF_015227805.2. Taxonomy (NCBI): domain Eukaryota; kingdom Metazoa; phylum Chordata; class Aves; order Passeriformes; family Hirundinidae; genus Hirundo; species Hirundo rustica. The sequence continues at coordinate 6,015,782 of NC_053470.1, forward strand.
AAATAGCACAGCAACAACGAGGCTTAAATACACAACATGCCCTTCTCCAGGGTCTTACGCACAGAAGTGCCCTGCACTGTGGAACCTCTCCCCTCTCACACTGGAACCTCCGGTGTTCATTCCTGCATTCAGCTTTTTTCTCTGAAGTTTAGAATAAATCACAGTGTTAAAAAAAATATTCAGGAACAGCTGAGAAGTTCAAGGAGCATTTCCCAGGTCAGATTCCTCATTATTTTTCTTCTTTAATTCCCTTCACAAGCTGCCATTCTCACTGGCTCCTGAAGAATTACTAATGCAGCACTGTAAGGATTCAAATTATATTCACTTTTCTCTCCGGCCTCTTTCTGACCACCTCATTATTATTCTGCAATCAGGAACCTCATGTTCTTTGTCCATTTCAGACACAATCATTCATCTCTCCCAATTCCTAGGTATTCCAACTCTGTTTCTGTCTTTGGTTATATTTCTGATGTTCAGCTCTTGGTACATAAGGCGTTACATGCATTTTTTACTCCTAAATTTTCTTGGTAACTTCTGATTTTAAGATGAAAGTGCCAACATTTAAAGTTGCAAGGTTTCCATTTTGTCACTGCCCATCTGGGGCTAGACATGAGCACAGTAAGGCCACAGGAGAAATTTCCAAACACTTCATATCACAAACCCTCCTGGAAGTGACATTGCCTGCATGTTTCCTTCTACAGTTATAAAACAACTGCATTTTCTGTATCAAGCCTTTAGTAAAACTGCTTGTCAATGTGAGATTCCTCTCATTAACTGATGTAAGCACAGTTCTGTATTACAGGGTAAATTTAAAAAAGAAGAAAAATGTGATCTACACCCTTTAGTCTCCAAGTGCAATGAAAATGGTTCACCTTTTTCCCACAACAAAATTCAGCATCTTCTGCAGATCCCAAGCTCTGTAAAAGTAGTCTGAAAGAAGTGGCATGCTACTGCACTTGCACTGCATTCATTATAGATCAAAGCACTTCCATGGTATCTTCCACGTTAGAAGCTCATGTTCCACCAGCAGCGGCTTCCCTGTATGCAAGACATTCTGGGAACAAGAACTATCAAATTTCAGAAACCTCAGCTGCTGGCATAATGGTTATTTCTACCTACTTCTTTCATTGCTTTTCTGTAATCACTTTCTAATGATTTAAAAATCTCCTGGCTTTGTTTGACAGAAAGGCAAAGCGGCTGCTGGATTGGATCACCATCACGCCTCTGGCACGCGGCCAAGGAAAGGTTTCTTTGCAAGGACTGGTAAAATTTTGTCTCCTTTTGAAACAAACAAACAAACAAAAAAAAAAAACCTATGAGACAAGTTACTAAGCTAAGCCAACTTGGTGCTAATTTGTATAAAGCTTTGTCTCTGATCCCTTGCAAGGTTTGTAGAATGATGAGCATTAACCTCACACAAGGCTCATTTCAGAGGCTGGAATAGCCATAAATGCATTTTCTCTTTGATTCATCGCTGGCCCGCACGTTCCACGCTCGGTTTCAGGGAGGCACAATGGCTGTTGAACTCCACAGCTCTGCGTGTTTGGGGCAATGAAGATCCTTTATTTCATATTTGTGACAAACTAACGTTGGGGTTCTTTAATACCTTCCGTGCATGCGTGGATCTTTAACACATTAAGAACCTTAATTGCACATTATCCCAATGTCCTCTCCGGTTACAATTCTATCATTAACACAGAATTATACTGAATATTTCTAATATAATGAGGCTATAAAAATCACCAGGATTCTGTAACTTGGAAAATATTTCTCTGGGCCTCAGCTGGCTTGTAGATTATAAGATGAAGCTTAATACTCAATACCTCACTGAATTCTAGCCACAGGAGTATAAATGCCAACATTGTTTTTGATATAGACCTACACCCTTAATTGTAAAGACTTTTAAATGCTAAGAATACTGGGTGTGAATGAATTGCAAAACTTAATTTTGTACTACAATTTTGAATGCGTGCTTCATCTAATTCTGGGTTGCTGATGAAGCGATCCAGGTGGTGAGTTTTAATTTCAGATGCCTTTCTCTGCATATTAGGCTCTGTCGATTCATCAGTTTATAACTATTGGTCATAATGACTTTTTTTTTTTTAAAGGCAATGAATTCCCACTTCAAATTAAAATTCTAGATGTGGAGTCTCCTTCTCTGGAGATATTCAAAGACTGCCTGTGCAACCTGCTCTGGGTGACCCTGCTTTCTGCCTGAATACTGAAAGTAAGAATACAGTATAAAATGCACTTCAGATAATTCTGGGTAAAAATGTTTGAGAAAAACTTCTCTGAATGGATATTGGTCACACCGTATTATTTTTATGGTGTTTGTGTACAGCAATTAACATGCAAAAAATTACCCCATTTTGCCAAACAAAATCATTTTCAGAAAATGAAACCACATATTAATTTAAAGAAGGCAAATACAGCAAGTAGTTACAGTAGTTAAAGCGTCAATGTGTAGAATTTCCTGCAGCATTAACATTGCAAATACCTAAGTATTTAAAAGTAAAACTTGTATATGTATTACCAGGTAGACTGTATATTAAGATCTCAGAAGACATAAGGATTTTTCTGTTCTTTCAGCTTTTATGGCATGTCAGGAGCGTACCTTGCTCTCAATAGAATAAAATTCTTTAAATTTTAAAGGGATACCATTTAGCACAGAGCCCATGGTAAGGATAGCACGAGGTCCTCCTCATCAGGTCTGCAACCTCATAAAGACACAACTACAAGCAACTTTAATCCTGCACCTCAAAGTGACAATATTGTGGGTTCATCATAAAATCACTTTGATTTCCTTACTCTACATCTGACTTAAGCCTTCATTAATTCTAAGAAAATCAAGTAGGTGATTAAAGCAATTAGCACATTTTGATTTTTCACAACTCTGCAGCTACTTTTAAGCTGCATGTGATCTTTCTATCATTAGCTTGGCATTTTTGTTGCAACTGAAATCCCATCTAAGCCTCAATAATCACAGCCATGTGATTGCAAGCAATCAGAAATCAGGTGAGTTACGACAAAAAAAATTACGATTCACACGAGATTAACACATTGTATTACCGTGCTCTTTGCTAGGAATGGCTATTGATATCCAAACAGCGGGATAGAGGGATTTACATTGTAAAGTTATTTATTCCTAATGCACCCGTCTCATCTGATTATTAATAACACTGCTGCTAGGTACATTTATTTTATTCGTGTAGTTAAGCCCAGTATTTGGGAGTAGAAGGTCACAAGCTAGGAAAAACCTGCCTGATGAAGGTAAAATCTTGCCCTAATATAAAACTGCTCTTCTTATTCTATCCATTAATTGCTGTTAGACATGCTTCACTAATGATCCCCTAAAACAAATTCCATGGATTTTTATCTCCTCACTGCAGATGGAGAGAGAAGATCTTTGCAACAATCCTCTGAAGCAATACATTTACATATGTAGCAACTCTCATTAATTTTCATTTTCATTACTCAAGACAAACTGACATTTTTCTCTTCACCAGTTAAGTAAATTCTTTTCACAGCGTTTCAAAGGCTGTTTTTAGCCCATGTTTTTGTCAGCACATAAAGTTTTCTAGTGTTTGAGGTTGACAAGCATTAGTATCCAGACATTTACACTGCAGTCGAGCTATTCATGATAAAAAGTTTCAAATCAAACCTCAGGAGCTGGGACAGTCTATTTTTTAATCACTAAACCAAACTTACACAACCAGACTTAAAAAGATAGGGAGAAAAAAAAAAATTCAGAGCAGTTATGAATTGAACTTAGAGTGAAAAATAATACAAATAAAGACCAGCTTAGTATAACCAGCATCTGATAGGACACCCAAATGCATCTCCCAAAGTGGAGTCTTTTAATATATTAATTACCTTGGGTGAAAATCATAAGTCTGTTAGAAGACCTGAGAACACCAACACATCTTTTATTGTTCCAAGAGCTTCTCTATATTCTATTCCTTCCTGTGCTCAGGCATCTCTCAGAGATCTCAGGCTGCTCCAATGATTTTAAAAGTCATGTTGGTCACTATTTGACTGAGATAGCTTTTCTAAATCAAAAGGCCATGCCTGGAGTGAAATATGAATAGAGAAGAATTCCTTGTCACTCCTTCCCCAAATAAAAACTGCATCTCTAAGCTTTCCTCATTAACCAAAAGAGGTTTTAATTTAAAACCCTGGAGAAAGTTAGAAATACTTAAATCCAGCCTCTTTTCCTGATTTCCTCTGGGATTTAAGGCAGGCTGTGTGATCCAGCTGCTCTAATTAGCACAGTAAACTGCAGTTTTGCTTATAAGAAGAAACAAATTAAAACTTTATTCTTCCGTTTCTCAGTAAACTGTATTCCCCAAATAAAATAAATTCTCAAAAGAGTACTAAAGATAGAATACATTTCACATAACTTTACTTTGACCAAGACAGGAAAAATGTTTCCACCTTTTCCTAATTTATCAGCTTGATTTTTCACTGATATTAATTCTCTGTTAATTTCAATCTGACAGTCATGGAAACACATAACAAATCGTACTAGGAACTGAAAGGTCTAAAAGAAATAGGTCATGAAAATATTTCCATTTAGAAAAACAAGAATAACAATATAATATGTGCTTCTCAAGCCCACTCAGCTCATAGCACACTGCTGGTAGGTTTTTCTTTTTGAGATTCCTGATGGAGAGCAATGCTTTTAATGAATCTAGATTTGGAAGCACACCTCACACCTCCAGAGGCTGAAGTGGTTTTAAAAATTCCACTAAAGCTTACTGTGTACACCATAGCTTCTATTCAACTAATTCAAAGTCAAACCACATTAATCCAGAAATGCAAATTTAATGTATTACTACTCATCCAGCTCTTGACATTGCTCTGTGTGGACCCTGGCTGGACTCCATTTGCCCACCCAAAGCTGCTCTGTCACAAAGAAAGGCTTGTGGATCAAAAACCAGCCAGGGAGATCATCACCAGCCACCATCACAGGTAAAATGGCCTCAACCTGGGGAAATTAATTTAATTTATAACCAGTCAAATCTTTAAAAATACCTTCCCTCCCTCCTCCCCACTTCTTCCTGGCTCAGCTTCACTCCTGATTTCTCTGCTTCCTTCCCTTCAGTGGCACAGCAGGACACACACACAACAGCAGGCCCTGTCAGCTTGGATGCTGGGGATAAGAAGTTGGGAGGAACAAGTCCCAAGTTAGCATTTCTACTCCCAGAGGTGTTCCCCAGTTCAAACTGCATCAAATTTTACACTAAATCTAAAGCCTGAGACTGCCATGGCCCAGAGATCATGAGTTTGAGTGATATTCTGACAGAACCAGAATATTTTATTCCAACAGCAACTGAAATTTATTATCAGAATTGATATTTTATTAGATTTGTAGGTGCTACCCCATTAATGCATGCCAGGAGGGAAGCCCATATAATTAAAATTCTATGAATATAAAATTAGTAGAAACTCAATTACGAAGCACTTCATGAACAGAAGAAAACAAATAACCCAGAAAAACAGCATGAACATCCTGCCAGGAAAACACTCTATTTAACACCCATTATTTTATTAATGGTGCGACATGGCAAACGTCAGTCTCCCCAGTAGTTTGATTTAGACTGACCTAATAAATTATTTGCCAGTGTAAGAAGATTGTTTCTTAATTCATAAGCAATTCCACACGTATTTATAGAATAACCCCACTGAGATCAGTGGAAGCAAGAGTAATCCTGGCTGGCTATATCCTCTTTGCTGCAAAAAATGTGCCTCCTGTAGCACAAAGGCAGGGTGAAGATGGGAGTAACCTTACATTAATTATGGAGCTTTCTAAACAGGTGTTTAAAAAAGTCTCAGCCAAGAACATAAGGATTCTTCTGTACCACTAGGAAGGAATAAAAAAAGTAAAAAAATGACAATCTAGGGAACGTTTGATGATCATTTAAGCACTGTTTAATCACCATTTACAGGTGACCAATAAAGGACGGTCTGTGTAAGGAAAAGAAGCAGGAATTGAGGTGGTAGCTATCAACTAAACACCACTCCTACCATAAACACTATGAAATTAATATCAAATATCTAGATTTGTGATTCTCCTCACTTAACTCCTTTGTTGATGTTTTTGCTATATATTTTTCTAATAAACATGGGTGTTATTAACGAGTGAAATAAATCAATCCTTCTCTTTATCCTACAGTAATACAAAATATTAAGCAGCATACCAGAAATTCCAAGCCTCACTGCACACTTTTTAGATGTTTTCTCTCTCTTCTCTCTCCCTCTATTCAATAGGAAAATGAATGAGAAAATATGGCCTAAATCATCATTCATTTTCAGCTGACCAGTTCTGATCTTTTTTGGCTGCTGAAGCCTGACCCAAACCCCACCAAAATCAATAGCAATCTGTCCAGTCACATGCACTGCCAACTTCACGGATTGACTGTTTCACCCAGCAGTGCTTCCACTGCTTGTACATGAGACACCAGAAAACCTCAACTCTCACCATTTGTGAAATTCTCTGCTCCTACACGCACTTGTTCTGCTGACAAGATTTATTTGGTGAGATCTTATTACACAGCAGCTAATGGAGTACGAGAAATGGCAACTTTCTCATTTCCTTATTGATTTTTCCCTCTTTCAGCTCTCAAGCAAGTGCTTCTCAGCACGCTGAATTTCCCTATTTGGAAAGTCAATTACCATCTACTTTCTCCTGATGTTAAAGCACTAATAGAACAGAAGGGAAGGGCGGGGGGAGAACAACAATTTTGGTGTTTTCCTTTATTATACAACACCTTGGTTAAAAAAAAAAAAATAGCGTTGGCAAAGATATAATCAAAACCAGAACTCAATTTCTAGCCCGTCCAGGCAGGATTTATTGTACATCCCTCATTTAATTCATCCATATCAAGATTCATTAGGCACAACACTGGTAGCCAACTGTGCTGCTCTGGTAAAACACGTGCATGCACTGCCACTGCAGACAGGTGAAATGAGAACCAGCAGAAATCAACCCTGAACATCTCTTTTTCCCTTTCAATTCCCAACCCAACGTAGCCACACGGTTTCCCTTGAAAACCTCCATTCACTGTGTAATTTTGAAAAAAAGGAATGCCAAGACAAACACAACTCAAGGTACTTTTAATCTAAATGCCAGCACTAGGTGTTTAGTCAATTGTTATAAAAAACCTTCAAGAGCAGGAATAGATTTTTAAATGTTGAGAGTGCTGCAAATTGGACAAAACACATTTTATGTGTAGGCTCTAAGTTTAATGTCTGGAAAAAGTTCAGATACAAATAACACATTTTTGTTGTCAGAAACAAGATAAAGTATTTTGTGTTCCATAAGAAAAGAAATCATGAGAAAGAGAAAAATGCTTATCTTAGAAAGGTCTATATTTTTGCCTACGTAATTAAATTGTTGCATTAATTATTAGAGGTGCTCAGGTCTCAAACTAAGTGTATTTCGTAACAAAGTCAATTACTTATGTCATGGAGATTGCTGGTTACCCACATACTCAAACCCTCTGTGTTCTCCTGTTTAATCACTGCTTTATTTACTTGGAAAAGTGAAGAAGAGGTTCAGGATTGTACAAATGCATTATCCTCCCCTGCCTCCCCAGGTTTTCACTCATTTCTAAAATGATAAAACATAACAGTCACTCACCCAAGTCAGACCACGATCTAATCCTGCAATCGTTAGCCTGAACCTCCCAAACTTTCCTCTGCTCCAAGGAAAGGTGGAAGAGCAGCAGATTTTGAACAAAATAACTTACAAACATGGGGATGTCTTACACGTGCAGGCGCCAAGTGAGAGGTTTGGGAGGCCAAACGACTGCAGGCTCCTCATTTTGGAGCTTCGGCTGGCAGAGACCAAACTGAGCTCATGTGGAATGAAAAATGCATCACCTGTTACAATATTAACAAAGGACTTCCTGACACAGGGCTCTGTTTCCCCTTCCAGAAAGCAGACGCTGCTGCCTGAAAGCTGAGGCTAGTAATGGGCAAAAAAAACCCACTACCACCAAAACCAACCCAAAACCTGAGCCAACTGGCAAAGATCTGACCACCTTCACTGAAAAATCTGCTGTCTCTTGAATGATAAAGATTATTTCTAACCTTTGATAAAAAGCTCTTTTGAGGCAGCATCATCACACTGCTGCTTCTTAGGGGCAGCTGATAGAAATTATCATCAAGAAACTATTTAAGTGGCATTTGCAGCATTTTCTCTATTGAAGAACACGACCTCTGATGACAAGTAACTGTAATTACATATTTTAGCCTGATTTCAGGGCTGAACAAAAGAGAAACTTTTGACAAACTCCCCCTCTGCCAAACGAGCTATACAATATATCATTAGTGAAAGTAAAACTGGTAGGGTTCAAACGGGGCAAAGTCCTTGGAAAGAGTGCTGAGCTTGCCAAACAGTAGCAGCTTGTGTTCTTTGTGCCTCGTGTCTAATCACTCGTTTGTGGGCTTGGTGTTTTCCTGGCAGCTGCTCTATGGACACAAGATCAAAAACTGTAGGTGTAAACAACGTAAGATGTGTTAGAAATGAAGATTCCATCAAAAACTACCTCTGCAAAAGGAAAAATAAAAGCTTAGATTGCTGTTTCTGTTTGGAAGGCAAACCTTGCTGAATTCTGCATGAAGTCATTAAATCCATACTACAGAACATAGATTTATCCCTCATCGGGCATTTTTTACAGATTTCCAGATTAAACACCCTCTTCCAAGTGTACAAAGAATCCCTGTCATAACAAATTTTCTTTTATGCTGCTTTGTAAAATAGCTTGAGAAATTTCGGTAGTTCCACACTTGGCCTTATGCTTTCAGGTTAGGCAGCTCTGCTGTTATTGTTGTTTTGGTCCATCTTTACATTACAAAATAACTCAAAGAAAAAGAGTAGAGGCAGACTCAGAAAAAGAAAGGAACATAGCAGACCATAGCCAAGGTCTGAATGTGGTTTCAAGCACAGAACACAACACAACAACAACAGAAAGCAATGATGATGTCCAGTCCACAGATCCCCAGGAGAAGTCCTGAAGCTACAAATCTTCTGCTCAATAATCACAGCAATCAGGTGACAGTTAAAAAGTTTAGAACTGGGGAACCAGCTAAGATTTCTCTGATGATTCTCTTCATTGCAAAATGTCTGCAGATGTTTTTAACCAAATATCTGGCAATGCCCTCTCACCTGAGCTCATGGATTGCAAGTCAGCCAGGCAGGCAGCAGCCCATACAAAATGCCCAGTTAGTCTCAAGCCTTGCCCAACAAGGAGATTTTTCCTAAGTTTTCCATACAATATAAGCATACAAGTAACTTCTACTTTTCAGGTCTGGATTTTAGGAATGTGAGCAATCCTACATCTACAGGAGGCACATATGGACTACAGACAAATCAACTACATGTACATAGTACAAATATATTTTCAGTAAGTGCAAAAGAAAGGTTATTCCCTAGGTCTATAACAAGCGTGACCTGGTCCTACACTGAATCTGAGTAACACAGGTTTGCTCATGAATGTTCAGAGACATAAATTTTAGAGACACAGCATTGCTAATGTAACTCAATTTTCAGTCTTTCAGTATGCATTATTACAAAGACTTATCAGCAATAAATTTACTATTATAAAAATGGTTTTCACATCTACAATACCAAATTAAATTTTGGCTTGTAACCAGAATCATGTACTGTCTCAGTATCCTATGTTTTATGAAGCAGGAAGAAATTGAATTGTGTGCTAAATACATAAACCTCACATAGAAACCATTTCTTTTACAAATAATACCAGCTAATACAATAATTATTTTTTTGAATCTCCAATTACAACATTGAAAATGAGTGATTGCAATAAAAGTATGGATTTTTCTCTGCCCTATTAGATACTGGTACAACTACTCCTTTATGAAGCCATGCTTAATATTATTGATATCAAATTATAATAAAGTTTCCCAAGCACTAAGCAGATACATGGATTCAGTAGAACAGAGCAATCCTGGCTGTGGCATTAATCAATTTAATCAGCCTTTTGCTGCTGTATTTTATGAATCTATATTTCTCCATTTATTTCTTCTTTATTTACAATTGTTAATCTTCATAAACATGTCTCAATAGGCTGAAGGGAAAACCTGATTCATTTAATTGTTTAAGGACCTTCTTATTCACTTGCATCTGAAATCTAGAATCCCATTCACTCCTGTAACCTTTAAATCACATTTCTCCCACACCACACAACCTGACAGATGTCAGTCTCAGCTCAAGATGAAAGCAGAGATGTGTAAAGCACAGATGAAGTATTGTGACAGGTCTGTCCCTAAAAACTACATGGTATCTATCTCACTAACCAGCACTGTTAGGGTACCAAATGCTAACCTGCATCCCTGCTTTCCACAGAAGTGTTTTGGAACAGAGTCTGGTGGATTTAAAAAACAAACCTGTGTCTGATTCTGCCTGGCAATGGCAAATTCCCCCACTGAGAATTCAGTCCAGCCCTGGACTAGAAGGGCACAGTTTTACAGGAGTCACTTCTTCCAGCACTGATAGGGAAACGTGTTCATTACACCACCTCCCAATTTTCTTCATCCTCCTTTGCCACTGAAGCTGCTGCTGCCCCTAAAGCCAAGTTCAAAGTCATAAATAAGAAATACAAATTCCATGCCTAATATTTGCATTCAGGCTTATCACATCCACATGCCCTATAAGCAAACACTGCAAGATGGCCATGAAAAAAGGTCACCAGAAACCAGAAATGTGCACAGAGCTCTGCACCTTTACTTGGACCCATTCCTTCTTAAATGACCTTCTTGTGCTTCTTTTCTAAAGCTGTTCTGGGTATTTTTGGGCTGCAAATGCCTCAATGAAGGTTTGGGGTTCAACCTCTATCCAACACCTATAAAGAGACAGTACCTGTGACTTACTGGGGAATATTTATGTGAATTCTGCACTGCTAAAAGGAACACAACAAAAGGATACTTTAGACAAATGCATCAGAAATGACTAAGGAAGAAATTAATAAGACAATTTATCCTGCCTTATGGCAGAGGAAGAGAACAGCAGGCCTCAAATCTGTTCTCTGCCATTCTGTAACGTTTACCATGTTAAAAGGAAAAAAGGTTCTTTTATAGGAATTATTCCATGCAGTGGGCATTCAATACATGGGACCTGTTTCGCTGAGTCCCCAAATGAAAAGATTGTTCCCATGTTTAAAGATGTCAGTCACATGGTGCTATTTGCAATGGAAAAAACTCCAACTAATGCCCAATACCCATGTTTAAATCCCCTCCTAAGCATTGTAAGAACCAGTCATTCTTTTTAAATGCATCCCTGGATGAATGAAGATTATTTTAAACATTTACAGCCCACATTTGTGCATCTCATGGCTGAACCCATGATTGCAAGTAACTGGTAAAATTAATATTATGCTGGAGTTGAAAGTCATTCACAGGGCACCTCCTCAGTCCAATCCAAACCTTTTTATGACTATGAACAGGTAATCAGCAAAATATTCTGTAATATCTTAATAATTAGAATCTTATTTGATCACAAGCATTCCTTATGAGTTTACAATGTATTTTCTTTGCATCTTAAAACTATCAGTAACTCTTACTTCTGAGAAACAAACCACAATTTGATTTAGAGCTTGATTCAGTATTTAACTACCAAGCTGCAAAACAGAAAAAAAATACTCAGTCCTCAAAAAATAAGACCACACAACATTAACTGAAAAAGAAGCAAAAAAGTAGAAGAGCAAAGAATATTTCACACCCCAGTGATAGCAGGGAAAATGTTATAGATTTTTCTGTGTTTTACTACAACCTTCGGCTCATGAAATCGGTAGAGCTAGAGATTTCCATCTCCGAAATCACAAGCTAATACTGGCAACATGTTAGGAACACCTAAAAACATGTCCATACCTACAGAAAGGTGTCTGTTGTCTCCACCATTTCTAGATATCCAGTGACTGAGACAACTCAGAGCACTTCCTTCCATGGTGGTGAACAGCCAATCAACACAGAAAATAAAAGCCAAGAAAATATCCTGAGGCATATTTCATTAAAGCATCTATTAGTCACTCCATTTTTAAATAAGAACATGTATTCAAATAAGAACCTCTGAATAAAACACACTGAATTTGCAGGCTATGCTTCACATTTCTTCTGAGTTAAAAGAAACTTGCATTTCTCTACGGAATACACAAAATGATTTTACCCCAGCTCAATACTCTACTGGCTTTCAGTCTCATTTCTCCTTCACCCAGCACACGTTTCATTTCTGAAACTAAGAGTTTGCCTTTGTGAAGTTCTTCAGGAAAATATAATTGGATAATACATAATTACATTTATATAATTTTATATAATTAGATTTCCAACAACTCGTTTATGGGATAATATGGCACTCACACTGCAGAATCAATGCAGCTCACAAATTAGTAGTGGATTTCATCTTTGCAATGCCTCAGCAAAGCATTATATAGAGGAGGAGCTGAAGCCAAGTGTCACTTAAATTACTTGCTGCAGCAGCACAGAAAGTCTGTAATTGATCCACAGATGTAATTGGAACCCTGAGTCAATATTCACTGTCCAAACCTCAGATAATGATTCCTTTCACAGTAGATAAACAGGAGAGGATTTGGCCATTGGGCCCCCTTTCCACTGTACCAAATGTGAAATGTGTCACAGTCGAGCTCCTCTTCACCAGGGCAATTCCTACAAGTTCATATCCTACTAAGTTTGCCCCACTCTAGATATAATAACAAATAAAAACAGCAATTGTTTTGGACAACCGCTATTTATCAGTGAAATCTTTACAGATTTAAAGAATCAGAGATCTCCTTAATGATTTAACACCAAATGGGTTGCTATCAACATTAGCTAAGTTACTGCTGCTTTATAATTACTTCTGGTTTGATCAAATTTCTATTCGAATTTAGATCCATCCAGGAGGGCTGAACCCACTAAATCCTCATCAAAATTTTCTGACATCACTAATTAATTAACATACATAATCTATTTTGTTCAAGCATCCTGAAATTGAGTCCATGTATAAGATTTTTATCCTTTTGATTGTCACCTGAAAATTCTCAATAAGGATGCCAGAACAGAAAGAACATCAGCTGACAAACACAACTCACTCTGACAAATTACTAAGCTTACCACAGAAAGAGGTAAGCAATAATAAAAGTTTTTTACAGGAAAGCCAGCTTATCCTTAGCCCTTTATAAGACACTCATAAGTCTTCAGCAGACCTAAAAGGAAAAAAAAAAAAAGAAGAAAAAAGACAAAATAATATCTCCAGTGATAGCTCAGAATGCTTTTAAAGCCTTCCTGAGTAGTTCCTATAAAAATCAAAGCTCCTCAAGCTGAAGAGCTCAAACTTCTGGAAGAAGCATAGCTATAACAGCCAAGGAAAATGTGAAATACTTCAGCCTTTGAAAGGTCACCTCAGCACATACAAAACTGAACATTCCTTCAGCCTGTCCCTCTGCAAAAAGAAGAAACTGGAGACAGTGGTGAATAGACAGGTTTTCATGCACAGTTTGGAGCAGCTGATATTTACAAAACCTTGTCTTGGTAGAAATAAGATGGCAAAAATGCCAGGACAGCCCCTAACATATTACTGTCTATTGAGAAGGGAAAGCTGAGGTGTCATGGCCTCGATCAAAGCATTTTCATCAAACTTTGCAGGCTGGTTAGCTGGTCTGTTCAACAGTGACTAATCCTCCTCGAGGGCTTCCAGTTCTAGAACGCCAGAAATGTTTTCATATGCTTCGAAAACACAGAATAGCCCTTATCCTGTACCCAAAGCACTCCATCTTCCCAGTTACAAATGCTTTTGTAGATAAAAGGATGGAGCTTAAGGCTATGCAGTTTCCTCTGCTTGACATCCCTTGGTAATCAGGTACCAGACTGACATCCCTGCAATATTTCCTGATCATATCTGGCTCTTTGGCATCTGCCACTCAAATAAATCCAGTCTGAACAATTCCAGAAAGCTGCAGCACAGATCTCCCAACTGAAACTCTGCTTTAGCAGAATTTTTTGTTAGCTCCTGAGTTCATGATATAATGTATGACAAAGTGGTGTCAAGGTTGGTTCCTAGTTAAATAAACAGGATTTGGGTTTTTTTTATTTCAATATGGATGCATAGAAAAACAAATTAAATCCACTTTCATGCTTTGTTTTTCCTACATTAGAAAGGAAAGGAATTGGTCTCCCTGTAAATTCTCCCTGTAAATGAAACTGGTTGTGGTCCTTGCCCACCTTTCTCTCAATTTTACTTTATGTTCATTTTTCAATCTAGAGGATGCCCATAAAATGGCTCCTCAGTACTTCTGTCACAACACTTATGTAAAGAAAACCCTACTAGGCTGATACTTCCCGAGGCTGCATTTGCATTTTCATGGGACCATAAGTAGCTGATCTTGAATAATTTAACAGGATCTCTTTTTTTCCTATCTGATCACCTCAGCTTAATTTAGGATATTTTAATTGCAGGGTCATTGAGGCTTTTTATTGGTGATGGATTTCTGGGGTTGATTTTGGAGAGAGGTTTTTTGGTTTTTTTCCTAATAGTTCTTAGAATTATGCAATTTCATCCACACCTTACTCTAACCTTTTGCCTAATTAAGAAGAATATCTTGGACTCCTGGACCACTAATTCCAGCCTGGGAAGCTCCAGCAGCAGCCTCAGCCACACTGCCTCTTCCTCAGATGTTCCTCATTGATCTGAATCCTTTCCTCAGAGCAACACCTTCACAGGGGGAACCTCTCTCGTTCTGGGTTGATGGATTTGGTGTAACTGAAAGGCTCATTTCTGTGGCATCAAGCACAAAGACAAAGCACCAGGCACAAAGAGCATTCCTGCAGTGAGCACAAAGATGTGTTGAAGAACTCAGGGTGGCTCAACAAATAAAAAATCTGCAATCGGCAATCAGAAATTGAGACAAAGTTTGTATTTATGGAGCATTTAGATTGCACCACGGAACCCGAATTTCATTTATCCTATGCCCAGCACATCAGCAAACAGTCACACTGAGATAAAGAATCATGGGTTTGAATTGTTTGGCCACTGTGATACCTTCCTGCAAAATGAAGCCTCTCAAAACTGCCATTTCTCAAAAGTGTTTTTGCTAAACAAAGCCCTTGCTCATCTCAAGATCCCTTTCCATGTGACAATGAGTATTATTCAAATGGACAGAAATTAAAGTTATTGCCTTGACAGAGAGGATGAAAAGAGCACAGAGAACTAACAACACTGTCAGTGATGCAACAAATCTTCCACTGCAAAAATAAGCAGCAAATAAGCGTTTGCAGGTGGCCAGACAATGTGATCCTGCAAAAGCACAATCAAACCCCATTTCCATGCACGTGATTCAGGTGCACTCAGAGGGTTTGTGCAACCTTAAATACTTCCAGCACCCCAGAACAAGACTTAACCTCACTTTCAGGGAAATAGCACGAGAGATTAAAGAGAGATGAAAGCTATTCAAATCAAGATAGTTTTAACCAAGGTCTTTCATAAAATACAGGGTATTTTAAAACATTAAGAAAGATAAAAAGGACTTTCTATGCATATTATAGAAACATTGTTTGATTTTAACAAATCATACATGGACATTTCCAACTTTTATTCAAGCGATTTTACCAGGGTCTGAAGCTGAGGGGGGCATTTGCATAAATACCAACATGAAGTCCCAAGTTCTGCATTTCCCAGCTATAGTTACTGCTCTTTCCTCAAAAAAAGAAGTTTCTCAATTTTGAAAATAGCCTGCTATTTAAACTGGCATCTAATTTATCAGACCTCTTTTTTCTTATATGGGAAATTAGTCCCCCTTTTTTAAGTGTTCAAAAATTAACATTTTTTTCATCTATTTATTCACGTATGAGCATTTACCTCTGAGTCAAAAAAAACCCCAAAGAGAATAGAAAGCATTGAATTAAAAAAAAAAGCAAATTAAAAAAATAGAACAGAAATCAAGAACAAATAACTTTATTCCACTGGTATGTCATCTACACATTAAAAAATACATATAGATTTCTACTATGTTAGAAAAGCAAACACATCAAACCAAGGAGTGGTTTTGGGAAATCCTTGGAAGAAATATGAACAATACTCCCCTAAAAGAAAAAAGCTACCAAACAGGAACAGCTATTGTGGTCTCTTTTCCCTAATTCAAGGATGGGAACTTTGCTTCCCAACGACCCCCCATGAGACAAAAGAAATATGAACAGCAGCAGGCAGAATTCTGCAGCTCTAAAAGAGGAGAATATGCAGTACAGCCAAAGTTAAAGGCAGATCAAAGAATCAAAATTATTTATGCTATGTGTGTGCATAATGGGTTCAATACAGAAAATACTTTTTCTTTTCCCATTGTTCGGGAGCCGCTGTGATCCTCAGAATATTTTAGTGTTATCCATGTAAAAATGCAGCCACACACGTAGCTGAATGCTTTCCCCTGCCACTCAGTAAAACACCTGGGATGCACAAAATGCACTTTAGCACATTTCCTTCTGTCTCGCTATTATGTTGGCACATTTAGAAATGACAGAAGGATTACGAAGCAAATAATAGCCCAGTGCACCTTTTTCTTCAAAAACATCGTCTCCACAAGGGGTTTGGTAATTTGCAGCATTTCATTTCTCATTCCTAGTAGTTACTGGACCAAGAATTGAAGCACTTTGCCTGACTAGTTCATTATGTTACACTTTTTAAAAGTTCGGGAGAGTTTCAGATTAAAACAGATACACCAGGCAACAACAACAACAAAAAAGCATAGGCAGAGCAACAGCCACATATATTTTGTGTCATTTCCTTAACACTTGATCAAAGAAAAAAGAACAAAGGGGAAAAAAGCAATGGGGGGAAAAAAAAGAAAAAAATAACCAAAGCAAAACCCCCTCAGAGCTACAGAATGGTTTTTATTTAAATGAAAATGCACATTAAATATTTGCTTTAGTTGCGTTTTCTCTGCTCACAGTTTGATCGTCACATCTCAGGACTTTTCAGAGTAGTAAACACTCACTGTCCCATAGGAAGCAGTAATTTACGTGGTGTTTTGACATTTAAGATATAACAGTTAAAGTTCCCAGTAGGCATAATTAGAGCAAAAAATGCACTAAAGTGAATAACCAGATATCATTTGTGCATTGATATTTGAAGAAATAAAGTCCTAACCACAAGGGTATAACCAGTCTTGAGAAGTATTAGACAGAAAAAGCCCAGACAAACTCTTAAAAGAAATGGTCAAAGAAATTGGGACTGGAAGTGCATAATTTAATCCAGATCCCAGAAGATAAGTAATTTACTAAAAACCTGACTTGTTGAATTAATGAATATATTGTTGGAAAATAAAACTCATTGCTATTAGATGAAGAATTATTGTACAATAAGCTACTAACTCACCTCAATAACTTTATAAAAAAATTCTTGTTTACCTTCTCACAAGATATACAATTCACATTTATCTAGGCTGGGGAGAAATCTTTAGGGTGTTGTCAGATTTGAAGAATATAATTTGAAGATACCCACCTTCTTTTTCCCCTATTCTCATGTCTTTGATCTTACATTTCTAAATTTGTCATTTTAGAGCCCCTGAATTTCCACGTTTCTGCTTTAAGAGCAACTCACTAAAAGCAAGCTTAACTATTTAATGCATCTTTTAGACAGACTAAGCAAGCCTAATGTTATCACCAAATTTATCATGATTCTTATACTCCAAAATCTTTTGTCCTCCCTCTCCAAGGAAAGCTGAAGATTAACATATTTTTTGCCATTGGAAATCCACATGGATGGGAGTTGCACACCTTCAACGTATCTGCTTCTAGAAGGATTAAAAGGGAGAAAATGCTAATTTCAGGTTTTCTGTAGCGAAAGTTGTCAACTAAAACTGCACAATACTGTCACAGATGTTATTTCTGCCTTCCCAGCCTTCCTCCAGTTACTTCAATAGATGTGCTCAGTACAGCCAATGCCACCAGTGAGCATCCAGTTAATTACCAATGTATGAACATCAAGAATTTTGGATACAGGAGAGGAGCACCCAGAGGAGCAGATGTTAAGGTAATCAGGGTGTATCAGTTTTCTTCATCTGAATTTAAGCACCTGCCACACATCAGTTTGCCTAAGAGCAGTTAGAAAAGCTTTTATTTCAACCGAACTTTTCAAACAGAGTTAATATTGTACTGAAGGAGCCTTTCCCCCTGCCCCCACAGGACATGAACCACACTAATAAATCAGATTAAATCAGAATAAATAATCAGAAGCTGTATCAGACCTTGGTCCAAGCTGTGTTTCTATCTCACTGCATTTCCATCTGCCTGCTGGTGGTATAAGGTGCTTTATCCCCAATGCCCCACGTGAAGAGATTTGTACACTTGGAGAAGATTGTGCAGTTAAAAAGCTTTTTCCAATACAACAAACAAATAGATCAAAATTCCACACTGAACGGCATTTATATTGACTCATAAATAATTAAGAAAAGCGGAAGGGGATTTTTTGTGATGACGCAGTCATTGAAGACATTAATACACATGCATATCTACACTTCACTCATATTACTATTCAGTGTTCATAACACCCAGTTTAATTTAAAAAAAGCCCCACAGTCCCCTGACAAGACTGTAGACCAAAACTAGTATTTGTCTCTTCCAAAGAGTTCAGAAGCCATAAGTAATTGTTCTGTTTGTGTAAATCATGAATGTGAATCCACATTTCTAACACTTCTGAACTTTAAGAAGGATAAACATCCAGATTTCAAAGGCAAAGCTCGGATCTTGGGATGAATTTGGAGCTTAGTTCTCATTTCCATGGATTTCAAGGACACAAAATTTTGGGAATTAAGCACAGGCCTCTAGATAATAATCTTGATTAAGCTCTGTAAAGGAAATATGAAGAAAGAGAGTACGACAACTGCATTGCTGTTTGGTTTACGAAATGAGAAAAACATCACCAGCAAAGGATACACAGGATTTAATGTTACATAAGCAAATAAAAATGTGTGTATGTGTCAGTCAGCTGTCAAACAACATATACCACATTAGGAGCACAGGAAGAGAGGAGCAGCATCACACAATAAAACCTCCATAATCCTTCACATTTCATTCCATGGCCCAATGATTATGGGGCTGGAGTGACTCGGAATAAAGAGATTAAAGCCTATTCTTGCTTTCCCATCAGTCTGCTGAGTAATCTTCGGCAAACCATTTGATTTTCTACACATCAGCATCCCAACATGACAAACTGCTATGACATTTAATTCCTTTATAAATCACCTTGACATCCAGTGATGAAGACAAGCTTTATTGTACAAAAAAAATGAAAAAACCTCAACAGTTGGGAGCCATTTAGTAATATGCTTAATAAGACTTGTAAAAAGACTTGTAAATGTGTAAGAGTTTGACTTTTGTCAGCTTAAAAAAGAATGAGCTTACTAGTTCAAATTAGTATTTTTACTTTCCAAGTCAGCTGTTCCATCTCTGCAATTGTTCCAACCCTTCCAGGATATAAGACAATTACGAAAAAACCCTTCAGGTTTTGGGGTTTTGTTGGGGGTTTTTTGGTGGGTTTTTTGTATGTTTTTGGGCTTGTTTTGTGGGTTTTGTTTGTGGGGTTTTTTGTTTGTTTTGTTTTTTGTGGGTTTTTTGTGTTTGGGGTTTTTTTTTTTTGACATGGCAGTATCTGAAAAATATTTATGAAATATTCTCATATCATACATTTCAGAAACATCCCCTTAGTCTACACCATATAACTTCCACAAAATAACTAAGGATTGGGAGCCAGCTATGGATCACTACCTATTTATGATGATTTTGTTCTCTTCCATTTTAATTCAGGAAGACCAGGCCATTCTTCCAGCAGTGCACTTATAAGTAGGATATTATACTTTTTTTTTACAAAACTTTTACTTTACATGGAAATAATTTTGCCTGAGCTTCATCTGATACAATTTTAAAATTCTCTTCACATGGCACACATACCTTCTAAAGAAAATGCAATGTTGAAAATCCACGTCTACCACAATTCTATCACACAGTGCACACCAAAATACCTCACCTCCGCTCCTAGAATTCCCATTTTGTTTTAAGGAACTGGATTGAAGGAGACCCTCTCTTCCAAAAACATGACAATGTTTTTAGCTTCTCCACTGAGGGTTAAACAGCTTTTAAATCACCCTCCAACTGCTTTCATCTGCAGACTACACTAAAACATGTGTTTCTCACAAATTTTTACATCCTTATTAAGCACTCCTGGTTAGCAGAAAAGCTTTTTAAGCTTGGATAAGCTTTTCAGAGAATCCAAGCTCAATTTTTGAAGAAAGTGATCAACAAAACAGAGGAGAACATTTCAGGATGAAAGAAAAGGCTCAAGAGACCACTAGGTTGTTTGTATTTGCTGATAAATACTGGCTTAATTTTGATTAAAATGTTGGAGATACGGGAACATAAGTGCAAATTTTACTGCATCTCACACATTAAGATGAAATCAGGTTTCCTTTAAATAGGCTCAATGTTTCATTAAATTTTAAAAGTGTGGTAGCTGCAGCTTCCCAATTAGACATGAAATATGAAATAAGAGCTTTACACACATCAGTGACTCTTTGAGGCTATAATTGCATGAGTCTGAATGTCTTGTGCTGAAGATACCTCCAAAAAGCCTTAGACACGTGGGGAGGTTCTCATTTTCCTTGTTTCCATAGAATTCAGGTAAAATTATCAGCAAAATAAAAAGCAGCAAGGTTCCACTGTCTCCTCCACCAGAAATACCAAGCTTTACAGAAAGGATTTGCAAAACTTATATTTAGCAGCTCTTAAATTCCCACAATCTTTTCCAACACGTACATTCACGTAACATTAAGAGCGAGAAAATACATCTAAACTTTAAATTAACACTGCCACATTCCCACACAGACCAATGACTGAAAGAACTCTGCTGAGCAGCTGGCAGACTTCTCCATTTAAATAGCCTGCAATATTTTAATTAAACATTACCTGGAATTTACTGCGGAGCTCTTAAATAAGAGTCTATTCCAATAACATTCCAAACTAATTTAGAATACAATAAACTTTAGCTTTCTATTTTGTTTTCTGTAGCTCGCAGCTTTAGATAAGTTTAGAAGAAAATGCTCATAAAGTCTTTTATTTATGTATATTTTTATATCTATACATCAGTAGCTAGATATGGATACACCTGCCAACTTGAAAGAATGGAAGATGGAAATTATTTTGTGAAATGCTTTGCCTGACAGAAGTTACCTTCAAATGAATTCGTATTTCAATAAATAATTTTGACTGCACACATAATTATGATAAATATAATGGTTGAATTCACCAGGCAACCACCCATTACCCACATCTAAAGCACTCACAGCTAGATATTTATAGAGATGTATCCCTACAAAAGCAAAATAAATCCTCATACCAAAACACACAGATGCTAGAACACAGATTTTAGTTTGATAAAAAGTGATTAATAGAAAGTGATTTTTGTTTTCAAGTGTGTTTTTCAAGAGGGGGGGCAAATGGACATGACTTGGACCTAACAGCAAAAATCCTATCAATTTTGCTTCCTCACCTAACTTGAAAACGTAAGTGTGTAGGTTTATTTCTAAAAAGACAGATATATATTCACATATTCTTATTTCTAAAGCCACACCTACTTCCCAGGCCAGATGAGTGAAAACCCTAATACACTGTTGGGACTAGATAAGCTAAACTTTTTAGGTACTTTATGAAGCACAAATTTATGTTCTGACAGAAGAAAAATAAAGGTGTTTCATATTGCTGGACTGGCAGTGGCAATAATATTTAGAGATACTTGTGCAGGTATGCTTATGAACAACAGCACGGATATGATGACAGAGCAAAAAGCAATTGAAGAGAGAGAAGAATGCAAAGCTGCCAAAGCAGAATTAAGGCTTTCAGACTAGCAGAAAATATCCTCAAAGAGAAAAAGATTAAAAGATGGTGCCTACATCCCCAAACATTTCTAAAGGTAGGCTTTGATGTGAAAAATGACTCCATCCCCACAATGGCTTTGAGAGGAAATGGATGAATTCCTCTTTTAAAAGCATATATTTAGAATAAAGCAATGACAAGAACTGCATCAAGCCAAGTTGCAAGGGCTTCCATAACCATGTAGAATAATTAAAAAAAAAAAAAAAAAAGGGAAGCTTGTGAAGACCAAATCCAAATTTTCAAAATTCTACGGGTTGGTTTTTTGTTTTTTTTTTTTTTAATGAAAATTCCTCTCTGGGCTATACAGATAATACTGCTGTAATTTAAAACTCCCCAAGCTCTTGCACAGCACACATATTAAAAGATTGAAAATAAGGACTGTGACAACAAAGGTATTTATTAATCTAAACAAAATTATGGCTACCATTTACTCAGAACACAGTAAACGTTTAAAATGCTAAAATAAGTCTTTAATGGTCTTTGAGGTGGGTTTTTACTGGTTGTTACCTGGTTTGTGAGGGAGTTTTGTTAATTATCGGGGGTTGTTTTTAAACAATCATCAAAACAATCCCAAATCCCAGAAAAATGAACTCAATCTTTAACGCTCCTCACTGCCCAAGCTGATTTAGAATAACACCCAAAGAAGCATCTCCTTTATTTGGGATGTCCATTTTTTCTGGGGTTTCAGGGTTTTTTTAAGCAAGCATGATACTGTTTTTCTTTTTAAATCGAGATGAACTGTGCTAGGAAATACAAACAGGACATTTTTCTCCCTCACATTAACAGCAACCAGACAGCAACATCAAAAATGTAAGGGGTTTTTTTTTATTTATTTACTGAAAGTAAGAAAAAAAAATAAAGGCTCTTTGACCATGTCAAAAGTAATACAGACATTTCTAACTGTTTGAAAACTACAGACAACAGCAGAACAAAAGATTGTCTGAAGATGCAAGGAAAGCACTTCCAAAAATGCTTTATCCTTCTTCTGTCTAGGAAGGTAGGAGCAGAAAAGAACTAGCATTTTTTTTTTTTTCTTTCAATACTCTATTCCCAAGGATGAAAAGTTTAGACCCAAGAATGTAATTGATAAAACAAATTAAAAATACATGATTTTCATTCAACAGAAGATATTATTGTTCAAACCAGTGGAGGAAGCAAAGACTGAAAAGCTTTTCCAGGGCCTTATGCTTCAGTGAAAGCTCAGGGTTTGCTCCAGATCTCATCTGGCACCAAGTGCACATTTAAAAACAAAGTTCTCAGCAACAACCTGTGTGCTCACAGAAGAGACTCAGATCAAAGTGACCCCAGACTTTGTTTTCACACATTTCTCAACAATCTGGCCGCAGGAGCTGGGCGCACCGCGGGCAAGGCCGCCGCTCACACCAGGCCGCGACGTGCTGCTGGCGCTCTGGAGGGCTTTGAGGGCACGCCTGGAGCCGCTGAGAACTTCGGGATTGTGTAAAAGCTGTAAAGACGCTAAAAGGCATCCAAAGGAGGCTGCAGAAGATGGTGCAGGGTCTGCAGGAGAAACCTCCAGAGCAGCAGGCACAGGTCTCCTCACCCTCACGGGCGGGACTCAAGGGAACGGGGTGAAGTTGAGGCAGGAGATGTTTAGTTTGGATTTTAGGAAAAAGTTCTCCACCCAGAGGGTGCTTGGACACTGGAACAGAGTGCAGCCCCTGGGCAGTGGTCACAGTGGCTGGACAACGCTCTCAGCCTCACGGTGAGATTGTAGGAGAGGTCCTTGGAGGGCCGAGGGTGCAGCTTCCATGACCCTCGTGGGTCCCCTACAACTCCGGGTATTGTGGAAGTATCTGGAAAATATTGGTACTTGGCCATCTTGCTTTAAATACACAGATGAACATCTAAATGAAGGAATGATCTGTATGGAATAAAGTCATTGCTATTACCACACTCAATTAATTGTAAGCAACACTGCAGGGCTTCATTTTTTCTTACACCCAGCCACAGAGTGAAGTTGACACGAAACATTCACCTTTTAGAGAGAAACTGATTTCTAGTTACAGCTTAGCATTTTTATCAACCAGTATTCCGTGAAAGTTGATAGATATGGAAGGTAAGGTACCTGAAATTACTAAGATCAAGGGTTAAAGCTCCAAATGATTTCCTAACCAATTCTGTTTCGTAATCTAAATATGACAACAATTAAAATGGTACATATGTTGTCTTTTCATTTGAAGGGAAATCAAATCAATTTTAAAAAAAGCCCTGACATTTTAAACTTACTGATGATGAACAGAAGACAAGAGTAATCCATGTGTCAGAATTTATAACGACGTGGGAATAGTTATAGGGGAAAATACTGATATTTTCCATATTTACTGCATTTCCTGGTTGCCCGGCAACTTGAAATCACCTTGTGATTGCTCAAGACTCCAGACTAGATGCAGCAAGATACTTGGAAAGCCTGAGCTTAAAGCCCTTAATTAGGAAGCATTTCCCTCTCAGAAATAATTCAGAAGTACAGTATCATCCTTATGCAATTCCTGGGGAAAACAACACAGAAATTTCAGGCCACACAGTTCTAAACAGACAGCAAAACCTTCCAAGGTGACAAAAAACATAGGAGTTATATGTAATCCTTCATTTCTCTGGGGAGTAGATACAGAGCCAAAAGCAAAGATTCTGCAGGGTACCTGGGGCAGAGAATCCACCCATGGGCAGAGCACCCGCAAATGTTCTTTTAGCGATCAGTCAGAAGAAAAAGAGTGGATGATCACTGTACCCCCTGCAAACTCCTCCTGCCGAAGGGAAGCGTGTGAAGAGAATATCAAACATTGGCATTCTTAAAAACACTCTGCCAGAAGAGGGCTTCTGATTAAAATTGGTATTATTCGTGCACAGAAAACATGCAAGCAATAATCCTCCTGGTTTAAACCTGAAATACAGTCTGGATTTTTACTTTTAATGTCTCATTGATGGTAAAAGATGTGTTTATTCTTAATTTTATGACAGAAAACACCTTGGCCTATGTGTGTAAATGTTTTTTTCTGGGCAAGTCCATAAAGAATTTGTTCATCACCAACAATCACATTCTGAAGTGACTGTAATAGAAATACAAGTACAGAGCACATTTTTCATGGTTTTCACAAGTTCAGCACTTTGGATTAATCCAAAGACTTAAGCCAAGTTTCATGTTAACACAGCAACTAATTAAACTCGGTTTGAACATGAGGAGCTCTTCCAAAATTGCTGCTTTTCTCTATTTTCACAATATGAGATGAGAATGAAGGCTTTCTCCACAAGCATAGGAGCAGTGGTAAATCAAACAGAAGAACTAAGAGAAAAAAAAAAACCCTGATGCTAAATAATTATAAGCCAGGCCACCTCATAGGTGACCCAACAAAAGATGTCCCCATACTCTTGTCAACACTGGACATCAAAAACATTTTATCTCATGGGGAAAACATTCCTTCCATGTCACAGCAGGAGCAGATGAGCACTTGGGTATTTCTGCATCTTGGGGTTTCTGGTCATCAAGGAGCAGGAACATTTTGTGCTCATTGTAGTTTTCCAAAAGTTCACAGTGAATTCAGGATGCTACTGACTAAGAATGGATTTCAGACAACCATATCAGTTTTCAAGGCTCTGCTTAGTGCCCACCAACCTACTTCAGCTAGAAATTTCTATGCTTCCATTCCACCTCATTACAATCAGGAAGCTACCAGCTGTGTTAAGAACAAAAGTCACTTGTGACTCCCGCTCCCTCTCTCAGACACATACCATGGTTTGAGGTTTAAAAATAGAGCAGACAAAACCTCCCATGGCATTTTATGTCATTTAATTTTCATCTCCATCTGATTTTGAAGGCCTTGCAGTAAACAGCAATGACTGAAAACAGCAGATGCTTCTATTTGGGTTTTGTTTAGGTAAGTATTGCAACAGAACAAGTCCACTATAACCATTACTTTTGACATCTTTGAGACCTGGCCTGCCCTGTGCATTAGCCTGCCTAACAAGATAGCTTAATTACACATATTTGACTAAGCATACTTACATAAGCATCCAATTATAGCTTAAAACAACACTCAACATGCATAGCCATCTGTTATTGAATGTATCTGGTGTTCAGGCATAATGGTGCGCTCAGCTTCTTCCTTTCCAAGCGTATTAAATATTTTCTGCAGCCACCAGTAAAGAAAAAAATGGCAAAGCAACCACTTGGAGTGCAACAACGCATTACCTTGACAATTGAAAACAAATTTACAGGAAAATCTGCCAATATTCCCTAAAATCCCCTCAAATCAATGTCATTTCCTTTTACTAAAAAATTACAGATAATACTAGAACCAGCACTTGCCAACAACAGAAGCAAAACTGACTTGAAATTCTTCTACCTTTTCTTTTCAAAATATTGTTCAATGTCATTTTCCTTCTAGGATAAACTACCAATATTTCTGCCACCGAAAGATGAAATGACATTTAAATACGTCTCAGGAGGAAAGGAGTCAATCAGCACAGGGAGAGATAAATGCAAGATGAGATATATTTAGAAAGCACTGTAATGACACACTGTTTTGCAGTGGGAGGCATTAAAAACCCTACTATTAGTCACTTTTTCTAACTAGGGAACGATGATATTGCTTTTACCAGTCAGACACGGTACCAAGCTGCAATTACCTGCAGAGCTTAATGTTAAATTGCCAGTGACAATCACAGTACACACTCACCCCAAGACTCAACCACCATTAACATAAACATCCACATCATCTGCACCTAAAACCAATATACTTTATCTCAAAAAGAATTATTTCTCCCTTTCAGGAGACTTTTCCCTCCCTTTAGTTCAACCTTTGTTCTCTGTAAAGAAGTTTTTGTAAAAAGAGCTGCTCTAAGAATACACTTCAAATCACAAGTTCATTCCAAAAGAAGCTGAAAATTATTTCATAAAATCAGTTTACAGGAATATGGGCATTTTCACAGTGAGAAAAGAGAGGCCTAAAAACATGCCCTACACTCCTAGAAAAGCTCAAGAATAAAACCTATAATTTTTCTAAGTTTAAGTGAAGCACCTTAATTTTAAATTAATGCTGCCTCCCTAGGGTGTTCCTTATTTCATTATTTGATGAAAGAAAAACTCTGAATATAATCCTTTTTGCTTTAACAAGCTTTTCTATTTGAAACATTTTTTTGAAAAATGTTCTAAAGCCCTCTCCCTTCAGCAAAGAAAAATGTTTGTTTCTCCTTCCAACACCTCTGTAAAATCAGTTGTAACACATTCACTTTTTGTCAAAGGAGGGAAAGAAACAAGACAATGATTTTTTTAATATACATTAATGTTAAGCATTAATCCATAAATTAAAAAAAAATTAAAAGGAAAAATTGTATTAGTGACTCACAGTAGAAAAATTCTTTTCCCCTCTACCTACATACTGAAGGCCATTAAAGTAACTTACACCAGGCAGCATGGTAGAAGAAAGGCTTTGGATTCTATGTGCCACTGGACTCAATTTTCAAAGGCATTCAAGAGCCTATGTCTGAAATTTAATAAAAGTCTTCAACCGCTTTGAAACCTAATTTCAATTCAAGATATTCCCTTCGAAGGGCAGGACACTTCCAAAAAATATGTAGGAAACTGCCCATAGGGGAACAGGAAGAATCATTAGATAAGGAATACCTGCTGGCACGTAAGGAAAGACACGAAGAATGAAGAATACCCTGTTCCAAAATTCCCTAAGTGGGGTGAGGAACCGATTTTCATGGTCAGATGCAATGCATTTATTCAGGCTGCAAGGAGGTTTAAAATAATGCAGCTAACAACAATAATGCCGGAAAGGAATTCAATGGCTGGCTTATGAAGCTTGTGGAAGCTCATCCCAGCTTTCTTGAAAGACAACCAAAAAAAGCCAAACAAAAAAAGTCCAACATTTGAGACACATGTTTATCAACCTAAAAAAACAAAAAACAAAAAAAAAATAAACCAAAAAACAATACAACAACAAAAGCAAATCTTGAAGTGTAGAGGTTGGGCAAGACTTTTCCTTGCTCACATCACTCTCCTTTACCCCACCACATCCCTATCCCCCCAAAAGCCATCTCTTCTGTTGCATTTTCCAGTTGATCTGCCAGAGGATGAACTCCTGAACAGCCTCTGCCAGCCCCTGCTGACTTCAGGTGTGCACAAAAGCAGGAAACACCTGCGGCAGAGCCAGCACAGAGCCTGCAGCACCCTGGGGCTGCTCTCCAGACTCAGCCACCTCTGTGCTCTCCCTGTTCCCCAGTCCTGCACGAAAAATGCTTCAGCAGCAGTCCTTGAGTGCAAAATTCTTTAATTAGGCTTTGAGGATTTTTTTGTGTGTGTGTGTGTGTTCTTATTTGCTGTTGTTTCGTTTTTCAACACAAACAGATTGGCTCTGTGGAAGGGAAGAGTTTAACTTCTACCCTCGTCCTAAAGTTCCTTGGGAGTTACATTTTCTCGTTTAATGATTCAGCAGCGATAAGGGAAGCATACACGATGCAAATCTGTTAAATATTCAGCATATTTTACTAACCAAATGACAATCTGCAGGCTTGAAAGCTTCTGTGTGATAATACCCCGTCGAATGACCTCTCAGATTTATTCTCTAGAAACCATGCATTAGACTCAATAATCACACTTTGCCATTATCGTTTATTCTGACCTAAAGACTGATTGTGAGTCCACAGGAGAAAACTTTTCCTGATAATTGGTTGTAGCCCACAAGAAAGGACAAATTTCCCCTTGTTTAAGGTGCCTCTTGATAACACATAAAGCCAACAGGGGAGGCATGCATAATTTTCTATTTTTTCTCAAGATATGCATGTTTTTCTCCTGAGTTTGCACCACTATTTTGTCCAATCACTTGCTATTCTACTTCCCTCAAATAACTCTGGCATAGAGACACAACCAACTGGGTTCTTCCTCTTCTTCCAGGGGAAGCTTTGATTTTGACAGGATAATAAAATTAAGTCCTTGACAAAACCTCCTTTGCATACAGGGTTGTATGCAAAGATTTTACTTTTTTCCTAGAGGTCAACAGTAATTCCAAGAAAACTCTACTGAAAAGCGTACAATGAATTTACATGTAACTGAAAACACAATAAATAACAAAATACACACAATACAAACTGAAATATTTGATGACCCCCTAACTTCTACTGCTGTCTCCCCCCTCCCACCAAATAATTTGTTATACAGCTGAGGCATAAATCAAAACTGGAGACCAAATGAAGTTTTTCCTCCTTCCTTGTGTATCAGTTTGCCATTACCACTGTTAGAGGTAGATTAGTTCTATTCTGAACATAATTACAAGCGCCTGTTTTCACATTAACCAATATATATATGTGTATAACCTCAATAAACATTAAAAAATGAATGAGAGCCAAGAAAAGGCATCAGATTTGTACCCTGCAATAATATTTATGACACCAGCTTGGATGATTTATGATCACCAACAAGTTAAAGTCTAAAACGGGTGGGAAGAATCAGGAGGGCCCTGAAACAGAGGAACTGAATGATATTGAAATACTAACATTGTAGCAATATTTCCATCTACTGGGGGCTAGAGATAATTAGCAAGCACTCAGCAGCTGCCACATCCTCTTGTTCCAATTAAAGGAAAATTGATAAAGTAAACATACTTTTTACTTGTATGATTGCGCAATCTGGCCCCATGATTTCACATTTTTCATACATGTCCACAACATGAAGACATAAAAATAACAGGATCTGTTAAAAGCTGCTGAAAATAAGCAAGAAACCCAGGTGATTGAGAGCTGCAGATAATATTCAGACAAACTGTAAAGGATTGCAGAATCAGATTCTGACAGAGAGCAAGCTGTTTTTTCCTTCCCATTTAGCCTGTTTCCATTTTAAGTTTTACAACTTATTTCTCTTCCATTCTTAGTTCCTTTTTCAGTTCTTAACATAAAAAGACAGAAATTGAGAAATATATGAGAAGTCAGTAATTCCATTTTATGGATAACCCTTCAATTTTTATCTTTGCTAAGCAGAAGAAATACCTTCAGGCTCCCAGACCAGCTTTTCAACTCCAAACTGTGTAATCTGCATAAAAACTACGAATCTTCTTTTCATCTTCCTTATATACATTATTGTCCCCTTCTTCCTATGAATATTGTTACAATGACAAGTGGAGGAGCACCCACTACGAGAGACTGTGTAATTACACAAAACTCTTTTCCTTGAAGAATCCTTTGGGTTTGGCTTAAAGGCCACATTTCAGGGAATTTGCAACAGACACGTGCATCCAAACCTTCATCAACTATTTTCTTTCTTTCACAAAATAAAAGAGTGCTATGTTACATTAAATACTTTTTTCACTGCTCAACAAGCTAATAACTTTTCCCACATTCATCTTCAGAAACAGCTGAAACTTGTCAGAAGCTTTCCGTAACAACTCCAGGCACACCTCTAGCACAAGGTTTATTACAGCAAGTTAGCAAATAAAAACATGCCTGTCCAAGGGAACTAAGAATTGCTAAATAATGATTTACAGCACAGCCCAAGAGCATGAAGAACCCAAAATTTCCCACTGCCCAGTTCTCACATTTTATAGAACACCTCTTTTAAAGAAGCACCAGAGTGAAACATCAAAATGGAGTGGTGCCATCAAAGTGACAGTGAGTCAGTGACAGTCACTGGGTACAACTTGTATTTTTGTGAAGCATTTGGCATCTGAGCTGCTGGGAAACACAGGCTGTGGAGGAACCTCATTCCTCATCAGGTCTCACGTCAGTTGCTGTAAAAACAAACCTTGCTAAATAAAATGCAAGCGCAATAAGTTATCATCTCTGGAGTTTATATACTTCTGAACTTACTCAGCTGCTGCCAAATAAAAGGTCCTGCTCAGGCTTTTGTACAAGTCAAGCTTGCAAACCTCTATAGAAAAGTTCTGGAGTGAAAAAAAAAGGCAAAAATTTGGCTACACAGATTTATAAGGCTTGTTGCTCTCCCTCATCCACTGTGCTTACAAACTGCTTCCACTTCAGAAATGCTGGCAGTGCTTCATGATCTCTCAGAAGTCCAGAGACATCTCTGCAGCACTGGCACAGTAACTCATCTGATGCTCTGCTTTGCTGAAGCTCCATCCTCTTCATCTTTTCATTTTGCTGCAAAAAAATTATTGCTAGCTGTCCCTGAAGTGGAAGAACAACCAGTTTATACAGGAAGGGGCTAAAGAGAAATCTGAAGTTATCTCAACCAGCTGTTTCCAAGGGAGTTTAATTTTTCTGTGGCTTGATCCCCTCAAGCAGTTTTTATTGCCTTACTATCAACATCCCAACTCCTCTCCTCAAAGCAAATACACACAGTGCTTTGGTACGACAAAAACCTGCTCCCAAAGGACCCTGAAGCACTTGGCAATAAATTGGACTTCTGAAATACCATTTTTTCTAAATGATAACAACTCAAACCTAAGAACATAAGCCTCTGTAGAGCAGCAATCTAACAATGACAGCAATTTGACTGGGGTATGTTATTTGACAGATATTTTGCACTGGCAAAAGGAAACAGGGAGCCCCACTGCAGCAAAGAGAAACCCTCGTTTTTTTACTTTACTTCTTTTCAGTTTTACTTCTTTTGCCATTTAAAGTATCTCTAAATCTGAACTGAAGGTACAGATCTCATTTGTATTTCATGCTGCTCAATCGTCTGGTCTTTCACTAGAGGACAAAGAGAGCGTTTTAGTTTATCTTGTAGGAATCTAAGCAATACTAAACTATCTCTACCAAACCAAACAAGGTCTCACAAACATTCCCAAATATAAGTATGTCCTTGTAAAACATGCCTGTGAGGACCCACTTTACAATTAGCCTGAGTGATTAAACCACGTGTGGAATCTGGATTTTAAAAGTGCATCCTCAATCAAAAGACAGATCTTGGTGGTTTTAATGGTAACCCAAGAAATTCTTGTCAGCTCTTGTGAAACTCCAGCTATTTGAACTTCAAATACTTCTCTGGCTAAGGAAAGCTGGTTTTTTCCACTGATTCACTCTCAGGGTAATTTTGCAGCCTAGTTCTACGTGGGCTCAGTTTGATATTAAGGCATGTTTTAAAGTTTCAGCAGCTGCATAATCCCCAGGAAGGTTACTGCACAACCTGCACTTGGCACCACCTCACTGAGACCTCTTACATTCCCTTTGCGGGATCTGCCACCACTGGGGCAGGTTCAAAATGTGAGAGTTCAGCCCTTAACTTCAAAAGAATGCTAATGAGAAAAAACGCAATCAGCTTTGACAAACTCCAATCAAGCAAGCTGTAATTAAAAGGCATCTCTCCAGATCTGATGAATTACATCAACATCTATTACTCTCCTTACCTCACTTGCCTTCCTCCTCAACAGGTAGATTATATTCTTTACTTTTCTGCATCACAGAGTAACAACCTGTGCCAGCCCAGTTGTCTTTACCATGGAATTAACGTCTGCATAATCAAAGAATATCAACTAAAAAGTACAGGGTCCAGGAAAATAAAGTATTTCCATCATTACTTTGATTGAAAGGAGTTCAAGCATAACAGAGCCAGCAAATTCAAGCCAACACTGCATAATGCATTGTTAATACGTAAACTTCACTCAAATTCCCATCCATTAAAAATTTATATTTCTAAGAGGAGCTCCTAAAGTTGTTACTATGATACTATCATATAACTCTTACAGATAATAGAAAACTAAGACATCTGGCAAGGCTTTTACCAAAATTAAGCAATCATTCTTTAATTTCTGAATGCTTGCAATGAACTATCATGAACAATTGTTAGTTGCTAGTGCAGTAAGCTGGTCATTTCCACATTCAAGCATTTGGTGAGTGACTTGTCTATTATCTGCAAACAGAGAAGTGTTAATTCATGCAATAAGTTTGATTCAGCCTGACTCAATCATGCTGCATTTCAGGAGGTAAAATAATTATTCTCCCCTTCTAGTTCTTCTCTGGAATATAAATAAAACAAAAATCCTTCTTCAGTCCATCATAAAGTCAGAAAGCACTAACATCCCTATCTGCTCTATATTCCCTCTGAGCACTTCAAACCAACTCATTACCTTCAGGTGTACCTGTCCTGCTCCTGAGCTACCCAGGCTGCAGTCTGGGGTCTGGCTGCCCAAAACCTGGCAGCTGGCAGCTCTGGGGGGCTGTGCAGAGATTTTGGCATTGGGGCTCCTCCTTTGTGCAGCTCACCAGCACACAGCACCCTGGAACACGCAAGTTCATGTATTTTGCTCAGTTTGACCTGAAGTAAGTTTCTGGACATCAAAAATAGCAAACTTCCTTGCCTGCAGCTGGCAGCCCAGGCTGCTCTCCTGGCACATGGCTGAGGTTTTCTGGCAGCACAAGCCCTGCCTGAGCCCACAGCAGCACTCCCATCAAAACACACTTCACCCCTCATCTCCTTCACTAAACAGCCCATTCTTATTTTACAGTAAGTCCTCACACAAAGTTTTCTTTCTTTCTCAAGGTTTTCAAAGGTTGGGATGTTCACAGGAGTATCCAGTGCAGATCAAAAGCAGGAAAATCCGACTTTGCATCTGGTTGTGCCTCTGCCTTAACAAAAGAAAGCACAGCTCAGCATCGTGTATTTAGTAAGTTTTTCATGCCACAAGAGCAGGCAAATGTTGGGTGATGTGATGATAAACTTTAGCATCTGTGTGGGGTTTTTTCAGTAGGATGATCAGGGCTAATTAATACAGAAATTCGGAGCTGGCTGGTTTTGTTCTTGGACAGTGCACAGGAATTTAGACTTGTTAGTAAGAGATATCCTTAAAGAAGTCAAGTAGAAGCTTCCTAATTTTCAACTGTATGACAGCTTATATAATTGTGCCTTTAATTAGCCCCAAACAATGACTTGATTCTTCGTGTATCACACTAGTTGAAAAAGAAACTCTCATTAAAATGGGGGGGAAAAAAAAGACAAATAATACAATCACCACCAATGGTTATAAACAACTATACTGTCGAGCAAGTTTCTCTAAAGTGAATTTGTTGTTTCCTCCAGGATATGATGGATTAGCTGTCCTGTCTGATTTAAAAATGCATGAATCACTTCCTCCTCTGTACACAGGATGAGTATTTTAGGTACAATTGCTGAAGTTTTCACACTCCTGAGCGCCCAAGGGTGGCTGCAGGGCTTCTCCTTGTGGGGACAAGTTTCATGTGGGCACATAAAGTATCAAACCACACCAGGCTGACCAAAAGAAATTCATCCAGTTTCCTTTTAAGTGTACCTTTTAAGGGATACCTTTACATGTACTAATGAAAATACAGCGTTTAACGTCTCCTTGTAAATTTAGTAATTTATCATGCTACTCACCTTTCCCTACAGCCCACAGGTACAGAAAATACAAGCTGGAAGATTGATCTGGACATGCATTTTTCCTGTTCTTATGCCGGAAGGTGTTCGGAGTGGTTTCTTGTGGCAAGGAGGGAGCCAGGGCCAGGTGACCTCTCCCAAAGCCAGAAGAAAAAGACAAATGCTCCCACCCTTCCTCTGATGTTTAACCTGTGTAGCCCGGAGGTGTATCCATATTCAATTGGTTAATCAGGCTGTCAGCTTCAAAGCCAGTCACCAATTGGTGTTTGCCACAACTTTCTTCAAACAAGGCAAAACCACCACGTTGTTGTTAAAAAAAAAAAAAAAAAAAAAAAAAAAAAAAAGAGCACTTTCAAAGAACTTTCACATTCTATTGGTCAAAAACTGATTCCTTCACCCAAGTCTTCTCATTTGTATTATCCTTACAGTTCTATGAAACCAGCTAAAACCAATTCATTCCCAATCATTTTTCCATTTTCGATTTAAGCTAATACTCGCCCTGTCTCTTTGTAATGTTCCCCAAATTCTACTAAATGCATAAAACCACGATGCAATTTTTGTCCCTGTGAAATACTGAAATTTACTATATTTACTGGCCTAGTCCAAAGTTTATTGACATAAATGAAAACACACATTTCTTTGCGACTTTCACTTCAGAACCGCAGAGTAAAGTGCTGTCAGCAATTATACCTACTCAGCTCTGAGGGAAAAAAGGGAGAATGTGGCCCTTGTTCCTACATTTAAAATATTTATATTGGCCATTTAAATATTTATATATTTGTCACTTTAAAATATTTATATAACTATCTATTCAGCACTTCATATATTGGTGAGTGAACTTATATAATGCAAATAAATTATGTATTAAATATTTACTAGAGGTTAATATTTTATGAAATTTACTGTACACACAGGAGGAACAAAACTGGCAAGGGACGAGGAACTCCAGAGATTACTTTTGCACTTTCAGCACAAAACAACACGGATCCCTTACTTCTGCACTGCTTTTAACAGAGTTCAGAGGTTTGCTAAGAAAGCACCTCTGTTTAGAAATTATGTAATTCAACATCCTGGGATAATTTATCCTTGGGCAAAATTCCACCAAGGTTTGTGGAATTAGTCACAAATACAGTTGATTCTGCAATTTATAAGCTGGGAGATCAAAGAAGGAATTGAAAAAGGTTGGATATTTTGAAATATTTATGATCAAACTTTCTGAAACTGCTTTTGACTCCTGTGCCTTCAATATGGTTTTCAGACAGGGTACTCAAAAGGCAAAGTAAAATTATTTCCTTTACCCTGCATTTAGACATGAACAGAACTTCTAAACACCAGAAAAACCTGATACACCATGTAGCAGATTTACAAAAAAAAAAAAGTGTTCCTGATAGCTCTAAAGGTTTAACATTTTCTCATCCCATAACTGACCCCCAGTTTTAACCATCAGGCCACAGCTTCTACCTGTGCCAAACTAAAACCAGTCAGAGTCTATCAGAACCTTCTAAAAAATATGGTGTGAATGAGAAAGAAAATAAAAGCAACAGTTCCAAGGACCTGTTGTCTGTGCTCTGGGACACCCAAGGACAATTTTGGGATCTCAGATAACCATGAGAGCATTCTACTGCTGCCAGAGTGTGCAAGTCAGACTCTCCCAGCAAAAACATGTAAGAAATTAATTCTAAAAGGATATTGCAGCACCAATACATCCCTCATTTACATTTTTATGACAAGCTGATATATTGGCAGTAAGTTAATACCGAAGGGCTTATATGACTAGAAAAGTCCTTATGGCTTCAAAATTTCCTTAGAGCTTTTTAATTCTGATTAACAGTCACAATAAACTCTAAGCATACTCACAACCTCGCAGCATTAGACTTTATTAATCTACGTAACATGCCAATTAAGTTAATAAACTTCAATTCTGCCTAGTTCTGAAAGATGTTTTAATTTTCCTGACGAATACGAAAGCAAACCAACAAGCAAATCTCCTTGCTCAGTTTTTGAGCAATTGGCCTCATTTTGCTGCCTCCTAAGAAGTTAACTTCCCAGAGGGAAGCACATATTGCAGGAACTAGGAACCAGCAAGATTCAGAGAGCAGCAGGGATCAGATTTGCTCCAAAGGTGGTGTGATATATGTTTTGAGATAAATTCGTGTTTTATATGTTAGAAACTATAAACTGTATTACAAGCAGAAGGTTTCCACAAAAACTCTGGTAACTTTTCTGCTTGCCGAGATTGATTTGCAATCGTAGAGATTCCAGACAATGGCAGGGCGAAGTCCAAATTACCAACCAAAAGGAATGGGCTAACAGGAGATGTCCCATCCATCACGGGAGGGCTCTCTGCCTTCTCTGGTGATTAACACATGATACCAATCTAGAAGAGGAAGACCCAGAAATGCCCCATCAGCATCCCAACGCCGATTTTTCAGAACCCCATTCGAGCGCTCGATTCTGCCGGGGAGAAGCATTCGAAGCCAAGCGGCCAGAGAAAGAAAGCACATGAATACGTATTTCAGATACGAACTAACAATAAAACTGCCTCAGGAGAGAAAAGCTGTCTAAAACCTGCCCACTGAATCCCGGTGATTGTGAACGGGGGAAGACTGGTTCGTTCGTGACAGCCTCTACGTTCGTTCCCGATTACCCGGGATCGAGGTTGTCTCTTTTATTGTGGCTCTTTCAGATTGTTATTTTTTAAATGGCAAAATAAAATTGCTTTATATTAAATTGGCTATTGATTGTCCATAACAGTGGGATTTGTTTGTTCCCTTCCCCAGGTGAAGTTCCTGCCACATCCCAGCCTCTCTCCTCCGTCCCTTCCTCATCCTCCAGGCTGCTCCATCAGCCCCATCTCCTGTGCCTCCCTGGATTTCCTGTCCTCATCTCCACAGAGCCAGGAGAAAATAAAAACATTGCAGAAGTGAGGGGAGAGTTATACCTGCTGACATCTCTCATTTTTCTCAGTTTTCTCAACTTCCCTTCCGCGCTTGGCAGAACCATTCAACAGCTTTTGTCAGTGACTCACTCACTTGGAGCTTTCAAAGCCTGTGAAAGAGCAGCAGTTTGTGTAAGACTCAAGACTCAGGGCAGCTACAGCCAGGGGCCAGGCAGGAGCCCTGAAAAGCTGCCAGACTGCAGGCTTAGCACGGCAGCCAGTGGGGAGAGAGATAGAATCAATCATAAAGGCCCTTTCTTTGACAATAATGACAATTTAGAGCTCAAGGAATAGCTCAAGAGGTGTGCGAGGGCACCAGGCAGCCAGGAGGAGATCAGCTCCCACTGCCTGCCTCCCCTGTGCCCTGCCTCCCAGGAGGCACAGAAACACAACCTCTGCAGAAAGCAGCACAGGTATCACCGGGGGAATAGAGGCAGGGGGAAGGAGCCGCGGTGATGCTCACGCTGCTTAATGGGGATCTGGTGCATGAGCCCGGGTCAATATGAAATACCACTAAAGTTCTTATCCAGAGTGGTTTTCTGAACGCCATCCACATCCACCAGTGCCAGTCATTGCCTGCACCTCTGGCACATCCTTTTAAATCTCACGCTGACATAACCCCATCAGCCGAGTCTTTTATGTAAATTGGTGACAGTCGGGGAACTCTGAGCACACAAATGAATCAGGCTGCTCAAGTCCTGCCCTAGAACCTCCACCCAACAGCACACCTCTAGTTTTTACCTGTACACCCTTAGCACAGTCAGTGAACAGCCCCGGGGCTTGTCTTGAAAAGTTATTTTTGGAGCGAAATTTGCTGGCTCTGGAAAAGAAAGGGTTTAAAATTCTTTAATAAACCTCCT
Source organism: Hirundo rustica (assembly GCF_015227805.2). Taxonomy (NCBI): domain Eukaryota; kingdom Metazoa; phylum Chordata; class Aves; order Passeriformes; family Hirundinidae; genus Hirundo; species Hirundo rustica. The sequence goes on from NC_053470.1 coordinate 6,053,811, forward strand.
TTCTTTCTAGGAAAGATTAAGTACTCGTGTTTGCACCACAAGGACTTGCCTGCCTACATTCATCCATGCAAGCTGCACAATTAGTCACAACCAACCCCGGGATCAGAGAAGCCATTTAGTTTTATTCATGGAACTGCGTTGATATAAACAAGGCCAATTCTTCCTTACTGGTTTTACTGACTTCTTTGAAGTGGAAAGACTAAAAGGAATGGCAGACCTTTGCTCTTTGCTGAATGTCACTTTCAAAAACAATCCTCAAACAACCAAAACAACAGAGAAAAAGCCACTTACCAATTCACAGATATGCCCTCCAACTTTTTCTTACTCAACACTAAAAACCCCGAAAAACCCATAAACACCTAGAAAAACTCCCAAATCTACACACAGTTCCTAGGCACATCAATCTTTGACTGATATACTAAACCCAAGCTGCTTATAAAGTGACTCAGTTCAGGTTAATTGAAAGGAAGATTCTATCATATAAACCAGAATATTTTACAGGGTAGGTGTGTGCAATCAATGAGTCACTTAGATTTTATAGTCAACCTAGCCACAACAGCAGATGACCTTGTGCTTTTCACATCCCAAGGATCAAAAGTGTGCACTTCTTAACATTTTTCTTCTTTAATCTCCTAGCTCAGCCCTGCCATCCTCGGGTTTTTATGCTTTATTTGGGGTTTTTTTGGCCAGTTACAGCAGGGAGATTACGAGCAAGATCAATGTGCCTGTAAGGAGATGGAATTCATACTGATCTTCAGCCATGCAGCACCTAGGCCTTGCTTTCTGTAATCCTTCCACTATAAACACAAGAACTGCTCCTGCATGCTGGATTTTTTTCCCTTTTTGCTGCTGTAGTATTGCTCTCTCCTACTGCTGCATCCCGTTCTCAGACTGCTCCTGGAGCAGTTTCCAATCTTTGCTCCCAGCCTTTAAAAACCAAAAACTCATGGCAGCAAACCAGAGCTTTATGGCTGTCCAAAAGATCCAGTCTGATTAATTAGACCTCCCTAAACCAGAACAAGGCTGACAGCTCGCAGTGCAACTTTATTTCCAGTACCTCTCTTCAGGCTGTGATCCACAGCTACACTGGGAGGGCACGAGGCATCGTGGTAAACATGTTCTGATCAGAGAGTGTCTGATGCAGGGCGTAAAGAATCATTTGCACATGGAATCATCGCATTATTTCCGGCGAAACATTCTATTTTCTGATTATTTTATTAATTTTCAGATTATTACTGCATATGGATGGACACACACACTGCTGCGAGAAGTACACAACCCACAAATATGAGCTGTTTGTCTCACAGAGAGCAGCATCCTATCCAGAGAGACCAGGGGGACTTCAAACATTTAAAAAATACAATTTAAAATCATACTTTGAAGCACACCTTTCCAACCTGGCAGTCAGGCTGCGGTACCAAATTCCTGGCGTACTCCAGAATCCCCATGTTGTTCATGATTCCGAGCAGGAACTTAAAATCTGAACATGGGGTACCCCAACTCTGTGAGCCCCAACTGCTGGGTGGTTTTGCTGCTGTTTCTGCAATTTAAAACGAACAGAACACAAAGAAAATGCCCTCTGACAATGAATGGCTCCAGTGTCGTTCTGTTGTTGAGCAGGAAAACTTCCCAGAGCTCATATTCCATAGGATGGGAAACTTATTTTCCCACCCACAAAATCCAGTGCTATGATGTATTATAACATCTAATCACTGCTTTTAGCTGAGCCAAATGTGATGGACGCTGTAACAAGAGCATTACCTTATTTGTTTCATCTTGCTCGCAGAAAGGTTTATAAAAATTCATGTCAGGACAAGGATTTAGTGTTCTTCCTATGAACATCTGCAATCACATCCCCTGCAAGAGCTGACACATCTCCTTACGCTGATAGCTTTGCTTCCAATCATCCTGATTTTCAGTCTTGCAGCAGCTTGTAAAGCTGACCCATGACAAGGGGGTTTTGCATCAGATGGAGGATTTCAGTCCAAATTAATGAATGTCTGCCCATTCACTTACAGGATAAAGACACTTTCAGAGTTTCCTCTTCTTACAGAAGTATTAACTCTCTGCCAGCGTTGGAAGTATTTTTCTCCCTGAAAATGACTCAGTTTAAAAGCAAAGTAGATCTATGCATGCAAGCCACTCATATCTCTAAATGATATGTATCTCAAAACATCTAGATGGAAAGCAAAAGACCCTTAAAGATTCCAAACTGTGTAAAATCATGCAGGTTCTGCCACCAGCTTGGGAGTAGCTCAAAGCACTACTCTGACTCAGCAGTGCCAGCCCTCTACCAAGAAGGAATGGTTCAATGTAAGGAATAAAACTAAAATTATACTTCCAGTCTTGCAACAGACCAGAATTTTTACTTTTCAAAGTCAGTGCCTCCTGCTGGATTATATCCTGCAAACACGAAAGGGAACTTCAAGAACATAAAAATCTCTTGCTACAATTTACAGTAGTTTAAGAAAAGCAAACAAATCCCAAAACCAAATTTGCTCTCCAGAGATATTTAAAAGCACCGATTTTATTTTTTTTTTTCCATAAAGCCAGAGGCTCTTTCTGCTAAACACACCCCTCCATTGCCACAGGAGCAGCAGCACTGAGCCTGGGGGTGCAGGGATGAACGCAGGGCAGAAATACAGCACCTCACCAAGAGAGAGAAGGGCCAGGCAAGCAGCGAGGCAGAGACTGCAGCCTCAGGCCTGACAGCATCCCTGCCTCCTGCCAGCACCAACCACACACAAACTGGGAGCTATTCATTTCAAAATATCTCATTTTGACCATCCAAAGGCAGCACTGCGTTTTTGCGCTTTCAGATTCCCAGCCAGTGCGTTGCTCTCTTCTCAGAGTAAAAATCTAAATATAAAAGAAATCAGTTGTGTGGTATAATAGAGGCAGATCTACCTCCTCAGCAGAACTGCAAGTGCTTCAAAAACTATGGAGCATTTGCATATGAATATTTTCAATGGAAATTAAGCACCTTTTGCGTGTCTACATATAGCACAGTAGTACAAATTAACTCATACTGCTGTTGGTGTGGATCTGTGAAAATGAGAAAGATTTAACAGAAGAGTCTGTGAAAGAGTAGTCCAGAAAGATTCCTGTAAAAATTAAGGCATAAATTATGATTCTACTCCTTTGTAAGAAATGCAGAAGGATATATTCCTCTTTTTCAATGACTGTGCATGCATCAGCTCCCTCCACCGACTGAAACACAAGAGGTGGCACTGCTGACCCCAGAGTTCAGCCACAGACTGACCGAGCTGCACCACAGCAGCCAGAGAACACGCACACGTGGCTGAAATAGCCTTTGGAAAAAAACATTTTAGCATATGGAGCCTGTCTGGCCTGGGCTTGGCTGAACATCCGCTGCAGAAGGTGCCTGTGGCAGCAGCACGGAGTGCTCTGGATAATCCTCTGAGCAGCAGCTCTGACCCTGCTGTAAACTGGACACTGAGAATGCCCCGAAGTCGTGGCACAAAGTGACCTTTCCTTCCCTGCTTCTTTTCATCAAAAGGAGAAAAGGGGTAGAACAAAAAGCCCAGGCTGTGGTGCCCCAGGTATGAATTGCAGGTGAGCAGCAGCCCTGAGGCTGCCACACGCCTCCTGATCTGCTGCCCCACTTCTCCTTCGGCCTCAGAGGGGTTCCAGCGGGGCTGTGGGGCTGTGCCAAAACCAAACCAGGACACGGCACGGGGGCTGCACTGGGAGAGCCAGCAGCAGGAACTGCCAAAGGAGGGGGCCACAAACAGCTCAGACATTGTTTGATTTGCACTGGGGTTGGAAGAGCACCCAGGAGAGCGCTGAAAGCAGCACCAGAAAGCGTCTAGAAGCAGGGAATGGGCTTCAATTTCATCCCAAGGAGCTGGCCCAGGGGAAACCCAGAAAACATCACCGGCAGCTCCTGTCTCCATGCCATGTGTCCACTGCTGTGCAACAATTTTTTCCTACTTTCTAAATGTCATTGTGCCTCCCCCAGCACTCCAGGCCACAGTCTCACAATCAGAGGCACAAATCAGAGGCAGAGGTGTGCCCAGGGTAAAGGTCTCAGGCTGCACTGCTCACCCTGCCCCTGCAGGGTGTGGGGATGAGGTAGCGGGGCCAGTGATGGAGGAGTTTGGGAACAAAATTAACCAAGCCCCAAAGCCTTTTAAAGCACCAAGAGGGTTTTCAGCATAAAGCCCCAGATACACACTGCTGCAACAACATGCATTTGTTATATAAAATCATTTTCCCTTCTCTTTCAGCAGAACAGGGGAAGGAAGGATTAAAATATAACCCAAATGGCCTAAAACATAGCTCATACTTCCAGTGCTCATTACTGGAATTATACATTTCATGTCTCACTGAGGAGTACGAGAGATGGGATTTTTTCTTTTTCCTACTTCCTGCAAAACAACATTTGCTTATTCAACTGCCTTTTAGCAATGGGTATAATCATAATCCCAAGTGACATATGCAGCGAGAGCAACTGACTACTCAGCCTCTCCCCAGCACTTTATTTCTAGGGATGCTGTGTTTAATTAGCTCCACAGTAGTCAGAGGAGCAAACAGGTCACCTCTGTGTCAAATCTCCCAGTAGTCATCTTCCCTGTCACCACCCCCATTGCCTTCATTTATTTGGACATTTTGCATATTAAAAGTAAGGTCGTTAGGGTCAGACAGCTTTTTTTTTTTTTTTTTTTTTTTTCCTCTGTGTGTGCTGTGTTCCTGAATAACTGCACTTTGGGAAAGGGAGTGAATTCCAGCATGCAGAACCTTTATGGAGGGAACACACCACACAAATTCTATATTCAGGCTGACGTAAACAGAACCTTTTGAACAGATGATGGCACAAATGTTCCAAAACACTGAGGGATGGGAACTGGTAGGAGGTTTACCTTTGTCTGGAATCCAAAATCTGTATTTTCCCAAAGCTTTCCACTTTACCAGCTCCTCTTCTTTATTTTTTCTCCTTATGCAGATAGACAAGATCCTTGTCACATCCCCTCCTCTGTCCCTGGACTCGCATCCCAGCAGTGCCACGAGTCTGCACCAAAATCTGCAGTCTCTAAAGCAGACCTGCCACAAAAGTCGAGTCACAGGGAAGCACATCCAGAGGCAATAATGTGCAGAATTCTGCTCTTTGATACTTTGCCCGAAACAGAACGAGCAGGCAGGCAGAGCACAGGGACAGGATGCATTTACAAACTCGGGCTGTGCACAAGGCACAGAGATCATGATTTCTGTGGGAAGCAATCTGGAATCACTGGCTCTGGGGCAAGGCCAGAGTGACTCCAGTCCAACCTGGAATATAACCAGGGTCACCCCTCCTTGCCTGTGCCACCAGTGCCCAATTTTCCCATTTAGATTGCAATCCTTTTGGCAATCCTCCTGTACGGTGGGGATCCACCTGCAAAGCTCTCTCTGTTTTGAAATCAGCTGGCACTCTTGAAAGAAAAGCAATGTTTTGCAAGGCTTGCAAGTCACTAATGTCTTCTTTAGTGTCAGTATTCTTTGATCACCTTACAGACCATGAGAGGCAGACCCCATATGTTACAATTTTGCACGTAGTGTCTGTAATTTCACTACTAATATTTTACATAGAAGGCAAGTTTGTTAAGTGTTTATAGAAACAGAAAGGGATGCAAATATTTCCTTTTTTTAAATGGGTTTGGAGGTTTGACCATCTTGGAAATGAACAACCAGCCTCAGCTGCTGGTACAGAGCTCCACTGAGCTCAGGGCAGCCCATTATTTTATGCAGGCTGATTCCACCTTGAATCTATTACACAGTGAACACAGCAAACACACTGCAGTGCCTAATGTGCCTCTTCTGGAGGTTATATCTCAAAGCTCTTCACCAAGTCTAAGGGGAAAATCCTTCCTAGTTGAAGCTGTGAGCTTTTTATGTGCTGCTCAGTGAAGCATCTCCTGGAGGATTTCCTGGATGGGGTTTTGGGGTTTTTTTGTTTTGTTGTTCTATCAAGAAAGGTCAGTCCTCCTGCCCTGGGTGAACTTCTCATTCAGTTCATTGTTCCCCATCTCTTTGAAGCCCTGCTTGTTCCACAGTGATCAAACTCCCTCACACCTGGGTTTTTCACCGTTAAATAAAACAGCAGGGATTTGTCTCCACATTGTGGCAGTAAGAACCGTGATGTTTCTTCCTGAGAAGGTTCAGTGTCACAGCGTGGTTGGTGGGCTCCTTGCCTGGGAGAGAGCCAATGCATGGCACAGCTGCTGGGGGCTCGTGGGGCTGCTGCTGCACGTGCCTGGGGGTTTGTTGTCTTCTTTTCTTCTGTTAGAGCTGGGATTAAATGCTTGACAGATGCAGTTTTTGTGCTTGGACTCAGTTGTTTATTAATTCTGATCTATAGTACAGTCACGAGTTGTGAGTTCTAGATAGCAAAGCAGAAATTGGCTGTGTCCCTAACTCTTACAGTCTTTAAAGCACAAATTGTCCAATTATGAAATGACACCTAAATTATTTTTACTTTTAACCCAATAAACAACCACCTCTGGCCCGCAATGAGGATTTTTTTACCCAGTTCCAAAGTACCACCCAGACCCATGAAGAAGAAGGTGAAAAGGAAGGATTTAGCCTACACCCTAAATCCTCCATCTTGCTTTATATATATTGCTATATTTTAAACCCTTCAGCTCTAAATTCTCCACCCTGTGATGTCACACGCTTCTATCCAAACTCCACACCCACAATCCCAGTGCTGTCACTCAATTTTGGGAGCTGTTCCATGGTCTCAGGTCAATGCAGTGTTTGTTTGTGGGTCAGTGCCTATCAGCACAGAAAGCCTGGAATTCTCAGCTCCAGGGTTCCAACACGTGCCCAGGTACCCCAGAGCTCTGGCTGCTCCCAGCACTGGCACTCGTGTGTAAGATAAATTATGGAATCAGGAACACAGGCGCCCCTCTGTAATTCAAGGTTCAAGGAAAGCAGAAGGTTTTTAAAAGGGTTTACATCAGATCTTCTGTGCAATCCTATAGAAGAACACTCAGTTATGTCTTTGAAACATTGTATTTTTAGTGGTTTTTTTCCACATCCTTCCATTTCACATAGGCTGACGCAATAGGCACACGAAATGTACTGGCAAGTAGCAGGAAATATCCCTTTATGATCATCCACAATAGGTGCAAATCATCCCAGCTCAGGCTCAAATAGCCTTGATGCAGGGCAAACTCTAGAAAATTACTCTTTTTGCTCTGGTAATCCCTGCTTTCTTAAGCAAAAGAACAGTCACTGCACACAATCATCACACTAAGCTACACCAGGAAAGAGGGCTTGAAATATCAACTCTTCAACACCAACCAACAAGAATTACAAGATTCACTTGTAAGATTAAGCCTTGGAGTTTAATGGATTAGTCCAGGTGACACTGAGGTTGCAACTTTGGGCTACTGTCAACAGCCAAAGTGTTTAATTTAAAATTTATGGACATAGTGTAAGAAGACAGTCAATGCAATAAAGATGTACTCATCTAAAAAAGGATCGCCAAAACAGGACACCAACAAAGAATGATTTCAAAAATTATCAGCTATTCTGCTTCATTCTTAGTTGAAATTAATTATAGCAGTGACTCCCAAGGAGGCAAAGGCCAAACTCAATACATTCACATTTACAGGCTCCTTGCCAAACTTTCCTAATGCCAGTGGTTGTAGCTGTGACATTTTTAAACACAAAATGCATATTGTTTGCAAGCTTAGTGAGGTCAAACAGTTTCAGCAGTTGTTGGATGCTTCTGAGCTTCAGCTACAACCAGAAACATAGCTCAGTATTTAAATCTTGCTATTCTTAACATTTTTGAGACGCTGTTTTACATTATGTGTATTTAACCTTCCACTCTGCAAATGATTCACCACCTGGCAGGCCCACTAATAACAAGTATTAAAAAAATAAAAATATCCCACTTCTTCCTGTTTTATTTAGAAACAGTCCATCAGGAAACATGTGTTGTTGGTTTTTTTTTTTCTTTAAGGAGTGAAATTAAAAATAAGTCATGAATTGTATTAACCTGAATATGAACCTTTTCTTCCTTATTGTGGTGTGATTGTGTCTCAGGCTACAACTGACATCAAAATCTGTGCAGCCATACTTCCCAAAGAGATAGCCAAAAGCAGTAGGCTTAAAATTTAACAAGATAAATATATGTATTTGCATTCAAGTCACTTGAGAGATGAAGATTTATTTCAGAGGGGGAACAGGAACGGCAGAATTAGTTCTACAGTGCAAATTGTCCTTCCAGCCCAACCAAAAGTACCATTTTATGGATTTTTTTTTTGCCTGATTCTCAGGTACAGGGAAGTTTTGTCCATGGGAGCAACAGCTGAGCAATTGGCAGTCATTTGTCACTGTTGGCTGCGTTCTCACATGGTGCAGCAGCCAAATCATTACAGCAGGATGCCAGCACTGCCTTCCTGGAGGTTTCATAATGATTTGCAGAGCACAGATACCTCTCACATCTGCCAGAACTCCCCGGGGTGCTGTGGTGAATCTGGTCCAGAAAGAGACACAAGAAATTGGGCAGAGACAGGGGCTCTCACCCTCTGCCCTAACCCATATCCAGCTAGCTAAACAAAATACCAAACAGGGGCTCTGGAGTGGGAAGGAAACAAGCATTTGTTTTGGTCAATAATTTATACAAGGTTCACGTTTCACTTAGTTAGGGTCTGCCTCTCTCCTTCTCTCACATTCACGTGAAATTATTTTATTTACTACCGCACTTATCCTGGAAAAGCATTGCTCTCATGACCTAAAGCCTTGCCACTTGCCCCTGATTGTTCAAAACTGGTTTAAATTACATTTAAACTTCTTTAACTTTTAAATTTTAAACCAGCATTTCTTCTCTGCTAGGAAATGGGCTTCCTGTCCTGCATGCTTACTCAGTGCCTCACACAACAACCCACGGCTGAGGCTGGGACTCTCAGCAATTTGAAGAGAACAGAACAGAGTTCTTTTTAATTATTCCCCTGAACCATCTCTTACAATCAGTGATGAAAGATAATAATGATCTCACAGAATCATCTCTTCCAATCAGAGATGTTTCAAATATAGCTCCAGCTGAGATCCAGATCAGGGGACATGCATTTTTATCTTCTTTACAGATGTGGCAATCAGAAACCACTGCCATCACATAGCCTGAATTCCAAAGCAAAAATCACCTACTGCTTATTCCCATATTGATGACACCCACCCAAAACTTCATACATTAAACAACAGCAATTTTCCAGTGAATTACTGACTTCAGCATATCAGGGTGGGATAGAACACTGGCCAACAAAGCTATTATATCCCAAAAAAATAAATATAAAAGCATCTGAGAGCTCTAAGCTTTTGTTACAATGTTCTACTTTACCAAATAGAAAAGAGAGAATACTTTCAAAAATATGTATTTCACTCTTTTAATTTTCTTTCCCTTTTCGACTGACTTGTCTCTCAGCCCATTTGAACTGGAATATAAATAGATGAATAAAGCTTGATGAGGCAAGGATTCCCGCAGAGACAAGGTGATTATGAAAAAAGTCAAGTGACAAAAAAAACACAGAATAAAAAGAGATTAAAGTAATTACTTCAACTAAACTATCCAAATCATATTAAGGCCTGCTCCTACAACTTCTCACTCACGGTAGGTTTCTGTGCTTTGGCACCACTTGAAGGCGTGCAGAAGATGGTGGATTGAGGCGTTCAGATTTCTTCTGTCATCCCCATGGTGGATATCTGGAAATGATAGTGAGAGAACTGGGAGCATCAGTATCGCTCTTAAATATCTTCATGTGTAAGATAAAACTTCAAAATGCTTGCATTTTAATTGTATTTCTTCATTAATACTTTTGAGATAGATATATGTATTTATAAATAGCAAACAAACGCTCTTTCTTTTTTTGTAGGCAACACACTAGGAACAAGTTACTTTTGCCATGCACATGTTACAGCAGATGGTGAGTATTAACATCCCTACACCTCTCATGGCGATAGTAAGCAAAGTCATGTGTACATCAAACTGTGCTTTACTTTAAATGTAATGGAAAAGGCTGTGCAATCGACCTTCCACCCTTTTTGAGCGGTGGAAAATATCAGCTTCCATCCAGTTATGTGAAGGATGCAGTGCTTTTGGGCTCTGCATTGTTAAAATGAAGGTGCAAGAAGAGCAGTGGACTCCTTCACATAGAATAAAAATTACCATTAAGCAGAATAACACTATGTCTGCTATGTCTGAACTCAGTGCAACATGCCCAAAAGTTCAGGTAGGTGCCTTGAAACTCACTGTTAAAGAAAACCAGAAATGCTAAGATTGCCCATAAGTCCTGGAAACATATTTAAAAAAAAAAAATTAACCTGCTAATACGGCTTTTTAATATCAAGGGCTGCTTGAGGCACTTGAATGATCTTTATACTTGGCATTTTATTAATGTAAAAGCTCTTGGAGGGGTAAAAGTGTTTTGAAGTGGGGTGCTATTTTCATAAAATACAGATCCAGCTAATAGGTCTCAACAAATCCTTTCTCCTATTCGATACCAAACATTGCCATGCAGGTAAAAGCAGAGGATAAAATCCAAGACAAACTTTAATTCACAGCCCATAACGACAGCCCAAACTGGCAAACAGGGGTAACCACGACAATGCTGAAATGACTTCTCACTTCTTCTTTCCAGGTCTCCATGCTCCTCCCATAAATACACCACAGAACCTCCCCAAAGGATTCCTGAAATAATGTGAAGATGGCATTGCTCATTGCAATACAGCACTTTTTCCTTAAGAAGGAGATTAAATAGTCAGAAATTTAAACAATTAAGAGGAATGGCCGCTTTCTCCTCTTTAAGGTTTCAGTACATCATAGAAATAATGGATATTAATCTCAGAGACTTAATTCTTACCTTGTTTACCACAAAACAAACATAGGCAACTTCATTTAAATAGTGGATTTCTACCAAGGGAATCAAATTCATTTCCAGTAATCACCTTTGTAGGTCTCCAATATCTGGCAGCATGTGGGGCTGGGTCCAAAACAAAAACATTTCTCACCCAGTCCTGGAAGCAGAGCTGGTATATGGACACCAAACTGTTTTATTCTCTATTATTTATGTGCCCTCTCTCCCACAAGCTTCTTGAGGTGTGTCTCTTGTATGAAATGTGGCCTGTATGAACCTTTCCCAAGGACCAGGGGCAGCCCATAAGGCAGTGACAGTGTCCTGTGTGGATGCCAAAGTTAGACCTGGCAGGACACGGCGCTTTGGCTGAAGTTTGGGGATCACTTCCTGAGCTGCTCTGCTCTCAACTGAGGAGACTGGTGCACATTTTACACAGAAACCCAGCAAGGACCTTCTGGCACTCTTGGCATCTGGCTGTGCAGGGGACAGGGAGCATTTCTGATGAAAATATCCCCAAACTGGTTCCTGATGCCCACAGACATGGGGAACACTGCTCCAGGTACCAAGAATGAACCTACCATAAAATTTCACTGACACTATAAATCTCCATCAGTGCAATGTGATTCAGTGTGTTTCTTTTCCCAAAAAAAATTAGAAAAAAAAGGAAAGTTTGGTAGAAACCGTCTATGACAGTTAACAGCTCAGAAGACTGGTAACATTAAAGGGCTTTGTACTTTTATTGGCTCGACGAACAAAAGATTCCCTCCAAGTTTCATGGGAGCTCTGGGTTATCAGCCCAAAGCTGAATTAAATTAGGAGTGATTGGGAGCTGTTACCATCTGCTGAGTGTGTGGTGGCTCATGCAATATGAGTTAATACACTTCGGCAGACAGATGGGCAGAAATGTGCAGCCCTTAGTCATTCCACACCCTTGTTAGCAATCCGAGCAGAGAGATCAGGAACGTGGACTGCAGAGGAGTGAATTTCTTTCTTTTCCCCTGATAAAGTCCCCTCCATCATGTTCTTGGCCTTTTCCAAGGATGTTTCTACAACTGCTCCCTCTGTTATATATTTGCTGTGATTATCAAAAGCATTGTTCTTCCCAGGTGCTGCCAAGCTTGATCTTTCTCTTGCTCTAAATAAAATTTTAAAAAAGAACCAAGCCAAGCCACATTTCTGTTCATGACTTCAGGTGTTAAAACCCACACAGTTTGTTGGTTTTTTTTTTTCACGGACTGAATGTCACAGCAGTTAAATGATGATGTGGAAAAACATTGCCATAAATCATATCAATTATGATTTAACACTCTGTCTTTTCCTTCTTTCCTCCTGCCCAAATAAAAATAAACCCTAAAAATAAAAATAATTACTGAAAATAATAAAAAAAGCAATTAAAAAATAGAGAATACTGAGTATCTCTGCACACATTGGAGAAAGTGCCACATGAAACAGCACTGCTGCAGGTGACAGATGAATGAGCTAATGCCCCATCATGGCGCTCAGAGCTCATGAGCTCACCATCTTCCAGCTGAAATCGAAAACAAAAGGTTTTTCTCTTTAATCGCAACAGCTCTTGCCTCCAAAGGAAAGCTCCAGCCCATAACTCTCCAGCCAGATCCCGCTCTGAGCGATTCTATCCTGCCCACAGTAATTACGTTCCCTCCGCAGTTTCACGTGGAGGAACGTCCTGCACAGAACGGTTTCACTGCGCCGCCGCCGCGAGCGGCTGAAGAATTGCTGCGGTGGGAGAGGTGACCTGGGGCCAGGGAGAGCTGCTGTGCGTGCAGGGGGACAAACCCTGGCCCTGCTGAGTGCCCCAGGGCCTGCACAGGGCTGGGCGCAGCCTGGAGGAAGGGTCGTGGCTCCTGAGCCCACTGGAGGTCTTGGTTAGATAATTCAACTTATCAACATCTCACTAGGAGCTGAGGGATCTACCCAAGAGAGAGGTGCAAAGGGCGAGGAGGGCAGCAGCTGTGGTTAAATGCAGCAGCAGATCCCAGAGTTGTACAGAGAAATCAGACACAGCACTAAAGACACAGAAAGCTTCCAAGCACACCAAGAGAACGCCGCCCTCTCCATTCTCGACGGGATTGAAGGTTTAGACCAGGAGCAATTGAAATTGATGGACGTTTTTCCATGGATTTCAGAGCAGCCTTCAGCACTGTCACTCCGCCTCGTGAATTTAGTACAGCCTGGAAAAGCCTCAGCTGAAGCATGGCATCAACATGAAACTCAGGAAGTGCATTAAACATAAAGGCTCCAAGGATGTTTCCATTCTGCTCCAGCAGAAATGGGATCCAGGGGAAGCTGGCTGCCTGGGCAGGGTTGTGTTAATAGAACTGAGTGTGCAACCAGCAACAACTCTGTTTTCCACAAAGGAAAAACAGCAGCTGTTCTTCTGCAGACACTTCCTGAGTTAAGGAGGTTGTTAAATGTCATAAAGGAAGAGATCCTTCACTCAGAAAATGGTCAGGTGGGTGGAATAAGGACTCCCTAAACATCACTTTGTAAAATGCAGCAACGCCTGGCCTGTTGCAAAGTGACCCATGAGTTCCTTCCAGTGCTTCCCTGAGCAGCACCTGGACACACAAATCACAGGGAGGAGCCACATTCACACCCTGAATGTGTCCTTAAATTGTGGATCCTCTGCGTGATCACATCACATCAGCTCCCTCCCCATTACAGATAACCCAGGAGCTCTGTCCTCCTCCTTTTCGTGTTCCTCTGAATGTCAATCCCCTCACAGATTTCCACCTTGCTTTTACAGCTCTGATTGCTGCTTTGAGCCCTTCTGTCCAAGCACTGACAGAATGTCTACTCACAGGGAGTGCTCTGCATTATCTTCCAGTAAGCACTGAAATATTTTGATTTATCCCCTAAAAGCACTACAGAACTTCACCCAAAATCATGCAGATAAATATATATATAACAACTCGAATTTCCTCGCTCTGTTCACTGTGTCCAGCAAGCTAAATTGTTCCAATTGTAACATCTTGGTTTGCTCCTGTTTTTTTCAAGCTGGGGTGGTTTTTAAAGTGCTCAGTGTGTAATGGGCCTGACTGAATTCAGTGGGGCCCAAGGATTCAGACCTAACCCCGTGGTTTTAGCACCACCCAGGTCTAAGTATCCCTCTTGTGTGTATTCAGCGCATCAACAAAAGTTTTTATTAGCTTTTGTCCCAAGATATTTTTTTTGCTGCTGATGAGCAGAGGTCTGCATCTGCCTATTGTGTTGATGGGCTCCAAGAATAAAGTCTAATTTTAGTAGTTCAAGATAACAAGACAGAAATCAGCCAGAGCTGAATAAGAAGCTGAGTAGAAGATGCAAGCAAAAAAAAAAAAAAAAAAAAGAGATTCAAAAAGGAAAATAACATGATTCAGATCTATTTATTATTTCAGCAGCTGTCTGCAATTTACCACCATGAAAAGCAACCACAAAATCTAAGCAGTCAAGATTTTTTAATTAAATAGTACCTGTCACAAGGTACTGAATATTATTCTCTTACAATTAATACCCTTATATGACATTATACAGTCCCTCTATAGACATTGACCATTCTGGCTACAGAGGAGTAGTGGAATTGAAATATAATGCTTATATAACAATAATGCATTATATCAATATATAGATGAAGAGATGAATATAAATGAGCCATGCCCAATCTTCATAAGGAAGGAGAGGTTTTGGTTTGGTTTTGGGGGAGTTTTTTGTCAGGGGCTACATCCTGATGAAACTCCAAACTGATGAACTGAGGGAAAAACCATGATAAAATATAGAGAGAATGATCTGACAAATTGTTTTCTTTCTGCAGGGAAAAGCAGAACAAATTAACACAACTCCTGCTTTTCAAACTGATGGCTTCAACATTAAACAAGTCATAGCAGAGGGAAAACACGACACTTTTATTGTGAGGCAACGGACACTGGTTTATTCTTCATCCCTTGTTTTTCTCCTCCTAAACTTCTTCATCTAAATCATGAACTGGCTTCTTCCCTTTTTCCTGTTTCTTGTACTCCTGCTTTTTCAAGGAATTAATATTCAGTGTAGCTGATCTGCTCTCCTGTCTTGCAGTGGGATTTCAACAGTGGCTGCTGGGGCAGGCTCCTGCTGCCCTTTTTTGAAACCACACACTGCTCAAAACTCACATCTCCCCTGGGGACCTCCCAGGGCAGTTAAGAGCTCGGATTAAAGTGCTGGTTTCTGTGCCACTGTAAGTTTTCCACATGTCCTCAGCCAGCACTTCTTACAGATTCCTGTGATGTGCCGGTGGCAGGCAGGGAGGTGAGCAGTTTCTCCCCTTCTCCAAGGGTTTTAAATGGAGTTTTTTGTCCACCAATGGTGTTGGAGGTGCAGGAGCCTCCTCATTTCCTGCCTCTGTTCCTCTGCAGGGTCTGTGGCCTGAGCATCCAGGATGAGCCTCAGTGCCCAAAAGCTGATGGACACTCATCAGCTAATAGAATTTAGACAGAATATACATGTATTCCTGGAATACATCGTGAATATAATCTCCTTATAAGCCTCTTACAGCTTTCAGCATCTGTTCTGTTGACTGACACTTTCCCCAACGCTGTGTTTCCCCACAAATCCCTGCCTGGGTCATTAATGTAGGAGTGAAGCTGATGCCTCTTAGTTCTGATTGTGTGCTTTAAAAGGGATTCTTCTACAAAGGAATTTATTTTGTATTTTAAGACCACTTGTTTGCCAAGAGGATTTGGTGGTTCTCCCTTACCTGAAAACAGAAAGCCATCCCCTTTTCCTCACTCCATTCATTTTTGCTACTGTAAAGTGCTTCCAAGAAAATCCTGACCTCACCCAGCACACAGAAGAAATTGCCTTGACTCCAGCATGGCCAGGGTTTCAGGCATGCTCTCCAGATTATTTGTGACATAACTGTTTTGGAGGCAGTAATTGGATAAGCATCCACATTGGATAAGCATTAACCACATTAGTTACGTTTGCAATCCATATTAATTCTTATAAAAGAGACATGATGTTAAGGAAAAATAACCTGTTTGTGGAAAAGGAGCAAAGAACACGATTCAGAAAATCCCCTGCCCAGCAGAAGATTTTTCTTTGCTGGTTATTTACATTTAGGGACTGCTGCCAATGCATACAGACCTTCCCTCAGGGCATTTCTTGACTGATTCTTTAAATTCCCTGATGTCCAGAGAAGGGATTTTAAAAGAAGCTATTTTGCAACTGGTTTCTGCTTTGCTTTTCTTGATGGGTAGGACATTCTGGCATCTTTTCTCTGTCATTCTTCTTCTGAAAGTGATGGCCTGTTACCAAATGCGTCTTTCCACACAGCTGCACATTAAAGTACTTAACATAAATGTTGTTTTAAGTTATGAGGGGAAAAAAAAGCTATTTAATGTATGAAAGTTTTAAGTTTTTTACTGAAATCTGCACTATGAGAAAGGTTTCCCAGCTGAAACAGAGCAAGCAAGATGAAGTTAGCAGCTTTGGTAACAGATTTTGGGCTGTGCCTTTTCCCTCAGCCCCTGGTTCAATCATTGCACTCCTGTGTTTCCCAGCATTTCCCAGCTCTGTCAGTGCCATGGCTTGCACATCTACAGGACCTCAAACACACTTGTGTCTGCCCAGCTTCAGCAGCAGCTGTTTGAAGTGGAAGGTCATCTTAACCAAAAAAAACCCAAAATAATTTCGTGTTTCTTTACCCACAGGTAAGCAGAAACTGTAACCCAAATCACAAAGAGCTGAATAAATCTGGCTTGAGGTAAATTTGCCTTTCCTGGGACAGCTGAGGAGAGTCAGGGAGGTGGAGGCTGTGTCTGTGCACTCTCCTTCCCACTGGGACAAACAGGGGAACTGAGAAACACACACAGAAAGGAAGAGAGGCTTGCCTCCAGCCCTCTTAGGTCAAGCTCCCCGTATTTTATTTCCACCCCTGTAGCACTGTCCATTTAAAACAGTAGGTGTTTGAGCCTGTGCCCAGTTTCTATTGAATTTATAAAGGATGGGGACACTTTAAGTTCTTTCTGCCAGCCCTGGTGCATGACTCAGCACAGCAAAAACCAGCTCACATCCAAGCTGCCATTGCTGTCCACAGAGACACAGCAATCAGCACCAGAGGAGGGGTTTTATCCCTCACAGCATCTGCAATTTATGCAGGAATTATAGATCTACAGCTCTAAATATATAGATATACAGATATCTACAGGTAGATATATATCTCTCCATATAGCTATATTTGTAGATATAGATTGTATTAATCTATATCTGTAGATTGTATTAATCTATATCTGTAGATTGTATCAATCTATATCTATAGATTGTATCAATCTATATATTTAGATATATTCTAAATCTATAAAATCTGTCTTTACAGGGTGTAAAAACAAATGCACCTGTAATAACAGATTTGTCCCATGAGAATCAGTTAAGAAAATACATAAAAAATCCAAGAATAGCTAGATTTGATGGACAAGCAGGATGCCTTTTACTAACCAATAGAACAATTAGCAGGAAAGCTGTTAACCAATTAAAAGTTGCCCTCTAAAGAGGTTTTTAAAAACTGTATAAAAGACGGCGCGAGGCCACAATAAAGGGCTTTATGAAGAATTTTACGGTGCCACTCTGTGTGTTGCGATTATCTCTACGACGGAGGAGGGAGCTGAAATGAGCTGGCTTGGACAGAGGCTGTGCCAGCCCTGCCAAATCTGTCAGCATCTGTCAAATGGAGGCAGAGCTGGTCACTGAGCCACAGGGCAGCAGCTCTGCTCTGCCACCCCCTGTGCCACACGGATTTACAGCCCAGGGCTGCCACAGTGGCTCTTTGGAGGTACAGCCTGGCTAGAGTGCAGCTTAAATAAAATCGGTTTACACACCTGGCTCGTGCGTTTGTCAAGGTAAAAGCAAAGCCACGTTCTAGAGAAATGAGGAATTCGTCCTAAAATCCCAAGAAAAGTTAGGAGACTGAAATAAAGCAAGCCGTACTAACAGGAGCTTTTCTTTGTGCGTGTTGGGAAAGCGCTTCTCTGGAGAGGCCTTTTTATTCACTTTTCCTCCTCTGATGACTTTCAGGGCAGAGAAATGCGAGATCTGAGGCCGTGTGTGTGCACAGGGCGGATCGGACGCTCAGCTGGTGCAATCCCCGACAGCAGTGGGGCTGTGCTGCTCCACCCCGGCCAGATGTCTGCACCAACACATCTGCAGATGTCAGGAGGCTGCTTTGGGCACAGATGTCTGCAGCTGCCCAGGGATGGTCTCCCAGGGCAGGAGCCAGTCCCACTGAGGCTCCTGTGCCTCCAGCTGAGCCCCTCCTGAGCGCGAGTGTGATGATGGCCAGGCCACTTGGGACCTTTGAGCCAAAAACCCCGTGGGATTTTAGCGGGTTTGCACGCTCACAGAAACAAAAGAGGGGTAAAATAAAAAATAAAATTACTTGTTCCCTTTGAGCTCGGTCACTGGTAGCCACTTAGGGCTTGAGAAGATCTTTTCCCCCAAGCCAGTTTATTCTGTGGTATTTTATCATGAGGTTCCCTGATGTACACGGGGGTGGCAACCTCTGAAGGAGGGATTACAAACTCACTAGACCTTCAAGTATGACCTAATATGACAATTCCAACCTTTCCTATCAAATATTGAGTGGTGCAGAGCATGAAAAGTGTACAATTACCTCTCTTCTAGCCATTTATCCTTTCTAATGGATCCTGGGGATAATGAATACTTTAGCTTCTGTTTATAATAGTTAAATGTTCTACAATAAAGCCTCTCACTAAGAAAACATAATTTTAACTATGTAAGAGATTAAAAATAACTAGAGAAATATTGTGACAGATGGTGCTGTTCATGCTGCCTTAACATTTGGGCATGTTCTGTCTAATGCTTCTTTCATTCTCCTGATTCAGAACAGAAAATCCAATTAAATTAAGCACGTTGTAGCATTTCTGACATCTTTTTTTTTTCTTGTTTTGTTCCTTAGTTTGCTGATGAAATCAGTCTGAATTTAATGCTCAGTTTAGATGAGGAGTAGGAGGCCAGGGGGGTCATTTACTCCGAGCAGACGTTGTGAAGGTTTTTCTGCCACGCAGTGAACTGCTGCAGAGGGCCAGCACGCACTTCAGGCTCTGTGTGTTTCCTCAGCCCTCTACCTCTTGAGGAAATGCAGTGAGTTGTGCTAAATACGTGATGATTTCACTTAGGGAATACAGTGAAAAATCCCCAGGGGGATAGGGAGCTACATGACGCTGGATTTACATGATATTTTCCTGTGGTTTTCCCCATTTTGGAGGTCCAGCCTCTTTGGAAGGTACAGGAGAGATGATGGCCTGCTCCCAAATTTCTGTTCAAGCTCAACACAGTCAGACCTGGACCATCCTCCAATCTTGTCAAACCTCTGTTAAACTGTCTCAAAGTCCATCTAGCTTATTGAACACAGACAAATTACTATTTTACCTCAATAAAAGATACCGTTGTTTCTCTTTTTCTGAGTGGATTGCATTCCACTCATCCATGGGAAACTGGGAGAGGTGGCAGGATCCTAAACCAGGATTCACATATTTGCTCAGATGTTTTGAATTCTAAAGCTCAATTGTTACAAATATTGATCACTTAAATTGTATTGTAACTGAGCAATCTTGACTTTCTGTGTTTTTGCTAAGTGCGTTAATGTATGTGTTCCTTTGTAAACTGAGAGCAGCACACCTTGGAAAACCCCTTTTTTACAAATGGCAGAACCCAAAGAAAAGGAGGGGAGTTGGGCTTTAAAAAGTTTCAGTGAAGTGTTTTTCTTTGCTATTGCTGTTGCAGAAACTCTTTGCTCACTGGACTTCCAAGATGCTTCTGTGATATTTCCATGCAGCAGATCATGTTTTATTCTATCAAATAAAAAAGAAATGCAATCTGAAGAAATCTAAAAATATATGATCCCCTTCATATTAATACGAAATTATTCCAAGTGAATACAAACTGCTTTCATCCCTCTATCCCTCTCCACATTTTGCAGGTTTTCACTTTTCTTCCCCACATTGCTTTTGGAGGAAGAGGTAGCTTATTTTTAAGATCATGTAGGTGACTTGTCTGTGGGCTTGTCTGTCTGTTGCATGGGGTCCTTTCCTGGTGATTTGGCAGGACTGACTTGCTACAGTGTGAGAGGTTAATGATTTTGGGATAATGAAAGGAAGAGTGGTGCACAAGCACAGTCAGGCACGAAGGATCACGGGGCTATGGGGTGTCTCACAGGAGTCCAGGGAAGTCAGACATCCTGCCCTCCTGCAGGGCAATGGCACAGAATCACAGAACCATGAACTCAGATCTTACTTGCCATGAACACGAACCCCCAAGGTCTGCAGGGGGAAGACAAGAATTTCCCTCTGCCCTGAACTAGAGAGAAGTCCCTGATCAGCACTGAACCTGCCGAAATCCCAAACTCCTCTCTCACTGGGGCAGAGCTGCAGCCAAAAGAGCTTCTGCCACTCCTCTATGCCCGTGAATTTTCAACTAATACCAGATCAGAGAGAATTCTCAGCTGGGCTGCCGAGCTGGAACCCCTGTTTATCCTTGCTGCTCCTCTGTGCCCTGGCTGTCCATCAGCAGCCACTCCTGGGGCAAGGGCAGGCATCTCTTCTTGTGCCCTGGACAGCACTCCAGACACAGAGCTTGAGAGCTGGAAACTCACAACAGCCCCTCTTCTGCCAAAGGCTTTTTCAGTTTGCTCTGCTATTGACAGCAGCTGAAAAAATTTCCTCCCTCCATATGTGTGTTTTCTCCTTATCCTCTCCTGTCTGGCTCCAGAAGCAAAGGTGATGTGACTGGTACCCTAACATCTGTTCTTTGAATAATTACCTTTCTGGGCAGCGTGGATTTGGGGAAATGGCTGTGTCCCTCCCAGCCACTCACACATTTTCCTGAGTAAAACTTCAGCCTGGGAGAGTGTTTTGCATAAGCAGAATTAATCAGCTTGGTCCTGCTCTCGTGGTCACGGGGAGCTAAGCTCTTGCACAGATTTCATGCACTGTGCAGCAGTTTCATTATGAAAAAGACAATGAGAGAGAGCACACAGCTGAAACTCCTTTAAAGATGCAAATGTTGGAGAGCAAAGGAGCAGCAGTCCCTTCCTCTAACTGCTCTGCATGCTGCCAAACATTATTTTCTCAAAGCAGAAAAGCAGGCCATTCCTTCTCCGAGTCTTTTGCTTTTAGGGCTCCACCAGGTTTCTTCAACCATTGTTTCCCAATGTGCCAAACAAGTCAGCATCAATGATGCCGACCTCCGCACGAAGGAGTTCTAGGATTGTGGAAAATGCCAAGGATTTCCTGGCAACCAAAAGTAACCAGATATGGGGGACTGGGAGGGAGGGATATTTTCACTGAAGATCCAGTCAGGAACGTAGCTGTGCTTCTTTTTAATGGGGTTTCCCTTGCAGCTGATCATATGTTTTAAATCCTAAAGCTTAATTATTACAAATACTGATGCAGTGCACACCTCTATGATAAACAATCATCAAAGCCATCGGCTTCTGCTGCCAATTCATCCCATACACAAAGTGAAATAGACCCTCACATGTCTGTGTGACTGTCTCTTTGCAAAGGGTTCCTAAAAAAACAGATGTCAGGTTGGTGGTGAGTCTCATTATTTACTCTGGGCTACATCATCTGAAGGTAGATTTTGTATCTGGCTGCTGTCACAGTGAGTGAAGTCAAAAGAACCTGCTCTAGCTTTTGTTTGCATACTGCAACCAGCTCCCCAACCCCGTGTGCAACTCGAAACACAGCTAAAACCTGCTTAAATATTTTTGAAATACGTGCTCCCTGACGTGCTTCTCTTTGTCCAAGATGGACCACAGCAGTGATCTTAGCTGACAGAAAGAACACTAGCGTTAGGTTTGCAAACAGTGCTCAAAAAGCAGGAGGAAACGCTTATTTAGAAAATAAAATTACTTGGAAAATTTGCCACCCAATGCTTCAACCACTGCCATGGGGGTTGTGCAAGAAGGCATCTGAAATTTCACTCAGAGCTTTTGTTCGGGGTAAAAAAATCCGGTATGGAGGAGCTGAGGACTTCTGCCCTTGTCTGGCACACACGGGTGAGGCAGCTCATAACTGGAGCAAGGACTAGAGCTGAGGTGTGCTGCAAGAAAAGCCCCTCAAAGTGCTCTCATGTGCTGTCTGGGGGCAGCTCCAGCATTCTGAGGGAGAACTTTTCCCTGGAGAGCTGGGGCTGTCCTGTGGCTGGCACTGGCATCTCCATGTACCTGCCTGGGGCTCTTGGAGCCGCTCCTGGGAGCCACCTCAGTGCCACCAACTCAGGAAACCGAGAAGGAATCCGATATCCCAAAGTGACTACACGAGATAAACTCACTGTCCCTCGAATATAAAGTCCAGTAGCCAACTCTGACTTGATCTGCTGGCTTTTGGCACCTCAAGGAGCTGGGAGAGCAGCTGCTGCACAGGTCTGTGCTGGCAGCCACATTCCCTCAGCTGCTCCCAGAACGTTCCTGCTTGGCAAAGGCACCGAGAGGCTTTGATCCTGCGAAGTGCCAGACAGAAGGGGACTGAGGAGTGGGGACAGACAGCTCCTGTGCTTGAGCACACCAAAGAGTTGTTCATTCAGCCGATTTTTCACTCCCACCTTTCTCTCTCACCTCTCTCGCTCCTACTTCAATTTGGTGTGTGAGTAACCTGATGCCATCCCAAGGACTGGGTTTCCAGAGGATGAGATGCAAACGAAGGATTTATTTTAAAGGGAGACACAACCACGCATGTTCCACTCTGTAAAATGCTCTTCCCATGGAAATTAAAGGCTGTATTATTTGGATGAGGATTACTCATTGTTTCCCTTTAAAAATGTAGGATTGGAACCAGGATTCTGCTACAAAACTTTATTCTTAGCGAGAGCAAGTTCCAGTGGGAAATGCAAACTTTCATATTTGTAATTTAGGGATGATGTTGGTCTTTACTCTGCCACAACGACTAACACTTCAGAGAACAGAGTGAATTTTGTATGTAATATTGATATATAGATGCTTCTCATCTCAGTCTTTGTTCCTGATTTAATATTTGCATAAAAGCCCACTGCTGACTTATTTAGCATTTTGGCCTCATAAAGAAATTGTGGTTCTTATTAAAATGCTACTACATTTTCTTTCGAGCCTGATCATCCTCTGGTTTATTGTGCTCAGCCTCCTGTGATGAGTGTGTCCTCTTTAGCACAATGTGCAACCAGTAATTTTAATGTACAAAGATCACTTCGGCTGACTTATCCTTGAAATGAATAAAAGCTTTTTGTTCTCCTGCCTGGGAACTTTTTTAGATGCTTATGTGCATGTCTAAATGTTTCCAGTATCCCAGCATTCTGGTTTTATGTTCCATGCAACAATTTTAATTGGAGTAGACTTTATGTTCATTTCTAAAATTATGATGTCGGAGGATAATTACATCGACATTATCATTTCATTATCCAGCTTAATTTCTTAAAAATAATGAGTTTGAATTTTTGTAATAAGTGAGTTCTCTGAGGCCTCGCTTTGAGTACTCACGAACTGAGGAGATATGTTAGTCACATTTAACAAAAGGGAAATCATTCATGGAAGGGAAGGAGGGATACTGTGCTAAGCTAAAGCTACATCCACGCATTCCTGATATTTCAAATCCATTTCCAACCCATTACTTAGTTCCTGCTCCATGGAGTCAACGCCAGCTGGTGACATTAACTGTAAAACATAAAAAAGTTATCCCCTGGCTTGCTCCAGCAGATATCCAGTCATGGGTGGAGAAGGAGCAAAGAAAAAAGATTTTCAGCCACCTCAAATGATTCCTTGTTGGAAGCCCCCAGGAGTTCACACAGTCTCTCTGCCATATTACAGGAAACATGGAAATCCATGTTAGCTAACCCAACAGCATTTGCACAGACAAGCAACCATTCAACTCCAGGCTTAAAAAAAAATAAAATACCTTCCCATGTCTGTGTGGCTCCTTGATTCCTATCAATAAGTAAAAATGCTAATTATCCAGAGAGTCTGGACAACATGTTAAAAAATCTAGCACTATGAGATCAGCATATGTTGAATAAAATTATTTTAGAGCTCACGAAAGCTTGCAGACAGCTTGAGCAGCCCCAGAGAGAAGATGGGAAAGACCTCCATTGTATTCTTGCCCACTGTGCACAGGACAAGAACCGTGCACTTAGAATGCTATGGAGGAAATTGAAGTTGAACATAAGAAAAATGTTGTAATTCTAAGAATATCAAGAACAGGATTAGACTGTAAGGTTAGAGCCTTACCATCAGTTTAGGTTTTTAAGAACAGCTTAGAGTGATAAATTACTCTTGACAATTCTTTAGGTATAGTTCATTCTGCCTAAGGGAGAAGAGATGGACTCAGTGACTTCTCAAGGTCTCTAGGAGAGTCTTTATGTCCATCATCCTCTCTGGGTGATTCTGTAAAACCGATACCACAAGGAACTGAAGCTGAACTGCTGTGTCTCACTGCCAAATCGATCCCAGTCTGCCACGTGCAGTCCCTCTAACAGGTAGGCTTGGGCAGAGCAGTCCTGAAACAAAAACACACCCTTAGATTTTGACCTGCACCAGAGAGCTGCTAGAGAACCATCATTTTTGGTGTTATATTGATATTTATGAAAGCATGCCTCTACACGCTACCTTGGGCAAGGAAAAAACTGCCCTCAGTAATGCCCAGCTACCAATTTGGGGTCACTGGATGAAACACTGTCCTCAGTAATGCCCAGCTACCAATTTGGGGTCACTGGATAAAACACTGTCCTCAGTAATGCCCAGCTACCAATCTGAGGTCACTGGATAAAACACTGTCCTCAGTAATGCCCAGCTACCAATCTGAGGTCACTGGATAAAACACTGTCCTCAGTAATGCCCAGCTACCAATTTGGGGTCACTGGATAGCACCCAAATATCACACAGTCGACCCAATTTTCTCTTCAGGCTTTTATCAAAGGTCACACCACCATGAACTCCAACACAGCTCACTAGAAAACAATGTCCTCTGTCCCCTCAGACAGGAAAGGAATGGGAACAGTGAGGGATTTGCTGATTTGCTGACTTTCTGTCCATGAAACCACCCCACCTTCACTGCAGACCCTGCTCTGGGAAGCAGCAGCGCCCAGAGCTGGGGCACAGAGGTTTCTTTGTGCAAGGGTTACTGCTGACAGCACAATACGCTAAATTAGAGACAGGAGTGGAGCAAGACATTCAGGTCCCTATGGCACAATCTTAAAGGCATTTAATATTCTGAGTTATTTCACTTTCTGCTGTAGCCACACGTCATTTATAATACAGACAAAGCAATATCCAGGAAACAAATTAGGTGTAATTTTTGTGCTAATTATGCTACATTCATTTATCCTTTTGTCATGTTTGTTTTTATATTGTGCCTTTAAAACATAAAGAAGACAATAATATTAAAGCCCACAAATTAAATTTTAACATTGTTTTGCTTTCTGCATCCCTTCTATTTTGCATAATAATTCCCAGGTGACATTTTATCTTGTTTTCTCACTTATATTCACAGATGACAGAGTTATTTATTCCCTTGGCCAAAACCTGGGGGTTTCTTTTCAACCCTTGCACAACAAAACCTTGAATGGGAGGTGCAGGTGTTGTGAGCAAGGGCAGAAGGAGAAATTCGAAGGTCTAATATTCTTTCACTTGTGACTGTGCAAACCAGGAGTAATATAAATGAAGTTAAGGAATTCACCAGTTTTTACAGTGATGTATGTGCCTGTGAAGAACTGGTTCATAACCAGCATTGATACAGTATTATGTCACCAGTTGATCAACCAATTCTTTCTCATTGCTGTTACATTTTTCTGAGGCAAATTAAATTGTAGATTAAATCCGTCAACCAGTCCTCGAGTCAGAATATAGTTGCAGCTATTTGCAGCTATTTTAAAAACATGTTTCATAAAGGGGCCCAAGTTGAAAATGTTGTAATTTATTTATCAATGTTCTTTAATATTTCAGGCAGTTTTGATGATCGCTTTTGTTTATTTATGTACTTCAGGGTTTATTAAATATGCCCATCATCGTCTCTGGGGGATTCTACAAAACTCCTATCACAAGGAACTTGAGTCGATGTATGTTACTAGCAAATCTTTCCTGATCTGTCCCAGGAACAGCATGTAGTGCCCCTGTGCAATCACAACATTCAGAAACCGTCTGGGAGCAGGGAAATAACATTTCACATGTAAGAGCTCTCATGGATCTCTCACCCAGGACTCAAAAAGCTTCAGACTCTTGGATTACATTTCCCAAAGGATCTTTCTAGCAGTGAAGAACAGCAGGATGGGGAGATGTCTACTCTAGCCGGAACATTATATCATTTTAGGTCTCACATGCTGAGAAATAACACAGGTACTTGATCCCCGTCCACAATGATGCCGAAAAAGTGCTGAGTGTCAGACCCAGCTTGTATCCTGCTTGCATCTAAGAATAATCCTTGGCTTCACCTCATAAAGGACAGCCATAACACAAGGGTTTATGTCACTATATTTGCTGTTTATCCCATAATCTTCTTTTCTCCAAAAGTGATCTCAAATTGAGAATCTACCACTATCCCTATTTAGATGGGCTGGCGCTGCATCTGCTCTCACAACTGCAAGTTTTGCTACTGTTTTCCTAAATATAGTTCTTTAGACACGTGTGCTGAAAACTCGGTAGTCACAGAAATTAGTCTAATTAGACTAGATTAAAATCACACTCCCAAAATTATTGCCGAGCCAAAGTCTGATGCAAATTTCTGTTTGTTTTTCCATAAGCCCCATCTCAGCATCATGACAATTTTCACATCTGCTCACGTTAGGAGAGCGAGACTGGTAGCACATCCCTCCCTCACCCTGAAAGTAACCTGCCTGAGACACAGCCCAACCCACAGCAGCTCCAGGGCAAGAATGGAGAGGAATTCCAGGCAAGGTCAAAGCCAAAAGAGCAGAGCCCACGACATGCCCCAAAATCCAGCTAACCTCGTGTTTGGAACAGCACAGAAGGCAGCTGGCAGGGATGATGTGGGCACTTGCTCATCCAACCAGCAAGCTACAGACAGATGTTGAGCATGAAACAGGAACCACTGGCATTGACACTTCTCACATGCCAGAGAGGGGGGCAAAGAGACTCGACCTGACACCAAGAGGAAACTGTGTGTGACGTGTCCTTCGTCTCAGTGAGTAACATGTCACCTCCGGGCCAGCTTCTCATCTCAAGCGTCAAATGCTGTGTGACAGGACTCGCATGTGATTTCTGGGGTGCTAAAAGTGTGCTTATACACACAAAAACACACCAAGTATAATGAAAGACACGGTGGCTATGCAGCAGGAAAATGGACTTTCTGCACTTAAGTGTGTTATTGGAGCCCCTTCTCAAGATTTTCAATTTTTTGATTCATCAATCTGCGTTAAAATAGTACTCCTTATAACTGCTCTCCACAAGCATTAACAGTCATATTCTAGGGAGTTAATTGCCAATTATTAATCCCTTCTTACAAATCATTGCTGTGCTTCCAACAGTGCTGTTTGTAACTGACTGGACTGAGACATGATTGTACATGAATGGTAACATAAGAGATAACGAGGAACTGTGAGAAGTGAGCCTGTGAACTGGGCAGGGCTGTGACAACACAAGATTGGGAAGTCTACCCTGGTCCTTGGTGCTTCTGAACAGCAGCGCTTGCTCAGCTGCCTGCTTACAAATTGAGATTTCTTTTCCAAAATCAAGGCTCCAAATCTGATAGGGGATTGGTGTTTTATAGCGAGGACAAAATCAGAGAGCCCAGAGACAGGTGGAAGCATTTCATAAGGTCTTTCACAATATAATTTCTGCAAGTGAAGGCTCACCATGGGCAAAGTTACAATGACATGAATGAAAATAGAATCCCTGGGTAACTTGAGGTATAGGCATATATAGATATAGATATAGAGATAGAGATAGAGATAGATAGAGATAGAGATAGAGATAGAGATAGAGATAGAGATAGATAGATGTAAATATAGACATAGATACAGACATAGATCTAGATAGATAGATATAGATATAGATATAGATATAGATATAGATATAGATATAGATGTACAGGTGGGCTCATCCTTTCACTCCTAACCTGTGCACCGTGCACAGCTCCTTGCAGACAACATCTTTGGAAGAGATATATTTGCTGTTTCCCATGAACACTTGTGTTCCCATGAACACTTTCAAACCAAAACAATTGCTATTTTCTGCAAATTTTACGCGATGTTACAAGCTCACATGAAGGATTTAAACCTAGTGGCTTTGCTTGTGTGACAGATTTATTTATTCTGTTCAGACCAATAAAATCAGTAAGGAAAGAGGAATTGCCCCAGAACCTCTGCCCAGAACAGCCCTGGGTTGGAATTCCAGGCACTCACCCAGCAAAGCATTTGATCATGTGCTGAAATTCAAATTACTAAGACCCCACTAGTGGGTTTGGTAATCTTCTGTAGTTTACAAATCTTTGTGGACTTTGCTACATAGTATGTGATTTTTTTTTTTTTAAATAAAAGTTCTGGAAAAGGTGTACTTCCTCCCAGCTTCTCCAATTAGAGATTAGGAGAAAAGAGAATTATTTCAGTACGTAAGGATGAACATCTTGGCCAAGAGTAAGTTGTAAAATACCCACCCACCCCCTTGTTGCTCACTTATGGAAATAAAAGGCCTATAATAAGCACAGAAATCTGGGATAGGAGGTCTCGTGGCAGCGTAGCACCTCAAAGAGTTTGTACTCAATAATTAACATTTTTTTTCCTTGATGCTCTGAATTACTCCCAAAGCATATGCAGTGGAGAGCAAAACAGATTTACAACGCTAACAGGAATTTTATTAGTGGCAACATTGGCAGTATGCATGTAGGCAGAACGCCAGTGGGTAACAAAATTGGGTGAGGTTTTCTGCTGAATTAGTCACGCTCCAGCGTTAATCGAGCTTTTGTTTCCGATACTCGAGTTTGCAAGACCCGGTCCAGCATTCAGGGCTTTGGTTCAGGTATTAGAAAATTATGTGTAGTGACTGCAATAAACCCAAGAGTCGATTCTGAAGAGATTTTATAGCTCTGCCAACAGATTCAGCGCCTGCACCAACTCCTGAGTTTCAGTGTTTTGTAGTTACACCCACCCCAGAGGCTGCGGCTCCCCACGTGTTCCCCAGGCTCCACAGCTGCTCTGCCCCTGCTCCTGTCACAAACTCCATCCCAGGGGTGAAATGTGGCTCCAGGACAGAGCACCCAGCCCTGTGGGCCAGCCCTCGTGGGGCTGCTGGGACCTCTGCTGCTGAGCATCCCCAAATTCCCATCGTTTTTGGTGCCACTGGCAAAACCAGCAGGGAAACGGGAAAGGACACAGTTTTCAGCTAGAAAGTTTAAGACACACAGGAACTGAGCATCCTTTTCAAAACACCTGGTGTCAGTGTTTAAAAAAATAAATAAATAAATAAATTCCTTGAAGGTTTTCTGGTTCATGGGGAACTGGAAACACAACATTGAGATCCTATCCATGTCTAATCCCACAAAAGGCAAATACCCAAGGAGTCAGAAATAAAACCCATCCATGGGCAGCTCTCCAGTTTTAACCTGTTTGGTGGCAGTTACAGGATTGGAATTTGGGAATAGTCACGTTATTGGCTCCATATCCTTCAGAAATAAAGACATTATGAGCAGGCAGACAGGTCATTAAGTCAGACAACACTCCTTTATTTTCTGTCTGTCACTTATTTACAAAACACACATTTTAAAGAACGAGATGTGGTGTCCTATGAACGTACACTTCATCAGATGCTTGATCACAGCTTAGACACCAGCATCAATACATGTTTTGAAACATTTCTATGCAATGGAGGCATTAGCAGCTGTTTATGTTGATTTTCTGCTGTCTAAAAACAATCATCCTGCAGACTACATCTTCGTTTGGTCACTCCTGTGACCCATCTTCTCTGTTTAGTCCTCCTCTCCGACAAAACCAGCGTAATTATGATTATATGGGCATGCATTGCTCTGACAAATTTAGCTGAAATTTACTCATGGGTTAAAAATATTACTGTGAAGGAGAGGAAACACAAACATATACAGATGGCCTAATTGCTGAAGTCTTCTCTCCTCCTGAAGATGAGCTTTAGAACTGGTGATACAACAGGCTGATGGCACAGCATGCCATGGGAACGGGTCTAAGTGCTTGAAGCATGACAATGAACTCCCCTAAAATCCTGCAAGTGCAGCCAATGTTCCAGAGCACCTTCCCAAACAGGAGAGCAGTCGGTGAAATACGTTAAGAGCATGTGTCCCTTGAAATCCAACAGTAGCTCTTAAAAAGGGAGAGTCTGGAGTAATGAAGGGAAAATACAGTGAGAAGCACAGGGCAGGAACCATTTGCCAACTGGAAACAGCACAAAGGGAGCATCAGCCTGTGCCAGTCTGCCTGGGTCACTGCTTCCTGCAGTGAAATACAGCAGCTATTTACAGCTGTCGTCATTTTTAAAACATATTAAGCTCCCAAATAGTCTTGAGGTAATGTGTGATGATTTCCCTCTCCTGTTACAATTGGCTTTGAACAGCTGTCATGCAGTTATTAAAAACATCCTACAAGCAACATATTAGACATTACCCACACACAGAAATAACTCTGCAAGTTGAGAAATTATTTTTTTTCCTATCTGAATTAGCAGTTAAGTTAGCAACAAAAACTTTTCAGCAGTGAACCAGTTCAGGCTGGGATGGAGTTAATTTTCTTCACAGCAGCTTGTGGAGTGCCATGGTTGGTATTTGGGACCAAAACAGTGTTGATAACACACCAATGTTTTGGCTATTGCTGAACAGCATGAAGGCCTTCTCTGTTATCTTCACCCACAAGTTTTCTCACTTTTCCCTTCCATTTCTCTCCACCATCCTGGTGGAGGGGAATGAGTGGGGCTGAGCTGTCTCCTGGCTGGGTTAATCCAGAAGACACTTTTTTTGTTCCATTTATCTTGCTTAACTGAGTCAACACTGACTCATGTTTTCAGCTGTCTTAGAAATGTTTGCTAACGCTGAGCAAGCAAACGAATATGTAATAAAGGTGTGCCATGAAGTAGTCCTTGAAAGAAGCTGGACTGCTTTGACTTATTCCTGCTACATTTTAGGTCAAATCCATGACAGATTCATAAACAGTGCCTCATAGTGCCTTCAGTAAATGGCAGCTGATGCTTCTATTTCGCTTATATTAATTAAATACCTCACAATGTTAAAAAAAAAAAAATGCATCCAATGTTAAAAGACACCAAGAAATGTCCAAGCCAGATGGGTGAAAAAGTTCCTTTGCCAGTATGTGGTGGCCCAGCAATAAATGCTGCTCCTCAAGGGAAGGGCAGGACGATACATTAAGAAAGCAATATACTCTCTGCTGAAATGCTCCGCTGAAAATGCTCGACATTTTCTCAAAATGCTCTGCTGAAAACGAGCAGACTTGAAAATCACTTTAAACAGACAGGGATTGATGCCACGCTGGGTTCCCAAATCCTAGTGAATCTTACAGACATCAAACAAAAGCAAGGGCATGAGTTGTTCCTTTTCTTTTCTTTTGGCTGTGGTTTCCTTTAGTAAGTCTCCACTGGACATGATTTCTTAGTCGTGGAAGCAGAAGAGTGGCTGGGGAGTCCCACAGCTGCTCTCTGCAATCTGGTGCCACTTGCAGGATGAGCAGCAGAACTGAAGGGAACGAGAGAGTCATGGACTGCGAACGAGAAATGTTCCCAGCAACTTGAGCAGAAAGGTTTGGCCTTTGCTGTCTCATCACCTGCATGTGAGGTCTTCCACGAGACAGCCCCAGGGACGTTTCAGGACCTGCAGGGAACCTGGCTCTCTCTCTGTATTTTTAGTGTTGGGTTTTGTTTGTCTGTTCTCTCTCTCTTTTTTTTTTTTTTTTTTAAGCTGTAATTCCTTCTTCCTTGGCCTCATTTCAGTAAGAATGGAGGGGCTTTCACCCAAAACACTGCCCTGCAGGAAGGACACTCTCCTGGATATAGAAACTGCCACTGCAGACACCCTTAACCCAAGGAACGCCTGAGATAGAAGCCTCCCACCAAATGAACATATATTCAAACAAAAGGGCAACAAAATAATTGTCTACACATAAAGCTCAACCTTTGAGCTCTGCTGCAGCTCTAAATAGACATGGCAGCTAAATACAGACTTCTCCATCCATCTCTCTCTCTCCCTGACAGTTCCTGTTCCCTGCGATCTGCTCCATCTGCTATGAAACCCTGTGGAGAACAACCTCCACCTCCAGGCTGGAGATGAGGCTCAGCTAAATTAGCACTGTGACCTCCCCAGGGGAGCAGGGCACGCGGTGCTGAAAGGCACAACTGCCTTTTTGGTTGGGGATCCAGTGCAGGGAAATAACACAGGGAAACGTGGCACAAGCCAGGCTGGAATCTGCGTGGCTCTGCTAGATTTCCGTCCAGCTCTGCTTCAGGTCTCCTTCCTTCACCTACAGGATCAGTTTATTTCAAAGTAATTCATCATTTGGCTTTTCTTTTGCTCCATCCAATCACAAACACCTCCTAAACAGAATTGAAAATTGTCAGATTGCACTTAGCTGGGAAAGAAAAAAAAAAAAGGAGATGGAAATGAAACTTTGCTGGATTTGTCCCCCGACTCCCAGCAGAGCTTGAAGCCCTCAGTGATTCCATATCCCTCCTGCCAGAAGGCTGGGGAAGCACTCAGGAGCAGCTCCTGTTACAGCAGCTACAGTAGTTTCAAAGCTTATCTCTGGCCAGAAGCCTTCTTTACGATTTTTGCCTTCTCCTTTCATTTGCACGGGCCAAAACTCCTGTGATATTGTTACCAGGGTTCGGCAGCTCTCCCCAGGGGCAGAGGCTAACACGGCCACAGTCATTGTGTGCTCCAGTTGTTCACACTGGAGGTTTTTTTAACCCTCACTAATAACAGCCGAAAGTGCTTTATAAAGGAAAAAAAAAAAAAAAGAAAAAAAAAAAAAGCAGCACTTGAAAGCTTGTCATTTTCTGCCAAGCACTTTACACAGAAAAATAGATTTTGTTAATACTGGTTTTCCCCAGTGTCTCAATTACCTGAAAACTCTGCTTAGTTTAAATGCTACAAGCGAATATAAGAGAGAAATAATCAGCGCGAGCTGCCAAATCTAAAATTGAGAAATCTTGTTCTAACTTAGCCAGTCCCCAGTGCCTCAGCCTGGGGAAGGAACATCTGGACACCAGGAACACTTGTGCCGCGCTTTTTCATGCCTTGTACCTGTTCCCAGCTCGTTCCCAGCCCTGAGGGCAGCCACAGCAGGGGGACTCAGGTAAGGAACGCTGGGCATGTACAGAAGAGTGTAAATAAACAAACTGAGGCTGCTGTTTCACACGACCCTAAAAAGGGAGACCTCCACCTCCCATCACACCCCATCACCACGAGCACTCCCCACTGATTTGCACCCGGCTCCCCTGGCAGGATTTTTTTGCAAAGGATCAATTTTTTGCCATTTTTTTGCCATTTTTTGCACCTCTCTGATGCCTGCACACGCTGCTGCAATGAGCTGCTGCCTCCCTCAAGGATCCTCTAACAGGTATTCACATCAGCATGGACCGAGGACAGCATGTTAAACCCTTGCGTCGATTTACTCCGGTTTTACTTCACACAGAACATCCAAGGCACTGGGTCAGTAACCAGAGGTGAGACCTCCCAGCAGCAAGGGGAAGCACTCCAGCCACAGGCTGAGAACACAATTCCACAACAGGAGTCAGTCCAACACCGCAGGTGAAATGAAAGTAGGAGACGGGTGCCGTGTAATAAGAATATGGGACTTTCTGTGCAGGCAAAAAGAAAAACTTCCTTGCAGCAGCCAAATGCTGCTTACTTTTCGACTTGTGTAATTCTGTTTAATTAGCAAAGAGAGTAGGATTAGTGCCTTGGTGTTATAAAACAGACCTTGTATTTCATGGACATATGCTTGAAACACCAGCCACAAATCATCTGCGAGTAATTAGGCATTCTTGTGGATCTCTTGTGACAAAGCTGGCACACCTTAGAGAAGGATGAAGCTAATGATCAGCCCAGTATGCATTTCTGAGAAACAAAACCCACTGCTTTTCTTTCTAACCACGAAGATATTTTCATTATTCATTTTAAATGTTACAGATTGAATCGGTTCATTTCTGGATATAAGTTCAATCTCACCCACGGTCTAAGCAAGGTGATTTTATCGGACTGATAAAAACAGTGGAGCTCTGGAGCCTCCTATGGGGAGGATTCCACAGCCTTTGAAGATCCAAAGTCTGTCACTTTGACACAGGTTGTTAATTTAAGTCTTCAGGCTATAGGATGAAACAGCCTGGCAGACTGATTTTCCGAGGTTCTGCAATGGTCTTGTTTTAATCACACTCTTGCCCAGCCACTGCAGTTCTGAGGAGTGGCACGGGGCTGATTCTTGGGAAGGCTGAGCTGAAACAGAGACTGGACAGAGCCAGAAAATGAAGTATTTATTGAAAGGCCTTTGAGCATCCACCTTGGGCAGGACAGGAGGCTGACCAAGGCTGCACCCAGGGTGCTCACAAAAGGAAGATGGCTAACCAGTCACAAGATCCTACATTTTTATAAGTTTGGGTCCATTTGCATATTGGGGTTTAATTGTCCAATTACACCTTTAGGTTGTGAGGTCTCATCCTTCTTGTTCCTCCCTCCAGCCACCCTTGTTTGTGCTTTTGGGCTGAAAGTTGTCCTTGGTGTGCAGCAGGAAAAGGATTTGTTTTGTGTCGCTGCTGTGTGCAGAGAGCTGAGTGACCCTGAGTGTGAGCTCAGAGCTGCACCTGGGCAGCACAGAACCTGAAATACATGAAAGATAAAGCTCAAGGCATCAAGGCCAGCCTGTTTCCCAGATCTGATGATCAGGCACCCACTCACAGTCCCAGTGGTGGGCTCTCAACAGCCAGTAATGCACACCTGAATTTACTCTTTGGCATTCACAGCAGTTCCACATTTTCATTTGTTCAGCAGAGTCAATTTAATCATAAGGTGCCTCATTATTAGCTCTTATTACAGCGGGTTATTAAGGAGGTGTGATAGTGTGGGACAGAAAAGCTCACATTTTTAGGCCAGCACAGTTTGCCCAACACGCTGAAATTCACTTTCTCTCTCCTGGTTGTGATAAATGTCCGTCACGTCTCGTCTCTGCACGGCATTCGGCTCTCGCACGGAGCTGGCTGCACCGCTCCCACACTGATACGGAGCATGCACTACACCCAGTGCTCTGTTTGTGCTGTTATAAAACATAAAGTAAAAACACCTACATGTGTCATGTGTAAAAGTAAAACTCTCAGTCATAAGCAAATCCCCTGCTGAATATTTATGAAGACCGATTTGGGTTTAGAAAGTGTTTTACATTAGTAATAACAGGGTCAATAACTTTCCTCTATATATATATATATTCAGAATCAGCAAAATGCTCCCCAGGAGGAGGACCAGCAAAAATCTTGTGTGGGCTGCTGAAATCCTGTGTAAAACCTAGTTTCAGGAGTGAAGAATCAGGGGGAGTGGGTGTCACAGTGAGACACCCACTCTGCTGAGGGTGAGAGTTTTGTCTGCGCAGTGCAGGGCGTTTGCTGCACATTGGGCACACTGGAGCACCCTGTCCTTGCCCCCAGCGCCCACCCATGACTGTGAAGTCGTGGAAACAGTGGCTGCAGATCAGCACAGGGCACTTTTTCTGGCACAGGATGGAGGCTGTGGTGCTGGACCCTGGCTGCTGTGTTCTCACCAGGCTGGCTGCTCTGGCACATATCAGAACTGGGATTACGCCTCTGCTCGGGTCTCCTCTGGCACTGTGCTCTGTCCTTGCCCTGGACATGGGAAATTCTACAGCTCTACCCAGCCACAGGCAGGGGAAGCAGCTCGTTTTCAGTGCCACGATGAGAAGGCAGAAGCACAGCACCGGCCCTCACATCCCCCTCACTTTGAATCAGATCACCTGCTCGTGGCTGGAGCTTTTGTTGCATGGTCCAACACAGAATGAGTAACACTACACAATCTCTGCAGTCCAGGCACCACCTCACAGCTGTATCCTCACAGAACACACAGAGTGTATAAATAATGTAGTGACTCTGAGTTCTCACTAACTCTTGTTCTGCAAAGGGGAAAAACTTCTGCTTGTTCAACTCAGATTTAAGGAAAAACACAGAACACTGGCCTTTCAGCTTTATGGAACCAAAGATTCTTACACAGCTCAAAGCCCAGTGAGACTCAGAAGATCTCTCTTACATTCTCCTAGGCAGCACAGGGGAGAAATGAAGAACCAGGGTAAGTAACACACTATTTCATGGTGACCATCATTATTCTTCATGCCTTTGGAAGTCTACACTGATGAGCAATTACATCCAACTTCATGCAACTTTATGGCGGAGGAAAGAAGAGGAAGGAAGAAAGAAGAAGTGGAAGAATCATCCTCTCTTTCATCCTCCGTGCCAAGCGCTGAGGTCATACAGAAAATCAGAACAGGTTCATTGGCCCCCGTTCTCTGTTTCACAGCAAAATCGTTGTGAACCGTACACCATTTTACCAACTGGATCACAGAACAGGATTGCCCAAAATTACACGGGCTGAATTTGATCATTCAATCAGCCTCTCCCGCTCTCTGCTCACTTTCCTGTGCCACGATTCAGCCCACACACCGCCCGGCCTGAGCTCCATGGGATCCCTGCACGCTCCGGGCTGACGTGAGAAGCTGGATGTGCTGAATGAAAGGTTCATTAAACATGGGAACTTCCTGGCCTTTTCTTTGCCTTCGCCCTTTCCCTTTGATAGCTGAATGTACTGCTTTACTCACGGAAACCGAAGTGCCCTGGCAGGGGGGAGGCGTCACGCGGGCACGTGCCCTGAATGCGGAGAGCTGCCAGCGCAGCCCTGGCGCAGCATCCCACAGCAGCGCCCAGCACCTCTGCCACGGCACCTCTGCAGGGCTCACCCACGGCTGGGACACCAGAAAAGCTCACAAGGCTCTCTATTATGGCCCCACGCTGTCTTTTGTACAGTTTTTATGAACTTCGAGGGCAGCTTTTAGTCGGTTAATAGCTTTCTTGTTAATTATTCTATTGGTTGGTAAAAGGTATTTTACTTGACCATCAAATCTAGCTGTTCTCTGATTGTTTACATATTTTCTTTACTGATTCTCACGGGACAAATCCCTTGTTATTGCTGGTGCACTTATTTTTCGCCCTCAGATCAGATTGTTGTGTTAAAGGAACTTCTCATCCTCAAAACAGCTTCACGTGGGAATTTACAAATTACCTGTTAGCTGCACTTAGAAAGAAATGACAGGCCAGCTTTTTAGCCTGTTCCTACACTCACCAGGGCAGCCTCAGCAGGCACAGCAAACACCCTGAGCCACGGTGCAACTGGGCAAAATTATCTGCTGAGGGGAAATCTCAGAGCAGCAGCTTCTGCTCGGCTTAATTGGGATTGTGAGGGCATGGGTCTTGTAAAAGGAAATGCTAATAGCCTGTGTCACTCTGCTCCTTCCCTCCTCAGCCTCTTTTCCCCATCTCTTAAACCCACTGACAGCAGTTTATACCTGGCCAGTGAACCCAGCAGTCTCGTGTGTGCTCTTTGAGACTCACTTCTGGGCTGGGGCCAGCAGTGGGAATAAAGCTCCGTGTGCAGATTGAGGGGAGCGAGAGCCTTGATTTCAAACTGGAAGCTAGGGAACATGGATCAAATGACAGTGTAAAACCTTGTGCTGTTTCTGGTTTGGAGTGGAGTTCTCACACATCCACCAAAGCATTCTGCTTCAGCAATTTCAGATGAAGAAACTCTGCACCACAAACTGGGAATTTGACCACTCACACACAAATACCCACACACAGAGTATTTTGACCAACAGTAAAATCTTCTTGTTTCTAGAAGAGCTACTGAAAGTCACAAAGTTAAGTGGGATATTCAGATGAGCATCAATTTTCTGTTTCTTCACTCCCCCATGCTGTGTTTAAAAATATTACAGTTTCATGCAAGTTTTACACCAGTCATAACACAGCCAATAATATTAAAATGCAACGAAAAAAACCCACCTCAAATCCTCATCATTTACTGTGATATCATAATAGTGGGTTTTTTACATGCAATTCCTATTCTCTTGTGTTTGTGGAGTGCTTCCTTGAGGCTGTTTAAAATACCTTGGTAAATTGAATGGATTCACTTCTCCTTTTCCTACATCCCCCTTCACTGATGGGAATGTCTGTCTCTAAATGTGCACCAAAGAATGGTGAGAACCGGCCTGCTTGGGCTTCTTACGGTCCAGCTCTGGTTTTTAAGGCTGATGGAACGCAACACCAAGGTGTGGCACAAACCTGATAAAATATTCCTATTAAAGAAGAGATCAAGCATAACAAACTCAGGATCCGTTTGTGCCTTTGCCTGTTTGTGTCAAAAGCTTGAGCCCCAAATCCTTGGGCACGAAAAGTTCGTGTACTCAGGTTCAGTTTTGCACTAAAAAACCTGCCAAACTTGTCATTTTCAATAAAGTTGAAGATCCCCAGGCACTGGCCAGTGTTGCTGACATCCAAGGCACTGGCACTGGTGTGTAAGCACAGATCCCTTGGCGTGTGATCAAGGGTTGTGCTTTCCACTCAGGGTAAAATGCAACAAAATAAGAGGCCCATAAAAAACCCAGGAGTGCTCTGAAGATCAGAGAAGAGCTTTGCATGTCTGAATTCACGGGAGATGCCAGAGACGGCTTCAGTGTACGAAATGAGGGGCTGTGCTCCTCAGGAGGGCTGGTGCTTTTATCAATGATCTGCATGCAGGAATTGAATGTACACTGGGTAAATTTGATGGCAGTGTCAAACAAGGAGAAGCTGTGGACTCCTTTGAGGGTAGAGAGGCCGTACAGAGAGAGCTGGATAGAGCAGAGGGCTGTGCAACCAGCACCTGTGTGAAATCTAATGAGAGCCACTGCAGGATTCTGTCCCTGGGACCAGGTAATCTTGGTTCTACGTAGTCCCAGCTGGAGCTCTGCTGGAACAGGGCTGGGCTCCAGCACAGCTGGGTCTGGTTCCTTCAGTTTCAGACCTGCTGACACACGGGCTGGCTCTGTGGGGTGACTTCAGCCGCGCCTCACCATCAGTGACTTGTCTGATCTGGGCTCTGCGCCCACCCTGGCCACCCTCTCTCAGGTTCTCTGGGGTGGGTGCTGCCCTGCCAGCTCTGTTATCCCCCGTCTCCCCACCCTGCTCTCCCCTGGTAACCCCTAGAAGGTGTTTGTACCCTGATACGTACAAATACACACAACCTTCGGCTCTGTTTCACGTCAGTGAAAGACTGATGTTCAGCTTCTCTTCCCATGATAATTCATGGTTAAGTTTCTGACCCCCATTTAGGAGGGATGGAAATTGTACCTTGTGCACCAATTCAGGTACAAAATCCCAGCTTTTTCCAGCTCAGAGTGCCAGCTGGGGGTGCAGCTGAAGCACTGGTTTGGGGACAAAAAGGACATCCAGCACCATCAGCTTCTTATCTCCCTCTTTAGGGTGGCGAGCTAACTGTAAGAAAAGAAACCACACGAAACAGGGGCTGCTCAATCTGCCCTCTGCTGTCCTGCAGAGAGCTGGCTGCAGCCCTGCAGGCCTGTGACAGCTCTCTCCTGGATTATTCTTCATTTGTGCCAGCCTAAGAAGCTCAGTCACAGCAGCTTTGACAGGGACGGGAGACGGCAGAGAGTCACGAGCTGGGACGAGCCAAGGGGAGCCTGTTCTGTCCATCCTGCAGTTTGAATGGTCACAGCCAGCTCCATGACAGGGCTTTGGTGCTGCTCGTAGCAGGGTACACGTGGGGACATCTCCCCATCATCTCCTTGGAGCAGATGAGAGCACGCTGCACCCCCGGAGCTGCTCCCATCTCACCAACCTCCCCAAGGGCTGAGAGGAGGGACAGCCTAATAGATACGGGTGCACTGATTTGGAAAAGCCTGGATGGCTTGTTTTCTTTTTTCTTTTTTTGCTCTGAAAGCAAATTAGTCTTGCCTCTTTTTCCTCTTTTCTTTTTTTTTTTTTTTTTTTTTTTCAGTTATTTGAACTCTTCCCAGTACGTCTGGAGGTTTTCATCAAGTTACTAGAAAACAAATTTTCTCGTGCCTTCAGCAGTCAAAGAACCCACAAAAAAATTTTATTGCCAAAGACAAGGGAAAAATTGCTCTCTCTTGTTTGCCAGCCTCCACCCCAGACATTGTTTTTTTCATAAAACTTTCCACCCTATTAAAAGCTATTTTCTCTCCGAAGTTTTGATGATAAAATGTTCGTGCACTTTGTTCAATGGCAAATTTCACAGTATCTCCTACCATCTGCTTCACTGCAAAAGATTTTCCCCTACCAAGACTAAATGTATAAACACAGAAATGCAGATTTCATGTCAGCAAGTTCTCCAGAGATTAGGAACTATTTGCATGAGCAGGGGCTGTTAGCTTGATTATATCTTAATATTGAACCATCCCTAAATTACTGGTTAAATAAAGCCAGACAAGACACAGATAAACTCCAGGGGTTTTTATTTATATAATGTATATCATTGAGATAACACAGAATCTGAAGGAGCTGTAAGAATACAAATCTATGTAAATAAAGAAATCAGATCTATGCAAATAA
The DNA here is from genome assembly GCF_015227805.2 of Hirundo rustica. Taxonomy (NCBI): domain Eukaryota; kingdom Metazoa; phylum Chordata; class Aves; order Passeriformes; family Hirundinidae; genus Hirundo; species Hirundo rustica. Next base: position 6,094,281 of record NC_053470.1, read on the forward strand.
CTGACCTGGGGCATGAAGAAGAAGGTTCTGGTTAAATTAAATGAACTGTTTGACTTGACAGACCTTTATTTGGAAAGTTTTAACACTTCTTTGAACTTTGATGTACAAATCAATTTTTTAAAATAAAGTACAAATCCCAAAACTTCATTGATCTGACAATATTTTTCATCCAAAACACCTTCAAGTTGATCTGAATTTTAACTTTTCTTTCGTCTCTCCTTACAGACCATTTATGTGCTCTGGTATTTTTCTCATTTACAGGGGAACAACTTGCTGCTGGAATGAGAGGTGGAGCACCGTGAGCTCAGAGCCCCACGGAAACACTGAGGACTGTCATGTGCAGTCAGTGCTCCCGGGTAGGACAGGGAAAATGGGATTTATTCCCAGAGAGGAGCCTGGCTGACACAGACACACAGCATCTGGAGGAAGGCAAGCGTTGTCTTACCTGACCCTCAGCTGCAGAACCTGACCAAGGGCAGCTGAGGAGCTAAAGAGAATAATTTCAAAAGCCATTCCTTTGAGATTGCTCGGGGTTGTGAAGTCTAGGATGTGCTTGCAGCGCCGAAGCTCAGCAATGCACACAAGCTGCACTGGCAGGAGAGAAAGAAAGGAAGCCTGATCTTTTTACCTATGAAACTACTCAGAAAACATGAATGCTCGATAGAATGAGGGGCACTTAGAATGTAAGTGCTGCATCAAACTCTTTTCTTTGGCCAAAAGTGACTTCTCAGTCAGAGACACTTGCCATATGAATAGCTGCTCCTTACAGAATCTCTCCTGCTTTTCTGCTTTGTCCTTCTGCTTTAGTGCTGACCTACAATAGAGATAAACAAGTCAAATCTCTTGATCTGAGAGTGTTCCAACTTCGATACGTCTGCACATCCCAGAATATGAGCCTGGGGTCATGGGGGAAGGTAATAAATATATTAGTCCATCTTTTAGGAAGCCCTGAGGAGTGGTTGTTGTGTGAAAGCGTGCCTGCCATTTCTGATTTAACAGTTCATTACCTGTGTTTGGAAACTTTCAGAGGTTTACTGCTGCTAAAGGCTACACCAGGCTGTTGCTTTTAAACTTTGCTTAAAAGCAAAATTCACGCTTTAAGAACCCATGCAGGCAATAATTTGGCTTCAAGCAGCAGCAGTGGTAACCAGCAGAGGCCACCCCCAGCACTGCAGCTCTGTGTTCTGCTGGCTGATCTCTCTCCACGGAGCACTGCCTTGCCCTTAGAGGAAGCCCTGCCGACCTTGTCCCCTTGGTAGAAGTGCCATCATCCTTCAGAAACCTGGAGAACCAACAAAATTCACCCTGGAGCCTCCTCTGGGTGCTCCAGAAACAGGCTGGTCACACAGAGGAGGATCCTTGCTCTGCCTCCCCCATGACATCTCAGAGCTTACGGGGTAGAGGTCTGCACCTACCACTGCAGCAGAGATGCACTGAGTGCAGTATTTATCTCAGCACAATTAACACTCTGTCCCTAACGAGCACGTAGGAAGGAATGAAACACTGAGCAGCTCATCCCAGCAGCCCCAGCATCCCCACAAACCAAACTTCCACAGGCAAAGGGAGGAGCTGGGGGGTTCCTGTTAACAAAACCTGCAGAGAAGTGGCGGTGGGATCACTAAACACTAAAGTGCAAAATGATTCTCATTCTCTGCAGCTACTCCACAGGGGGAAAAAAAATATATATATATATAAGATAGTCTTTTTCAAAGACAGAGATAGTGGATTAAGAGAAAGAAGATAAGGAATGAAAGAAGCAAAGAAGTAAATAACGAAATTCCCACGTTGAGCTTTTGCAGACTGAGATAAGCATCTGAGGGCTTGCAGTGATATGTATTTTCTGTGGTTTTAAAAACACTAAATTCAGAGTCTTTTATGGATATACCAATGTTTGGAAGAAGCACGAGGCATTGTTTTACAAATAACTGGATTTGAGAGGCTTGTGAACATTGCTTTGAGACACAAAGAAGCGCTGATACATTTTCCTCAGACTCCACCAGCTCTGTTGCAGAAGTGATGAACTTGCAATGGAGCAAAGGGAGATTTTTCATTTCTAGGGATAAAAAGCATCTTTAATTCATAGCAGTGTTTCTCAAAAAGGTTGTAGATTTTTCTCAGGTTAAAATCCACATCCCCTTCATTCTTCAGTGTTTCTGTGGTCTGGTGTGTGACAGTTTATATTTATGTTCACTCTTCTGCTTTTTTTGAGAGATGTAAACTCAATAAAATTGATTTTGTATTCGCTCTGCTCTCCTACCTCCACAACCACCTACTGGAATCCCATGAAACAATGGTTTTCACTTTGGAGGGCAGGCCTTGCAGGACATTAATTCCTGGAAAATCCAACAAAGCAAGGAAATCATCTTCCCCCATTAAAGTACATTGCAAAGACTTACAACGAGCACTCAAAATCCAGTAAATTTAAAGCCTGAGGAGGAGAAATGAGTTTTAGAGGGTACAGGTAATAAAAACCTCCCTAAACAAAATTGCTCCTTGACACAACTCCCCAGCTAGAGATGCTCTTTAGCTGAGCTGTGCTAGGAATTTAGATCCAGAGCTCAGTGGTGTCAGGTAGATACAGATGCAGATTCATTTAGTTACAGGAAATCTGTTGATATTGAGGAATCTGATCTCAGGTTTGCCTGGTTTTGATTTGCTCTGAGCAGCGTGGTCTGACCTAAGAAGTGACCCCATTCCCAGCAAGAGGCTGGATTAGATGAGTTCCTGAGATCCCTCCTGCCTGAAATACCTCGTGGTCCTATGCTACTGGGCTTTGAGGGATCAAAATTATTTATGAATTCCAACTGAATTCACTAAATACTTCTGCCTGGAAAATGGACAAGAGCATTTTTCAGCTTATGTTAATACTAGATTATCAAAATTGCATATTTGAAAAACTTAAATTGCTTCACTCCTTTATTTTCTAAGTGACAGTTCTTATTGCAAAACATATTCCCCTATTTGCACGTTTTTTCCTCAGTGAAGTTGAGTAATTTCTTCAGGACGTTGCTTTATTGCTTTGAGTAAGGTCTCTGCATTTCACAGTAGCAACCTGAAACCAGCAGCTTTTCTCTCTCAGGCTGCTTGAGAGAGAGTAAAGGATGACAGCAGCAGCAAGATATTATCTTCTGTTTAAAATCTTAGGAAGTGCATGGAATGAAACACAGATTTCTCCTCCCAAGTTCAAAAAGCAATTCTTAGCTACATATCAACCCTGGAATGTTTGTTTTATTTCTGCCAGTCTGAGGTTAGCAGCAATAAAGAGTAACAGCGGTACAAATCCTTATACAACTTCACTCTCCTCTAAATAAAAAAAATCTGCTTTCTGTTTTGGTGTTCCAAAGCATCTAAATCACTTTTCTGAGACCTCGAATTAATTCACCCCGGCATTGAAAGTGCAGCCTCAAATGGTAAGGTTTCAAGAAAACTAGAAGGATTCAAGTGAAAGAATAGACAAAGACTTTATTGCAGTTTCCTTGAAGGCAAAAAATGCAGTTCCCAAATCAATAGAGCACTCCAGCTCCGAGCATGAGCACACTCCTGACTGGCACATGCATTAAAAACAGATAAATATTGTCATTGAAGTATCTGCTTGTGTTTTCGAGGTCCATAGCAGACCTGCATCTTTTCCTCATGGTGGAGGAAAATCTGTAAGTTACACAGATTCTATCTGGTGCCTTTAGGAAGTAAAAGTGTCCTAGGAATTGTTAGTGTGACTTACTCCTTCTGAATTATCACTTCAACAGAAGGAGACTGTAGATTACTTGGAAAAAGATGGGAAAATACTCCAAATAATGTCCTTAATAGGTACCATCAAAGCCAAAAAGGTTTCTATCTTGTAGAGCTGGATGCTAATCACACAAGCAGATGTAAAACTTCAGTAAATTCTCTGAAATCTGTTAAAACTTGGTATGATTTAGAACATTACATTTCTTGAAGTATACAATTCTCCCTTTTTCCCCTGGGGAAGTTCCTCACCTACATGTAGAAACGTGCTACTTTATTCTGGGGGGGAAAAAAATAAAAATCTATATTTTATTTGATGATTTCTTTGGCAGAAGAGCAACTCAGTCGTAGATCTGCTCTCAGGACCCTGTGGGAAACAAAAGAACGGAATATGCTGAAGGGTGGTAGTGGGGATGGAAAGGAAATGTCTTCAGGTACGTGTCACTACATTATTCTGATCTAGAGAAGCCTTTCAGAGCATAACGCAACGCAATTTATTTTAGGTGGCACAGCACCCCCACAAGGCACGATTTTGAACTGAGAGATGTCAAAATCGGGAGAGGAAGCTGAAAGAGCCCGGCAGGGAGCTGCTGCTCGCTTCCATAAAAACCCACTGGCTGGGAACAGCACGGGCTTGGGAAGTGTGCAACAAAAGCTGAAACCGTGCAGAGACTTTTGGTGTTCTTCTCGCACGTCTCTGTGTGCAGCCGTGTCAGGAGAAGGCTGCAATTCCTGCAAATAACGAGTATAAGGATTAATGCTACTGAACAGAGCCTTTCTGCATTCTAGAGGTGTCTGAATACCAAAGGAAGGGAATTAGAAAGAAATTCTTCTCAATAATCACCTAGCCCTCCAGTGAATAATCAGAAGGAGCAATGCACACTATTTAAAATTAACAGCCTTAGCTCTCTTTCCTAGGAGGAATCTGAAACCCAGCAGGAAAATTCAGGACGATATGCGACTTTTATGCATAAAACCACGCACATAAAGGCTGGACAAACATCTTTAGCTTGGATCACCCTGAAGTCCACAATGCCCCTCCTGCCTTGGAAGAGAGAACTGCACTTTTGCTACAGTCAGTCTCTAGGACCTGTTTAACTTTGTACTTCTGAACACATTGCTCCTTTCTGCCTTCTAGGACAAGCTCAACAATTCATGCAGTAGAAGATATTTAGGATTTGCAGATAAGCAAGTCACTTAGTGCCTGAAACATCTCTGCATTATAGGTCAACAGGAACCCTTTAGTCAGCTTTTTTCCATTCTCTGCGTACGGAGGAAATTTCAAAACACGTCACTCAGCCCGAGAAACAAGCTGATGCTCAGACTAGTTATTTTTAAATTTGGGTCTTCGCAAACAGAGCATCTAAGAGACTTCTTAATCTGCTATGCCACTCGTTGCCTTTAATTCTACAGCACCATTTAGCTACAAGGCCAATTTTGCTGTCAGTCCTGCTACCTGCTGTGCTGCACCTGCAACCTGCAGTACCTGATGTCAGCCTGTGTGTTTAAAGCAGAACTTCAATTAGAGTTTAAGCAAACTCAGGGGGGGGGTTGATCTAGTGGGTTAAAATGCTCACACTGCCTCTGTTTTCCTACCGACCATGCATGAGCTGAGGAGTTCTCAGTTTTGGGGGGTTTTTTTCAGATTTGATTCTGCACCAACAGGAAATCCTGCATTTTTAATACAGGGAGAGGTAGGACTTGGAGCTAGGTGGCAAAACAGTAACAGGGGGTGAGTTCTAGCCCTCACATGTACTTTAGGCTACCCATGAGAAATCCTCTGTTATGATCAAACAGGCCTTGGGGTGCTCAAATTAAAATGCCTGTGCTGTAATCATTGTGACACTGCCAATGCCTACCTGACATTGGAGCCTAAGGTGTTGAGAGCACCTTAAAATGTTGACTCCACATGCCCCAAGCTTGTCCTCATTATTGACTACAAACTTCAAAACAGAGACACAAACCCACCAGTGTCTTTGTGTACCTCTGTCCTGCTCAGAAAACACCAAATACTCCCTTAGTGAACACGATGTGGAAAGCATTAAGGTGATTTGCAGCTTTCATTCCTCTCCACTTGTCTTTTCTGATGAAATATCCTGCTTCTACTCAACCATTTCCACAAGCACCATACTCAGCCTCAAAGTCTCTTGAATGCCTTCTGTCTACAACTGTGAAAAGTGATAAAAAGGTTTTCTATTAGCTGCCTCCTTTAGCAACTCCTCTTTTCTCCTCCACTTTCTGTTTATTGTAACTTAAACAGACTTGCTCAGAGCTCCTTTCCAAGCCATGGCATGAATTTAACAGATGCAGAAATCGTGTAGCTCACACTGCATGTGCCCTGTACCCTTTCTCTAAAATCATTTTGCCTACTCCTGTTGTCAGGGGTTTGTCTGGAGTGAGGACAAACGCACTCCAACTTTACCACGCCAGCCAAGTGAGCTCCCACTCTCGGCTCTCTCCGATGCCATGAGGCAGCACGTGTAGGAAGAGGAAGCTGCAGGGAATGTCTGAGAAGCTGGTAGCCAGAAATCACAAAAAAAAACCAACCAAAAAATAAAGGCAATCTATTTTGCAGATAAGTTTGAGAGAAGCCTGAACTAAAAACCAGAAAATCTAATGAGAGAGGGAAATATGGAATGACAGACCAAAGAAAGCAGCAGAAACCAAGAACCTGACAAAGAGAGCTGGGAAGTCAGTATGTTAAACCTGAATTATCTGCTGAACACATCTCCTTACAGTATTCTAGATGCAGACCAGTACTGATCAGTTCTATCTCTTTGTTTCTTTCGATTCTTTTATTTCTTTGGGCTTTTACATTCTTTCCACTGAGCAGGGCTTGCTGTTTGCTGTTTTATCCTGAGCTCATCTCTCTCTTTTATAATCCACAGCCTTGACCACGCGCTCAGAAAACCAAGCTTGTATCTGGTGCAATGAATTATTTTGGAGTTAGGGGCACGGCAAAGTCAGCACCCACACCCACCCAGCCTCCTGTGGGCTCCACAGCAGCCTGAAGCCTTGGGGTGGGATGGAAAAGATCAACCAACACGGTTTTAAAACCAAAGGATTTCAGCCACAGACGCAGCCTGCAAAGTGAAATCTCAACATTTATGGCTCTCAAAACCGACTGCAATGAAAACTCAGGGTGAAAAGGAAGAAATCTTGATTATTTTCTTCCAATGCTGAAATCTAAATATAAGTAGCTCTAAAAAATCCCAGGCTTTTTTAGTGCATGTCAAACTCCAACAACACAGGCTGCCTGCAACAATGCCATTAATAGAACCATTCTTATTAGCACATTTTTACCACAGGAAACAAGATGTTATTGTTTCTAATCTCTACCATATTGAATAATATTTTCAACAAGATAATTCCAAACACATTTCCTCTTGTAGCTATTTCATTACATTTCCTACCGATAATGCTTACAAAATTATCTCGCTTATTGTTATTACTGTAGCCTCTGGCTTAGGAGACAAACTCTAATAAAAAGAAAAAATTCTGTTTTACATTTTTCAGTCCTTGCAGGGATAAAATCTTCCTGTGTTTAGCCTGTATCATCAAAGCTCAGAGCGGAAAGTGACCAAAAATCCATAAATTAATCTAAATTCTCTAAAAAAAATCCCCAAACCTCCACGTGTCAATCACTCCTAGCATACCAAACAGTCCAAAATACCTTCAATGCTTCTAAAGGAGTTATAATTATTCTCTTTTACATGACTGAGAGATTAGAAGGCTCATGCTGTATTTTAGGGGGGGGAAAAAAAGAAGAAATAAATTGAATAATTACTTGTTAATGACAGGCTTTCACACTGAGATAGGAAACCCGATGTTTTTACATTGCAGCGCATCTGAAACTATGGTGTGATAAGGGAAAATGGGAACTAACGTAGGCTGCTCTGTTTTATAGTACTGACCAAAAAAGAAAATTTAATCCTGTTTTCTAGCTGAGAAAGCTTTTTTTTTTCTCTTTGCACAGGAAGCTGGTCAAGCAAGCAGTTCTAGGCAATAGCAAACAACTGTAATGCAAATGCTTTCCTGGGAAAACTGTATTTACAGCCTTCTGTGTAGTAGTTGGAGGGGTTAAAAATGAGTACCTATTATTCTTTTATTTTTATCATCTGATAAAAACCCACCTTCCAAGACACCAAGACTCCAAGGCTTCATGGTTTGACAGACACATTGCTGTAAATTTAATCAGTTTGGATAAGCTCCTAATGGTGATTCATTTGACACAGACCAAACAAAGTAAAGTTTTCAGGGAGCTCAGATTTTTATTAACACATGAATTTCCCTAAGAAAGAACATCCCGCTGATTTTCTTCCATCTGCACAGCTTCATATCCTCAAAACAAAAACTCCCCCCCACCAAATCCTATCAATCTAAGTTCTGTTATTTTATGTGGTAAAGTTTGAGTATTTCTCTACCTTTTTTTTCCTCAGTGCCTTTCTAGTTTTCATCAAAATCAGTGGGATTTGTCTTCATGTCTGCAGAAACCAAAGATGTGCAGTTTCTGAGAGGGTTGAATGGTTTGCACAGCACGTGCTTCAGGCTCTGAGAGCTGGAAATCTCTCACTGGCAGAAGGACCAACAATGTTAATTTGATCACTGTTTACTTAATTTAGACCAAAGACAGCCTTAAAAGAGAGATCTCACTTGTGGCTCCTTCTCTGTCCTCCTGATGCCCTATGGAATTTTTATCTAAACGCAGACCCTCACTTTTCTCCTCGGATAACTCTTGATGGGCTCTGATGCACAATTTTGTCAACCACAGGGGCACAAAAAACAGCCTCTCAATCGCCTCTTTTTTTTTTTTTTTTTCCACGGGACAGAATCTCTGAGTGACTTTTTAATGACTTTTCACGTTGGGAAGCTGGCAAAGTTAAAACCAAAGCAGGTGAACCCATCAGCAATAGCTAATTACTGCACACCCAGGGGTGCTGATGTTTGACAGAACACTGTTGGGTCTACTCTGCTCCTACTCAGGTAGCAAACAAAAACTGTTCTTGGCTTCATTAGGAATCATTCTCGGTTGATAATTGTCTGGTTGGAGTGCTTAATTAAGACAGAGCTCCGGGTAGGTCAGAAGGGCGCTGTGCCCACGGGCTGCCCACGCTGCTGCCCTCCAGCAGGACCACGCTTGGTGCTCCTGCCGCTGCCCTCCCAGCGCTCCTGCAGCATGCGGGAAGGGGCAGACAGACTCCCTGCCATCGCTCTTTTCAGTGAGTATCTCGACTTCTTCACTCCATGCAGCTTCACCATCAACAAACTATGAGCTTACACAGCTGCTTGGCCAGCGGTACGTAGTTATTTTCCTTTACAGAATCAGATTTTTGTCTCTTTCAGTGATATCTCCTCTTTGGCTTCTCATCCTTCTCTATTCCGTCATCCAGAGTTCTCTCTGCCTTGTCTGAAAAGCTCTTACAACCATTTTGGTAATAGAGCCACATTCCCTAATGCTTTAGCCCAGAGGCCGAGATTTATTTATTTATTCTTTGTCCAATCAATAACAAATAGTTGAGGAACGACCTGATGAGCAATATTGTTTCATTTCCTCTCCTCAAGTAACCAGAGTCCTGCTATTCTTCCTCAGGCTGTTGTAAAGCACATAACGAGTTTCCAGCGGGCCAAAAGCTTTGACCACCTTCATTTTCTTCCCTTTTATGAGTAACGTAACTAAAGGCTTTGATAGAATTTACAGTTTACTACAGGAAGTTTCTCGTTCTTCTGAATTTTGGTAGAAAAATTTGCGTTTACAACACTCAGAAGCTGTTTTACATGAAACTGCCACGCTACTTCATTAAGACAAATTCCTTCAGGGAGCAGGATGCCTGTCACCATAATGTCATATAAGAACAATTGGCCCCTTGTGATTCTGACTGATAACGCTCGTCTCTTCCTGGGAAATGTTAGACAGCCATTTCAGAGACATTTTTCTTTTGTTCAGGGATGCTTTTCTCAGCAGTTGGTTGACTGTTATTTTATCCTTCCATGTTCACCAGCTGCTTTTCAGCAACACCTGACACCCCTATAAATCCTGTGTGGCAGTGCCTGTGTCCACACTCCAATCTTTCCTGGGTGTCATTTCCAACTCAGACATCTGCTGCGATGGACTCAGCAGATGAGTTTTAACAAGGCACTGAAAGAGTCAATAAAGAAGAAAAATAGTGCCTCTTAAGCTTTATTTTTAACCACAGATGTGGCATTTTAATATTTAATGAACACCGGACATGGACATCACTTCTTGTTCCATCAAATAGCATGAATACCTGAACACGCCCGAACTGCAGCATCACTGCACCATTAGAGAACCCCAGAATAATTCATAGTGGAAGGCATGTCTGAAGGTCATGGAGTGCATCTCTGTTCTTAGCTGGGCAGCTCAGATCCTGCAGGCTGCAGCAGGAGCTGACAGGAGGAACCTTGACCTCACTGGGCAGTAGGGAAGCTCTGGGGCACTTCTGCACCACAACAACCTTGCCCACAGGACTTCAGCGCTGCTGGTGGGGTGTAGCTGGTGGCTCTAGAGAGAGAAAATAACCTGGGCTTCCTAGTGGTGACTTTCTGCATGTCACCAGCCCAAGGTTTTGTTTTTCAGAGCAGGGGATGCCAAGCTGCCCACGCTCTCAGGCAGCCAACGAGAACAGCCCCTGCAGCTGGTGCTGTGCAACACCCCTGCAAGAGGAGCCCTGTCTCTCACTCCTTCCACAGTTAAAACATTCCTTTCACCAGCTCCCAGGCTCAGCAATTTTTTTTTCTTATTCCAAGAGATCTGGAGAGCCCTCATAAAATAAATGCACTGGTCTTGTTTTCCATCTCTTCTGAAAAATGTTACATGCACAAAGGGAAAGCCGATGCACCGAGTGAATCACACCCCTTCAAAATGCAAACCCATAACCACAACTGACATCAAAACATTGGAGTTCTGCCAAATCTTTTGTAAAGGTGTGAATTGTTAATCTAACATCTAGTAGAGGCTACATGTTTTGACAATAACATTAACAAAAGCAGAATATGTATAAAGTGGGGAGACAAATGAGTTCTGACAAAACTCTGCTTTGGCAACCTTCCCTTTAATATCGTGATGGTTTTGCTGAAAATCTCATTTGACTTGGTTAACTGATACATTATTGAAGTGGAGCTTTTCCAAGAGTAAAGAGTACGGCACCAAACTTGTTCAAATGAGAGAATTTAGTTGACTTTTCCTTACAACCCAAGAAAGCAAAACCTTGCTCTCCACTTTCAGTGCATACTATTTTCTTTGAAAGGCTGTGAACATGAACGAGAACTATAAGCTGAACAGAACAGGACTATTAAAATAAAACAGGTTTAGTCCAGTTAAAGGGCTCATAAGGGAACTTCAGGATTTGACACATGAACTGCACAAGTGCTTAAGTGTCTTCTGAGTGCCTGAGAGTCATGGAAGAACACTCTAGGCCATGGTATGTAAGACAGCTCTCAAAATTAAAATACATTCAGCATAATAATAATTTTAAAAAGCCCTTTGTAGGAGTCAAAGTTTACTATTAACAAAACAAAAATAAACGGTGTTATAGGCTCTTAGTGTTTGTTTCAAGTATTTCTCCTGGGTTATACGAAACACTGCGAGTCCCAAGGCGGTCTGTAGGCAGCATTTAAGGAGCTGGCGTGGTGTCTTGTTCCCGAAGTGCAGTGAAATTCAGTGAAATTCGGTGAAATTCGGTGAAATTCATTGAAATTTAGTGAAATTCAGTGAAATTTAGTGAAAGTCAGCGAAAAGCAGCGAAAAGCGGTCCTGGGGCGCCCTCGTGTGGCCACAGCCCGGTACTGCAGCAGCCCCCCCGGGGGTGACGAGGGACGGACAATAAATATCGCTATAAATATAGAGTTATTATAGAGCTCTAGGCAGGGTATAAATGTATAAAGTGGTACGTCAAAGACTGCGTTTCGAGCTAGAGAAGGATAAAACATTAGCTACTGGGAAAAAAAAAGTCAGCTATGTCAAAAAAAACCCCAACTAAAACAAAAAGCATAACTAAAAGATTACTAATGCAGGGTAAATTTGGTTTTTGTTTTGCTTGGTTTTGTTGTTTGTTTTTTTTTTTTTTCCCCCACATAGTTCACCTGTTGCCACAGCATAAGGTTACGGTATTGTTTTCTATAACAATTTAGGGGGGAAATACAAATCATTTAAGTTATATAAGCTTCTAATAGGAAGTTAAATATCACAGCCTGTCAGGAGAATGACATTTTATATAGTTCCATAGCAGTTCCCATCAGGGTCAATACAAATAACGTTTAGGCCATATAAGTGTAGTGGTATATATAAACTTTGAAATACACTTACTGCTCCTCAACATCACTGGGAACTCCGCTATGGATTGGAAAGAGCCATGTGATGTTCTCAGATTAATTTCAGCTAAAAGTGCATATTCAATTCATCAACCTTCATAAGTCTCTGTTCAGACTGAAGCCTCCTGTTTGTGCACGCAGCAAAACAAAGGCCTGATGGTCACCCAATGGATTTATGATGGGTGCTAGAAAAGCATGTCCATGTTCCATGTTATACACTCAGATGAGGATTCTAGAAATGTCAGTGTAGACTCTCTAAGCTCACCAGTTCCATCTTTAATGTTGTTGTCGATTGTGCAGGCTCAGCTTAGGGAAATGAGATGAATGTACTGCCAGTCAAAATCAGACTGGGAAAATGAAAAATAAAAATATCCTAAAAACACTTTACCCCCCCACCCTTCCTTCCTTCATAGGCTTTAACTATTCCCAATTCTCTGCCTCCTGCCCCCGAAGATGCCAAGGAACAGGGGACGGGAGTTATGATCAGTCCACCTAATGCTGGTCTCCCATCAGGACAACTTCTTCTTCTGCTCCAGCACGGGTTCCTCCTATGGGAAACACTCCAAGAACTTCTCCAACATGAGTTCCTCCCACAGGGTGCAGTTCTCCAGGCACAGGCTGCCCCAGAGTGCGTCCTCTGTGAGGTCACAAGTCCTGCTGGCAAACGTGATGGGGCCAGATCCCTGCCACGAGCCTGCTCCAGCAGAGCCCTCCCATGGGGCCAGAGCCTCCTGTGAGCATCCCCTGCTCTGGGTCCCTGCTCCCCATGGACCCCCACAGCTGCTGCCTGTCCATGGGCAGCACCAGGGGCTGCAGGGGAACCTCTGCTCGGGCACCTGGAGCACCTCCTGCCCCTCCTTCCCTGCCCTGCCCTGCCTGGCTGCTCCTCTCACACACCGCCACTCCTCTCTTCTCTGGCCACAATTACTCCCACTCAGAATGTTTTTTTCCCCTTCTTAAATCTGTTATCACAGAAGCATTATTATCACTGCTGACAGGCTTGGCCTTGGCACCAGTGGCAGGTCCATCCTGGAGCCGGCCGTCACTGGCTCTCTCAGACACGGGGGAAGCTTCTGGCAGCTTCTCACCTGCCACACCTGTGATCCCCTTCCCACACCCCACCAAACACGGCCACACAAACCCAGCACAGGGATGAACGCTGCCCGTTAACACAGGGGCTGGCTGAAACCTCAGTGAAGACCCTTGTGGAGTCCATCTAAATGTGGCTGACCCTTGTGGAGTCCATCCAAGTGTTAAAACCTCATCTTTAACACTGGGGCTGGCTGAAACCTCAGTGAAGACCCTTGTGGAATCCATCTCAGTGTGGCTGACCCTTGTGGAGTCCATCCAAGTGTTAAAACCTCATCTTTAACACTGGGGCTGGCTGAAACCTCAGTGAAGACCCTTGTGGAGTCCATCTAAGTGTGGCTGAACCTTGTGGAATCCATCTCAGTGTGGCTGAACCTTGTGGAATCCATCTCAGTGTGGCTGAACCTTGTGGAATCCATCTCAGTGTGGCTGACCCTTGTGGAGTCCATCTAAGCGTGGCTGGCCACACAGCCATCTCCATCTGCATCGCTCTCCAAGGTTCTGCTAACAGCCACGGCAATGCAGGGCTGCACTCGCCTCCCTCTCCACGTAGAAAAGAGAATCTTTGCTATTTTGATGCCAGCAACTTTTGGATACAAATCTTAATTCCATGAAGGAAAGCCCCCCCCAGGCAGATCAACTCCTAAGGCACCAAAATTTTTCCTGTTCTAATCACAGCATCAATGCCAATACTGATGATGATGATAGAATTTTAAGTTTCTAGTTCTCAGAGATAAAAGCCCTTATCCAAAGGCTGTGTGTTCATACTGGAAGCCCCTGGCCTGAGCTGAGGGCTGCTGTGTGAGGCAGCATGCACACTGTGCACACGGGGGTGGCTATGGATGTGTCCAACCACCTGCAAACAGCAGAACATTTCTCTTGTGTTGCATTCTAACCAGTTGTATCCCAGGATTTCTGAGGGTTTTTCTCTGTTTAAATGAATTCATTCTCAAGGCACGCATAATTCAGGGAATCTTTTCACTTTCATCCCATGTTATTTGGTTAGTGATTAAAAAAAAAAATTAGCTGAGTAAACAGACATATGAATGTGAGTGCTGTCTGTTAAAAAGAACTGTTTACAATACCAATATGCTTCTGCAGAGGAAATATAATGATAAATGTATTTGTGGGGTTACGAGAGAAGTGGATGGAAACTCATGAGTGGGAGGTGAAACTGAATAATTAAGCAGCAAAATGCTACATGGTTCATTTTCAAACTCACTGACATGAGAAGAAGGGAAATTGGTGCTGAGAGTAGCGGACCAACAATGTGATATACAGCCATTGTTCTGCAAGAATGCAGAAATTACTATTAATTTTAAATGAGACCTATTATTCCAACAAATAACATAACAGGAAGCAAATAAGAGATTACCCGCCAAGACAATTATTTCACAGGTGAGTTGAATGACAGTGTTGTTTTTTGAATAAGCAAACTGAGCTAGAGCTTCATAGTTTAACAGGTCATATTTCAAACCCACATATTTTTAGAAAATTATATCTTCGTAAGCTAAAAATGCTAATAACCTCCTCAAATTCAGATTCCAGTCTTTACTTCTTTGACTCTTCTCTGTGAAACTGGGAGGCTTCTGTACTGCTGGCACAAAGTAGTCTTAAATCCCTCAGCCTTCTTTCCATATTCAGGTCAGGAAGACACAGTATACCGCAGAAACTGAAAACCGCTCGTGGAAACACATATCTACACTAAAGTAGAATCTGTGGCAAAAATGAGCCTTGGATGGATCCCTACTCCCTGGCTACTACACAGAAAGTGAAATATTCAGAGGCAGAGGTGAACTAATGACTTCTAAAAGAAACAGAAAACAGTCATGTTTCATAGAAGGTCAGCCTAAATAATTAAGACAGAAAATCAATATCCTAGTTGGCTCTTCTCACTAATATATTTTTACAAGGTTAAAGATTACCCACCATCCTAATATACGTAACAAAGGATTTTTTTGTTGTTGTTTTAATCATTTTGCAATATTCAGGTTTGTCTTTTTGAAATTGTTATGCTTTTCTTGCCTCTCCACAGGAACACTACCTGACAGAGTATTTTATTAGCATTCCCAGAGAAAGTCCACATTAACTATTCAAAGAACTGAATGAACAGGCATAGCATAATCTGATTTCTTGTCCACACACAGTAACACTTCATATCATCCATATCATCCCTGTTTTAGTTCAGCTTGTCTTCACAGGTTCTGGGAACACTCACTGCTCTACACCCTGACTGGGATATCTGTCATTTCTGCGTATCACTTCAGCCAAGGACAAGCTAATAAAACTGCAATATTTGGGTTATATTTAACCTTCAGCTATTATTGATTATTCATAAAGCAATGCCCAAGAAGTTTTTCATCTTTGTATCTCTATTAACTGTAACTGCTTCTTCCAAGTGCTGATCTGGTTATTAAAACATCAGCATTTTAGTGAGGTTACTGAAAAGCCTTTGTTGAGAATATCATGCAAACTAACAAGAAAAGAACATCTAAACACCTTTAAAAGAGTGTAATAGTCTTCTGCCCTGTGAAACTTTTGGCTACAGCTTTAAACTGACAGGACAACAGTCTGAATTGTTGAGTCTGATTGAAACAACTCAGAATCCTGGGTATCCCACATGAATGCAGAAATCACTTTGTCTCAGTAGCACAGTGTCAAAAAAAAGATCCATCTATTGTGACCATCACTCTTAAATGGAAATGTGGAGGTCTAAGTGTCACCTGTGTGACACGCTGCAGATCACAGTGGAGGGGACAAGGAGTCAGCCAGAAAGGCTCCCCTGTGAAGTGATGCACAAGGAAAACCAGCAGACAGAAATCTGAAAAGTTAAAATCCCTATGAATCTTGTCAAGACTGAAGTCCAAAATAGGACTGAAAGTAAAGAAACTGTACAAAATTCCCCTAAGAGACTTTGATAGTTAATTGGATTATCATCTTTTTAAAAGAGTGAAGATATGAAACTGGAAACCAGATAAACGGTTCAACTCGACATTTCTTACATGGTTTCCAGCTTTTTTTAACAGAGTGTTTCTAACATGAACAAGTCACAACAGTGACCCATTGCATCTAAAATCCTTCATGGAGACTCTGTAAGATCTAATCTCTGCCTGGTGGGGTTTTATCCATACAAAAAACTTGTCATTGCTCCTCAGTTCTCCATCTTCAAATTCTTCTTGCTTCAGTTCCTCTTGGACCCTCTGCCATCCCCAAGCAGGTCAATCCTGTGACTGCTTGTCTGAGGAGTGCAATGGGTGTATTATTTCACAACTCACGTAAGGAAAGCATCACACACATATTCAATCACAGCCACAGTAATACATTGTGATTTTTGAGCATAAATGGGTAACAGTTGGGATTTTTGTTCCTTCTCTGATTCTTTGTAGTTATGTTAGAAAACATGAAGATGTTAATGTTTGTGCAGGTCTAGTGTTAAGGCTGAACAAGCAGCTTTTGTGCCAGTGCACTGTGAGTTGTAGATATTCCATCATACCAGAGCGCTTTATTCACCACCAGCTCCTACAGTGAACTGTATGTGCAATGTGCTGTTGAAATGACCGTGAGGGTTTAAATGCAGCAGAAGGCTGAAGCCCGTGATACTGGACATCTTTTCCGGCAGTCTTGGGGCTGTGACCACTGCCTTGGAGAGCCTGTTCAGTGCTCGACCACCCTCTGGGTGAAGAACCTTTTCCTGATACCCAACTTAAACCTGCCCTGATGCAGCCTCAGGCCATTCCCTGGATCCTGTCACTGGTCACCACAGAGAGCAGCGTCTGTCACTTGCGAGGAAGCTGCAGCCCGCAGTCTCCTCCAGGCTGAACAGCCTAAGTGCCCACAGATGCTCCCCACACAGCCTCCCCCAAGGCCTTCTCCATCCGCGGGGCCTCCTTTGGACAGGAGCTTTGATTATTTCTTGTACTGTGGCGCCCAGAACTGCACAAATGACTCAAGGTGTGTGCCCAATTCACATTTATTGTTAAATCCTGGCTATGGCAGAGCCCGCTGCACAGCTGAGCCTTCTTCCGGCCCGGGCAGCCCCTCAGGACCAGATCCCAGACCCCACAGGCCCGGCCGCCATGTCCCCCTCCATCCCAGCAGCCCCCGCGCTGCTGGCCCGTCATTCCCTTCACCTCGCCCCGGGCCCCGCACTGCCATCGCTCCCCGGGGTCGTTACTCGGCGCCGTTTGGGGCCTCAGCGCCGCCCGCACGGGCCCCGCCTGAGCGCGGCCCCGGAGCGGTGCGGGCGCACGGACGGCGGGCCGCGGACGCGCACGGACACGCGGCGCCCCGCCATACGGGCCTGCCTGAGGGCGCTCGGGCCGCGCCATCCGATTGGCCGGCGGCGCCGGTCACTCAGGCGCGCTCCGCGGCACCGCGGGCCCCGATTGGCCGCCAGGGCTGGGGAAAGGAAGGAGGCGGGACCTCTGCCCCGCGACTGCCGGCTCCGCGCGCGCCCCGCGCCACTGCGGCTGCGCGCGCGCGCGCGCGGGGCCGTTATAGAAGGCGGCGGCGGGTGGGCGAGCGAGCGGCGCGCGCCGGGCCCGGGCCCGCTCCCGCCACGCCCCTCCCGTGGTCACGTGACGCGGGCCCCGAGCGCTCGCGTGCGAACCGGGCGCGCGCGCGCCCCCCCCCCCACCCGCCCGCCGCCGTTTCGGTTTCATTTCCGGCCGCCCCCGGGGCCCGGAGCGGCGGCGCCCGGCGGAGCCCCCGGCGCTGCCTTCCCTCTCCCGCCCAGGGCGGCCACACCCCCGGGCTCGGCGTGAACCGAGCGCCCCCGCCCCGCACACACACACGCCGCTCCTCCCCCGCCTGCGCCGGCACAGAGAAAGGGAAGGGAGGCGGTGCCGGGCCCGGGTCTCCCGCACCGCGCACAACATGGAGGAGCTGGTGGTGGAGGTGCGGGGCTCCAACGGGGCCTTCTACAAGGTACCGGGTGCTCGCGGCCGGGCCGGGCCCCAGGGGAGGGAGCGGGGACGGCAACGGGAGGAGGAGGAGGCGGCGGCGGCTCCTCCTCCTCCTCCCCGCGCTGAGGGAGAGCGGAGGCCCCGGGGCAGGAAGGAGGAGGGAGAAGCGGGCAGGGGTGGAGGCCGCGGCGGGTCCCTCGCGGTGGCCGCGGGGAGCGAGCCGGGGCTGAGGGGACTCGAGGCCCGACGAGGAGGGAGAGCCGGGAGGCCTCGGGCCTTCCCCCTTTGTGGGAAGGGGAGCCCGGGGCCGCCTTGTCCCGGCGCTGAGCGAGGATCAGCGCCGGGATGGGGCATTAATTGCTAAATCCTCAGCTTTTGTCGCTACTTAAGGAAAGTCTCTGTCGCCGTCCAGGTTTCCAGGAGAGCTGCACTGCATGAGCACGGCCTGCAAGGCGGGGAGGAGGGGGGGGCCCTCGTTAATACACGTTCCTGATGAAATGCTGTGGTGGATTCTTGCCCCTAATGCCGTGGCAGGGGAAGCTGCCCGGTGATGTTGAAGGCAGCATTGCTTGGCCGAGTGCTGGGTCTCTGAATACATGTAGATATCAAGTGTATTTCCTACTGAAATTACTTAGTGGCATTGCATGTTTGTTTCCAAGCCCTTGTGCTTAATAAAGCCATCACTGAGCCTTGAACAAATGAGCACTGGATATGTTTTATTAATACCGTGTAGTATTGTGTGGCTTTGCATGAGTTGGGTTGTATTAATCAGCTTATTAATGGGGTATAATTTCATAGTTTTACAGAAAATAGTATTCGGATGTGGTAGGTTTGGGCCTACTCTCATTGACCTGTTATCAGCACACCAGGAACAGCCATGGATCAGTTCCTGCAAGTCTCCCATGGTTTAAATGCTCCTAGGACTTTAAAAATTGGGCCTAGTTATTGTGCGACATCCAATATTTATGTCAGCAATGAAGGACCGGGTAGAGTTTCACACTCACATGTTCCTGGGGTAAGCCAGGTAGATATCCAAATGATACAGTTCTAACACCTCCGAGTTTTTCTAACAAAAAAAAGACCTCTTAAAAGCTTATTTTTAGAATTCGTGAGCTAGCATCCTATTCTGAAAATTTTATTTTTTAATTTTTTTTCGAAAAAAATTATGTGATACAAATCAGGGGTAAATAAGCATCATGTGAGCCCATAGTGCTGTAGTCAAAGTTCTGGAGAATTAGATAATCTAGCACTTTTAAAACCCAGTTTTACATTTTTAAAGGTACAGTGTTTGGTCAGAAAGAAGCAGGAGGAGTAAATGCATTTCACAGTAGAACTTTTAATGAGGCTTTTATCAAATTAGAGTAGTTACACAATGATGTGAAAGAGATGATGGTAATAATGACATGGTTCCTTCATTATTGACAAATATTATTGAATAAACCTGGGAGAACTGAAAGCTTCTGAAACTTTTATTGTTTACGTTCAAGTTTGACACCAAGGTACCCCTTGTGTGTAGGTGAAAGATTAATTGAGCACATGTTCATGGAAGCTTATTCATGATTTAGTCTGCCCAAGTTCTAACACAGACATTGCCCCAAGCAGTATGGTTATGTTTGTCCTTTAACTCTTAGAAATTTTGACAGGATTTTTTTTTATTATTATTTGCTTCCTCTTTAGCACTAACCAAGAAGATTTGGTTAAATTGTCTAAAGGGAAAAATGGGCATATGAATTTATCTGTCTTCACCTGAATTATCTCTTTAGATGGAGCATCGCACTTATGATGAATACAACGCACTTTTTTTAAAAAATAATTTAAAAGTGTTGTTTTGCCAGCCTTGTGCAATAATGTTCAGTGTAAATCAGCAATTTTCCTCTAGTTTTCCCCTAGTTTGAATTACTTGAATTCTAGTTACAGGTTTTTCTTTCATCATGATGTCTGAGTATCACTCTGTTATGAAGTAATATATTTAATTTTTTTTCTTGTGAGTTTTATGCCCATCCTATAGATTGGCGGTTAGTTTGTAAAAGATGAATGTTGACCCAGCATAACAAGAGGTGTGCAGTGATGTCAAGCGTGAGTTTAGTTGCAGGACGGTTTTATTTTTTTCATTTTAAAAGTTCCTTTAAGCAGCCTCCTGAGAAGTGATTTACAGAAGGAATGTTTCACACAAAACAAAAGCAAAACAATTCTTTTATCCAATCTCATGATTTACTGATAACTGGTGAAGATTTCATTGGCTTTGAATGATTCTGAGTTAATGAGACTGTATAAATTTTTTGGAAAAATAACCTCTCTTGATGCTAAGGCATGGAAGGGGGAGGAGTATGAGGCTGCTGTAGTCAGGATGGGACCAAGTGGCTCAAGCAGGCACCTAATTGTGGCTTCAGCTTTTCACATCCTCCTTGTAGGTCTCTCTGAGGACCTGAGCATTTTTGAGTTGTACCCAGCAGCATCTGGATCTTGACAGTACAAAACTGCCCACCTAAGCCCTGCTGAAAGTAATTAACCAGTGTTTTCTGAGAAATATCCAGAGACAAAACACAGGAGATGGTTTGAGGATGCCTTCGTAGCCAGCTGCAAGATTTGAATTAAAATTTCATCCTGGTGAGGTGCACTGGAACACTGGAGTGTGTCGATGTGACTGCTGTAGTGCAGGCTAAATCTTTCTGAATGGAATTAAAATGCTGCTTAGTGAATACTTTGTACTTTGATGGGGTTTTTTTTTTCCTCCTTGCCTAAGATGAATTATTCCATGGAGAGCACAGTGCAGTAAATGGGCATGATTCAGGGATAATTGACAATCTGGTACCTAGAGATGCTTAGTCATGACTTGCTATGTGGTTGGGCCCAGAATCCTTGGAAAGAAAATGTTTGATTTCCTTACTTATTATGTGAAGACTGGTCCAACAAACCACCAGGACTATGAATCCAAGGGGAGGAAGCTGCCTTTTTGCTGCTCACAGCCTAGTAACTAAATCTTGAAGATGTGCAGGATTAGAACTTATCTTCTCATATCTTTTCTTGTATAGGAGTAGTAAATTGGGTTTTGAAGTTCTTATCTCATTCACAGAAGACTAATACTCAGCCTTTGCCAAATCTTTTTGGGATTAGCTTTAGGTATTTCCCTCTAAAAGGGGACATGCTGATGCCTTTCCAACATGGGATTGATTTTTCTTTTCCAGTTTGGGAGTGAGTCTCTCTTGTGTCCTCTGCTAAAGATGGAAAGCATCCTGTTTATGAGGCAGTCAGTTTTGGAATGGTGTTTGTTGTTAACATCTATATGTTGTCTGTAACCCAATTTTTGCCACTTCTTGCTCTATAACCTTGTGAAAATCTTCCACTTTATCCAAGTAGTTTCAGTACCCTGCTGTTGTTTGTTTGGTTTTATCGATAACTTCATTGAAGCTACAACTGATAAAATAATTCATCTTCTTTACTACTCTATTGCTCCAGGTCTCATTATTAGCAGCTGTTCCTGTGGTCCTCTGTATCCATTTTTTTTCTTTCACTGTTCCATACAGACACCTTCAGCCAATATTTCCAGTCTCTTTGTACATTCATGAGCCTGTCTGCTCAGTCCTTCTGAGGATGACTGCCTGTACCCTTTTCCCTCGTCTGGTGACCATTTCTGTGACTATTTTTCTTTCCCTATTCTGTTCCTTTGTATGTCCAGCCTTTCTCAGACTTGATTATCCACCGAGTTCCCTTTTGACATTCTCCTTCCAACAGGTATGAAATGTTACAGAACTGTTACACTAACAGTAGATGCACGTTTGTTATTGACATAGCTTTTTATGTTAAAAAGCATATTTTCTCTACTTTCTCTTCTTAGAGTTTATTATCCTCCTTTATTAAAATGGTTGACAGTGCTCACATCTGATGATGTGAGCAGACTTTAAAAAAAGCAAAATTTCATGGCAGCTGAAGCCTTTTTTTTACTTTGAAGTGTCTGTCATTCCATGTAGCATAAAAATAAAAATATGCTGGTGTTTCCAATAATTCTTATTTTTAAAAAAAAATATTTTTTTAACTTTAGGCCATATATTTAACCATTCTTAGAATGTGAATGCTTATGTGTTTGAGAAATGCCATGCTGTAAACTTTTTTACTTAATTATATCTGAAGCATGGAGAGAAATGAGATGGTTTATGTGACTCCGAGTCAAATTTGGTGTAGAAAACTTACCACGTTTGATTTTTTTTTTCCACATTAGAGAAGAGCAACCTTTGCCATTATAAAGTGTGCTTCTGTTCACAGTTTTTTGTGTACCCTTTCTTGGTTTTCTGCTGTTAGCAATAGTGGTACATCAGCTGCTTCAGTCTTTCACTGTCCTGTTACCTCATTTTGCTTCTGTCCAGTTCCACTTTGGTTTTAAGGTGTTTCATCTTTGTGTTCAGGTTGATCAGAGCCACTGTTCTGTCCCTTCATGGGGGTGGGTTTTAAACTCACATATCTGCACCTTTATGTTTGAATTTCCATGCCTACTTACACTCTTTATCTAAAAAAGGCTGGTGAATGATTATTGTATTTCTTGTGATACTTTGTGTGAGATCAGAGCCTCTTCTCTGTCTTTACTGACATCTGGGGCTGGCCTGTGCTGTGTCTGTGAATTTGGATTATGGTGTTTAAGTCTTCATTTCTCTTTAGCATTTTGTGCCATTTTACAAGTATTACAAAAACAAGACTACCACACACTTCAGATAAGTATTAATTCTGGTTTTCCAAAGGCATTGCTGCTAAGTGTTGGGGCTTTTTTAAAGGAGAATTTAGAAACGTTTCGGATCTTTTCTGTTTGTACTCGGAAGTGTACAGATTGAAATATATAGTGCTGGAGAGTACAAACATATTTTTGTACTACAGATCTATTTAAATATTTATATTGGAGGAAAATTCACATAATGCTGTGGTCCAAACAAAGGTAAACTGATGTGATCATTTTTCTGTGTCACAAGTAACTGAAAAACAAGGAAAACCCCATTTCTCGGGATAGATAAAATTAGACAACCAAATATTGAGGACTGTATTAACAGTCATTAATACATTTTACTCGGTTGTTTTTAAGCATAATAAATATCACAGAGGTGTGCAGAAGTGTTTCATATATTGCATACTTGAAATTAGATATTTGGCAAGGCATTGTTCACTTCGTAATTAATTAAAAATTTATTCCAACCAACTTTTGTAATTTTGCGAAACCATAAATTAAAAGACAAACCACAGTGTTACGACATCAGTGGTTTTGGCCAGACTGAATTGAGAACCAGGTATTCATCTGTTTCTGTGGTTTTCTCTTCTGAACTGGGTGTAAGCTAAAGGAATTCAGATTTGTCATCTTCCCTGGCAGTGTCTGTATCGATGCTGCCTGTGTCAGGTGAACGGTTCAACTTGTGTTCTGGTTCGGGTTCCCTCCGGTGGCTGGGTTGTGACCAAAGCAATGGAGAGCTGGAACAGGACAGTGTAGTTCATTCCTCTTTCAGCCAGCTGTGTCTCTCAAGTTTTACTGTTTCCAGATAACATAATTGCTAAACTCTTTGAAGGTCCATGCCAGTCTTCAGCTTAACTTAGATGTATTATTTGTTGCACATCTGGTTTGCTTATTAATGGTAGGTTTTTAGCATTATTGCCTTTACTGAGGTATATTGCTGTAGTCCCTCGGATTCTGCTCAAGGTGGGTTGGATATTAGGAGCTCTCTTCCATCTCTCTCTGGATATGACATGTAGTCCTGCTCTTTGCTGCTGTGCTTGTGAATTTTTCTGCCATTTTCTGTCATTTTTTCAGAATGCTGTTTAGGACACCTTTTGGCGTTTTCATCACCACAGAGGTGATGACTTTGCCCAAAGTATCTTGTACAAGAAAAAGTGATATTTTTTTTTTACTTTTATAAATACAAGAAAAATAAATATCAACAAATTCTTTCTCAGGCTGTGGGTTGTGTTACTCTTACCTGTTTTCCTGAAGGCTATTAAGTGTTGCTGGTATCATTTCTGTTGAATTTACTTTGTAAAATAATCTCTCCTTTTACATACTCAAGTATTACTATTAATCCTTGTCTAGTCTGTGGCACAGAGGAGCCATTCCTAATATCTGGCAGTGATCACAGTGTTTTTCAGATACTAAAGGCATCCATTTCAGGTGCACCTGGTAAGAGTAGGTGCTTCTAAGTTGTACAGTACAACCATTGGAAGAAATGTGGGTGAAGCCTTTGAAGGTGATGTGTGTAGTGTTGTGAAATGAGTCAGGACTGCCATTGTATTGTTTGAATGCATATCCGGTTCTGGAATCTTCTTTCAGAATGCACCACAATATGAAACATAAGCTAAATGTTCAGTATCCATAATGATCAACTGAGAGCTCTGTTGCCTCTTTCTGTAAATACCATTTCTTTACTGCTATGAGCATGATCTTGAGATGTGGTCTTAAGTCCTCTTTATACCATGTCATTGAAAAGCATCAGCTGTGCTTGTAATCCCCTTTGAAGGAATATGGAATTTTGAAATTCATAATTATGCAAATACATTTGGAGGCTTTTTTAA
Organism: Hirundo rustica; assembly: GCF_015227805.2. Lineage (NCBI taxonomy): Eukaryota > Metazoa > Chordata > Aves > Passeriformes > Hirundinidae > Hirundo > Hirundo rustica. The sequence continues at coordinate 6,118,865 of NC_053470.1, forward strand.
GTCTCCTTGGCTTGCTGGCAATAATAAAGTCCTGTTCTTAAGAATACTGAGGGGTGAGCAAGGTGCAAAATAACTTCTTGCTGTTGTCACTGTGGCTTTCCTTTGACTTCTATTCACAGTGACATCGGTTGTGTTTCAGTTATCAACTGGGATGGTTTCTTCCTCGTACTGAATGACTCTGAGTGATGACATTCATGTGCATGTACCGCTTAATTTTAGTATAGCCACTTCTTGGAGCTCTGGATTAGTCGTCAGGTGTTGCTCACCTTTGATACTCAGATACTGCTGCAACTCAGGAAAGAGTTTGGAATACTTTATAAAGCAAAAATAGCAAAAGGATTTTTTTGAAAACCATTTGGGTTCTATATAAGAGAGACTCTTTCCTTCTTGTGAGAGATAAGATCTCTTCTTGTCTTGGAAACCTGCAAGGGCAAGAATAATAAAATGTATAATAATAAAATGTTCCATACTTCATTAACTAATTCTTCTACAGAAGTGGCAGTTGCTCCTAAATTATTTTCAATTTACTGAGGCCATAAATTAAAAGGCAATTTTTTTTAATCTACTAAGGTGGATCTCCATTAGTAGAACAAACTTCTCTATTCTTTCTTGTTCTTGGGCTTTTATCTACCTACCTTGCCGTGATACTATCTGTGGACTAATATTAGTGGTATACTCAGAACTTTAGCAGCTTGTTTCAGAAGTTCATAGAGGTATTTTAAAAAACAAAAAAAAAAAAAAAAAAAAAAAAAAAAAAACCACCACAATCTTTTCATCCCTGGTTAACCTGTGACCTCCATTGTTTCAGGCTAAGAAAAATATTTTCATTGGTAAATGGCAAAATGTTTGAGTACTGGTCTTGCTGTTTTGTAGATGGGGAATGGGGACACATTTAGGGTTTTAAGCTGAATGTTGATCAAATCAAAATCAGTCAGTGGAGTGCATAAGGCAGGAGGAACCCTCAGTGCTGAATTCTGGTTCTGGCTTCTGCTTTGTGGTGGCATGGAGAGCACAACTGCTGTCCATTCCCCAGGAAAAAAGGAAAAGAAGACCCCAGGGCAGGTTTGTGCTCTGCAGACTTAGTGTGGTGAAGTAAGTATGGGGAAGATTCTGCTGAAATGGATATAGGTGTGTTTTTGTTAGTGCAATGTTCAAATGGACTTTGAGGTAAAGGGAAGAGACAGGACCTGGGCATTTTATGGGCTTTGGTTTCATTTGTTTTTTGAGGAATACTGATGCTTAATTTCTATGCTTGTCTATACATTAATTGTGATTATAAAATTAAACGTTTCACACTCTTGAACTATCTGGTCATTTCTTATTAACCTTCCCTGTTGCTTCTAAAAAGTAGAAATAACATCTTCGTATCTGAGGCTTTCTGGTTATGTTATCAGTGCACTGGTGGTCATGAGCCCAAGGAGGTTATCAGCTTTCAGTATGTGCTTTATATAAGTCTACTGCAAAATTAAAAAGGCTGACTTTAAAACGTACTTTTATTGTGAGATTCGTTAATATTTGTGAAAAGGAGAGGTTTTACAGCCTTAAAATTATTTTTGAAAGTGTCCCTAAGCATACCATAATCATACTTTGTTTCCTTCACAGGCATTTGTAAAGGATGTGCATGAAGATTCAATAACAGTTTCATTTGAAAACAAGTAAGTGTATTGCTGGTGTTGTACCTGTAAATGACAGAGTATCAGCCTTGCATTTGATTGGCATAAATATGGCTTAGTGTGGAGTAGTGTATATTAGATACACTAAACATGCTGCTGGCATGTTTTAAAGTTACATTTAGTATCTACTATTTAGTGACATTTCTATATAAAGGCTTTTAATGGCTTAAATACTTTCAAGTGCAACCCATGTTTGAGTAAGTCAACAGTTGTACCATCATTGACTCTTTCTCGTGTAAATGTCTTGCCTTAGTTTTAGAAGATTACATTATTACAAAATTTCTTCTATAGATAAGTCATGAATACCAATTTTCTGATCTAGAAACCAAATTTATCCAGTCTCCATTAAAGGAACTGAAAATTAAAACTGTATTCAGACTGGATCCTGATCAACTTTTCATAACCTGTAGTAGAACCAAAGAAAAAGAAGATACCAGGCTTGTTTTCAAGGAAATGTCCTTCACTTCCTTCAAAATGTGTTATGACATGTTTTTTAAATCTCTGTTTCTAGTGTTGGGTTAAAAACCATACCTATAAATTGAAGAAGAACTTCTGCTAGAGGTTTCAAAAGACTGCAGGTGGCATCAGGGTTTCACTGAAGATGCTTAATTGTCATTTAGATGTGTTTTTTTCTTACTATTGGATCACATTACCTTTAATACATACATGCACAAAAGCTCCACAGAATTTGAAACTGTAAAATTAATGAATTAACAATGTTTGATTTCTGCTTACAGAGAAGATGAAAATATTTAGACAGTTCACTGTGGTTTTGTTTGCAGCTGGCAACCAGAGAGACAAATCCCATTCCATGATGTGAGGTTCCCACCACCTGCAGGCTATAATAAAGACATCAATGAAAGTGATGAAGTAGAGGTGTGTATGCTCCATTAACAGCTCTTGTCTCGGGAAGTGAGAGAACTCATGGTGAAAAACATCAGCCAAGCCACTGGAAGGTTTGCTTCCATTGGCTTCCAGCCTTTTGATTCCAAGTACTACAGAAAACACATCAGTACAGATCAGTACAGATCAGGCACATCACCAAACCCAGAGTTTGGCAGTAGTAAACCATGCAAATTCCATGTGCCACCAAAGGCCCTGTAAAATTCCATGTATCGTGACCTCCATGGGAGTTACAAATAGGCTGATTTACAAACATGATCAGTGTTGCATTGATTACAGATCAGTCCTTTGTAGGGCTGGATTAGTTCAGAAATAGGTGATGAACTGTTGTTCTTAAGTTGTAAGGTAATGTCTCTATTACCAGAGCTTCAAGCTGAATCAGATAATTTGCATTTTATGTGTGTATACATAAAAGCATGGAAATATACGTGTATATGTAAATACTTGAATATATATGCAAAGAGATGGACTTGAAAGCAGCGTGTTCCTAAAACCTCCTTATTTTGTAAAATTGTATACATTTATTTTTGTAATGAATTTAAAGAAATTTCACGATTGCATTTTGCTTGCATGCTCCGTAAGTTTTTAATTTGAAAGATAAGAAAATGGCAAAACTTCTGTGATTGGATGTGGCTGATAGCATATATGTGCTAAAGAGGTGTAGATGTGTGACCTCCCTGTCACCCACAGGTAGGACCTCATCAGACCTACACACAATTAGAAATACTGTTTATTAATATTAATAGGTGTAAAAGTCTGAATTATCTCTTTTGACTGCACGCAAGACTGAAGCAGTAGATTGGACACTGTACTATTTATTATTATTTATCTGTACAATCTTGCTGTTCCATGCTTTCTGTGTTGTGCCCAGATACTTTATGTACTAAGGTGCTTTGCTGCATTTTGTTCCTGTGGAGTTCCTGATCATATTAGTGTCAGCTTTTGTGATGTCTTTTAAGAATATAATGTATGTATTTTGTTCAGGTTTATTCCAGGGCAAATGAAAAAGAACCCTGCTGTTGGTGGTTGGCTAAAGTGAGAATGATAAAGGGTGAGGTAGGAGTATGCATATATACATATATATATATTTTGTATTTACTTACACTTTCTTCTTTGTTTTCTTTTTATATACTGATGTTCACTGTGGTTTGAACTAATATCTCTTCATTTTTTAAGAATTTCTTGAGTAGGACAGTTGCAATTACCATTAACCTGAGCCTGAGAAGTTAAATTTGACATGTACAGTTAACACCAGTGCCTTTTCCTTAATAGTGTAATGCTCACTCATGTCATAAAATATGTGGCTTGGATGATTTTATTATTTTTATATCAGTTCTACGTAATAGAATATGCAGCCTGTGATGCTACATACAACGAAATCGTCACAATTGAGCGTTTGAGATCTGTGAACCCCAATAAACCCGCAACAAAAGATACTTTTCACAAAATCAAACTGGCAGTTCCTGAAGATTTAAGGCAAATGTAAGTACAAGCGTTTCTTTATAACTTGTTTCAGAATATGGGTAACTTCTTAAGCCTGAGACAAGCGAAATTAAAATGCTTTTTACTACTTTAACTGAAATATAAGAATGTAAAAAATACAAATATTGATATGGTTGTACTTCAAAAATAGAAAAGATGATTTTCGAATAGCATTTAGTCCTGGAGGAAGAAACACTTTCTTCAAAATTTTAAGGTTTTGTGTGTGGTACAGATTTAGATTTTTACTCTTAGAGCTGTTCAGTGATGTGCACAGGTTAATCTGAATCCATTCTTAATCAGTTTTTATTATTTGGTGATGGTTCTGGGAATAGTTAAACAATAATGAAACCTCCCAGAGTATGATACAAAACCAGCTGGCTTTCTCCTACACCTTGGACATATTTTTCTCATATAGATATAGCTCTAAGAATCAGATTAATACTGACTCCCCTTGTTTACCTTCGGGTAACTTTCTGCTTTCCTTGAGATGCATGTTACTGCCTCAGTGTGGAATGAGTTATAAATTCAGGTTAGACTAAAACTTGCTGAAGTTAGTGTTACAGCATACACAGGTTCACTTGGTGGTGAGTGGACACAGGAAACCTGGAGAAGCCAAGCGCGGCCTGAGATCAGCATAAGGTCATTGGAATGCTGCAGGGGTTACGATGAAATCACACATTTTAATGGTTCATGATGTGTTTGAAATCTTGAACTTGCTGATTACAGTGATTTGAGCTTTTTAATGTAGTTTTGCTTAACTTGTCATTTCACAGATATACATACAGAAAATTTCTGAAATATTTGTAATCCTACTCATGTAAACGAAAGAAAAATGAGTAAAATAAGTGATAATGGAATAAAATAACACCTGCTTTGAAAGGGACAGCTTGGAAATCTTGATTTACATTCTTTGTGTTAAGGAATTATACTTTTTGGCTGTTAACCATAAATGCAGTGGTTGCTATTTTTAACTTTGTTACATTTTTATTCCTAGGTGTGCCAAAGAATCTGCACATAAGGACTTCAAAAAGGCAGTTGGAGCTTTTTCTGTAACATATGATTCTGAAAACCACCAGCTTATTATTTTGGTAAGTACAGACATTTTACTGTATCGTTGGCAGTGGTTTGTTTCCAGAGTCCACGTGTAAAGCTCTGTTCTGTTTGTTAATAATTCAGTCAATCAACGATGTAACCACAAAGCGGGCCAACATGCTGATTGACATGCACTTTCGGAGTCTTCGCACCAAGTTATCCCTGATCCTGAGGAATGAAGAAGCCAGCAAACAGCTGGAGGTACGTTGGTTGTTTTCCCTGAAGTAATTTGAGTGAAATACAATAAAATTTAAAAAGTCCCACGTGCGTTTCTTAGCTGGTAGGACTTGCATTGAGGTGAAAGTAATGATGTGCTGATAATAATCTAGGTGGTAAAAAAGGCAGATGGAAGTGTCATCCAACAAAGACATTTACAGTTACAGGGCCTGTTCTTTCAAAGACTCATTTTTATCAGCAGGATTTTGTGGGGGATTTAATACAGACATGTAGACACACATATACCACATGTATTTCGTTCATATTTTGAAGCATAAAGTAGTTAGCCGTCATTGCACAAATAATGCCACATATTTAGTAGCTTTAAAAATAAATGGGAGTAAATACATCATGATACTGATAGGACTAGAACTGGATCTAGCAAAATAACACAGCGGAAATGAGATGGAAAGGGTGAAAACTCATGTTGGTAGAATGTATGAAGGGATAAGTTTGTCTATAGATAAAATGTTAGGAAATAATCTTACAGCAGATACAGCTTCTGATACTCCTGTGACTGGTGAGTGGGTGTTGACTGGCAAGGAGCTTGAGTCATACTTGTCCATGGGTAAAAGAAAAAAAAAGGAAAAGAGTAGGCTAGGAAATAAGGGGTTCTTTATACATTAGAACTAACGTTACTTCATGGTTTTTCTTCTATCTACAAATGAGAAAAAACAGCAGTATTTCTAAAAACTTTCTAAATTGATTGTCAGGAAGCAGAGGTACCACTTAAAGGACTGTAACTCAGTTTGACAGGGGTGTATGCAGGCAGTGTTTCTGCAGAGAGTGGTTTCATCCCCCCTTCCCCGGGGTTACATCTGTTTGCAGTGGATGTCATGTTCAGGCCTCGTTTATCCAGTGGGTATACTCACTGTTACAAGAGGTTCTCACTTCTGTTGTTCTCTGTTTAGTGTCTTGATTTCTGTGTTTCAGAGCTGAAATCACAGTTTGTTTGGGTTTTGCTTTTTCTCAAGATGACCAATTTTTCCTCATTTGTGTTCCTTACTGAGCACCCCACTGTAGCTCTTCAGTAATAATTCTTCTTTATCCTCTAGAACTGACAGTTGTGTGGGCAGTTTACCTCTTAAGTGCAAAGTATTATTTTGGAGGTGGGAAGAACAACAGCCTCTTTAGAGCTAATTCCTTTTACATGCCTCCACAAATGCATGCCCCAACAACTCTGTCATTGATTCTTTTCCCAGGCTGATCTTGGATTCTTCTTGTCATTGTAACACTGAGATTTTTTGCTGCTGTGAGAGTCTCAAACTTGATTTGGTTCTCACTAGAAAACCATTGTTGAACTTCAGTTTCTACCTAAGCAGTACTTAGATAAAGATTGTGAGATAAGTATATACAGTTAAAATTTGTGTGACAAATTTGGCTGATATTTTTCTTTTTGGCTTTTGCGTTTCTTGTACTTAGAATAAATATAAAAACAGTTTAATCCGAAGTTGAAAGGAAGAGCTTCAGATAATAAAAATCATACTGCTGATTACTGTTGAGACACTGGCATACCAATAGACTGTACATGTCCATCTGCAGAAAAAAATATTGAGTGAACACTGTGGGCTTTATTGCATTATTAATAGCAGCTCACTGTTTTCATCACATAAACCTTTGTATGTGTCTCACAGTCACCGAACTTTTAAAGTCTGCCACTTCTTTTCTTCTAGCAGTTTTTCTCTGAGTCGTTATCACTAGATCGGCTTCTTACGTTCAATGGAGTTTTTTTTCTTTCTATTTTTTGTACCTTTTTGCCTATTATCTTCTTGACCTGCATGGCTCTACTTCTCAGACATGGCTTTTAGAGCATCAAGTAAAATAACCCATTATTTATTGTTTACGTTCTCTTTCCCAGTGAGTGTGACTTAGCTGTTTGGGGTGTCTTTCACATGCTAAAAAGCCAGTGTTTTGCATTCTGGTTTGTATTTTACTGTATCTAAGTAGAATTCAGTTATGGCTGCTGTGTAGGCATTAATACATTACTTGCATAGATGTTTCTTATTAATGTATTGGAGGGAAGTAGAATACTGAATTTCTGATGCTTAACTAGAACACGCTCTGTAATAATTTGCAGAAAAGATAATGAGGTTTTCGTGCAGGCAGTAAAACTCTGACTGTCAGAGCCAAGGTCCTCAGTGATGATGTAGCTTCATTTTTTCCGCATGTCATAGATAATTAGCAACTGATCATTGTCTTGGTCATCCTGTTCTCTCCTCTTGTTTGGCTGTCTGTAAAAGATTACTGTCAACGAGTTAATCAGCATTTGGTTTATCTGTTGAAATGTAGAAATGTGAGCAATTAAGAATAACTTTTGCTTTCCACGTTGTCTGTAATGTAGCTACTGAAGTGCTTGGCAGGACTCTCAGAGTATCTGAGTATTCATAACACTTGGATACTTACACCACTGTCTACTGTAACCAGTTCTTTGAAACAGTGATGTAGCACAGGATATTTACCACAGCTTTAGCAGGAGCAGGTCAGAAAGCAGTACCGCTTCAGCTGGAACAGTATAGTGCTTGTTGTGGCAAGTCCTTGATGTTTTCTCAACATCTGTAGGGTCTCATTTTGCTGACATTAAACTGCTAATTCGAAGTGTGCTCATGTATGTCTTGACAGTAGTTACAGCTTTGATTGCAATGCAGAAACATGGACAGGATTATATATCTTGGGTTTTATTTTGTTTCTTCCTTGGAAAACACTCTTTCCTTAAAAGATTATCACAGTTGGAGATTCTCTGTCTACCCACAATGCATTAAACTATTGTTCCTTTCCTGGGTTCTGTTATGCTCACGCTTGTGCGTGCTCAGTATGACCCTTCTGTTTCAGTAGATGTGTGATTCCTGGATTAAATTCTGAGCATATTTGTTCTCTGAATTCAGACAATTTTTGTGTTGTCATGCATAGGCATGGATTCTTCATTATTTTTAAAGTGCAGTAGGTATCCACAGTTGCTCTGTTTTATATATAATTTTGTGTCAGTGGTTGAGTTATTATGGTTTCATCTACCTGTTGAAATTGGTGCAGATTTTTCTCAGATCGTAAGGTTTGCTTTAATAGTCACCACAGTTACTATTTTACTACTTTGTGAGTTCTGTCTTACCTAGTAACACCTGATAGCTGTAGCTATTAAAGGGTAATTCAGAATAGAAGTATCAACACAGCTAGAGGCCAGCCTTATGTTAATATTTAAAAGACTTCTGAAGGAGACTCCATGGTGTTTTTGAATTCTAAAATAAGTGTAGTAAAGGCACTGATTAAATAAAAAGTAGGCTAAGCACCTGATTGAAAAATAGGCTTGGAATTTTTGTTGATTTCTCTCTCCAGTGTACTGGGGAGACAATCAAAGTGACATTAGATTTTTCTTCAGAGTTCTAGGCAACTTGCATCACGGTTCCATGAACAGTTTGTAGTACGTGAAGACCTAATGGGTTTGGCCATTGGCACTCATGGTGCCAATATTCAGCAAGCCAGGAAAGTCCCTGGAGTGACTGCCATTGATCTTGATGAAGATACTTGTACATTCCATATTTATGGAGAGGTGAGTCCCCTTCTTTATCATTACAGCAAATAACCTGAAAGAAACAAACAAACAACAACCTTGGGGAAATGAATCTTGTTTCTTACACATCTTTTTATTGTAGGATCAAGATGCGGTGAAAAAGGCAAGAAGTTACCTTGAATTTGCTGAAGATGTCATCCAAGTCCCAAGGAATTTAGTAGGTATGTCAGTTTTGGAGGCTGCCTCTGTGCTAGTAAGGAAAACTGCCTTTGAGAACTGCGCTGAGAGAGAAGCAATAAGCTGATGTTGAAGTACAAGGCAGAATAATTTCTGGACTGAGCCAGAGAATTGTTTGCTTCCCCCAAACATGTCAAGTGTTCAGCTCAGCTGAACAAGAGATGAATCTGCAGTCTCATATTTTCCTAGTATATTTTGAATAATTTCTTTGATTTATGTTTGTCCTTTTTTCCTTTTACAGTGTTTTTAGAAACAGCACTGTGGGATGAACTAGGAGTTAGGCATCAGTGATGAGGAAAATCTAAAATACTTCCATTGCCAAACACTTAAAAAGTCCTTAAGAGCACATGCAGCCCTTGTATACATGGAGAAATCTTTTAATGAGCTTTTGATGCCACAAAGCAAAATAAAAATACATGATTTCATTCAGCAGATAAGAAAAGAGCAGAGAAAATACTTCATGGTATAACATAGGCCTGAAAGCAAATGCTTTAATAGGCTGTCAGGGAGTGTATGAAAGCTGGTGCTGAAGCAGTGTGAAATTCTGCAGTTGGACAGGTACTAAGACATGTGGCAGCTCAGCTCTGGAATTGATTAAAAGCAGTAGTTTTCCCTTCCCTATTCCCTCCAGGTTTTACTGGTGATAAGTGAAAATGATAGCCTGCCATCATTATTTTAATTTGAGTTCTTAAAAGTCTGTTTCTCTTTAGAACTTAGCAATTATATTTTTTGGCAGGTTTTCATTTCTGCTCTTAATCTTGACCTGGATCCTTTAGAATATAACTTTGGCTGAGCCCTATGTTATGTCTGAAATAAGCTATGTTTAGTAATTTGGCTTTTAAAATTCCTAGTAATTTGCTTTAAAAATGCAGAAGACTTTTTTAGATATATATATAGATAGATAGGTAGGTAGATAGATAGATATATATATACTGATTTTTTTTTTAATCTAAAGAAAATGCAAACAACCTTCTTCTATTTAATTATATTTTTAAAAATTCAAACTGAACAAAATACCCAAACAAAGAAAAAACCCACCCAAGATGTTATTTATTTTTTAAAGACTGTATGGACATTTTTATTTGAAAATATTTGTGTGTGTTGCCACATCCACATCCTCACAAAAACTTTGATTGGAGTAACTGATGTAAGCTGCAGAAGTTTGGGAGATTTTGTTGTGATTTGCATTTTTAAATCACTACCAAGCCTTTTTTACATTTATTAGTCAGGTGCTGTTGTATTTGCCAGTAATATAGAATGAAATTAAGTACTCAGAAGTAGCTTTTGACACTCAGAAGAGTCTTTGTCATTGAGGAACTTACTGGCCGTATGTTGTCATGTTTTCTGCAAGTATTCACGTCAGAAAAGTTGAAAGAAAAATGAAAATTTATATAGCTTTGCATGATAGGAGCAGTAGGAGTCTGTTGTGACTAAAAGTGGTGTTTAATTCCTTTTTCATGGATTAATTGTGTCAGACAAACAGTAGCTGTTATGCACTTGGGGTTTTTTTACCTCTGTTTTAGTGACATGCCAATGAAAAAAGATCATGTTTTAAGTTTTCCAGCAGTTTGTTAAATAATTTTTTTTGTTACGTGCTGAAAGCATCTTTGGCATCACTCTTTTAAGCTTTTCTTGAAAGCTGTGATGGAAGGATGTGGCCCTCCCTCATCACATCCCAAGCAGCTTTGTTTTCCTGCCAGTTTGCAGACAGCGCACTGTTTTGCTGAGATTGGAGAGAACTAAATTTTCATTTTCCCTGTCTCACACTAGAATGTCTGCTTCAGAAGATATGTGTCTGCTTACTGACATTGGAGTATAATTTATTTCTATTTTTTATCTTAGGATTTTTAGTGACTTATAAACTATTGGCAAAAATGTCCAAAAACCTCAGTTCTAGAGAATTTTGCATCTACCTCAGACAGTATTTTTGGTAGTAAATATTAAAAAACTAAAATTTTGTAAATTAACTGAGTTTTGCTTACACAAGAAGTAGTTACTGCAAATGTTAAGAATTTTTTGTTTGTTTTGATTGGATATTTTAAAAGCAAATAGAAATGTTTATAATGCCCTGAAGTTATTTTAAACTTACCAAAGCAAAGCCAAATAAGCATTCAAGGTACTTGAATATTTCGGTGATCAATGTGTTTCATAAGTTAACACCACAAGCTTGTGATGATTTTAGTTTGTGGCTTGTTAGCTAAATCTTTGTTTTACAGGATTAAGGCATTTTGGACAAGTTCTTGCTCTGGTACTTAAATAGACTTGTCTAATTAAAGCAAAGAAATACTCTCAGGTTTGGGGGAAAAACCATAAAGGTGGAATGTTCTGTGTGTTCTTCCTCTAGGAAAAGTAATAGGAAAAAATGGAAAACTGATTCAGGAGATAGTGGACAAATCTGGCGTTGTAAGAGTGAGAATTGAGGCTGAAAATGATAAAAATATTCCACAAGAAGAGGTAGGTTTTCAGTTAATATTTTTTCTTTTTGTTAATTGGTTATATTCTACGCAATGATAAAATAAATTCTTCCTTGTATCTTTGTAGTGGTAATAAGATAAAGTGTTGATTAATGTATGTTTTCTGATGGATTCTGTCTTTTCCTATTAATGCTGAGGGGAATTTTTATATAAATTTCTCTATGTTAGAAAAACACTTTGTGAAATTTATTGGTGGTGCTCCTTCTTTAAAGATTTCATGTTGTTCCTGTTGGAAGCAATGACATTTCCCAGCCATGTGCTAGGCCATAAATCCATATGTATGAAACTTGCTGGTTTCATTCTTTGATCTGCTTTGAGTTTGATTTCTTAGGTTTTTTACCTGGTTTAATTTTTCATTAGCAATTTCTTCTGTTGAAATGAAAAACTTGTGCTTTATGTTAAATCTCTGTTTTTAAAAAATATTACCTAGCTTCACAAGAGCCTGTAAATTGTAACCCAATGAAAAAACCAAGCATGAACGTTGTGAAACTCCAGGTTTGCACAGGAAGGCTGTCAGCCTTGTAAAGGGCCTGAATGAAGTCTCAAACGTTGTAATTTGAGGCACTTCTGTGTGGGGCTGCATCGAGGGGCAAGGTTGAAATGTGCAGAAAACTTTGCAGCATCTCAGTGCAGAAAGACTCCCTGCGATTTCAGATGTGAAATGTGCTTAAAGCAAACTGAACTGCTTAAAGCAAACTGAACTGCCTTTCGTTTACCTCAAAATCCAAATATGTACCAGCTAAGAACCTTTGCTGCTTTCAGTAAGCTATGAAATATGGTTTCTGGAACCCTTATGTTCTTGCTTAAATAGTTATTTCCTCTGCTGTTTTATCACTGTAAGACTTCCTGAAAATCCACAATCCAATTTCCATTTTTCTGTACAGAATGGCTAAGCCATTAACTGACGGCTTTTTTACTATTTTACTGGTTTTACATCTGTCTGAAAAGGTAAATGGTCAATATTTAGACCTAAAAGTTTCACTTGTCTGTCATATTCCATTTCTGAAGACAAATTCCTGCAGCATTAAAGGGAATTAATTTAATAAGCAAGAGGGTGCTGCTATTGCTGCAGGCTGGAGAATCACAGAAGGGTAAAAGAGCCACTACTTATAGCTGCAGGGAGTATGTCTGGCCTTTTTTTTTTTTTTTTTTTTAAATGTCTTTTTTACCTGTCAAGCTCAGCATTCATACTTCTGTTTCACCTGTTAATGACATTTCTAAAACTGGCACTGCTTGCGCTGCTTCATGTGTTAGTTGTGTCATGCCAGGTGCAATACAGACACCTGAGATCAGACTTAAACAGGTAAGAGTTAGTACTTGTAAATTGAATGCAGCTCCATTTCAACCACAAAATCCAGATACTCTTCCCATGTGTGAATTTGGAGATTGCAGCTCTTCTTGTGGTAGAACAGTAGTTCAGTTAAATTTGAATACAGCATTTGGTTCTTTTTATGCGACTGAGATGCTAGAATACTGCCCATTAGTTTCAAGTGCAGTTTTAGACATCCCATAGTTTTATAATAGGCTATCTTCAGGCTTTTCATGTTTTAAAATGAGATAGGTGCTGTTTGTTACAGCAATATATATTGCTTTTATCTCTAAATTTGTTATGCACTGCTCAGTATTCCGTGCTGCAGCTAAGTTGAACATAGGTACTTTTGCTTTGAAGACAAAAATAAAGTTCAATAAATAAGCACTTTGCTGCTTTTGTACAGCTGAAATTGCTTGACGTGGTTACCAGCTCATATTCTTAATAGCTGGCTTTGTTATACCTTGAATCCGCTGCCAAAAGCAACAGCAAGCATTTCCTTAAATGCCTTTTTAAATCATTTGTCTTGTCATCATTTAATAATTGATACTGTGAGCTAGTTAATGCCAGTTTAGTAGAAATTTCGCTGCTCTTTATCAGGTTGTATAAAATATTTATGAAACTTAAAATACCCCAGATAATAAAACATTTCAGTCAACAATGCCTGTGGCTAAAGAATTTCTAATGCTCATGAAAGTCAGTGTTAATGTTGATCTTCCTTAGGAGCAGAGGACTGTGTGTACATTATTTTTCCTGTAGATGTGTAAGGTCTAATTGTAAGGTTTTTGTCTTCAAAAGAAAGAGAGGGGCGAAGAAAACCAAGCACAACCTTGAAAGTGGAAACAAATTATAGACTGGGAACTCCTGGGCAACCTCAGCATAATCTGCTTTTAATTTTTAAGACATTTGTGTCTCAAATCATTTCACTTCGGCAGCAAACCTTCCTTTGGAATGCAGTTCTGTAGAGTGACAATTAAAGGCTTCTTTAGAGGTAATGATGAGACAGCAAAACAATATTTGAGATAATCAGCAGGTGTGCCAGGCTCTGGTCTGCAGTGGCGTGGCCTTCAGCAGCTGGGTGTTGGAGATGCTCAGGTCTGCAGTCCCCAGTGAAGCTTCTCCTGCCCAGATGATGCTGCAGCTGCTGGAGCAGTCAGGTTCACTCCTCGTCCTGTGTGGGCTGCACTCACACCCCCCCAAAATGCTGCATGGACCTGTCCTAGTGTCAGAAGGTTTGGTGTAGAAATTATCCTTGTGTTGCTAAAGTTTACTTTGTTCTCCACACTCAGTGACGCCCTTTTAGGTAGATTTTTTTTTCACCTCCTTTGGCTGCTCAAGTTAATCTTTGTGTTTTGTCTCCTGATGTCATAATTAGAGATTTAAAAATTCCAGATTTATATTTGCCACATATTTATTGGGTCTCTTAACATTCTTGAAGGGTAGAAGAACTGTAAGTTAGAAATCATCACCTGAAGTACTAATTCTTTCTTGAATATTTTTTGGCTTTTTTTTCCAACTGTGGATCTTCAAGAAGGATCAGGTTTTGTTTTGTGACACAATGTTAATTTGATTTATTTTTTAAAAGCTCACAGGTAGACCAAAAGCAGCTGGTATGAGAGAATGGATGCAGTCAGCAAAGGTGGTATTGTTTTGAAGGGAGGAAACATAATGTGTTCTAAATGGACTCTTTTTCATTTGTTTAGAGAAATAAATACTGACTTTGTGATGCAAATTATCTATATCTACTTATTTAAGAAAGCTCTTTGCATAAAGGGACTAAGACTACATGGTGTAGTCAATATCAGAATTAAAATACACTGTTGTCTCACTTTTTCGTTTTTGCTTATGCATGGTGTAAGAATTGTTTTCAAGTTTTACAGTAATAAGCGTGGTCCTCCTTAGAATTCAATGCCTTATCAATAACCAAAGCCTATTGTTACTTTGTTTTAGGGCATGGTACCATTTGTGTTTGTAGGAACCAAGGATAGCATCACTAATGCAACTGTTCTTCTGGATTATCATCTTAATTATTTAAAGGTGAGTATAATAATGCTGTTTTACCTCTGATTTTTTTTCTATCAATACTTAGGATAGTAACAGTGTGATGCTGATAATCTGTTCAGGCTCTGAGGCTGTTGAAAAATTAGTATTATAACATCTGAACCTGTCAAAGATATGCCATGAATACGTGTTGCTGTGTCTTTTACCTAATTGTGTACGGTGAGGATGCTGTGTGCTCGTGCCTCTATGCCTGAGTTACAGCACTCTTCTCTGCATGCTTTAATCCTTCCTCCATTCCCCACACTGTTCATTGTCTTTATGTAGAGTTTAACAGCAGAGTGCCTTTTTATGAAGCAGTACTCTTACATCACAACTCTTTAATAACTTTGATATTTGTTACGTGCAGCAGTGTAAAGAGCTTGTGCTCCGATCTGAGTGCTTTTTCTTGATGTGTGTTTTTAACAAACCTAACCTTGTCGACGGTGCCACAGGAGGATTTGTGTTGGTAGCACATGGATTTGAACATTTGAAAGTCTCACTGTTAAACAAGTTCTTCTCAAAGCTGAGTTGCTGTTTGAGTATTAAATAGATGATCAGTTGCAATATTTCAGTGTTGTTTCTTTCTGAGACCTGCACGTGTGCACATGTGTGGGAAGACAGTGCTGAAGGCACTCTTGCCCTGATCTATTGCAGCTGTGTTAATTACCAAGGAATGGGAACAGCCTTGCCCTCACAGCTATGGGTGTGATAAAAAGAGTGAGTTAGCTGGGAGAGAGTCAGCTGGAGTCTGCTGGGAGGAGGAAGGGACAGGAGGTCGTGTGAGGGACAGAAAGGGACAGACAGGGCAAGGTGGCCGTGCCAGGGACAGGAAGGAGCGAGCCAGAACTGCAGAAGGAAGAGAGAAGAAGGAGAAAAAGAGCCAGAGCCGCGTGGAGCTGCCCATGGGAGGCTACACAGAAAAGGTATGAGAGAATTTTAGATGACAAGGTGCTGATGCTTGGAGCCTCCTTCGGTGTCAGTCGTACCTCCACGGTCACGCAGGCACGCGGTTAAGCCGTGCTTGTTCGTGACTTGCTGGGCTTGTGTTTGCACAGGAAGTGGACCAGCTGCGTTTGGAAAGATTGCAGATTGATGAGCAACTGCGACAGATCGGAGCTACTTCCAGGCCCCCCCCGAACCGTACGGACAAGGACAAGGGGTACATGACGGACGATGGGCCGGGCCTGGGCCGCGGCAGCCGCCCCTACCGGAACCGCGGGCACAGCCGGCGCGGGCCAGGCTATGCCTCAGGTAGGGACACTTGCACTTCTCACAGTGCCCTCCTGGGCTCGTGATTTCTTGGAGAAGACTGGATTAGAGCTGTTAAATACAGTCAATATTGAGTATTAATGTCTGAAGATTATACAGAGCTTTATGCTGTAAGAATATCCTTCAAAGTGCTCCTGCTTCTTTCAGCTTGCTTCTGTCTTCTACATTATGGGGCATATCTAGTTATTCCCTAAATCCTTAGGGTGAGGATTGTTATTTTATCTATATTTTGAACAATTCCTGATAGTGAAGTCTCAGTTTTCATTTAAGCCTGTGTGAGTCTATCCTAATAGAGATATTTATAGCTGGAAGTACTGTGTAGTTCAATTTACAGAAAAACTATTTTCTTCATATTAAATTGAACTTTTATGTTTTTACTAGAAGACCGTATGCACCAAAATAGCATGTTACTCTTTGAAACCTTGGATAATTCATTAATGAATAGTTTTCCAGATTGTGCTTCTTCAGAGCAATCTATTACTTCATTATCCATAATCTAGGTCAGCTGGTGTTTGTCCTGACTGAAAAGCCTGTAGTGTGAGCTTTATAAGAAAATCTTTGCTTACATTCTGCATAATACAGAATTAATGTTTTTGTGATGCTTACTATTTTTAGAAGATGCTCACCTTGCTAATAACATGGATTATGGGGGAGGAAAATGGGGAAAGAACCAGCTTTAGTCAATAAAGGTGATCTGTTAATTGGAAAAATCGCAATGGCCATTTATTTGATCTGATACATTTCTACCATTTTGACTTTCTCTGCTTTTGTAGTCTGTTACAGGCTGTTTCGTGATGGACTTTTTTTCTTTTCATAGATGAGTTGCAGTGGTGAGAGGAGACAGGACAGGTTATATTCAGAACTTTCAGCTGTAGAAATACAAAGGAGTCTAGTCTATTAAACTTACGCTTCACTAGACTTTTTTACATTTTGTACTATGTTCAGTAATCTGTTGATATACCGATAACTCCAATTTTAAGCATGTGGCACACTTAATTATTTAGCTTTAAACACACAACTTTTATTAGTCTGTCTTGACTTTTGCAGAAGTAATATATATTATGCATCTTTCTGTATTACGTATACTATAGAGTTTGGGAGGCAAAAACATCCCAAAACGGTCTATTAACAACAAAAAAGAAGAGAAAATCTAAATATATACATTTTGCATTCTACTATAGTAATTTCATGCTAAGCTACACTGGCGTGTTTGGATTTTTTTCATCCTCTTGATAGGAACTAATTCTGAAGCATCAAATGCTTCTGAAACAGAGTCTGATCACAGAGACGAGCTGAGCGATTGGTCCGCGGCGCCGGCGGAGGAGGAGCGGGACAATTACCTGCGCAGGGGGGACGGGCGGCGGCGCGGCGGCAGCACCCGGGGACAAGGCGGGAGGGGCCGCGGAGGATTCAAAGGTAAACCAGGCTCCTTTCCGTGGCTGTGGGAGTCCTAAAGCAAACTCACTGCTGCTCCTTTTCTCACCTGCTCCAACTCCACACCTGCTGGCCTCTCCTGACTTCTCTTTGTCAGCCTCTTAAGTGGAGTGTTTGTTTCAGGTGTGTTGAGCTTTCTTTTGACCTGCCTTGTGTTGGGGGAGTTTTTCCTATCATTTGTTTTCCTAAAATGCCTCTTTGGCTCAAATCTGTGGCCTGTGCCATCACACTTGGACATCAAGGAATCAAATTCTAGTTTGTTAGTAGGTACAGAAAAATCTGTATTACTCATTCTGCTGTCTGTATGCACATCTTACATTTGATTTTCATAGAACAGGATAATATTGTAATTTACGTGTTCATTGAAAAGGACCAGGCAAAAGTAAGATGGGAAAACTTCAAAAAGTTTAATGTCTATATACACTCTAACATATGTAGCTTCATTATATTTATTTGTTTACGTATGTAGCTTCATTATACTTATTTGTTAAAATACTTTCTTCTGCAGCTCTGCTTATTTCTTGAAATGGGTTTTTTTTTTCATAGTATGAGTGCTGCTTAATAAGTCTTTTTTTGTGAGAAGGTAATGTATAATTTAGGAAGCTTACAAGCCATTGAAAAATGTGAAGGTATTAAACTCTGCTGATTGTGTACTTCTCTTCTGTGGTTAATCATTTTGAGAAGTGGGGTTTTTTTCAGTCATTAGTCAGTCTTTCTTAAACTGTGGTGGTTTTAAACACTGAGGTTTTATCTGCATCATCCCCTGAGAATCACATTTTCTTCAGTGATTCCTGGCCCACTTCCAGTTTAAGACCTGTTGTTATATGTTAATAATAATATACAGAAAACTCTGAATTCCCTGCTGTGCTCGTGTAAGATCTAAGTGGCAGAAGGTCTTGTCTTTGTTGATCAACTGAGGTGCTGAATTCCTCTTGCAGGCAATGACGAACAGTCGCGAACAGATAACCGTCAGCGTAACTCGAGAGAGGCGAAGGGGAGGACAGCAGACGGGTCTCTTGAGGTAACTCTTGAATATGGGAAGTGTGTCCTCTACAAATTGCATCCTGTCATACACTAAGGTTGTGAGTGATGCAGTAGCCTTGTGATTCCATATTCTTTGTCTCCCTAATCACATCTGCAAAAGTTGTGTTACAAAATCACACAGACGCTCAGGACTCTGAATATATCCAGCTGTGTCAAGATGCAGTTTTGTAATGCCGTTTAGCTCTGGTGAAAAACTGGTGACAAGTCCCAAGGATTACTAACAGCTGGATTTCAGTCTGTTCTTCCTAGTGCTTAAGCTTTTATTTCTTGCTGTATTGTTGTCTACCTTCTATGTACCTGAGGGAAGAAAATCCTTAACACTATATAAAAAGGGTTTTGTAGCCAGAATCCTCAGAGAAAGAAAGATTAAACTTCAGAAGCTACCTTCACTACTAAATGAAACATTTGCAATTGAAGGCTATTCAGTCTAGAAAGCAAGTTAAAAATAAGCATCAAGAAACTTTTTCAAGTAACAGATTTGAAATGCCTTGTAACCTTAAATATTTTTAAGCTTTTTATAAAGATATTTCTACATTTTTTTAAATGTTGTATTTCATGAAGTTATCATCAAGCTGATACCTTATGTATATATATTTTACCTTTCCCCATGTGGAAACTGTTCTTGTTTCAAATGGTAGCTTGCAAACCTTCTACTATCTCTTAGTGTGCATAGGATGAGTTAATTGGGGAGGAAGAAACAAAGAGCAGCTGCAATCTGCTGCCTCTGTGTGGTGTTAGCAGGAGTCACAGTTCCAGTGGGACACAGACATGACTTTTGGCTCGGATTTTTGAAAGCCTGGTTAAGAAGGGATAAAACAGAACAAGTGACCACATGCTTAGTTTTTGAAATGGGAGTGCTGAACTTAAAGGTGTAATAATTGAATATGCATCCGAAATGCAAATAATTAACTTGGCAAAACAAAAAATAAATAATGGCCACGTGAGTTTTATAATTAATTAGTAATTACCTTACGAAGTTTGAAGTAGGCCGTGAGGAATTGTGGTGCTGAAAGAAAACCCATAAGGCACTTAAATCAAGGGGGGCTTTATCTGTTGCTCCAAGATTTGGATGCAATGACATGTTACAAGAAAATAAGTATTTGCATGTTGTTGAAATCTGGCTGATCAAGTTGTAAAAATCTTGTTATATATCAATGAATAAGCATTTTCCCCCTTTACAAGCATAAAAATATGCTTTCAGCATACTGTCTTGAAAGTTTTTATGACCACTCAAAAAGGCTGCAGAAATTTTTTGGGTGTATTAAATGTATCTTTTTTCTTCAGATTCACAAAAGGTCTGAGTAGAATTTTTTTGAGATTCAGAAAAGCTGCTGTGAAATGACACTATGTCATTTGAGGACTTTTTGTATACAAAGAGTAGGAAGTCAAATTACTAGAAGTTGAAATAATGTTTCAGAGATCCATCTGATATTAATTCAACTCTTTCGTGCACAGACAAAACTGGAATTTTTTCTCTTAGCTTCCAAGGCTAGGTAGATGGGAGAGCAATTTTTTTAGGTCACAGCTATGTGGCGTTTTTGAACAGAAAAGAACTTTACACCCTGCCTTGCAGCTGGATACAATTAAACGAAACCATGAGGGGCTGCCGCTGTTTGCTCCTCTCACACCCAGGGGTGGAAAAAAGGAGGAGAATGCTTTATATAACTCTGAATTGTTCCAGATCAGGATTGACTGCAATAATGAAAGGAGTGTCCACACTAAAACCTTACAGAATACCTCGAGCGAAGGCAGCCGGCTGCGCGCGGGCAAGGAGCGGAACCCGAAGAAGGAGAAGACGGACGGCGCGGACGCTCAACAGCCCCTGGTGAACGGAGTCCCCTAAACTGCATAACTCTGAAGTCATATTTCCTATACTGTTTCAGTAATTCCTATTCCATGTTAGAGAAACTTGTTAGGCCAAAGACAAATAGTAGGCGAGATGGCGCAGGGCATGAAATGAACATATGTTCTCTGTTAGCCTTTTTTAACATCGACAGTATGCAGTTGTTTTCAGAATAAGAAGTTATTCGAATATTTGCATAAAAATACCTGAACTTCTGAAAATCGCTTCCAAGTACATATTGCAGTTCAAACGATGGAAGATTCTTTTTTGTTTGTTTTAAAAATACTGAGCTGTGCATTGGTAAACTTTCTGTTCAGTTGTACCATTTTAACACATCGGGTCAAATTCACTGCTCAATTTCAATTTTCAGAATAAATAGTGTTTGCAGTAATCAAATTGGCTTCTGTTTTCAATCTAACTTACCAGTTCTTCATGAAATGCTATGTCGTTTTATGTCCTGTGTCAGTTCACATTCTGGTCCACCTTTTTCAATATTTTGGTGGACCCTGAAATCTGTGTGATGTAACAATTGTCATTTTCATTAGCAAAAAAGTTGTATGATCTGTGCCTTTTTTATATCTTGGCAGGTAGGAATATTATATTTGGATGCAGAAATCAGGGAAGATGAGTTGGTAACACTAAATGTAAAATATATGTAGCAATCCTTGTCAGATGTTAGTACTTTATAGACAAGTGCATGCTTTCCATAAATTTTTCCTTACATAAACATTCAGTTAGGCAGTTATAAGAATAGGAAATTTATTTTGCACTGAAGATTTGGCAAATAGTGTTATTGAAAAAGGGGTGTAATTTTTTTCTTTGTAGGCAGTACGGAAGCTTTTTTTTAAAAAAAAAGGAAACTTTAAAAAAAAAAATCTTTCCATTGTGGAAAACTAAAAAACTCATTGTTACTGAGGGAACAAGTGTAACATGTTCACAAGCTAGTAATGTGTGCCTGCTGTTTGGCCAGATGACCAGCCTAAAGCATTGATGGTTTTCATCCTCCCAAAATATTTGAATTGCTTATTTTAATTTGGAGGCTATTTCAGGAGAGGTAAGAAGAGAGTCACCACGTGTCATGCCCTGGCAAGTACAGATACAGTAGTTGAAAATATTGAAGGTAAAACAAAAGTTCTTCATATTTTGAGCTGCAAGGTCCTAATTCCAATTCCCAGCCAATATGAAGGTGTCAGGATTTGATCCAAAGTACAGCTGTACACCAGGGAAGGGTGGGAAGTGGTGGGAGGAGCTGTGCTTTCTTTCATTTCTGATCTCACGTTAAACTT
This sequence comes from Hirundo rustica, assembly GCF_015227805.2. Lineage (NCBI taxonomy): Eukaryota > Metazoa > Chordata > Aves > Passeriformes > Hirundinidae > Hirundo > Hirundo rustica. The sequence goes on from NC_053470.1 coordinate 6,140,669, forward strand.
ACTGGGCACAACTGCATTAAGGACCTTCATTTTAGTCTGTTTTTGTTCAGATTACTCCAGAAGGAGAGCCACTGTTTATGTACAGAATTGTACAAACTTGACCTTGCCTCTGATGTATTTTGTGAGTTTTGTTTCTTTGCTTTCTTCATTCTTTTTTTTTTTCCTTGCATACAGGTGAGCATACTAAAACTGGCAACGAACTGCACATGATTTAACAAATATAAAAATGTCTTAAAAAGTATTGCCAAACATTAATGTTGATTTCTAGTTATTTATTTTGGGAATGTATAGTATTTGAAAACAGAAATTGGTACCTTGCACACATCATCTGTAAGCTGTTTGGTTTAAAATACTGTAGATAATTAACCAAGGTAGACTGACCTTGTAATGTAACTGCTCTTGGGCAATATTCTCTGTACATATTAGCTACAACAGATTGGATTTTATGTTGACATTTGTTTGGTTATAGTGCAATATATTTTGTATGCAAGCAGTTTCAATAAAGTTTGATCTTCCTCTGCTAACTGATGTTGATGCAATCCTTATGAATGATTGCTTTAAAAAAAATCTCAGCTTGACAGAAAGTAGAAAGTATTTCTTTGTTTAGACTTTAACTGTACCCGTTGTTTATTTACACGTTTTAGAAAAGTCTCAGCTATTACCGCACTTCAAAAATACGGCACAAAGTGCTCAAGAAGACACAGTCTCCTCATGGACTGGTACAGTACCTGTCACACTTCTGCACTCATTTCTCACATCAGTGGTTGAGTTCACTAAGGTGCTAACCCGGGTAAATGTGAAATCACTAAACCACAGTCGGACTAATTGGCTGCATTCCATTTCCAAGTGGGTTTGGGGGCTCTGACCTTTTCCAGTATTTGTGTGCTTAACATATATCCCTTTCAGTTCGTATTCCAGTGATTTTTAAATGTTATTAAATTTCAACAGATTAACCTGTGAATCTAAATGTATACTTTTATTTTGAAAAGTCATGTTGTTACAAAACTTGAAAGTGCAACAAATGTCTGATGCTTGAGTTCAGGTCCGTCCTATTGGTAACTATTATAAAGTATCATCTAATGAATTAAAATTATTTTTAAAATAAAGTTCTTTGAAAGAGTGAGAGGTATTTGTGAATCATGCCAAAGTCTAAATTCAGTAAGGTTAAGCTCAAAGCCTATGAATTAACAAATGCTTAAAAAAAAAAAAAAATAGAAAGTATGTGTTTCTGTTGTTTACTGAATGCATTTTTGTTAATGATGGTGGGGAGTTAAGATTTTCAGAGTTGTTATTAAAATTTTGTCAAGGAAAAAATCTCTTTATTCAGCTTTTTTTAGAATCTCTTTAAGGGCACTCATAAGGTTCAAGATGATACTGGGTTTAGTTTGGTACATACAGAAATTATTTGACTCAATTACTGATGAGCTTTTTCAGCCCTTCTTTGTCCCTAATATCAAATATTGTGTACCATGTCCAGGAAGGGCATTGAGTGCTGTGAGTGCAGACCCTGCTTCTTCCTACGAGTGCTTACAGCTTGTTTTCCTGAATTGCAGTGTGTTTCCCTGCAAAACCCTTCAGTACTGAAGATTAAAAGGGAAACATTTAGCTTCCAGTGAGTATTCCTCACTGGAATTCCTCCTTTCAGGAGTTCTGCAGTACAGTTCTGTTTAGTTCTCTGCTAATCTGCAAGAGAAGGTGGGTGTCAAATATTTTTATCCTGTGTATTGTTAAAGGCTTTGTCTGTTTACAGAAGCAGCGAGACTTGCAGTGGAATACCTGTGTTAAGGGGTGGGGGAGATGTGTTGCTGGTTCTTGTGGCTACTCAAAAGAATTCTTTAAAAAGCTTTTTTAAAAATCTTCAAGGCTGAGCTTGCTGTTTCCACAGTAGTGTGCACTAAGCTTGTTTGTCATTCACTTGAACTTGACAGATTTTCACCCTAAAAGATGCTTGTCAAAGAGTCTCTTCCGGGTATCCATGAAAACTGGGGTGGCTGGGATGTTTGCACTGTTAAAGGTATTAAGGCAGCTTAATATACGTTAGGAAAAGTGAGGTTAGACCTCCTGAGCTGTGTTCTGAATAGATTCCACTTTGATCACAGGGTTTTCCTTGCCAGAGGTTCATTAGACTTACGCGCAGTGTGGTTTTCACATTGTATCTTTATGCTGTGATTTACAGGAACAGCTCTTCACTCTTTGGCAGTGTGAGTCCCTAACAGAGGACTGTGGATCTTTTGCCTGCATCAGGGGATGAATCTGGTTTTCTATAAACGATTTTTTAAAATGTGTTGCACATCTGTCAGTTGTGCTTTCACAGTTATGATGGTCAATCATCTCAAACAGTTTGATAGAGAGAAATAATTGCTGTTAAACCTGGATGAGTCAGTTTGCCATAATTACTCTTTTTTTTTTACGTTGTTTAAAAGTTACTTTACAATAGACTTTAAAGTGGTAATTTTTGTGCACTTGGAGTACTGTATGGAATTGGATTATAAGAAAGAGCAACAATCATAGATAATTTTGTGTATCTGCTGAAAATTCAGTTGGAGAATATGTTTACTGACAGTTTTGCACTGAATTTAGGAAACTGGTTTCCAATAAAAGCAGTTAATTTAAAGCAAAAAATGATCACATGGATGTAGTCTGTAAATGCTAAGAAGTTGGCTGTTGCAGAAGTGGTGTAGCAGGCATTAGGTGTGCTTTGGGGTTTGGATGTGCTTTTTTGCCTGGTGCACTGAGGCTGAGCATCAGGTGTAGACTACAGCTACAGCAAGAGAAATCAATGCTCCTAAATGTAGTCAAATCAATTAAGTGTTCTATTTGAAATGGACGGGGCAATTTTCTGTGATTCTTAGCAGTCTGAAAAGTCCCATGTCACAAATGCATCATGCTGTCTGGGGTGTTCCATGAGATAAACCAGTGTGGAAAATCTCACTCTGATGTAAATCATGTGCTTCAGAAAAGGAAGGCTTGGGGATTAGACATGTCCAAGTATTGGAACTGCTGAGAGTGGCTGGGGCTAGTCTGGGTATAAAGTGAAACCATGAATCTGAGGGTAATGTGCATTGTTGCTTATTTTAGCAAGCTGGTTCTGCATACAAACGAGGTTAAAGAGACCCACCCTTTAAACTCATTTTGCAATTAGCTGAAATGAGGAGGGGGGAGAAAAAAGTGGATATATAAGTTTTTCAGGCTCAGTTAACAGTTCAGATGGCTGTTGTAGCAAACTGCAACTGCTTTAGGCAGCTCATCTGTTAGGGGAACTGCTGCTTTGATGGCATCTGCATTTACTTTAGACTGCTGAATATTTTAAAAACACTGCTCCCAGTTTATTCAAAGGCTTTCCTTAATAAAAGGAACGTAAGTGGTAGAATCCTAGAATGGTCTGGGTTGGAAGGGACCTTAAAGATCCTCTAGTTCCAACCTCTGCTTTGGGCAGGAACACCTTTTGGTAGTTGCCCAGAGCTCCATTCAGCCTGGCCTGGAATGCCTCCAGGCACAGGGCAGCTACAGCTTCTCTTGGCAACCTGTGCCAGGGCCTCACCACCCTCATTGTAAAAAACTTCAACTTTAGTCTAATTTGAACCTCTTCTTATTTAAAACTGTTATTCTTTGTCCTGTTGCACAGGCCCTGCTTCCCCATCTTTCTCGTGTAGCCCCTTTAAGTCCTGGGAGAAGCCCTGATGTGTCCCCAGAGCCTTCTCCAGGCTGAACCACCCCAGGTCTCAGCTTGTCTTCAGAGCAGAGCTGTTCCAGGCCTCTGGTCACCTTCATGACCCTCTGGACAAGTTTGAAAAGGTCCATGTCCTTCATATGGTGAAACTGCAGCCAGCAGCACCAGGTAACTGCTCACTCTGACCCTCTTCCCCCTCCACCCTCCCAGTGGGAATGGGAATCAGGGGAAACAGAAGAGTAAAAACCATGGGTTGATACAAGAATAGTTTAATAATTGAAAGATAATAGAATACAATAATAATAATAATTGTAATGAAACGCAAGAGCTGCACAATGCAGTTGCTCAGTACACTGACCAATGCCCAGCCCATCCCTGGGCAGTGTCTGGCATCTCTCTGCCGTTCCTGCAGTTTGTACACTGGGCCTGCTGTGCCATGGTGAGGAATTTCCCTTTGGCCAGCCCAGGTCAGCTGTCCTGGCCATGCTCCCTCCTGGTTTCTGGTGTACCTGCTGCCTGCTAGAGCTTGGGAACTCCAAAGTCCTTGATTGAGAGCAAGGACTGCTTAGCAGCAGCTAAACATCAGCGTGTTACCAGCATTATTCTCATCCCAAATCTGAGGCACAGCACTGTGCCAGCTACAAAGAAGAAAATTTAACTCTGTCCCAGCTGAAATCAGGTCAGATCTCCGGAGCTGGTTGCAGGACACCAGGAGGGGTCTCCAGAGGGTGGAGTAGAGGGGCAGAATTGCCTCCCTTGCCCTGCTGGCCATGTTCCCTTTGGTGCAGCCCAGGACACGATTGGCTTTTGGGGTCTAAGAAAGATGCGTGTCAGATTTGTGCTTCAAGTGTGCAAATATTTGGTGAAGCAATGCCTAATTAATTCACCTTTCATGGGTTAGTGAGAAGCTCTAATTTAAGCATTCTGACTGAACTTTCCAATTTGATAGCAGTGTATTTTGATCTCTTACTTGTTACCTGGTCTGCAGATTTAGGTGATGTTTGTGTCACTGGAGTGTGACTGGTAGGAGTATGAACTTGTTTTTAACTTGGTGAATTAGAGGATTTGAGAGGCTTTCCAAGAGTCTGAGCAGGGGCCAATTTCTCCCAAAACATTGAGCTTTTTCTGGCCCCTCTGTTGTGTGCACCTGAACTGGGGGTGCTGACTGTGACGTGCTTTGGTTCCACGGTTGTCGGGGCCAGTCTGCTGTTGCTGCACCCTGGGGAGGTGCTCATGCCCTCCTCCAGCAGGGCTGGAGGAGACAGCAAAAGAGGTAAGTAATGGCAAAAATCAGAATTTTCTCTATATCTTGTTTTTCTTTGCCCCCTTTAAATGAGTAATTTCTTCAAAATCATTTATTCCCAAATACATACACATATATTTTCAATGGGTTTTGGCCTCTTGGAAAAAAAGGCAGTCCTGCTCTGTGCAGCAATCAACTGTCAGGTTTGCTCAAATCCATAAATACGAAATTAAGGTCAATGATTTGTTTTATGCAGGACCCTGTACCCATTATTGCTCTTGGTTTTATTGCAGTAATGCTGCCCTTTGGCACCCATCAAACGTGGGTCTTCATGGTCCTGCTCCTGCTTTGGAGCATCCCTTCATGTGAGTATGGCAAGGCCAGAAACACTCTCAAAGTGGCAGGCAGTGTCTTGGAAATGATTGGAAAATACTGAGAAATATTGCAAGCAATTACTTCAGGTTGGATTGATTTGTTCTGACACTTAAATAGAGAATTTTTTTTTTTTTTTTCCCTGCAGCTATAGTTTGTATTTCCCTCTGTGCATCTGTACAAGGAATACTTGCTGCTTGTTTCATCACTGTCAGTGCAGCTTGCTTTTATTCCACAGTTGATCATAGATTTTTCTTTTTTTTTTTTTTGCTAATTATAGATTCTTCTATTTTTCCCTCACTTCAACTTTTTTTTTTCAGCATACTGTTAAAGGTGTTCTTATAGTCTGTTGAGAATTGATGTATTTGCTTATTACAGCAGATGACTCAAAGTAATTGGAAAGGTTTCCATCTGATTACTTGCACTAACAGAAGTTGAGTTTGGTCATCTGACATGTATAAAGGATCCATCCAAACATGTTTGCATTTGATCCTTAATGCATTGAGAAACCAGAACTCAGAGCTTTTTCAGCTCTTGGTGAAAGGCAGTCGTTGTGTTGTTTAAAATGTTTCCAGAGTGGTGTGAGCTCTAGCACAGATACGAATATCTAATACAGCAATGGCCATGAAACCTGTATAAATGGCTCGTGTCTCTTTAAGCCCTCACATGAGAGTGTAATGTGTAGGGCAGCCATGGTTTTCAGATCATTCTTACCAAACTGAATGTTGGAAACCTCACCTCATGAACTTCCCATGAAATCATTACAAAGTCTTTAAATTTTGCTGTACTGTCTTGTTCACTAGCAGGGAGAGGGAGCCCATGACATAACTGTCAGTGTGAGCTCTGGTGGTCACATTTCTGTTACACCACAGTTTCAGATTATCTCTTTTGACAGTACTTTCAGTTCTCTCTACTCTGTTTTGGGGGGTTGGTTTGTTTGTTTGTTTGTTTGTTTTGGGGGTTTTTTGGGTTTTTGTGGGGTTTTGTGGGGTTTTTTTGTGGGTGTTTTTTTGTTTTCTTTGGTTGGTTTTGTGGTTTTTTGGGGTTTTGAGAGGGTTTTTTTGTGTGCTTTTTGGGGGTTTTTGTTTTGGGGGGTTTTTTCCCCCAAAGGAGTTTTGTATGGCACAGAAGAGGCAAGTTGTGCCCCAAGACAAATAATTTCCTAATTCCCTAATTTATGCTCCCGATGCTGTTAGCTGAAAAATCATCCAAAAGACTGAAGTTGTTCAATACTTTAGGTTTTGGTAAGGCTTTGATCTCACTCCTGTTCACAAGGACTCTAACACCGTGAAATGGCTTTCAGCAAACTCCATCACTGAAAGCTTTCAGAGTGGTGATTGGTGTAAGTTTCTCTCATGGAGAGGGAAAAAGGCAAGCAGGTGGGAATACTGGGTCTCTCTTTTTCCCCCTCACTGGGGAGTGGTTGGTTGTCAGTGGAGTCCTGTGCTTTGCACTTTTGGTGTAATGAAAAAAAGATGCAGGGAGGCAGCAAGGTTTGCTCATCCCCCCCCTTTTTTTTTTTTTTTTTTGAGTAGTGTAAATGAAAGGTGATTGGGAAGTCCCAGAGTAAGGAATCAGGAGCTTCTGTGTAAACAGTGCAGTACCTCTATATTTAGGGTTGTTTTGCTCTTTTCTGTGCAGCTGCAGCAAGTCACTGTCTGAAACAAGAAGCTGGGATAGGTGCATGTTCGGTTGTGTCTGATAAAGGTGCCTTTCACCATGTTTCTGTGTTTTAACTGGGCTCTGATCTTTATCTAAACAGCTGAAAGTTCTGCTTGTGTGCATAGGAGAAATACAACTATAGATGCAGCAAGCATTTTCATGTAACCTGCACCTCATAGGTGAGCAGCAGGGCTTTTTATCCTTGACAATTTCCACCTGGATGGATTCTTTAATTTAAATTTTACAGCTTTTGTTCTTTACTCATTGTGGTTCATGAAGCAATTTAAAGCAATATAAGTGAATACAACAGAAAGACACCTGTGCTTAACCTTGCTAGCCATCAGTAGACACAGTTCCTGATGACTGTAAATGCCTTCCTAATGAGTGATAATCAGTATGAAAATGTCATTGCTTTAATTAATTACGGATAGTTTTGATGGTAATGAGCTAATCGTTATGAGCTTTCAGTGCTTGCAGCACCGATTCAGCCTGGCTCAGCACAGAACACAGAGGCAGCCAGCAAACCCAACATGACAACGAAGGGTGTATTCGAATCTTTCTTGAGCTTCTTCAGACCAATGAGTAAGTGTCCCATCACCACTTGTTTCTCTCTTCCCTTCCCACTTCTGCCTCACTTCCACCCTCCCTCCCCTACCTGTCAGCATTCCATTTGTCTAAAACCCTCGGTCTAATGCTGTAAAACTCACTAGACCTCCTGAAACTGGGGTTGCTAAGTGCCTCTTTGGGACAACCACAGATTTGTTTGCATTGCCACCCTCCTGCGAAACCCTCCATCACCAGGGATGTGATTGTGCTGCAAATGCTGAAATTACGCCGAAAGTTTGGCAGGGGATCCACCACACCGAGCTTTGTTGTGTCACATCTGAACTGGTTTTCCAATCTTCCCATGTACACATAGAGAGAAAAGAGAATTTGGTGTAAAATGAAGAGGGATTTTGTCCCACACTGGTGTCTCTCCACTTCTAAGGCTAAGGAAGGCTTCAGGCCTGTTAGATTGGATCAGCTTTGGACTGCTGAAGTGAAATTGCAGGAACTACATTATTTCATACAGTTATGGAGCTGGAAATCGCAATGCTTACTTGCTAATATCAAAAAGCAAAATGATACCAGTACAGAAAAGATTTGTTACATATTAAAACTGCCAGCCTGGTTCCATAACCAGACCATAGACTAACAGGAAGGAGAAATGCTACTTTTTACTTTCTGCATTAATATCAGTGTGCCTCCACCACTATTGCTCACATGGAGCCCTAAATAAACACAGAGGAGTGGTGAAGATCCTGATCCCCCCTTTAATAAACTGAATTTGGCTACCAGTAATGTCTCTGATAAATGTGAGACTGACAATACAGCCAGTCCTGGGGGAGTTGTTGGAACCAAATGATGCTTTGCAGCTGCTGTGTAACATAAGGGGTGAGATAAGATGTTTTATAGGAATTAAATATGCAGAGACATCTACTATTTATAACTATCTTACACATTTAGGCAGGGCATCTCATGATTATCAATAAATCTGCTATAAAATGGGAAATCTCAAAAATTGCTTAAATATGTTGTTCATTAACTGGATGTCGTGTTTTGCTGGGTTTTTTTTTTTCCTAGCAGCTGATTTTCAGCTGCTTGTGGAAACAAATAATAAGTGCCAAACAGAGATGGCTAGTTGAAATACAATCCTTCAGGGGAAAAAAAAAAAAAAAAAAAAAAGGCCTTAAATTTCTTCTGGTTTTTCATTAGAAACAGAATAGTCAGAAAATTGAGTTTGTCTTTTTCACTTACTTTACAAACCTAAGTACAAAGAAGTGTCACAATGGTGTTTAGATTCTGCTTTGTAATAGATCCTTACAGAAGCAAAGCAAATTACAAAAGATTTTCTATGAGGTGATTCAGCTTTTCTGCTAATTCCAATATAAAAATTGGTTAGGTTTTGGGAAAGAGCATACATGAACGTCAATGATATTGTTTTCTGGCAGATTTAATTAATCAAAACATGCTAGAGACACCAAAGTGATGACTTCTTCCTGTTTCACATTGCTCCCAGGACAGAAATCTTACCTAATGTTGGGGTTTTTTGTTTTGTTTTTAAAGCTTGTCGCCTCAGCACTCAGCGACTCTTAACTCCTTGTCCTGTAGAAGGCCTGAACATGTCTGAATGCTCAAAAATTCGCTGCTGTCCTTTCAGAATTGGCCATGATGAGCAGTGCTACATGCCGGTGAGGGATGGTGAGTGTGCTGCTCTGGGCTGCTGCTCAGAGCAAACCCAGCAAATCCTGCTCACACAATCCAGTTCTCTTGCTGTTTGTGCTTTCCAGGACACCCCTCTCTTCAAAGTCACTGTCAGCTTGCATGTATTTCTTCATCTACTGTTTCTTCATCTTCTTCATTTCTACATCATACTAAGAAAGGAAGCAATTAATTGATAGAAAATTTTTCAGGATATTGTCAAGCCCAGCACAAGCAAAGAACAAGTGCCATACAAATAAATACGTCAGCACAGAGAATGAAGTAAAGGCTTTGTTGAAAGTGGGGTGTCCTGGTTGAGGGAAATGACAATTTTCCTTGGCATTTACTGAAGTCTTTAGGTGTGAGTACTGTCAGAGCTTGCTGACAAAACATCTCAGTGGCAGCATGGCTGTGACTTCACGGCAGCAAAGTTGTCTTAGAGGCTGATCCTGTCACCTCACCCTCAGTGTCTGTATCAGAATTATTCAGAATTAATGCAGTTTTCTGCTGGCTCTACAGATGTGCAGCTGGCCATTCGAGTGATCTTGCTTACGGGAGGAGGATTTTTGTCTTTGGGATTTTTCCCAATCGTTTGCTGTGCTGTTTTGCAGAGGAGGTAAGTGTTAGAGCAAGACCAGACCAAATTTATGAAGTAATGCTTCTAAATGTTGAAAATATGGAGAACTGACATCTTTTAACTAGGTGAGGGGGAAAAAAAAGGGCAAGAAACTAATATTCAAACATAAAAGATGAGTCCTCCTATTTTGAAGCTACATGAAACAGAGAGTCAATTTGGCTTAAAGAAAAAAAAAAGGTTATTTAATGCCCCAGTACTCTTTCTGAAGATCTGGATATAAAAGACTTGGACTTAATCTCACTTCCCTTACTTGGGAATTTGCACATAAAACACCAAAGCAGACTCCCTCCAGGATAGACCTGGAGCTGTGCAGTAAGGCACAGAAGGGAAGAGCAAAGTATGAGGCCTGAATAGAGCAAGAGAGATGGGCTGTGAGTTGGGAATTAATTATCTCTAATATTTCTAACATGCAGCGTGGGGTTTTAATGTATAGGGCACTTTACAGCCTGCCTGTTCTATGCAAGCAGTTTGGTGTCTGATACTGTGAGGAGTTTCAGCATGTGTGTGTGTGTTCTCAGGATGCAGGGAAAATGTAAACTCCACAGCATCAGGGTCATTAAACTGATGGAATGAATTAACATAACCCTGCTTTATTCTGCTTAGGTAGTAGTTCACATTGAATGGCTGGTGCTACAGCTTGGTTAATATGACAGAATTGTCTCTTTAGTGGAGGGGTTTTTTTTCTCCAAGTGTTAAACTTTTGCTCTTCTAAGATGTAGTAGTCTGTGTGGGATCGTATACGTGCATGAGCACACACACACATAGACTTTACTAATGAGCCTGCTTGGCAGATGGCTGTTTGCTGTGGAGTTCCACATTTTGACAAAACCTGCTGTGAAAATCTCCACATTACATCTTACACTGTGCTCAACAGCTGATGCTCAGCATACAGATAGCTGCACTGAGTCATCAGTGGCTCTGAAAGCGGGAGGCAAAGAATCAATGTGAAATTATCATAAATTTTCTGGAAAATGAATTAATATGTGTTCATTTCAGGAGAATTCACATTAGTGTTTAAATGATCATTGCTGTATTTTTTCATAGCCAGTGAAACTAGGATTTTTGCTCTTGTGCTATGACTTTTTTTTTTTCTTTGTTTTTTTAATGCAGTAACTAACCAGATGCTAAATGGTTTAAATTTCCAACATCACGTATTTAAGTTCGACGAAGGGTGCAATCCTATCACACTGTAACTTTGAGTTTTACCAGTTTTAGAGACAGTTGATGGAGCTTTGAGAAACATTCCTTTAATAAGCCAAAAGCCTCTCTGGGTAGAAATTCTTTTGTTTTTAACATTATACAGTCATTGTTGAGAGAGTCCTAGGTACAGTGCCAAATCTGTACTGCAACTGGTGTGGACAAAAGTAAAGGTGGTTCTCTAGAGTTATCAAAAAAAAACCAAACCAAGATTACTTTTGCTGATGAAATTTGGGATAATTGTTTAACTCCACTGTTGCCTCTTCTAGAGCAAATTGCAGGGTTTCTATACCATGACCAGACAAAAAAAAAAAAAAGTAGGAACATGAAATTCCTGTGAAATTGAGAGGGAGCTGGGTGCTCCTCTCCTTGCCACACTTGATCAATTCTAGCTGATCTGATTTCCCAAGCCAGTGAGGCTTTGTTACTTTCCACATCCCCATGGACAAACTGTGTGTTTGCCTCCTTCCAATGGTGTTTTTCATGCAGGAAGCAGAATCTAGACATCTGTTCCCTGCCAATTGGCCATTCCCCTTATGTGCTATCAGCACAGTATCTCCTGTCTGGAGCTGTGCCCTGATGCTTTTGCTGTGTCCATAACTGTGCCAGCCCATCTTATTCCTCTCACTTTTGTTGGTCCTCTTTTAGAACCACATGCAAGGGCAGGTAGGTTAAAACATTGAAGGTTAGAAAAATGCAGGTGCACTTCAACAGCGCTACTTTTGAATAATGTTGTGTAGATTTTAAAAACAGAATAGAAAAGCCTTCATCCCTGCCCACTACATCCCTACTACAGCTGTGGTAAGAAGCTCACAGAATTTTGTTGACTTGTTACTGGGGAGATTTCTGGTGGTGGTTGCATTGTGTCCCCGTCCTTGCGTGTTGGGGATGAGACAAGCAGAACTGCAGGAGTTCCTCTCTCAGGAAGAGCTGGGCAGTGAGGGGTGTCCCAGACCTGGGTGTGCCTTGTGTGGACTGGGCACTGCTGGGTTAATGGTTGGGATTGATGACCTTACAGGTATTTTCTATCCTGAGTGATTCTGTATGAATGGAAAGGTGAAATCCATGAGGAAAATGTAAGAAATGGGAAAAGCATTGAAACGCTTCTCCTCACCTTAATGCCTCTTCCGGTCATGGATCTTATGATGGCCCCTGAAATCAGCTCTAGCTTTTTGAGTTTTTTTCACTGGAGCGAGGGTTTCATGGCTGAAGTCTAGGTGACCTTCTCTAAATTCATACTTTGGAACACAACCAAGTTCAGCTGTTTTAATATGTTGCAGTCCATGTATCAATCCTTTACGAAAGATAAGCAAAAAAGTACAGAAAGCTGTGCGGGAAAAAAGAGCACATGATGAAAGGATTCACAAGGAAGAGATCCGCCACTTGCTGGACTGACTTGAGAAAGAGCCAAAAGGATGCAAAAGAGAAGGTAAATTATCTTTGGGGTCTTCCTTTGTTCTAAGTTTAGGGTTGTTCTGTTGAGTCTGTGTAGAATTCTGGAGATATCCACTAGCAAATACCTGCTGCCTGCCAGTGCAGTAGGCGTTGTCCCAAGGTGCTGCTGTCAGGGATCACCTTCAGTTTCTGTTGTGGGAGAGGTAACGACTGCAGGAATTCAGCTGCTGTCCTGGGCTGCCAGCTGACAGCAGAGCCAGTCTGAGGTTAAAGCCCTCTGCCACGGGAGTGTTCCTTGTCTCCTGTGCAAATTGTAGCGTGAGAAAGTGAAAACACAGTGGGTTTGCTGCTTTCAGGAGGGGCAGATCTATTTCCAGGCACTGAAAATCCTCTCTTTTCTGGGTAGGGGTGGTTTGTAGCTGGGGCATTCCTGTAGCTCCACACTTTGGCATTCTTCCTCAGTGCTGAAGAGCTGTGATAGACTACTGAAATAAATCTAATCTGAGAGTGAAATGCTATTTACTTCCCGTGACCACGCCAAACTATAGCCTAGTAAAGGTCACAATGAAATAGAAAAAGTGTCAGGGAGGTCGTTAGGCAATAAAGAAATGTTTCAGGGAGAGTGTTGATTGGGCAGAAATGTAAAGGTGTCCCTAAATCAAGTTACACTCATGTTTGGGATTTTTTTCTCCCTTTGGTGTATAGGAACATCCACCTGATCCTGAAGATCGAGCAGAAGACACCAGGATTATTTGACTATCTCCTAGAAAATGGCACACTTTATTTTAACATTGAAGAAATACAAAGCTGTTAACCCTCGATAATACTATTGATTTTGCAGTAAAAGTTTTTTTCATTCTAGTTTCTTGCACTCATTCCATACCTCCTGTACAAAAAAAACAAAACAAAAACCAACACAACAACAAAAAAACCCTGGTAACACTGAAAGGCAAACTGCTCACGGCAACCCCTGAGTGGTGAATTCAGTGTTCTTTTCTTACAGTAGCACCCCTGTGGAGGGATATAAAAATAGCAGTTACGTGTCCACCTCAACTTTGCGGTCAGTCTCACAAAAAGATGAAGGGAGTGTTGACACCCATTAAATTGGGATTGAGAGGAAGCTTGCTCTGGGTTCCATATCGGATGGCCCCATGGCACAGTAGTGAGGGGAACAGCTAATTCTTTACCAGGCTACAGAGGATTTGGGAAAGCTGTTGTTGGGCAATTGCTTTAAAGATATGTTTGCCAGAAATACAAAGTACTTAAGGAAACTGTGTGAGTGTTGTCCCTGGAGCTGTTCTCTCCACCGGCTATCACTGCACCAGACTTTTTTTGATCTTTTATTGACCTGTCTCCCGAAGGAGGTGATTCCAAAATGCAATTTCTTTCCATTTCTCTGCAGTGTAACAAAAATAAAAGAAACAAATGTGTAACGCTTCTCGACAGCTGAGTGCAGCGTGAGCACCTAAAAGAATGTCAGTAGAAGTCAGTATCACCCATAATAACACAATCACTTGTCATATTTCTTTGGGGCTGTGAAGTCCATGTAGCAGAATTTCCAGGAGCTACAACTGGCAGGAAGGGAGCTTTGGTCCTAAGCTGGAGTGTAAATATTATGAGTGGTTCTTAGAAACTCTGCACTTTCAGAATTCCCCGTTTAAAACACTTCTCTCAGTTTCCTAAGTCATAAAAAGGGGATCACTTAAAATCCAAGTGTAATGTGGGTGGAATATGCATATGGGTGATCTCAGGAAGGTGATGATCAGATGTGCAGGAGTGTAAAGCCTGACAGTGCAACCATTGCCAGAAGCGTTGTGTTACAGGTGATTTGGTTAAAATTTTGCAAGCAGAAGTATTACACTATTTTTGATGCGGAGCAACAGAGCAATGGAGACTGAATAGGGCGCTGTTTGCTTTCTAAATTTGATGTGTAATTGCGCTTCTTTGATGTTATTTTTATGGACGGTGAAGTAGGTATATGGACATTTTGATCAAGGAAAAAGCAGTTTCCTGCTGCATGAATTCCGAGGCACTGTCGCAGCTGAACTGTGCATGTGACAAAGCAGAGAAATCCTCGTGGCTGGTGGTTATGGACAGCGAGCTGTGCTCCAGAGGAAGTCAGGCTTTCATGTGGTGCTTCATGATTTTGGTCTGAAGGACAATAAATTCCTCTGGTGTCCCCGTCACTGGCGGCACGGCTGGTTTCGATGTCACACAACATCCTGACAAAGGGACACTCTGATAAAGCCACTGTGTTTAAGGGTGAACAATCAGTGCATCTGCAGCAGCTGTGTCTGGCAGCACCAGAACAAGAGGAGAATAAGCAAAATGTTCTGTTAGAGGAGGAGGTGAGATGGAAAAGTCCCAGGCAGGGTTGTGTTCCCCTTAGTGTGCCAGCAGTCCAGAGCACAGTGCACAAACGTGGGGCCTGTCCTTTTCCAGGCAGCAGCTTTGCTGTGAAGGTGTTCTAAAAAGCTGGAAGTTTTGCTTTTCAGTTGGAGAAGGCAAAAGTTCTGATTTCACGTTTTGATTTCTCTATTCGCTTGACAATGCATTGAATTAAGAGCTTTCAAGCCATGGGTATAACTTAAATAACTGCTTTCTGTGCCTAGGATATCATAACAGCTATTTCATTACCATTGAAGGTCAAGATTGTCACCTTAGGGTCAAAGCACAGATATTTATTCACAGGCCTGTGTGTGATGCAGACTGTACTGACAATGTCACAAAAAGGTGGAGGCTGTGATCAGCTGATTGGCTGCCTGCTTACACTGAAGATTCAGATCCCTTGCATTAAAAAAAAAATTGTTTGCTTGTTTTTGTGCTCCTGGACCTAATTTCGACAGGGGGTTACCTCACACCTAACTGCAACATGTCTTTTCCCCAGTGCCTGGGCTGCTGACTGTATTATGTATATCAAGCTCCGTGTTACTGAGCCAAATTCAATTTTCCTTTGTCCCTTCTATCCCTTCCAAGAACTCGATGAGGGTCCAGGTCAGCTACAAGAGGGAACAATCATTTTTGCCAGGCTCCTCACAGTACCTCTGTGGCTGGAAGAGAAGCTGCTGAAAGCTGGGTGTGGTTCTCAAGTCTGCAGAAAAAACCTCCCAGCCCAGGGAGAGGGAGGAGCAGCCTCAGTACTGAAATCGGGCACCACAAGATGGTGCTGCAGGAAAACTATTTATTTCCTGCCAAGGTTTTTGGGTTCTGAAGAACTTTATTGATTTCTGCCTTTTACAGTGTGGGTTCATCAAGTCACAAAAAGGCAGATGGTGTACGGATAGAGCAATGGTCACTCAGTAAAAAAGACAACATAATGCAGCGTATGATGACAAGGCTTTAGAAGACTTACAAGAGATACAAACCATTGCTCGTGGCTTTAGCTCTGCTCTCTCTCCTGTTGAACTGACAGAGAGGGGAACAAAAGAGCTCTCAGTGGAACATCCTTCTTTATCTTCACAAAGATTAAATAAATACAAGGCTAAACAGCTTGGCCCGATGCTCGATAAGCTGTGTCCAGGAGTGGATGCTGCTGCTCCAGAGGTGGGAGCTATGACAGGGACAGCAGCACAGCTTTCATCACATCACCCAGAGCCTGCACCACCTCTCAGGGCAAAGGATTTGGCTGTTCCCTCTTTAGCCACACTCCCTGAAATGAAAAGTCACTGTGGTTTGGTGGGTTGTTTTTTTTGTTTGGTGGTTTTTTGGGTTTTGTTTTTTTTGTTTGTTTGTTTGTTTTTTTGTGTGTGTGTGTGTGTGTGTGGTTTTTTTTTGGTTTTTTTTTAAGCTTTAATGACTGCATTTCATTGTGGGTGATTGTGGCAATATCTGGTGCTTCTCTCTTCTGACCTTTAGAAAGCTTTCAAAGTCATGAGAACTGAACGTAAAAAATAAATACAATGGAATGAGAGAATGGGTTTGAACTGTAAAGCTCAAAAATCCAAGGCCAAATACAGAATTGTATCTAAGCAAAATCTCTGTGACTGGGGAGCTTGTATTGTTGAAGGCTTGAGGTTCAGTTCTGAGGCCTATTTCACCCAGCTGAGATCCATGCAATGCCAGGTGGCGCAGATATGGGACTGTAGAATGTACTTCATTACTCAACAAATGTTTTCCCAACTTATTTCCATGTAAGGGATGTAAATTTTAAGTATTATGGTTGCTGTGATCTTGCTGACCTAGGCTTGGATGCACAGCTAAAATGAAGTGTAAAGGTCTCCCTGGAAAAGGTGTTTTATGTTCTCCTGTAAGGTCCCAGTGGGGCAACTGATTCTGTCTAACTCAATTTTGCTTCTGGTGTTTGTGCTCCACGCCTTTTTTGCCCTAACAAAACGCTGAGCAAAAATGGTTTCTGCCAGATGAAAGGGGAAAACTGTCCACAGCTGTACCGCTTTAATCTTCTAAGTTTCACTGTACTGCTTCCAAGTCCCTGCACAAAAGCCATGTTTCTTTCTGCACTGCTTCCTCACAGGATTCACTCTCCTGCATGGATAAATCTCTGAGCACGTGTGTGTTTTGTTCTGTGTCCAGGTAAGTGCAGCAGAGCTCCATTCTGCAGCATCTGTTTCTCTGTACCATCAACCACCACCTCTGTCCTGGTGGCTCTGAGGCTCTGGCTGTTCCAGCTGACCTTCAGGCCGTGTGGGAAGGAGGATGGAAATTCCACAGGGAGGTTGCTCCACGAGGGAGTGTGCCTAAAGATGCTCTGGTCCTGCTCTAGCCATCTCCCTGCTTTTCTAACTGATTTTTCAGTCTGTCAGGTCAGGCTACACCTGTTCAATGTTCCACCCAGCGTGGATCATCACCTGAGTAGAAAAGATTAAAACAACTTTCCTTTAGAAAAGAAATCTTCTGATGCAGGTGCTGGGCCTGTCATCAGCAGTGCACTCTTGCCCTGGCCCCTCTGAAGGGTTTTACTGACTCTCCAAGCTTTCAGCATTTTCATATTCAAGGTGATTGATCCAGCACTAACACACAAGATGTGTGTGGCAGACATGGGATGGAAAAACGAAGCCAACAGGAAGGGCAGAACCTGTGCTTGGGACTTAGGGCACAGCTGGGAGACCCAGGGAGATAATGCAGAGTTATAAGATGCTCTTGCATGCATTGCCTAATGGGAAAGCCATGCTTCAGTTAAATGCCCCGGGTAGGCAGCAGCATTTGCCAAAGAGCAATTTCTTCAATTAAACATTGTGAACTGCAATAGGTCAGTGTGGTTGGCTGGGTGATGAGTTCCCATCACCTTCAAGGAAGGACAGGGAAAAGTTTATTCCTAACACTGGGTCCATTGACAGCTGGTATTTCAACTTTTATCTCCCGGATACCAAAGTGATAGCTTTAAATAACAACAGAGCTCAGTTTGAGGGAAGGAACTCTGTAAAAAACTATCAGAAGCAAAGAAACTTGAGAGCCTGGGGAAAAGCAGCAATTGGGGTGCTCTTTGCCCATTGTTTTGATGTCACAGTAGGTGGATAAGCATGGCATGTTACTGTTATAGTGATCCTCATCCAGAACAGTCCTAGAATGCTGAGTGTGTTTAAACCATGAAAAATCTGGGGTTGGGGCACATCAGCTAAAGACCAAGCTGTGCAAACTGGAAAAGAAGAGAAGGAAGTTCATGGGAAAAATGACCTTGTGAAAAAGAACGTGGAACCCTTCAGCAGAACGCAACAGAGTGTTATTCACATTTTCCTTTCACAATTTTAGTTCTATATGAGCCCACCAAAAGTCTGTCACAGCAACTACTACAAGCATTTATCTTATTTTTTTATCTATAAGCTTAATTGGTTATTCATTTTGGTTGGGAGTTTTTTTTGTAAACACAACCGCAATTAATCATAACTCATCAGCACAGCTAGCTAGAAAACAAAAGGTTAAGAGCAAATTCTGTTTTACTGGTTAAAGATGCTGCTATAGCAGCATTTGCTCAAATGGTTGTTTTACACATGCAGTGGCATCATCCAGTTTAAATCCTGCTGTGTTTCTTTGCCAACAACTGCTAGTGAACATTTGCCCACCTTCCCTGCTGCTGAGTAGTATCAGGATTAGATGCAGGGAGGCGAACGGGCTTACAACTTCATCTGTTGGCACCACAGGAATGCAGGAGCAGAACAGCATGGCAATAGGGAAAACTTTCAAAATCATCAATTTAAGGTCTTGCCTCAAAATGACTATTTCCTGGCTGGGGGTGGAGGGGGGAGTGGGGGGCTGTGAGGAGAGCTTTCCCCCAGTGTGCAAGAAAAAAAGAAAGGAAAAAGCAGGGAGAAGAAAATCTTTCTCAGATAAAGACATGACGGGCATTTATTTATTATCTAGCCTACCAGGCAGGTGAATGCCTCCAAAACTGTATTGGGAAGTAGATTTTGATATGGGAGGACTGCCTGCCAAGAAAACACTGAACTTATCCTTCTCTGTTGGGAATAAAAATTTAGGGAGCTTTAGTCCATCTTGGACTTTTTGAAGATGATGGATAGCTTGCAGCAACAGGCATTCTCCTCCCCTCACCAAAGGACGCCACTTTTCCCTCGGCACTTAGCACAAGTCTCTTTGAATGACATGATTATAGAGAATCACATCCTGAGCAGAGGCTGGGAGAGACAGACAGCTGGGTTTTCTGAGCATTTGTATTTCCCTTTGCATGTGCTGTAAAAGCAGCTGAACCCCTGCATTTCTCATCTCTAAGGCTGGGTGCCTCTCCGACCTTCTCCACCGCTTGTCTGTGCTTGCGGGCAGAGCAGGAGCGCACCGTGCCAAATGGCCAGAAGCCAGGGGAAGGTGGCACTGCTCTTTGCCTCGAATTGCTCTGCTGGGAGCTCTCTGTGTGCTGGTTACATCCAGGAGCGCTGCTGCACGAACCCCCTTTCCCAGCAGAGCTTTCCCAGCTGGCTGGCAGCAGGGAGCTGGGCTGGGAAGTGGGGTAGCAAGCAGATATTGCTTTTTAACGATAAACACGGCTTTAATGGTTCCTCTTAGGTTTTTAAAGTAGCAGAGTACAGAGTTAAACAAAGAAATGATCTGTCTCACATCCTCTCTTCCCTCGTTGTTTGTCCTCTGTAAACACATGGCAGGCATCTCTGTTATTAGCTGGGAGTTTGGGTCCCCCGCGATTTGTCTGATGGCAGCGATACCTCTTCTTTATGGTATTTCACCTCCCCTGCTCAAACAGTGCTCAGCTATGGCACCAAACAATCAGCTTAAATTGTGCATTAGCAACTACAAAGTAATTAGGATTTTTTTAATTGTTGTTATTATTATTTTTATTTTCCCGGATTGAAATAGATTGCGACCAAGCAGGCTGACAGCTCCAAAGCAGCTGTTATGGTCTGAAGTAACAGTGGTGCACATTAAAGTGCTCTTGACCACATATTTATGCAGTAGACCTAATAGCTCTAAATTAGCTGTTATGATCCATCAGTTAAGTAATATATACTGCTAAGAATGTCGAGACAAACCCTGAGGAATTATTGTTACCCACTGCAGCAATTTTCATATCCTTATACTTCAACAAACTCTTTTTTTTTTTTTTTTTCTTCTCTTAGAACAATCACTTTTCTATTTGCTTAATGCTGTTAATGAGAAGCATACAGCCCATACCGAATGACATGCTTTGAGTTAGGAAAGTCTGCAGAAAATGCTGTGGTACATTTAAAGCATCATCTGCAGAAGGGTTAGAGTTCTTACAGCATGGATCTCACATTTATGGAGTTATTTGGAACAGCAGCAAGAGGCATTAACAAGTAAGTGAATTTTCCTTGTTTTGTGATTGTATCTTTGCCATCCAGAGGATTTTTCACTTTACTGTGATCCCCTCACAGGCTGATGTTCAGAGCAAGATGTTCAGGTCCTAGCTCAGGGACTGTGAGTAGTGCAGCTCCCCTGACCCTAACCTACCCCAGGAGTTCTGCTGTTTCAGCACTACTTCTAGATTTAGAGCTGATCTGGTGCTACCTGCAAGACCAGGCCTTTGGGTTTCCAAAATTTTTGATCATGTTCCCCTATCAGGAAAATGCTTTCGAGCATTTACCTGCACTACTATACCCTATAAATTATTAATTTATTATATAAAACACACACACAAAATTAATAAATGTGTGAGATAAAACACACACAGAAAATTAAAAAAAAAAGAATGAGATGAAAATGGAATAAACACTGGGAGTTAATTTTCATTTTAATGGTGTAAAAACCATGTTCTTCCTTCCGGTAGATTGTCTTGAGGTCATGCACCTCACTTAGGAGACCTTTGCATTAGTGTAGTACAAGGACAGATCTCACTTCCCCTTATTTAAATATAGTTTTCTGTGCTGGAATTCTCCCTCCATTTTCAGTTCTCTCCACACAGACATCCTAGGCATATGGGAAGCAATGACCAGTGAGACAAGGAAATTACTTTTTCTCTCCCATTCACTCTTCACCTTGTTATTAAGCCTGTTACAGATATAGCAACTTAATGACTACTGTGACCAAGATGGGTAGATCGTGATTATTCTCAGTACATCATGTAGTCAGACTGCTTTAGTAAGACCCTGTAACCTGTGCTGGAATTTGGGGTTACTCATCATCACGGGGCAGGGAAGGTGTTATCTACCCCTGGCCTGAAGCTCCACATGCAGTCAGCTGCAGAGTCTCACAATTTGCTTCTCCACGTCTTTATTTTAAGGAAAATTTGCTGATGCTTCCCAGTTAATGGGAATGGCAGTGCCTGGGCCAGGTCTCATGCTGACAGGTGTCCAGCATCCCTCACCCAGAGCCTTTATTGTCCACACCTGGCTGGTAATTGTCCTCCAGGGTGTGAACTACACGGTGACCCAGCACTGGCCTCCTCCTAGCTGTCACTTCCTGGGCTCAGTGACTCCAGGGAAATAAAAGAGCTCAGGCCAGTGGTTTGTGTCACAGGCTAAAGTGAAGGGAGGTAGAGCTTCCTCTGCAGACAAGGCTATGAAGGGTCAGAGCTGCTCAGACCTGTTTCACTCACATTTACTCTTGAGCAAGGAGACAGGTCTGTCAATCTGCCCGAGTTTAGCCCCAGAGGAAAAGAGGAACTCTTTCTTCGTTCATTCAAACACGCAGCTGGAAAGGGTTTCGGATTTGATTGTGCCCTTACAAATGCTGTGAACCTGTAGGCAGCAGTGTAGGCAAAACCTATTCTTGGTAAATTTCTCTGGCTTTGTGATGGGCTCCTCCCGGTCTCTGAAAGTTTGTTGTATAAAGGGCTGTGATGTAAAAGTGCTCTCGAAAGAAGAGGTTTTAAGAAACGGTTTAGAGAAAGAGATGGTGATTGGTGCCCCGAAGGAGTTCGCCAGCAGCCGCTCAGGGACTGGTCCAGGTGAAGGTGATTAAGCTGCTAATTAACCCATTGTACGCGGGGAAGAAGAAGACAAAGAACAAGGCAGGAGGGCAGAAGCAGCACGGATGGTGCAGCGAGGGCGAGGTAAGGCGAGGCAAACAACAAAATGTGTCGGGGTTGAGGGATACATTCAGCGCAGGTAGCTTGGGGTGACTTTTTGGAATTGCTTTTTGGAACAAGGACATCTGAGGATCTGCTGCGGGAGCCCTGGGGTCAGCTGGTGGGGGGCCCTGGTGGGACTGCAGGTGTCTGGGAAGGGGCTGGGGTCCCAGCAGAGAGACTGGAGCTGGTTCTTTTGCTCAGTGGTTACACTGGGGAGAGGAGAGTAAAAGGAATGAGCTTCTATCGCTTGGCTCAGCCACGCACTTCCCTCTGAAGGCTTCATTCCTGGTGGTGTAGCTTGGTGCCTGCTTTATCCCTTTCACCGAGAGGAAAGGGCAGCTTGATTAGCACTAGCTGGTTCGTGTGGCCTCCCAGACACAGGCAGCAACAGAAAAGGACATCAGCCCTTGGTGGGAAGCGTGAGAGAACCCTGCCTTGGTGGAGGATGTGTCCAGGGAAGAGGAGTGCCTGGACAGCGGAGGGTGAGCTGCTGTTGGGTTGGCTCTTGGCTAGCTGGTGTGGAAGGGTGGAGCATTCAGCCTGCCTTACAGAGAGCTCTCTCCTGGCTGAAAAGGATTGTTGTGTCCCTAGCTAGAGAGCAATGAGCAGATTTGAGGGGCTCGGAGTCCTGCTCTCGGTTCCCCTGTGTCGGTGGGTGAGCTCTGTGGTGGAACGCAAAGCGATCTGTGACTGCAGCAAACAGTGATGCGGAAAATCGGCTGCTCCCACCTGAGCCAGGGTTCTTACCTTCCCTGAATGGCCGGTCCTTTCACAATGGTGACTTGGTGCTAAATCTATTTAGAGGACATCTGAAAGGTATGATACGAGGAGAGAAGGAAGTATTTGTATTTCTGTCACAATCCAAGGAAAAATAATACTCGGTAGATAAAGGTTTGTGGCAATCTGTTTGTGCAGCCTGTTTAAAATGATGCCCCTTTGTTTAAAATGATGGGATCTGGGCTCTGAGACCACAAGGGTCTGTGTTCCAACAACTCGAGCTGTATCATCCTGAAGTATTAAATTCTGCAACAACATATGTCCTTCATCTAACTGGGAGATGGGCTTGTAAAGATTATATTTACATATGATTCCACAGGAAAAAAAATAAAAAATGTGGACCATCAAAGCTGCCGCAATTAGGGTTTGGCTCTCAATCCAAAATATTTATGAATTGACGCTGATGTTGTAAGTCTCTAATGAAACGTTCATTCACAAATTTGATTACTAAAAAAAAAATGTCATTTACAGAAGAAATAAGTTATGAAGAAATCAAATTTCATATAAGAAACCCTGGAAAACAAGACCACAAATGACAAAACATAGTATTTAGAGCCCAGATGGCTGCATAAAATAAATAGCCATTTCCCTGGTGGAAGCATAGGCAATTTGGCTGTGTGAAGCTACAATTCCAGCAGAGATCCTTGAAACAGATGTTAATATTGCTTGTGCATGGAAACTTGACTAAAATGCAAGATGTTCAGGTAGCATGAATGTAATAACTGACGACCTCGGATTTCTTTGTCTGTGGGAAATGTGCACTTAAAACCATAAAGTGACTGTTGTAGAGCCTGGAATGTAAAGATCTGTATACGTGTTACAATGAGCATTTATATGTGGCTGCCTAAGAGGTTTGAGACATTTGGTAATTTTCCTTTTGCTGCTGTGACTCGTATCCCAGTGAAAATTTTTAAACCGATAAGGAAAATTAAAGATGAATGTGAATATAGATGGACAGGAATAGATAGATATAAATTATGTATGTTATATAGGCATAGATATAAATTATAAATACATATTACCTCTTTAGAGAAGAAACAAGAATTTAAACACCTTCTTCATGTCAGATTAACTTTAAAACTCTCCCATGTTAATGTGTTATCTTCATCAAGCCTGTGTTATCCTTTGTGATGTACCTGGTCAGGCTAAGCTCCTAAATTTAGTAGAATCCAGCCCTACTGATCTCTTTCTCTGGTGGTTACATCCTTGACTTAAGCTTAGCCTAAGAAATGTGATGGATGGAATACATATTCTGGAGGCAATTCTCAGAGATTCTCAGTGGAATGTGTTTTCTCCATAGAGTAAGGAAGAAAAGTGACAAAAATGGAATTATCCTGAAAAGCTTATGGTTCCAGCTCTTCTTCAAAGTCCCTCATGATGTCCATTTGTCACTCTGTGTGACGTGGCACATCATCTCTCTGGAGCACTGGTTGTTCCAGTGGAAGCCTGTGCCATGGACACCCTGGATGCAGAACCTGCACAGGGATTTAGTGTGTCCCTGAGGTTCCAAAGCCATGGACACCCTGGATGCAGAGCCTGCACAGGGATTTAGTGTGTCCCTGAGGTTCCAAAGCCATGGACACCCTGGGTGCAGAACCTGCACAGGGATTTAATGTGTCCCTGAGTGGCCAAAGCCATGGACACCCTGGGTGCAGGACCTGCACAGGGATTTAGTGTGTCCCTGAGATTCCAAAGCCATGGACACCCTGGATGCAGGACCTGCACAGGGATTTAGTGTGTCCCTGAGATTCCAAAGCCATGGACACCCTGGATGCAGGACCTGCTCAGGGATTTAGTGTGTCCCTGAGTGCCCAAAGCCACGGACACCCTGGATGCAGGACCTGCTCAGGGATTTAGTGTGTCCCTGAGTGCCCAAAGCCATGGACACCCTGGATGCAGAACCTGCACAGGGATTTAGTGTGTCCCTGAGGTGCCAAAGCCATGGACACCCTGGATGCAGAGCCTGCACAGGGATTTAGTGTGTCCCTGAGGTGCCAAAGCCACGGACACCCTGGATGCAGAACCTGCACAGGGATTTAGTGTGTCCCTGAGATTCCAAAGCCATGGACACCCTGGATGCAGAACCTGCAGAGGGATTTAGTGTGTCCCTGAGGTGCCAAAGCCATGGACACCCTGGATGCAGAGCCTGCAGAGGGATTTAGTGTGTCCCCGAGGTTCCAAAGCCATGGGCACCCTGGATGCAGAGCCTGCACAGGGATTTAGTGTGTCCCTGAGATTCCAAAGCCATGGACACCCTGGATGCAGAACCTGCACAGGGATTTAGTGTGTCCCTGAGGTGCCAAAGCCATGGACACCCTGGATGCAGAACCTGCAGAGGGATTTAGTGTGTCCCCGAGGTTCCAAAGCCATGGGCACCCTGGATGCAGAGCCTGCACAGGGATTTAGTGTGTCCCTGAGGTTCCAAAGCCATGGACACCCTGGATGCAGAACCTGCAGAGGGATTTAGTGTGTCCCTGAGGTTCCAAAGCCATGGACACCCTGGGTGCAGAGCCTGCACAGGGATTTAGTGTGTCCCTGAGTGGCCAAAGGCAGCGCTGCCGTTTAGCTCTGGTGCACACGAGATCAGGCAGCCAGGGCTTTGTTTTGCAGCAGTAACGAGGTCACAGCACATCCCGAGCAAACAGAGAGTGCATTAATGCTGCTGGCACTGAGGAAAAGAGCGACATTCACCCCATGAATTCTGGGTGAGCTGTCCGGAGATCACTGGGTGAAGCGTGGGAAATAATAAAGGCCAGAAGATTTTTTAGGAGCTGTGAAAGCAGGCTTCAGAAAGAGAAAGAGCAGAGAACTTAGAGCTGGCTGCAGCTGCAAAGCCTGAAAGTAGAGAAGGTACAATAATACAGAGAGGATGTGAAGCAGTAGTTGGAGTTTTTAAGCTTAGCTAAGATGGACCTTAAATCTGTATAAAAACATGCTTAGCAAGATAGTAGAAAGTTTTACGCTTAATAGTGAGGTATTGTGTACTGTTAATAGAAAGCATCCAAGCAATCATTGTTTGAAGCAGGTGTGAGTGCGCTTTCAGTGACTGGTTAGAACGATCGTCTGTAAGCTTTAGCAATCTGCTGATGGCTGGAAAAACCTTTAAAATGCCCGGTAGCCAAGAGATCTTTGGCTGCCCGTGGATGAGAACATGTACCATCTCCTGTATCTCAGATACCCCGTGGCTGAGACTGGTGCCCGAACAAAGCTCCTGACACATCGCCCCATCCCACCCCGAGCACAGGCTGCTTCCCCTGCCCTGTGTGCCCCAGGAGCAGCGGCTGTGAGCTCTTTGCACAGCAGCCGGAGCACATCCCCAGCCTGTGAGACACCAGCGCACGGTTCTTGCCCAGCCTGGGCTGGTTCACCCCCACCAGGATGCTCCAAACCACGGCTCTGCTGGGGAAACGTGGCGTTTGCACAGCTGTGCTCACAGTCCTGAGAGGAAATACCGGCAGTGGGGTCAGGATTAGTGGCAGTGTCGTTAAAATACAGCCTGCTCCAAGGCTGAGTCAGTGAGGAGTCAGTGTTCCTGGATGTCAGGGAGCCCTGGTGCTCACGTCAGTGCCTCAGTGTGCTCACTGTCATGATGTCTGAGCTCTCTGTCACCTACCAAGGTTTGGGCAGATCTCCAGATCCCCAAAGCAAACAGCAGCTCTCTGAGTGAGACAAAAAATGCCCCTCTCCTCTCAAAAAAATAAAAATAATATGAAATCCTAGATCCAAATTTTGGTCCTCCTGTACTAGAGCAATTTCAGAAGAAGCTTTTACTTTGAAACTTTGCTTTCAACTTATGCCACACACAAAAGCACTCCATTTTCCATTTCTGGATGAGAATAATAAACCCCCTTATCTTGCCGGGAAATCGGGAAAATAAGTCAATTAGCATATTGGAAACTATCTGATGCTGCACTGGCAAATACAGAAAAATGCTGGTTTAGATCTTGGACTAAATAGTGTGCAAAAAGTAAGGCTTTGTCTTCAATGTGTGGTTCAGAGCAACAGATTTGTTACTCGGGTGTGTTTCCTTAATTCAAGATGCCTCAGTAATCTCCCACATCAGACTAAGATGAATTAAGAAAAGGAGAAAATACCCTATAAAGGTTAAGGGTGGAAGGATGCTGATACTTGAGAGATGAGCAGGGTATGTAAGCCACTGTGAAGGGTTTGACAGAGATGGCAGAGAGTGCTGTTTGCTGAAGGTGTGGGCACTGCTCAGCTGGAAACCGAGCCCCCAGCTGTCTGTGTGGAGCAGACACCTTCTCTCATGATAAAAGGGGCGCTGGAACCTCTCCCCAGCCTTCCAGCCTGGTTCTGAATCACCTCATTGCACAGCTCGGCGGCACGGCTGGGATCTGAGAGAACACCACTTATTGCAACAGTGAAACCCCTTTGTCTTCCAAGGATTGCAGTCTCTTGGTTAGCGTGGGGAAAAGGGGACAGAGCACTGTGATTCAGAATCCTAAATCATTCACTTGGCTCCTCTCCTTCCAAGGAGCTCCATCTCTGCTACGTTTTCCCCATCTGTAATAACAGACACATGCCTGTGCAGGAAACTGATCTCTTCAGCTAGAAGTCTGGTATAAAATATACATTTTTCTAAGAAAACGTCAAAAAAACCTTTCAAAAAGAAATAGCTTTATGCTAAATTGCAGCGCCTCTACTGTCATATGATGCTGCTTCTCCACCACACCTAAGTTAGCTGAGTCAACGAGCTGAACACTGCACATCCCGGTATTAATTTCAGCAATCTTGACACCTCTGTATCATAGTGTTACACTTCTTAACTCAGCTGTCAGCCCGCAGTGAATGTGGCAGTGCTGCCAGCTCACACAGAACAGGGCTTAGTATCACAAGGAGAGGGTTTGGTGCTCTCAGAGAA
Source organism: Hirundo rustica (assembly GCF_015227805.2). NCBI lineage: Eukaryota > Metazoa > Chordata > Aves > Passeriformes > Hirundinidae > Hirundo > Hirundo rustica. The sequence goes on from NC_053470.1 coordinate 6,168,193, forward strand.
ATTTCATTTTCATTTATTTCTGCGTTTACAGTAACAGGGGCTGGATTTGTCACTCTAATATGCTAATGTGTAGTGCTAATATCTAGTGCTGTGTTAAACAAATGTGCTTGCTGATTCTTTCTCTCTAAAGAGTCCCTTTGTTTGGTGCAGAACCAAAAAGACCATTCCTTCAGTTTCATGCCTGTACTGATAACTCTTTCAGGTGGGACACACCTGTTAGTCTGACCGATGGGCTGATAAAATCAGACCCCAATTGCTTTATTCAATAAAGATAAGGAGATAAAATCGCAGCAAAGCAAGTCACAATGGAGTAAGTTCTTGCTCCATTCACAGCTGTTTAATGCAATTGCCTCTGGTGAAAGCCACAGCTGCTCCAGGGGGCTCTGGAGCTGCAGCAAGGCTTCTCCTAAGCATCCAGGGCTGCCTTCAAAAATTACTTTAATTAGAGCATGCACCTAGAAGCAGGCCGGGAACTGAGCATTGAGCAGCCCACCCCGGTGCCCTTTGGCTGGGAGCTCAGCTGAGGGCTTTGGGTGGTTTCCTGGTGACCTCTGTGTGTCAGGCTGCCGTAGATCTTGTGCAATTTCTGTATTCTGCCCCTTAGGAACACCAGGACATGTCCCTGCTCCCAGGGAGCAGCGTCCTTAGGGTTTGGCAGAGCTTGGCGAAGCTCTTTGCTTGCTGAGGGCTGCTGGCATCTTGTGTCTGCAGTAACGGGCCACACCTTGGCACCTTCTGTCAGTGGTGCCGCTCATGGGTCCAGTTCTCCAGCTTGTGAGCGTGGTCACGGGTTAAACAGGCTTTTTTTTACCCTCCTGTACTCACTTGGCTTTCACTTTGAAACTCCACTTTCAACTTATGCCACACACAAAAGCACTCCATTTTTCATTTCTAGATTTGAAACTCCGCTTTCGACTTGTGCCACACACAAAAGCGCTCCATTTTCCATTTCTGGATGAAAACAATAAACTCCCTTATCTTGCTGGGAAATTGGGAAAATAAGTCAATTAGTGTATTGGAAACTATCTGATGCTGCACTGACAGATACAGAAAAATGCCGGTTTAGAACTTGGACTAAATAGTATGCAAAAAGTAAGGCTCTGGACCAGTAATGAACAGTGACAGAAGGAGAAATTATTGAATCGTTGCTCATTTAGTGAACGTGATTCCTGCTGTGCACTGGCTGAAATTGGCCCTGTGGGGGAAATAGAAAGACTAGGATAATTCTTACAAGAAGAGGGATGACTTATGGTTGCAGAGAGCAGCTTATATTTAGCGTTTCCTCACTCTTGAGTGCTAAGTGTGGCCATCCAAAATCATTTCTGAGAACGGCGGGTGCGTATTTCAGTAGGGTGATTTTCTAGCTTTTTGAAAGAAAATTGAATCTAAAGCAATTCTGTCCTGAGACTTTGTCCTGATATCTGCTGGAGGTGTGAGGTGCTTAAAAGAGCTGAAATGCCTAAATCCACGGAGATCTCCCACAGCCCAGCTAAGGGGAGCTGCCCAGATGATGTTCTGGGATGTTTTATCACCCTCTGCACGGGGAGACACAAAGTTTGTTAAAAGCAAATGGAGATTTTAACCCATGGATGCAGGAACCCATGGTGGAAAGTCACTGGATCTGGGTGGACACTCAGCAGAGTCCCCACCCTGGCTCTTTCTTGCTTTTAAATCGATGTAATCAAGGAATGAAGCTGAGACTTCACCATCCTTTGATGAATAAATTGGTTTGTGGAAAGCAGAATGGATTGTAACTTCTGAAATTCCAGTGGATTTTCACAGGGAGAGCATGGAGCAGCCTTCTGTTAGATTTCAAACCTTTTCTGAAATGGATTCACTTGGGGGGCTTTGGGGTGGTTGTTTGTTTGTTTGTTTGTTTTTGTGGGGGTTTTTTTGTTTTGTTTGTTTGTTTATGGGGTTTTGTTTGGTTGGTTGGGGTTTTTTTTAGTTTTTTTTAGGTTTTTGTTTGTTTGTTTGTTTAGTTTTGGACGCTGGTTAAATTATTTATTTCCCCTCACTTCATCCTTGGAAAAATCCGGTGCTTTGGCTGCAATTCTCTTAAAATGCCCACTGTGAAAACTTCAGCCCAAACAGTTATAATTGAGATAAATTGTAAACAATTGTATGCAGGATCTTCTAATGAGAGGTATCAAGGAATATTAATAATAGATATTATTTCCAGCCAAGCCTGTAATAATGCATGATAGGATATTTAAGGTAAAGAGATGCGAGCACAAAGTGAGGCAAATGTATGTACTCATCTTTTACATTTTAATGGAACTAATTAATGAGGCTGGCATGCTTTTGAAAATGCTTTAATTTATTCTTTGATTAAAAAGTAGAAGTCTCTCATTAGTGCAAAAATATCTTTTCTGAGTTACACTTCTGGAGTGTATAAAACAGATCAGTGCCGATATAAACTGGGAATTTCAAAATTATTGTTTACACTGCATACTATTTCTGCATCATTCATTGTGGATTTACATCATAATTAGTTTGCTCTGTTTTCCCTGCAGTGAGCATGACTTGAAATGGGAGATTCCTTCGGATTTAACTGTTGCACCTGATTGCTGTTTTGCTTTCAGACTTTGGCCTTAAGACATGTGTATTATTTCACTTTTTATTTCTATGAGGAGTTTAAAAAAAAATAAATTTCTGTATTTGATTTATCAAATCACTTCAGTTTTGCTAGTTTTAGGTAAGGTGACCTTTGCATTTGTGGAATGGTGTTTTGATTATAAAACACTGCTTTGGCTAGATCACTGCTTTTTTTTGCATGTGCTTTAATTATATTATTCCCCTGCAGACTTCATTTGGGGAAAAAGGATCTACTGCAGCAGTTTCTCTTTAATACCAGCTTCTGTAATTAGTATCCTCCTTCTACTTACTCATGATTTTGATACAACATTAATTGATATTAAATACCGTGTGTGTAGGGTTGGGGGTGTTCCCAGCTGGAGCTGCATTCGTGGCAGGACCACAGGGAGAGTGGAGAATTTACCTTTTGGATAAATGTGGGACTCTGATACTTCTCTGTCTCATTTTAAATGTGGGACTCTGATACTTCTCTGTCTCATTTTAAATGTGGGACTCTGATACTTCTCTGTCTCATTTTAGATGTGGGACTCTGATACTTCTCTGTCCCACTTTAATGGATGACACTCTCCCCAGGCTGGAGGGTTTATGGGGACTTTACAGTGCTGAAACATCCTTGAGCTAACTCTAGAACCCCGCCAGCTTTAGAGAATTTCATCTAGGTAGTAAAAAATGTGTGTTCCTGTGTGTTGTGCTCTCTTGCACCCCTTGGAGCTGGCAGGGAAGGGAGGAGGAGGAGGATGAGGATGGTGTGGTGACCCCTTCAGAGCAGCTGCGACAGCCGAAACCCCACAATGGCTCGTTGCTTTGGGGCCGTCCTTTTCCAGCTTTCTGCCACAGAAAGTTCAGGCTCTGAAGTGAATTTGGAACCTTTCTCACCCTTGCTTTGCCCCTGTTTTGTGGCTGGGAAGATGGTTGCAACGAAGGGGGAAGGTTTTCCTTCTAGAAAGGCAGGATAGGATCCAGAGCATCTTAGGCTAAGTAGAACAGATGGGAAGCACACTGCTCTGCCCTCCTCAGCAGGTTGGGATCTGGTGGCTCGTGTGTGAGATTTAATGTGGCCGTGAATAAATAATGGGGAGAAGGGAAAGAAATATTTGCTCAAAAAGGAGTTTACAGAATGATAAATCAATCTGAAAACACCTCCTCATCGAGGCTCATTTTTCAGCTCCTCTGGCAGCAGCTAGTGTCCCAGTTTGAAAGGCTCTCTGCGGATCTCAATCCCACCGTTCCTCCCTGTCCCAGCAATCCTGCATATCCCAGTTCAATAATGCAGGGCTCTTTCTCACGTAAGGAAAATAAATTAGCAATTTAGAGAGGCTGACCAGAGACAACTCATCAAACAGGAGTCCAGAGCTGTGCGAGTGGCAGCACTATCTTACCCATCCCATAAATACTTGGTGTCACCCCCATGCACATCTTCCTTGGATTTTGCATTCATTTCTCCCTACATTATACACCAACATGGGTAGCAAAATATGAAAAAGAGGAGATAGCCGAGATTAGGGGCTGGAAACATTTTCACAGCAGTATCTTGTCAGCTTTCCAGCACACTCTGACTTATCGAGATCCAAACACTCACAGCTGGTGCATATTTTAATGCCAAATGACTGGCACGGCTGAAATTGGAATTCACAGTCTCCCAATGCACCGTACTGGCGCTTTTAGTCAGCACATTGCTTTTGTGTGACTGGTTTTTTTTTAAAGTTAAGTTACATTTCAATGAGGGTGGGTTTGTTTTTTATTTTTTTTTTTTTTTACGGAGGAGTTGAGAACTTGCACGGAAGAGCGCGTGGCTCGGCGTGCCAAGTGGTTCTGCGTCTGATTAAAATTAGAAGTAAAACAACATGAAAAACCCTTCTAATTTACTGCCCTAAAATTGTCAATTAGAGCAGTGCCAAGCAGTCTGGCAAGAGCTCCAGTTCTTCCAAAAGGCACAAGAGCAGTGCCAACTCTGAAGCAAAGGAAAGCAGAGGAAATATTTGTCAACTCTATCCAATAACTGGTCACATAATAATTGGGCAGTAAGTTCTCCAACCTGAGTTGTTTGGCTGATGGCTGGAAAAATGCCTGGAAAAATAAAAAAAAGTTGGGGTTCACTTAAGTGTTTTCTGGGTTTGGTGGTTTTTTTCTATTATTTCATTTTTGTGGGGGTTTTTTTGTTTGGAGGGTTTTTAAGTGTGGTTTTATTTTACAGGGTTTTGGTGTTTTTTTTAAATCTTTTCGTCGGTGCATTCTTTCTCATTGGAATTGTGCTAGGTTGCTGTGTAAATCTGTGCTGAGATGAATGTTCCACTCTGCCGTGTTCCCTGAGCAGCCCAGTAAATAATGTTGCATTGTCTATGAAATTTGAAATAACCATCAATTTCCCACATTGACATTAGAGGAGAGGTTTTGGGACAAGCTGCTTTGGCAGGGTGATATCTGCTGTGTATCCATCCTCTGAAATTCAGTGGCCAGAAATGTGAATTGTGGCCTCCCAGTACCTGAAGGGAGGCTACAAGAAAGATGGAAAGGGACTATTTACAAAGCATCAAGTGACAGGACAAAGGGGGACGTCTTCACACTGAACAGAGAGTAGATTTAGATTGGACATTAGGAAAAAAGCCTTTTTTATGAGGGTGATGAGGCCCTGGCACAGGTTCCCCAGAGGGGCTGTGGCTGCCCCATCCCTGGGAGTGTCCAAGGCCAGGCTGGAAGGGGCTTGGAGCAACCTGGGATTGTGGAAGGTGTCCACAACAGGAGGGCTGGGACAAGGTGATCTTTATGTTCCCTTCCAACCCAAGATTTTCTGTGGTTTCATGATTTCCCTTTTAGGAAAGGCTTGTAGTAAGATCTTGTCTTGACTTTCAACTCGAACAGGAGTCCCTGTGTGGGGTCAGGGTCCGTGGAGACTCAGCTCTGGAGAGTGTCAGCTCTAGGGAGCTCCTTTGGGATCATCCTTCTAACAGCATTGCTGTTGGGCAGTGCTGGGGAGTTTGGCTTCCACAGATTTAGAAGGTCCCAGACACTGTAAGTTATCCTAAAGCCATGGAGCAACTCAGATGTTGTTCATGAACGTTCTTGCTAGACAGTGAAGTGAATTGAATCCAATTCAATTCAATGGAAGCAAGATCCCAATATGAGAGATGCCTTTGAACTCTCCAAATCTGCAAGAGTTTTCTTCCTGTGTTCCATATGTGTGCAAGCATTCATCACATTTGAATAATTTGACACAGAGGGTGGCAACAGATCAGCCAGTACTTCCATTATGCCCCAGGTTGTGTAGAACCTTATTCTTTGACCTGCTGTATTTGCTTTTCCTTTTTTTAGTTGTTGTTTTTAAAAAAAATTGTTCCCAATCCTAGATTTAAGTTTATATTAATGGCTGCAGTAGTCTTTAAGGATGAACAAAACAAAATATAGTGTGTGTACAAATGTTAAACATTGGTTAATGAACCATCCTACAAAACAATTCAGGGGTGTGGGAGGTGAGTGGAACCACAATACAGAAAGTAAATCACGACTCTATCAAGAGCAGAGTTAAGTCTGGGCACTTATTAAAGAACATGTGGAAAAGAAAATTAGCAACAGGTGGCACAGGACACAAAGAGGAACGACAGAGGTGTCTGGGCCAATGGTGTCTCATGCTGTGCTGAGCAGGGTGAACAATCCCTGGCATTAACTTCTTTCCCTTCCTGTGTAAATCTGTGCCAGGAAAGAAAAAGATGTTTGAAAGAGTGACAGAGAGACATGGTCAAACTCTGAAGAGTGGAAAGGAGGGACAAAGGGAAAAGGCTTCAGCTGGTCTCACAATAATAATTGGGATTTGTTTGGGTTTTTTTCTGGGAGGCTGCTCTGAGAAAATGAGAACTGGAGCATTTGGCATTTGAGCCTGGTCTGTGTGAAGCACTCTTGCCTCAGGACCTGGGGAGGTTCAAAGCTGGCACCTCGGTCTGAGGTCTGACTACCTGTAAAGAAAAAACAAACCACAGTGTCCAGTTTGCTCTCCCCAAGGTTCAGTGCCTGTGCACCTCACAGAGGTCTTCAGAGGAGTTTCAGTACCTTAGAAAAGCAAGATCAGACTGTGAGCAGCGCATTTTACTGCTATTATCAAACATAATGCACGTATGCCGTGGGGCAAAGGCAGTGCTGCAGTGTGGGTACTTATCCTGTGTTACAGGTTTATATTGGTGCCTCCCAGTGTTGTGGGACAATTTGCTAAGGTATGGAAGTGTAAGAAGAAAATCACTTTGCCCCAGTAATTGTGACAGAGTTCTAACGAAGGCACCTTTGGGTGCTCAAGAAAAGCTGAAACGACACCAGGACCAAATTGTCCCCATTCTCCACCTGCAGCCTGCATGCTTTGTTCCTGCAAGTCCCATCCTGCACGAGAGCAGAAACAAATATTTCTGTTCAAAATGCCCAGCCCCTGCCAAATAATCTGGGACAGCTGAATGTTTTGGTACCAAGTGCAGTGGGAGCTGGAAAAATGGTCAAGAGCATGATGGGTCAATAAAAAGATTTTGGCCTAAACATTTGCATTTTACTCTTGGTTTCAGATTCATGTTGCCTTCTCAAGTCGTCCCCCCCCCCAGTTCCTGCATCCACTCAAAGATAGAATATGTGCCAAATGCAGTTCTTTATGTGTCTCTAGAATTGTACCTATTTAATGAGTTTTAACATAATTTATTACCAGTAGAGAGCAGTCTGAGATTAGAATTAATATCAGACATTGCGTGTGGAAAATACTATGGTTGAGCCATCCATGCAATGCATATTGAAGAAATAACTGATTAATTTTTAAGCGTACATTATATATATTTCTAAAAGTAACTTATTTGGGGGGTCGTTAAAGAGCAATCATTTGAAAAATTTATATATAGCATAAAGTAAAGGAAAACATGGTAGTGTTCTTTCCAGTTTGAATTTCAAAGGTGTGACAGCTGGAGGTCACATTTGTGTCTTTGCCTTACCTTGTTCAAAAACAGATCTGTTGGAAATAGAATTTGTGCTTCACAGTTTCTAAGCTTGAAACTGTCCTTAGTGAACAGTGTGTAGAGCATTATGTTGTCGCCTCCATTTCAGTTTGCTTCCATTATTTCTAATAGTTTTCAAGTTACAAACACAAAGCCTGTTTTTCATCAGTAGCATCCTGCAGAGTGTTTCATTCATACTGCTGAAAGATGTAAAAAACAAGAGTCATTGCCAAAATCAATAAACTGAAGTATTGACTTTCAATCCTGTCTTGTTTAGAAGGCATTAATCTACATGGTAAATCATGTCATCATTGCAAATCTGTCCCTCTTGCAGTTTTCATCATTCTTTGGACCATGCCTTCTAGTTACACTACTTTTTTTTGTGAGTTTTGGTTTTGCTTTGGGGTCGGGTTTTTCCGTACTGTAGGGGCTTGTCTTCAAATCCTGTCTCGTTTTATTGTTTCACCCTGAAAGTTAGTCAATGCTCTAATTTTATTGCATTATCCAGCAGACACATGGGGCTGTTGAGGGTAGATCTCCAAAATCTCTAGCCCCTGAGATGAGTTTTTCCGGAGGCCAGAGCAGCATCATACCCAGAGAAAGATCTGCTTGTGGTGTACAGGAACCCTCAGTGCCTGGAACTGGATTTAGACAGATTTGGGGTTATTTTTATTTGATTTTTTTTTCCCCTTAGGTCCCCACTCTCTTAAGACTGAACCTCACGTTTCTTGTGGTTGCGTGGACGGACAACTTGTGCCAGATCTCTCCCACGAAACATGGGCAGGGAAATGCAGAATCCTCCTGCACAGGGCAGAGCAAGCCCGTGAGGTGCAGCTCAGCCTTATCACACAAACCTCGTGCTCGTGTGCGTGTTCAAAGCAGAAATCGGTGCGTGGCTGGGAGGTTCGTGTGCCGATGGTCAGGTGTTCCAGCAGGAGAAAGCGTGCGGGGGCAGAGCCGAATGCGGAGTGTCAACACCTGTCTCCGGAGAGATGAAAGGGTGGGTGTGCCCCGTGAACAGTCATTCGCGTAGGAACAAAGAGGTGTGACCCATCCCTCCCGATGTCTAATCCCAGCCAGCTCCTTTCATCACAGCCTTGTAAGACCTCTCCAGCAAAGTTCAACTTCTGCTTTCAAGTCCACCAGACATCAGTAAGCCCATGATGGGTCTACAGGAATCTTTCTAGGCATGAAAACTCACTGATAACACGAGTTCATTTGCATGGGATCATTTGGTTCCTAAAGCCGTGGAAGGTGTGTATGGGTTGATGAGGAGTCCTGCACAGATGTGTTTGCAAGGCTCGGTGGGATAAAGTGGAGTTGGCACGTTTTATTCACAGATTTGGTGATGTTGAAATGGTCAGGGAACAATCCCAGATGAGAATTTGGTTCGTGCTCTGGTTGTCTGTAGAACCCCAGTGCATCTGTTCAAGGAACAGCATAGATTTGAGACGTGTTGAATTGTATCATTCGCTTACTTTTGTAGGCTTGTAGGAAACCCGCTTGGGAAGTGGCTGAATTTCAAGGGGGTAATGAAGAGAAGTTCTAAGGAGCAGAGTTATAATGAAAAGAGAACACAAAAGTTAAGGGAACTAACCTGGTTTTGGTTTCAGGTGAATCAGAATTCACCATTCATCCCCACCATCATTTTTTACTTTCTTACTGCATACCAAGGATATACAGGGCTTGGTTTTTTGTCAGTGTTAAATTGATGCAAACTTGAGGTGGCAAGACCTTTTTCTCTTACTGCCAAAAGTACCGGTGGGGCAGAAATACACTAAAAATTCTATATATTTAAACGGTGTCCATAATCTAGCGCTACTGTGTTTATTAGCCTTTGGTCAGAAACTGGTTTCATCACAGTTCAATTGCTTGGGTGTTTTTTTTTTTTTTTTTTTTAAACAGAACCTCTTGGTAGGCCATTCTTTAAAATCCACACAAAGGATTAAATAGACAATCACCAACCATTTGACTCCAGAATTCTTGTTTATAGATATTAGCAGGTTTTCCTATTTGAATGATATAAATAGCCAGGGCAGAGACCCAGCTTGCAAGAGCTTATCTGGGTCTTTATCACTGAGCAGAAGCTGTCACCTCGTGGGTGCGGTTCGCTCCTTTCTTTCATGTATTTCTTGCTCCAGCCCCAGCCAAGCCTCATCCCATGAGAACTTGTGGCTGCTGTTTTTCTCAGTGCTCCCTTATCTCGGGTTCCAGGGTTGGCTTTTTTTAGCTCCCTCGTTGTGTTGCGCTCGGTCTCTCCGCAGACTCCCTGAAATGCAGGGCAGTTTGTGGGCATTGTTTGCCGCGGATGAGTTTTTACCTCTCCGGTTTTGTGCGGGCGTTGATAATTAAAGATGAGAGGCTCCTTGCTGCAGCACGGTGTAGGAATTCTTTGGAGTCAGAGAGGCAAGAGTCACGGCACTCAAGAGGAAATGAAAGTCCAGTAATGTCCACATTATTAATCGCTTGCATTGTTTCTCTCTGTGAGGAAAACAATCTGTATTTTCTACGACTCTGCGTGAATATTTACATTAAATACGTCAGTGTACTCTTTTAACAGTTTCCTCTTAATGGCACTCTTAGGAATTCCTGTGTAGGAATCTCATTTGAGGAAAAAAAAATCTAAATTCTCCAGCAATAAAATAAGAATATCCATTTGAAAAGATTTACCTAAATGTTGTGTGTAATCTGCAGAATATAAATTCTTGGAGACGGAGATTGTCTTTTATTCTGTGCTGGTAAGGTACCTAGAACAATAGTGTCATTGTAAGTGACTGTAGTTGAATAGGTATTGAAAACTAATATTTCAACAGCCACAGTACTCAAAATGTGTTTTGAAAGATGATATATAACAGCTCTATTGCAAGTCTGTAGTCGGTAAACAATATAAAAATAAAAAATATGACACTTCTCTTGCCTCTCCTGTGCCCACATAGTCAAAGAAAACATAAACCCCTAAACCTAGGGAAAACAACGTTACAAAATATTCTGCTAACAAGAAATAGTGTGTAGTAACTTGGCTTTATCCTTGTGGGCGTGCGTCCTTAATCCAGCCCGCAGTTAAGGCTGAATGTGGCACCTCCTCTCTTGTAAAACAACACTGAAGTGTGTTTAGCATAGGTTTATTTTAAATATGGACCACAAACAGTGCATGTAAACCCAAGGGTGATGGCAGAAACTGCTGTTCGGAGGGCTGGGTAGCAGAAAGGGTTGTGGGGATGGGGCAGTGAGCGTGGATCTCCATCCCCTGCTCAGGGATGTGCCTGTGGCTCCTCTGCTGCCCGTGCCCCTTTGGGGTCAGCATCTCCTTTGCAGGTCACTGAAGTGCAGCAGGGAGGAAAGCAGAGGAGGAAGGGGAGCGGGTTATGAGGTTTCTGCCGTGGAGAAAGCTCCTTCTCCCCTGTGTTCCCACCTGAACGGTGCGAGCAGCAGCGCTGGCTGTCTCGAGGGATGGTGTCAGGGCTGAGCAGAAGCACAGCTGCTCCGTGCAGCCTGCTCCCCTGGCAGAATGGAGAAAATCCAGGAAGGAACACATGCTGGATTTATTGTAGCGTTTCCCACTTCCCTTCTTTGGTATCTGTCCTTGTCAACGGTGGCCAGCCCCTTTCACGGGCAATTGGCCTCAAGGGGACCGCTCATCTCTGGGGAATTGCATCAGTTTCCTTCATCTCTCTCCAGCTCGCACTCATCTATTTGCATGCCAATCAGCTGGATATTATCTTTAAGGAGTCCCCTTCTGTGTATGGCCCTTCCCCCTTCCTCTGGCCATCCAGCCTTCCCCACATGCATACTTTCTCTTTCCTTCCTAAGGAGTTTCCCTAAACAATGAATAGAAACAGGAAGCCACTTATGGCCTCTTTTCCCCTTCCCTTTCACTGAAAAGCATCAGGGCTTTTTACACAGTGACCTTGAAGGAGCCTTCCTTTCCCAGCTCAGACTGGAAGTGGTGATTGATGTGCCTTTGAGGGGGTGCAAAGGCAAAGAGGAGGTGAAATAATAAAAATTGAAATAAAATAGAGAAAAGGAGAAAAGAAAATTCTCTGCCCAGACAGAGGAATTCAGAAATGAAAAGAAAGGAGGGGGGAAAAAAACGGGGAAAAAAAAAAAAAATCCAACCCAAAAAAGCAAGGAACCCAGTTCACCTGTATAGGCTTGAATATCTCTGAATAGCTACCCCATGGAGGTGTGATTGCTCTGTATTATGCTCTGTAGGTCAGAGTCACTGGGTGACTGAGAGCTTGCAGTCAGATGCCTGGGGCTTCCTCTTCCCACAAAAGCAGTGGGAAAAGAAACAAGGATTTTTTTATGAAACCAGAAAATTACAGTTTTTTTCTACAGGCTTATCTTAAAAATGTTATTCCTATCAGCATCAATGGAAGAGGCTTGAGTAAATTATGGCCATTTTCAGGAGTGCACACTTATCCAAAGGTGTTCAGCTTCACTTTTTCCTTGAGTTCCTGCTGACAAAACTGCACTGGGTAATGGCTGAGTGTCAATCACCAGCGGACGCTGTCGTGTTCAGTGGAAAGTACTGAGCAGCCCTGAGAGGGGGTGTTTAAAACATGAGCAGCCTCAAGAAATAACCAGTGCTCTGGTTTTGACTTTGCTCTCCTGCTTTATTTACTTTACCCTCTAAGCTGCACTATTTAAAAACGTCTTTTAATAAAATACCTGATTAAAGGGTATGGTAATAAGCACGTTATTGAGTTTCAGAGCATGTCAAGTATCAACGTTTAAGTCGGGTCGTTCACCGTGTCTTTGAAACGCTAGAAAATTGTTTCCCTCGGACAGGTGAGGACAATGCTGACTAAATGACTTGCCAAAGTCCTCCAGTGTGTCCAGCTGAACTCTCCTGAGCTTGCCTCATAATCAGTTCATCACCTTGGTGTGAATATCTATTTAATGGAGTGTTTTCCATTTCCTACAATGTCATTTGAATTTTTCTGTTCTCATTGAGTTGTGCTCATTTATCCTCCTTTTTTCTCTCCTTACAAAAAGTGTGCTTTGCTGGCTCTGGCTGATAGTTTGATGGCTCCCATGCCCTTGCATGCAAACAGGTGCATTCTGGAAGCAAGCAAAGAAAGAATGGTCCTTTTTCTCTCCAAAAGCACGGAGATACAAAATCAACTGCCAAAAACCTGTTTGCAAGTGAAATGAACTTCTTGCTTGTCTTTGCTCTTCTTGACCGGACTCCATACTTTTTTTATTAATTTACTCTGGGTTCTGAACTCATCTGCTGTTAAGTCCCAGCTCTTCCACAAATGAGCTACGGCTGACCCTGCTAAGCTCCTGCTGGACGTGGCTGTCTGCAAATCTCTGAGCAGCACCCTGAATTTAAAAACAGCCAAGATGAGAGCCCTGAATATCTTCTTGGACTTAAATACAGTGTGTTCCATTCACATGCCTGTTACCGGTGTGAAGAATTTATTTCAGTTGCTGAAAATGATTTTTTTTTTCTTTTTTGAAATACAAGAAATGCTTATGTTTGTCATGAGACACCTTCTCTTTGCACTGAGCACTTTTGAAACCTGCTCCATTATGCGAGCTCTGTGGAGAACCCTTTGGAGAACAATTACGTGCTATCTAAGGTATCATGATAAATGTTGGATACAATAACTCCTAAGTCACAAAAAGAATGAATGCTGCCTTTCTTGATGCCTTCTATTCCTTGCAGCTTTCCATCCAGGTGGATTTCCTCATTGTCTCTGCATGTGAAGTTCAAGTCCATAGGGATTTTTCCATTAGACACTTAACCCTTTCTGGGTCAGTTCAGCAGGAATTCCCCTCCTGCAGCTTCCTCTGTTCCACTGGAGCTCTTCATCATTCCCATTAATTCAGATTCTTTATGTGGGATCCAAACCAAACAATGCTCTTCCCATTCTTGTGAATGTACTCTCATGGAGATTCTTTTCCAAAACCAGTGGTAAGCAGACCTCTCTCAACATTTTGCATAGTTAAATGAATTTGTCTTCCCAGTGTTCCCCAGAAGCAAGAAAGATTTTCACCAAAAAAAAAAAAAAAGGAGGGGAGGGGGGGGGGTGTGGAACTGGGAATCCAGTGAGATAAATGGATTTGGTGAAGTTTACAATAGAGGCAGTGGCACAGAGGTGACAAGCTCTGACTTAGCTGACAGTCCCTCACAAAAGAAGCCATCTTCCCAGGGAAAAAAACTGCTCTTCCAGCTCTTAGGAGTAAATTTGCTATTTAGCCTGGAACACAGCCCACGTGGCTTCTTATAGAGGAAAATAAGAAACCAACCATTCCCAAAGAAATAGATAATATAAGGCAAAAGCAAATTCAGAACGCTAGAGGAGATGTCTTTATATTTACAGGTGTCCAGGAGAGAAGATGCTTTCCTCTTGCAAGCACAATATAATGATGAACAAAATTCAGTTCCCCTGGCAGTGTGAAGAGCTGCCTAAATGGAAGTTTCTGATCTCCTGGTTTCTTTTTCAGACTTGGATGGGTTGGACCAAGCATGGTGAGCTGCTGTAATCTGTTCACCTGAATATTTTCTTCTGGATATGGAGGAAAAGGCTGAATTTTGCTGCTCCCTGTGTACCTTTGCACTACTGGAACAGGTATGTTGGAAAGATTTCTCACGTTTTTCCCAGGTCGATGTGCAAGTAAATCAGAAAGGATTCTTGAAGTAATGGAGAAGCAGAGCATTTATTACCCATACATGACTGAGCATGTTTTACTCTCACAGATTTGAAAGGTTTTTTTTAGTAGAAAGTGACTCTGTTTTATCAGTTCTCAGCTACTACTGTGATGAATACAGTTTTGTACCTCATTTAGAAAAGGGATCTGGGGTTCAAACTTAGCTCTGGCTATAATCTGTTTTGACCTGCCAGCTCATATTGTGATCTGCCTTAATTACAGATTTTCTCTTTTTGAGGGCTGAGGAAGCTTAGGAACTCCACTGCTTTCCATGAAGGCAGGATTAGGCCCAGGTGATGCCATCTACTTTGTGGTGATTTTTAAATGACCTTTTCAAATTCCTCCAATTAATTAAATTTATTTCAACTTATCCCGTATCACTGATTGAAGTGAAGAACTTTATTTTTGCCTTGAAGGTGGAATATGTATTGAATAGTCTTTGCTGAAAGCTTTAATCAAAGCTGGATCGGATTGCATTTCTTCTGTACTGCCAGAATTTTGTGGGTTTTTTTTTTGTTTTTTGTTTTAACCTTCCAAATGACCTCCTTTGCTTTTAATTTTTTGCCATTCTCCTTTTCTGAGGCAAATGCCTGGAAATTCTTGGTGCAGGTTTCTATGCCATACGCTTGGCCATCTTTGCAAAGACATAAATCTGTCAAACAAAGACCTCACTGAATTAAAATATAAAATGTAGAAATTAGCTACATAATATTTAACACTTCTTTGGCAATTGGACAGCTGTGAAGAAATGAAATTTCTCTACTCTTGGACTATAAAATAAGTGACATTTGCTCTCTAGACTCTACAAGTGACTGCTCTAGCCGTACCAGTGTTTTCCTGCCAGATGCAGCATACTTAAATCAAGCATGTTTTTTATAGTAGTAAATATCAAGTCTATTAACTTTCCTGAAATGTAGATATGGAGATAGGTATCCTTATTTGAGCATACCATTAAGTTCCCCTGGTCTGTTCATCTCATTAAGATTTATCAGGAGCAAATGAGGCCTGTGTTCAGAAGCAATTGCTTTATTTCCTGTGCCAGAGGCAGCTTCTTTGATGCTAGATGAGGTCACTGACAGTGTTGTTTCTGTCATCATCCCACACAGCTTTGCATGAGCAGCTCCTACAATATTAATCTCCTTTGGAGTTCTTTCAACGTTTAGGTTTCAGGTAGCTTTTATGCAAAATGAAGACTCCTTCCATTTATGTAATTCCTGTACTGCTTTCTTATGCCAGGGATGCAAATGAACACCACACCCCACAGTCTCCACATTCTCCAAATGTTCTTATTCTTCTACTA
Source organism: Hirundo rustica (assembly GCF_015227805.2). Lineage (NCBI taxonomy): Eukaryota > Metazoa > Chordata > Aves > Passeriformes > Hirundinidae > Hirundo > Hirundo rustica. The sequence goes on from NC_053470.1 coordinate 6,183,706, forward strand.
ATTTTTTTCCCTCAAATGTTTTGGTTTGTTTTTAAATATTTTTCTTGGGAGTTTTGCTTAGCTTAGTCACCTTGCCAGACTCTGTTCCAGCCTATTTTAGTGTCAACCTGATCCATATGGAGCTTTCATTTACCAGTTGTGCTGTCCAGCACAATTAATTTCTCAACCACAGCTCACCCTCTTTTCCCCTGAGATTATAGATTTACTTTTTTTTTCACCAAGTCCATCTTGCAATGAGGTTCTAGTGTGTTTTGCCTCCAGCTGTCTTGTGGCTTGTCTCTATATCCTACTGTTACTTCCTCTAAAAAAAGGCGCAAACAAACTCTATGGTGGTTCTTGTGTTAGAGTGACAAGCAGGAAAAAAATCAACCCAAGTATTAACTTTCATTTTATATTTCCCTTCAGTTTTGCCTCCCTGATGTTTCTTTCTCTTTGTGGCTCATTTTTCACCTGCGTTGTTCAGTGTTCTTGTTTCTCCAAACGTGTCTCATGGCAGGAATGAAAAATGTGTTTCCTGAGCAAGGCCACAGCTGAAACCAGCTGTGCAGATGCTGTCTGAACCCTGAACATGCAGGAGTGCAGCACAATTATTCCTCATCCTCCTTCCTCTCCTCCAGCTCCGTCCAAGCCCCTTGCAGGGACGCTTGTGCAGGCAGTGCTGGTGGCTTTAATTGGATTTAATTACTAATAACAGGACAGGGCGATTGAGAGGCCTTCCATGAGTTGTTTTTTATTTTATTATCATATAAATAAAAACAGATCGCACTTATGGTCTGTTCTAAGGACGTTAAATTTTGTAGTGGTTTTTATTTTTGGTTTGGGTAATTCTCCCTTTTTCTAAGGCTTGTTCTAAGCGCCACTGTGTGCGGAGCTGGCCAAGGTCCTGAACAGTGACATCCCGGGAAAGGGGATTTTGGCACTTTTTAAATCAAGTTTTCTTTCTCTTTATGCACCAAAAAAACCCCCAACAGGTGATGTATTAGGTACTTGAAAACGTTTCTCATAACTAGTTTACAGAGTTAGTGAAATGACAGGTGGTTTGTTTGTTTGTTTGTTTCCAAAAGGATAAATCTTCAAACCTTTCTAGGCAAATAAGGTCAGTGAGGGCATGCAGCACCTTAACTGACTGTGAAATTTATCTGATTGGTTTCTTTCGGGAAAAATTAATTCTATATTTGGTGCCTTTTTTTTTTTTTTCTTCCCCTATTATTAGGAGACTATTTGTGCTAATATAAATCTATTTGTAGCAAACAGAAACCTAATAGAGAATATTGAGCTGGATCTTCCCTTACTCTGCAAAACAGCCCTCCCATCACACCAAAATGCCTAAGACCACAAAACAATTCCCTGATACTTTGGAACAAGAATTTAGTATCCTAAATCCTGTAGAATATTCAGAAAGATATTGATCCATCGTTCCTCTAGGTTCCTCTGGTATAACTGGACTTCTCAATCCGAGAAGTTAAAAACCAGCCCGCCAACATCCCGTTTAGACATCTCTCAGCCAAGCTGAGAGGTGAGTGCCTATTACACTGATTTTGCATAGAGCTGTGATGGTGGCAGAGGGGTGACACAATGACCTCCTTGTCAAGCAGTGGAGTTAGAACCTCTCTTTCACCACCACCTTGGGTAACGTCACCCAATTATTTTAAAACACACCACCTGTGACCACAGTGCGCCAGTAGCAAAATGGGAAATAAATGCCTGACTCTGAGATTCTTCTGCTTTACTAATTGCGTTTTCACTTCATAATAAAGAATGTACATCAGGGAGCTGTAATTTTCCCGGTCTAGCCAACAATTTTTTATTCTTGATGAGTGTATTTATTCAGCTACGATTCTGTCCTGAGCTTTTGTAATTTTATTTATTGCTATGCTTATTTGTAAAAATGAGAAAATCAATAGAGTATTGGGGCAAGGGAGGGGAAGGAAGAGGGAAAAAAAAATCACTCAGAGTCACTACAATAAATTTGCTTCAGGATAAAAAAACTCCAGGGACAAAAAGTAGATAAATGCCTGATGATAAAGACTGAAGGCAAAATCTGAATCACTCATTGATTCATCATGTCTTTTCTTCAGCATTTATAGAGCCAAACAAATAAGATAAAGGGAAGAGATAATCCCAGTAGCCTAATGAGAGTTTTACAGTCACCATAAAGACCTATCTTCAGAGGGCTGAATACAGAGATGCGCTCTATAGATTTGTATTTAGTAATGAGCTAGAGGGTGTTGTGGACTCATCTGGGCATTAGATTAGCTCAGCTGTCTTTTGAAGCTTCATCACTTGTAGCATGAGCAAACTTCACCCCTTCATTTGTTTTGGGGTTTATGATTTTTAAAGCTTATTTGTTTTAGAAATGAGGTGATGTGACCATGTGATAGAATTCCCCTTCTATCCCACTTCTATTAGCTGGTTGTATTGATTATTGTAATGAAACAGAATAGAAAATCAGCTAATTCTCTGAGACACAGTTACAAGTTTAATGGAAATATATGGTGAAAAAGACCATGATGATTCTCCCAGTTAAAACAGGATCTGGATTCTGGGTTTCAGTGACCCGTTTTCCAGAAAGAAGAGGCATGTGAATGCCCCATTCCTCGAAGAGGCTGTTTTAGTTAAAGACTGTCTCTGTCTAAGATGACGAATCCACAGGAAGCCAGCTGACTTCAGCTCAGCAAGACGAGCAGTTACAGCACTCTTTGGGAAGGGTTGCACGTGTGTGTTATTTTTGTTTGTTGTGTTAAGAAAAGAGCTTATGTTTATTTCTTTTTTTGAGACTAAATTGTCTTTTTTTAGGGAGTAAGAGTTTTCACAAAGGTGAAAAATCAATATCTATTCATGCACATGGCTTTTAATTCCATTTCACTGAGCTGACATGTGTGGTCAACAACGTAGTAGAGAATCCTTGCAGCCTGCAGAGACAGCCAGAGTAAAGAGGAAAGGATGGGCTCCAAGATGTGTAACCACTGTGGAAACTGGCGAGGTTCTGCTGGTGTTTGTTGTTTGTAATGAACCACTGCCAAGTTATAGTTCCTTCTTGTGAACAAAACAAGAAATGAAATTTTTCCCAGGCTGGTGCAGAAGTGGGACTTTCCAAGATGAAAAAGGTTGAGGATACTTGACTAAAGTTCAGACTGTAGACCTTTTAAACCTTCCCTTAGCTCTTCTATTGCTGTTCCGCTGATTTCACCCCCTTGCAGGGCAGATTTTATCCCAAGCCCTCAGAGAGTATCTTTCAGCTGCTTGAAATGTTTTAATGGGCACTGCTGAGCAACACCAGTAAGCAGAATGTCATCAGGTGCTGCAGTACTGGCCTTCCTGTGAACTGCTGTCTCCCCTGAGGCCCTGGCCCAAGGGGTTGTGAGAGGAAGGCGTATCAGTTTCTCTAGAAAGGCTACTGTTTTGCATAGAATAGTTAATAATTGAGCAAACCTCTTGGTCTCCCACGGATTTATTTTTTTCTTTATTCTTAACATATTCTTTTTCCCATTATCTGTGCTTGGCTTTTGTATAATAAACTGTTACTAGTTTAGGGACTGGATCTAAAAAGGCTGCTTATTTTCTTTGCCTAAGCACCCTGATTCTGAGCTGAACCAAAGCTCGTACTTTCCACTAGATTTAAATTGGATTTTTATTCAACAGCCAAATAATTTAGAGGGTTTCTCTAATCTCCGCAACTCTGGCTCATTAAGTGCAAAAAGAATTGTCACTTCCACTCACCCTCATTGAAAAAAACAGCTTTTAGTAACTTTGCATATAGCTTGAAGGCTGCTTTTGTTCCCCAAAATTAGTTTACGTTTCGCCTATATTAGTTATTCCCCTAGATACTGTGTCCCAGGCAGCTAGGTATTCAAGCGTCCTTGCAAATACAGAAGAATAACACCAAAGACTTGCTACAAAGACCTCATTGTAAGACTAAAAGGATTTCCTGTGAATAAGAGCTACACATGGACTTAACACTGCTGGGAGCAAGAACATACAAGGAGAAACTAACTACATAGTGGAGCCAAGACATTACTGGTTTTTAATGATTTCTTTGTAGATAGAGAGAAGAGGTCTTTTCCCAAGGAGCTCATGATAATACAGTGTAGCCAAGAACACAAAGGAGAATGTTGTATAGAAGGAAAAAAAAAAAAAAAAAAAAAAAAAAAAAAGGAGCCTGGAAGGAAGAGAGGAAGCTCTGAGCCTTCTCCATCCTTCTGTTCTTTTCTACTCATTTAGATGAGGCGTGAATGTAACCGATAGGCAACGCACACCGCCTCTTCTGCAGGCTGGGACTCCAATGGGATATAATGGTTCCCATGGGATATAATGATTGATTCCTCAGACCTACATTATGGTGCCAGTTCAGAGGGGAAGCAGAGCACCCCTTGAAGGGACACCATTCTCAAGGCATCGCCATAGGACCGCTGGCTGCACCATGGGGCCCTGTGAGGAACCTCTAGTGACTGTTGCCACGACCACATGGAAGGGGGCATGTAATCTACACAAACCTCATCTTTAGATATAAAGAACTGGTCGTGATAGAGGAAAGCAGTAGAAACTCGAGATGCTGATTTTGTTGAGCAGAACTTACAAATGTATTAAAAAACAAATAACAAAATGAAGTGATTTATCTAAAGCATCTTTTCCTCAAAAGTGTTCTCCTGCCTTGGATAGGCTTTAAAAAACCCCACATTTGTATCAGGAGTGAACTTCATTGTTACCATACATCAGTGCAAGATAGGAGTAACTTCAGCCTGAAAAGATGTAAGGGATGAGATTTGGGGGTCAGTCTTTCTCATATTGATCATTAATATGTTTATGCAGTTTGATTAATGTTCAGTTCAATGCATCTCAGATGGCAGAGGAAGGGGAGGGTGGAGATGCTCTTTCTGTAGTGTTTTAAGCACAAAATAAGAACTAGGATTGTATGTTCTGTGCAATCTGCTCTGAGTTTATTTGCCCAGTTGCATGACTCGGGTTGGCCAAGGGATGGTTTCATTAACCAGAGAGAGTCTAGGACTAGTCTTTTGGTCTTGGAGTGTGACAGGATCTGAATCTCATTTTGCTGAGTACAGACACAGAGCAGTGGACTTTTTTGTGCAACCCTCACCTTTCCCCTTTGCAACAAAATATAATGTGGTTTTGCTGCAGGCCAAAGAGCTCGCCTTGTGTCCTGTCTGGGGGATGATTAGGAGGAGAACTGCTCTACTCTCATTTTGATCCATGTGCAGCTCAGAAGCTCCACAAAAGAGGACTGTGTCTACTAAACCGGATTTTGATCACCTATCCTTTGCTGCTCCACGTGGTCCTCACTTCAGTTTTGTCTCTAGCACGTTTGGTTGGAGCTAACCCAGGGGGAGGCATTAGAGCATCCCTGCAGTGTACAAAAGCCAGCTTTGTGTCTGTACAAGGTATTTATTCTGGTCTGTATTTCCCCAGCTGGTGGAGAAATGACCGTGGTATTTAGAAAGGAAGAGAAGCTCTGAGGGCAGAGCTCAGAGCTCTGTCAGCTTAAGGGCAGGACTGTCAGGCCATTTCATACCTCTTGGTTCTTTCCTGTTTTACCTAATGACACTGTGCTCGTGTTTGCCCTTCCCTAAAGCTTTAGTGATGCATCTTGTAGCTGTTGGACCAATGTGATTACATGCTGAACCACGCTGATGTAATCTTGCTCTTTCTCTTTCCTTGACCTTTCCACCTCTTTCCTCCGTGCATCCAGCCTCTCATTTTTATAAGGAAAACCAAAAGCTGCTCATACTCTAATCACAGTGACCTTGGAGTCCCGGTTGGTGAGAAGCTACCTCATTTTGCATTCTAAGCCGTAATTAGTGTCAGTCAATGTCAATGGCATGAGAAACAGCTACAAGCAAGAAAGGTCAGGGACTGGCTGTTCCTGTGGCCAAGCGCACAGTGGGCTGGGTGGGTGTCCACTGGCAGAAACGTGTGCCTGTGAGGAATCTAGCAGGATACTCGACCTCTCCATGCAGTTGCCAAGTGCAATTTCAGACCAGAGTTTTTTGGTTGGGTTTTTTTTTTTTTTTTCACATTACAGTATTAGTTTTGATAACCATGCAGAGACAGATGGCATTTTGTCGGCTTTCCAAAGCAGAGGAATAATTTGCCGAGCTGTAGCTAGTGTAATGAGAAGCCAAGTAAGTTGAAGATGAGGTAAAACCAAAGCATCTGTCGGTCCTCGTGTGCCAGCTTCTAGATGCCGCATACAAACTAATATTTCTACACACACACAGAAAAAAAAAAAGTAGTGACTGTTACAGATTTGGGTAAAAAAGATGGCATTTGATAACAATGCCTCAACAGATGTCGTTGGGTCCACGCTTGATTTTTACTACTGCTCTGTGCGTTTTTGGAAGAGATGCTTGCTCTGCACAGCTTGTATGGAGTATGTTCATTATAAAATTTTATTTTTCAGGAAACAATGAGATGGAAATTTTGTAGCTAATCTGATATTGTCCTTCTTTATCATGCTTCCTTAGTGGTTAGGGAGGAAGAGTTTATTCTTGTTTGATTCCTTTTCAATCTCTTTTATGTGAGAGAAGTGTCTATACCTATAACTATATACTGTATATAATATAAAAACCTTTAAAGAGAGCTCTCTATTAAAATACAATGAAAAATTTGAGGTTACTTGCATTATCCAATATTACATTTTTCAGCATGTGTCATGGAAAATGTGTAATTATATCTTCCCTATTCAAAGAAATCCTTCTCTTCACCTTAATCCTATTCTTTCTCATCTTCTTTGATGAGAGAGAACAATGTTTCAAAAGTTCCCCTTTAAGAACAGAGCTTGTAAAAAGAAACCCATGGAATACTATAGCCTACTTGACTCATTCTCCTTGGTAATAGATGTGGCAACTTAATAAAAGCAGCTTCTATCTAGGTCAAAATTATTTGAGGCATGCATACTACACCTAAAATATATATATTTTTACTAAATGCCTGCTATGATGTGGTATCCTCTGCACAGCCTGCGTTGAGGGTGGGAGTGAGTGAAGGGGAGCAAGCTCTCCTCAAAGGTGTGAACCTGGCAAGGGCTAAACATTTATGTCCACGCCTTTGTCAGAAGTGGAAAACAGCAGGTCCATGGGTCAGTGCAAGGAAGGCTGAGGAGAGAGAAACAGCCTTGGGAGAGAGAAGGGAAGGGAAGGCAGCTCCTCCAGGAGCCAGAGCACCCTGCTGCAGGCCTGAACGTGGCTGGGTGTGAACTTCAAAGGGATCCAAAGCTGCTCAGCTGCTTGTTTTTGTTGTGCTTCTGCTGGGTTTTGTTTCTCGGTTGGGAACAGTGGTGAAAACGTTGCTTTGCTGGGTGCAGGGGTGGGGAGGAGGGAACGCAGGTGTAGCTTTGTGTTCAGCTGGATGTCTTGTTCCCAGGGAGCTGCGCTGGCACGCTCCTGCCAAAGCCCACTGGTAGGACTGAACCACAGCCAAGAGCTAGGAGTCCAGTTTAGAGGAAAAATGGCAACAGGTAAACTGGACGGGGGTTGAATCTGAGGGGCAAAGCTATAACATCTTGGTTATAGAAAGATAGAGCAGTGGCTGATGGATTCTTTTTGCTCCCTGGAGTGCTGAAGCAAGGAAGAGTGCGACTCTGAGATTATAAAGTGCTTTTGCCATGGGTTAGCAGATGCTCTCAGCCAAGGGAGTACTCTTAGACCTTGCCAATTCCTCAAAACACTTTCCTCTGCCAACCAGCATTACCTCTGCCTTAGCCACGCTGATCTGAAGTCTCACATCCAGTTTTCATCCAGTACCAGATTTTTGCCAAGCATTGTAAGAGCAGACATTTCTCCCGCAGCAGATTAAATTCAGTGACTTTCTCTCCATTTCATGGCATTCAAAGGGTGTTTACAACACAGAGTTAGAGGCTGAAATTGCCATAATTTGAACAATTATCATAGAGTTTAAATTGATTATCCTAACGGAGATCTGCTATTTTCAATAACGTTGCTGTCTCTCCGGCATTATAGTGCTTATTGCAGACTGCTGATGCCTTATAACTCTTATACATTCTGTTTTCATTGTATTTGTTTCCTTACGAGTGTGAAACATCCAAAGGTTTGGGGTATTAAAGCCAAAACCTTTTAAGGACTGTGTTCAGTAACAAATATTAGTATGTGAAAGTGTTCAAGAACGGACTAAATACACTTGTGCTACATGAAGAGTGACAAACAGCATCTAATATTTTACTTCTGCACCTGTACAGGAAAATCAGGCTCATTCAATATTCTTTATTGTGCTTGAATGTTCATTTATTCAATACCATCTGCAAGAGCTTTGCTTCCTCCCAGATACTCCACATAAAACCCTTCATTTGATAAAATTAATGCTGATAATATCTTTGGATCCTATCCTTGGAGACAGTTTGGGTTTCTTTGTATGAAATAGTTTTAAATGTCTGTAAAAGGCTAGAAATCCCCAACAGCTCAGAATATTTGTGTCTTTGCAATGTGAAAACCGAAGTTAAATGGGAAGATGAGCAGGGGTTTTCATGGAGGTCTGGAGGAAGGAATGGTGCAGTGAGTTGAGACTCAGCCAGCTTGGGTTCTGCTCCTGGTCTGTCCAAGGACTTCTCACAGAATGTTCAACCTTTTCTCCTCTTTGATCCCCCTACGTTGTGTGAGTCTGTGTAAGTTTAATTTGGGAGGGGTTTATCTTTGCCTTCATGGCACCGTGAGAGGCTTAAAAAACCACTGAAGGTTCTGAAAGACTTGGATCCAACAGGAAAGACCATGACAGCACAATAGCAAAGTTCACTGTAGCCACTCTCTTTCAGGAATTATCGACGTTCAAGTTAGTTTTAAACATAAATAAGTAAAGACATAAGTGCAAAGGCAGCCAAATTAACTTATGCTGAAAATAAGTGGTAGTAATTGGACTCTTGAATACAAAAATGGTAATAAATCAAAATACAGATTTAAAATTTGCAAATTTAATTGGTATAGGAATATTTTTAGTAGATAAGAAGATGAGTACCAAATATCATACTTTAAACTTGGTATCATTAGAGATGATCCAAGGAGCTAATACATTTTTTCTGCATCACTTTCTTGAAGTACTATTTTGCTTTAATGCTGAGCGTAATAGATGACTATGATTGTGGTATATCATTTGTTAGAATAATGTTCTGATGAGCCACTTGTACAGTGTCAGCTTGAAGTAGATTTAATCCTTTATCTTGAACTATCTCTTATTCCTCTGCATGCTCTCTGTGCTGTGTTTTCCACTGACCCTTGTTTGCTAATGATACTTTTTATTAGTGCCAGTTAGAATAAATTGGTCTGCTAGGTTTAGAGCAAAGATGTTAATAATGTTTTCAACCTCAGTGCAATGAGCATCACACAAATCACACTTCAAAGTGCAGTGGCACTTCAATCCCTGCGGTTTTTTGTGATTTGTGCAACTGGCACGATATTTTATAAAAAACACTATTCACAAAACCTTTTGGCACTCAGGATCCGCTATTTCCTCTTTCAGGTGATGAATTTCAGTTTAGAAGAGCATCTCTCATACCATGAACTAGTTAAGAAAAAACAATCAGCAAATAAGGCAGGGATGATGGAGTGAACTCCGGTGGTCTTCTCTTTGCTCCAGCAGGTGCTTGTTCTGTGACCAGAGCAAACACTGACACAAGGAAAGAGACTCAAACCTGGTGCTCTCTACCCACATATTCATGAAGTTGAGCAGTGATATGAGAACGAGGACTGCGTCTTGCATCACTCTGCTAAACGCAGAAAAGTTATTGTGTGCCAGTACAAATTCATATAGAGCAAAAAGATTCTGCTCATATCTGGTATTTTTTGTCCCAGCAGACTAAACTGCTTCTATGGGCACTGTGGGGAGGTGCCGTTGCACCTGACAGCTGATCAGTTGATGGTCTGAAGGACCAGAAGAAAGCCATAGGCCATTTCAAAGCACTGGACCTAGTTGTCAGCTCTTGTAAATTGGCATTGGCCGAGGGGTTTTTTTTTCAGTGATATGCGCTCTATAGGTTGCAGTTCTACTGTTTAGAATTATTCCCACTATCATGTTTTCCAGTTTGGGGCGCAGTTCATGGGTCTCAAATGAAATGTATTTAGCTGGGAAGGTGCTGTGTTCTGATCTCCTCTCTCCCCGTGTATCTCATCCTGGGGGTGGTGCTCAGTGCCCTGTCTCGCTGGCACACCATTCTTTCCATGAATCCCCTCCTAGTTAGGACCATGATCCCCCAAACACAGAGGATACTTTTCAGCTTTTCTGAGTTATTTTAGGCCTAAGAACTGTCTGGATGTGCCCTTTGTGCTCGTTACCCTGGGATGACCCAGAAGCACGTCCTTGTGTCAAGCAGGGCCAAGGGCAATGGCCTGGATTGCACGGGGCAGAGCAGTGCCAGCAGCTCCAGGGATTTGATCTTCCCATCCACTCAGCCCTGGCAAAACCACACCTGGGGTGCTGTGTCCAGGTCTGGCCTCCCCAGTATGAGATATTCTGGACTTACTGGAGAGGGGCCAGCAAAGGACCATGAAGGTGATTCAGGGATTGGAGCATCTGGCATAGGAGGGGGGCAGAAGAGCTGGTGCTGCATCTTGGAGAGGGAGATCAGGAGGAATTTACCAGTCTGTGGGAATACCTGATGGTGGAGTAAAGAAGCCAGAGGCAGGACAAGAGGCAATGGATGCAAACAGATATATAGGATATTCCATTTTAGCATAAGCAAAACCTGTTGTTGTTGTTGTTGTTGTGGGGGCAGTCAGACACACAGAACAGATTGCTCAGAGAGTCTGCAGAGTCTCCACGCTTGGAGATACTCAAAACCCAACCGGACTCAGCCTGCTCTAGCTGCTCCCACTCTGAACAGTGGGTGGGACTGGCTCATCTCCCGAGGTGTCTTCCCACCTCAGCTGTCCTGCGATGAGACCTCAGACCCTGCTACTTTTAGCTTGTTGCAAATGCAGTGCTGGATCTCTGGCATCTATCTGCTCTCTTGCCCATCTGCTAGAGTGGCATTGTGCCCACTCAGAAGGTGCTATGCCAGTTTCAACAAGGCACAGGTGCCAACCAAACATGGATTCAGAAAGATACCCTGCATAAGATCCTCCTGGTAGTAAGTAATGCCAAATTAGGCCCACATGCTTCATTACGAGGGATCACATCTGTTGAGGCTTGTGGGCATTGTACCATCAATTACAGCCTTTATCCTCTCATTCTCTTTCCTGAAAGCTTTAGTGAATGGAAAGCAAAATTTATGAGCCAATCAAGTGCCTTGAGAAAATGTGGGTTTTTCCCTAGCGATCTCCGTCTTAAAATCTCAAAATTCAAGCCGCTAGTGTTTATTTCCCTCTGTTAGACATAATTCAGCATACACTAGATTTTCTTGTGAAGGCAATAGAAGAATAAACACTGCAAAACATATTCTTCCTTGTCACTTAATACCACGAGAGAAGGGTTGTGTGCAATTCATTTGATACTTGTTAGACCCTGAAGAATTATTTGGACTGGTGCATTCATTTAGTAGAAGAAAATGCATCAATTTGGTTGCTGCGCATTCTCAAGTTCACTTTGGCATGTAAAAGATCACAAGCCTCCATCTCTGCTGGCCAGTCTCATCCATGTCGTGTGAGAATTGAAGCTGTTACCTTGCTCAACACATGCCATGAGAACTCATGGCCCAGGAAAAGCTATGAAAAGCTATTAAACCCTCTTGCTCCAAGAATGCTGCGTCTGTGTGGATAAAGGAGGGTGGCAAAGTGCTGACTGTCGATGGGATATCAGTCCTTCACCCCACATGGGCTGGCTTTGGAGTTGGCTGTGGCAGGGAGAATCTCCTCACTGTTCACCCTGAGTCACGCTGACCTCTGCTCAGGGGGTTTCTTTCAGGTTATCCCTACAACACGTGATCTGCTGACAGTGAAATATTTTAGGAAGGACTGAGAAGTTCCGGGGTAAAGAAAGCAATGCAAGGAACTGTCCAGAGAGGAGCAGTGAAGGTAACTGAGTAGGACTGAGAGCCTGGACCGTCCACAGTGCCTCATGATTTCCCTTAGGCTGTAGCTGAGGGGAGCTGGGCACCGCTCTGCACCTGGTATCTGATGAGAATTGGCTCGCATGAAGTGGCAGTGAGCTCAGTTTGGGTCAGGCCAGCCTTAGAGCACAAGCCCCAGCACAGCCCTGTGGTGTGTTGGTGTGTCCCTGGTTGAGCCAGGGAGTTTGCAAGGTGCAGTCAGCCCAGCCTCAGCTCTGGCAGCCCGGGGAGCTCCCAGGGGTTCAGATGCTGAGCTCTGACACGTTGCTCTCTCCGTGCCTCCTGCTGCTCTGGCTGATGGGCAAACCATCTGTAGCACCCTGCAGAACACAAAGCATCACAATTCCAGTGGTGTTTATCCCATTCTTGTATCGTTAGGAGAAATACGTTCTGAAACGCCGGCGAGTCCTGCAGACCGGTTTTATTCTCCTAATGATCCAAATATTGATATCCGAGCAGCCCCTCATTTATGCACCATTAGGTATTCTGCTCCTGGCTTTTTCCCACATCTTCCCACCCAAACCCCCAGAACACGTGCTGCCATATAGCTTGCCTATTCTTTAAGAGTTAAAACAATAAAAACAGCACAGCGGGATCTTGTCCATAAACAATGGAAACATTGCTCTACATTCGGTACTATTTCTGTTTTTATTATGTGATCGCTTCTTTGTTGTTAATCACTTGCCCTACTTAATTCATTCATTATACTGGAAAGCTTTGAGATTAAACCCCCAGGCAGTATAGCTTCATATGAATCCTTTCTTTTTTATCTGTTCCAAGTTAGATTAAGTCTAGGTCCTGTTTAATGAGGTGCCACTTGCTGGCTTTTCATGCAGAAAGAATTCCTCATACTCAGCGGTATGTATATACCATATAAATTATAAAATATTTTACTTTTTTTTTTTTGAATTTCTAACTAATATGTCCTGCAGAAAACACTGTTATTACAAGTTTCCTGGGATATGGGTGGCTGGCTACTTCTGATTTGAATTTTCTTTTTTTTTTTTTTTTTTCTTTCTTTTGGTAATGAACCTTGCTGTTCATTTTTCAGTTATTTCAGGTTTTTATCCAAATTATATCTTTTCACAACAATATTAATTGACAGGGGTTAGGCTTCTTCATGGGACAGGACTTGGAGTTTGTACCCCTGCTTCTTTACTGAGCTGTCTTTGTGGCACCACTCTGCCTTATGGACAACAAATCCATTCCATCTTGGCAGACCCCTTACACTAATAACACTTCCTCCAGGTTCATGGAGCTGCCTGTTCTGATCCAATTTTGTCTGGTAATTCCATGCTGGACAAATATCCCTGGTTTTGGCTTTTTTGACATTCTTTCCAACACCAAAAACCTGTTTGGTTGGGAATGCCTTGCACACGTCAGCCCCTGTGTCTGTGTGCTCTCACACGTTGCAGGTGGCAGATTTCTTTATGTTAACCATGAGCGTTGATATTTAGATATATAAATATATATAAGGAGAGCCTGGCTACACTGCCAAATCCCCCCTTTCTGAAAATTTGGGCCGTACCTGTTTCCACCTGTTTTTATTTGAAGGCAGGGAATGAGGAAACAAAGCCAGAGTTCAGCTATTCTTGTGAAAGCCTGCTGCAGACAAGCGGTAGGTTGTGCTAGTGGTGAAAGAGCAGCTTTGTCCTGCTGAGAGAAAGTGATCACAAACAGTCTCTCTATCATCAAATGGCTTCTAAAATCTCCTTTTTTCCAGACTCTAAGACTGAAAACCTCACAGAAATGAAAGGCAGC